>NC_056602.1:25109183-25794183 GCF_018340385.1 Cyprinus carpio | reverse complement strand
ACAACAATTCCCTTCCAAAGTCCATTTTTTAAAAATGACCAAGTGATTGAAATGCCTTCAGTTTTATTTCTAAACATCTGTATAATACGGAGGACAGAATTAAAACTATATTTGCAACAATTCCTTTCAATTTGAATTTTGAATTTTAATATAAAGAATGAGCAAACTAAGTTTAAATTATGAAAAAGTGCAAACTGGATATTGCATTTTTCTTAATTAAAAAAAAAAACACTGGTCCAGTACATAGAATCCTTCTTTTTTTGAAGCACAGAAAAACAAAAGAGGTGGAAATACTAGCGTTTGTTCACATAATCATATTAAATCATACAGTA
Organism: Cyprinus carpio; assembly: GCF_018340385.1. Classification (NCBI taxonomy): domain Eukaryota; kingdom Metazoa; phylum Chordata; class Actinopteri; order Cypriniformes; family Cyprinidae; genus Cyprinus; species Cyprinus carpio. The sequence goes on along the minus strand of NC_056602.1, from coordinate 25,793,851 downwards.
CATTTCAAGCCAATTATCAAGCTCATTTCTCAATCACATTCAAACTCTCTAAATGTAAAGCAACATGCCTTCCCAGAAACATACACTGCATGTGTTTCCCAGCTGGTATGCATTTTATTTCAATTGTTTTTCTCAAGGTAATACAGCAACAACAAATTTTGCCAACTGTTCATTCATAAAATCCTCCAGGCTCTGTGCTCTCTCTGCACCACAGCCAGACCGAACAAATCAACACTCTTTTCCTGTGCATAGGCCATTTCAGAGCGCAGAGGAGCTGAAGGAAACGAAATGATGCATTTGAGACAGCCGAGAACTCCGAACAGATGGGGTAGTAACCTGCGTGAGTGGATTTGTTGAGTTTGGCGGTGGAGCGCAGGTGTGTAAGGTGTGTGATGGTGGAGGAACAGGCGTTAGTTGGCTTTGGCACGCAGCTGCGCTCTCTTGCCCGTCACGGCCTGGAATCCGGTCTTGATGCTGGCGACGGAGCAGCGGGAGTGACACGTCTCACACTGCAGGAAATACAGACGCGTGTCCTTCTGCAAGATTGTGTCAGGAGACCGACACGTGTGGCACGTCACGTACTCCTCTGCAACACAAAAACATACTGCTTAGTGCAGGTTTGTTTTTTCCCAAAGTAATGCATATGATTAACTATGCAATATTAATAAAAACACAGGGTGCATGCTGAAATTATGGCAATAACCCTATAATTATGCTATAAGCAATAAATAGTAATTATATTTTATATATGTGCTTGATGGCATGTATATTAAATCTATACAATTTTTTATACATAAGATGCACACATATTATTTTAGATATGCATTTAATTTTTAAGATATATATCATGTTAAAAAGGTGATGTAGATTCATGTAGATATGTATCCTTTTTTAAGTATAAAAATCATTTTATTATTCAGTGAACCCCTTATGCCATTTCAATTTGAATAAACTTACTGTGTTTAAGAACATTATTTTTTAAAAATTCACCACTCAAATAAACACTCACTTATATATCTTCTTAAGACATTCTCTATCTGTTTCTGCTGGAATCTGCCTTTGATGACGAGCTGATTGTTTCCATCTATAGATCCGCTGAAAAGTCAAAACAGTGGTTAGTGCATAACTAAATATATACCAATTTCTATATTCTTTCCAAATCACAAACTTCCTGTTTCTAGCTACATAAAGAAGAATTCTGCTCCTGTATGAGACTGATCTCTTTCCAAAACCAAAATCATCTGTAAATATCCAGGAGGTGAAATTGATCTGTTTCCTTTCATGTGTCTTCTGAGATACATGCGGGTGAACACAATGAGGTGCTGGACTGAGTGGAGCCCTGAAATCAGCCTGCTTATCTTTAATAATTGCCTTCTGAAAGCATCACAGGGTCAGTGGCTCCCTCTAGAGCAGCAATGCCTTTCTCAACTGATTCAGGGTTCTCCCTGAAACGCCTCCAGCAAAACGTGCAAATGATGTGTTCTGGTGGAGGGTTCCAGTCGCACAGAGACACAGGACAAATAAACCCAGAGCTTGCCAGACGCTGAGACTATATTTTGCAAGGTTAATGATCAACCAATAAGGTGGTGCTCCCCATAAAACAAAGTAATAGTAGACTTACAAATGACATATGGACAGAAGATCATTATAGGCTCTTTCCACAAACCGGGCACAAAAAGGGCCTCATTTAAAAAAATGAAGTATTTCTTCGTCAGCAAATAGTTAAGAGACGCTTAACCTCTACTTATAAATCTGAATTAATACAATTTCAAAACAATCATTGGTCATTCCAAAACATTAGTGAAATAATTATTTATTAATATTTACTACAATAAATTAAACATCAGTTTAACGTATCACATTTTAAGATTGCTGGAGGTAGACGAGGCGACAAAAAAAAAAATCTTTCAGGTGTTGAAAACTAGCTACTTGTCATGTAGTGTTAATTGTTTGTTAGATAACAAGCATATCTTACTGTTCTCGGAAAAATATCAAATAAACTCACCTTGTTCCCAACTCAGCCAGCAAAAAAGCCAAAAGATGTTTTGGTTGTCGATGCAACCTGGGAAAAGAAAGTAAGGATTAAGGTAAAGTGCCATAGAAAATAAAGTTCACGTGTGCAAATATACAAATGAATTATTTGTTGGCAGATATGTAATGCCCAACAACACAATACGAGTGTAATGAGGAGTGAGCAACTTTCCAGTTCTTTAGAGCAAATCAAAGTCAACCCCAGAAAACGAAGAGTTTCATTACGGCTCTATAAAACAGCTTGACAATTTCAAGTTTAGACTTACAGTTTGCAGATGTCTGTGAAGTTTACGAATGAGGTCTTCTTTGTGCCGACCCTGACAACCTGAGGAGGCTTCATCACAAACTTTCTCTTCTCTCCAGCCACCATGTCTGGATTTTTTTCCCGCATGATGTTAAAGACTCTATTCAAAAGCTAAAAAAAAGGTGATGTTAATAATAATAACAAGAGCAGATGCAAGCAGCCATTATCTAAGGAACATAGTGGTACAAACTAAAATTAAGATACTACAATCATTCTTTAGTTTCAAGGGGATCAAACATATTGCAGCCAACCCATATATCAGATAGCTTTTACAGAAATTTATTAAAGGAACATGCATTTTGGGTGAACTATTCCTTCAAATATGCAGTGTATCCAAAATGTACTTGGACACGTATCCTATACTTGATGTATGGCTGTCCTTACATAACATAACAAAACAGCAAAAAACTGCAAAAAACACCCTGAAACGCACACATAAGCTATTGTTTAAAATGAAGTATTGTGACATATTCTTACTGTCAAACGTTACATATCCACAGTTTACGTGACAAACTACACCTGTGTGAACTTGACGAGAACTGACTTCACACATCTAATAAATATCATCTTGACACCAGCTGTAATAATTCCAAACGGGTCTCAGAAAAGAGAAGTTAACAGAGAAAAGCTGTTCTGCCTTACAAATGCACCAGATGGCAGCAGTTTCTGGCCCTTTATCAAGTTATCACCTGAAACAAGCACATATGTTCTGCACCGCCAGTTGAATAATAAATGTGCCCATTAACCTCATCATATGTGTAATCCCTCTCCGAGTCTGCCCAGGCAGGGCCCGTCTGTGTGCTGAATGTGATGTCATCTGTGTTTTTACTGTCTTCATCTTCCACACCTTTCACACAAACAGCACAGAATTAGACTGCCAACATTATAGTTATTCACAGAAAAACACCCTACTACAGCACTTACCGTCATCTTTGCTTTGACTGTCTGTGTCCTCTTGAAAATCTTTGACTTTTCTTGATTTCTTCTTCTTAATGGGCAGCATTAAGTCATCCTCCTCTTGTGTCTCTGATGGCTCCGTTTCAATCTTCAGCTCTTTGGAAATGTACAATTTATTTAGTACAAGACAATGCATGACAACTGCTGAACATATCAAACTTCAAATGCAAAGAGAATCTGATGTGTAGGCTCAGACATCAATTTATTTTTTGAAGGAATCCAAGGCCACTGAAGGATAACGCTTTCATGGACAAAACATCTTTCAATGTAAAAAGCCATTACGGCTGTGAAAGCAAGAGTTTAACAACTATACACGTGCAAACAATCGACTGACCTTTATTCCCTCTTCAAGCTCGGCATCAAAAATCTTCTCTTTTTTGGACTTCTTTTTCTTTTTCTTCTGGTTGAAGAAGTTTAAGTCATCTAGGTCATCTGATGTTTCTGGAAAATCACCAAAATCAAATCAAATCAAACAAGCCACACTTTTCGGACTATATTTCAGTAAACATTTAGTGTGCAAAGAAATGCTGGCCAATATATTGATTTTTTTTCTTTATATTATTTCATTGTTGATTGAACGTGGACGAGACACTTTTACATAGGGCTGTGTGATATAGAAAAAAAAATACTGACATACTGTCAATATTGATTTTAATCAAAGCTTTGGGACAATACTTCCTTGCTGTACATTTAAGAGTGCCTTTTGGTGTTTAGGGTCAAATTTCAAAAGGAAACCGAGCAGAGCTTTATCAAAAAGCTGTAATGTGTCTCTAGAACAGACAAAACAATACAATATAGGTAAACATCAAAACAATAAAAAACAAGCCAGACAGAAAGGTCTCAAGTAACCGAAACTGACGGAAGTGACAGAAAGGGCAATACAATAATAATAATAATAATATAACATCCAATTACAGTTGGAAACTTTGTTTGCGAACGCCCAAAATAACAATACAGTGTCATTTTAACAAACATTTAAACAAAGCCAATTCATAAGTTAAAACACATCCAAACTGCAATTTTCAACATACACAACAACTTTAATGAGCCTAACATGTAAACATTATGATTTAAGCACTAAATCCAGCAGAAACTTGAGCATAAACACCCGTAACAGACACAACTACTTGCCTAGAAATCATAGCGACTGGCTGACATTCTGCGCTTTTCGATATTTGCGTAAAGTTGAGCATCTCTGAACTTCTAGCTGCTCTCAAAGCTCAACTCCCAGAGGAATAAACTGGAAACACACACACTGCTCCACTCGCTCGACCCCAGTGGACACACACCATAAGAAATCATGCCTTCTGCGGTTTAGAAAATGTGCACACTCACATCATGATTTCATTACGATTTTCATTAATTGCACAGCCTTAGTTTTTATCGTGTTATTTTAAAACATGTCATTTACATTAAGCCAGTTGTACACTGGAAAACATTCTTAAAATTAACTTTTTCTGCAGAATTCACTATGAATTGTTTCAAAAACAGATTTGAAGAATTATTGTCATTTTATATGCAAATATTGCTGTTTATTACTATGCATTGTTATCCTGACACACAAAAAAAAAAAGATTAAATGTTCTGTTTTCATTTTGTTAAAAACATCTCTTCTTCATTGTGTGCAAAAAAGTTCCCTTTAAGGGTAATTTGTTTTTTTTTATTTAGAACTTAAGTTTTGGCCACTTTTTAAGCATTTGTTCAAGATTTATTTTGAATATTTTATAGTATATGAATTATAAAAATCAAAACGGCTGGTATAAATGAATGAATGAGGCATTTATATAGCACTTTATTGTGTACTGCTGTACACCCAAAGCGCTTTACAATCATATGAAGGGGTCTCTCCTCAAGCAGCACCTGTGTGCAACATCCAGGTAGAATAAAATGGGGAGAATTGGGCATTCACCAGCCAGGCAGGTGGAAAAGGCCAGAAGAATCTGGCTTTGTGTTCTCTACTCAATATTACTACAGCTAAGCGACAACATTAAAGCAGAATACAACTGTGATGTGTTTTACCTTTCTTCCTCCCCTCATCTTCATCAAGATCGAACTCTTTCTCCTCAAACCCGTCAGCCTCTGTCTCTTTCGTTTCAAGCTGTTGGACTTCATCTCCCTCTCCACCATCTTCCTCCAGCATAAAAGGCTTCTTCTTTTTCTTCTTCTTCTTGGTCATGGTGGGATCAAATATCATCTGGAAGGACCATAGCATGAGTTTAATAATGAGATCAAAAAGGTCAAAATGAAGCATGCAAGCAATCATCTAGTAATGAGACTAGTCACAACTTTACTACGTCGGGCCACTTTTTGTATGTGATACTGCTTTATTAAATAATCACCATATTCACATACCATAGTACATTTACATGATTATTCAAGAACACCATGGTAATGCCATGGTATGTGTCAAAAAACATAGTAAAGTAGTAGAAAATGTCCAAAGAAACCAAAGTAATACCATAATAATTGTATTACCAATGTAACGTACGTCTGCAAAAACAGACAAAAACAACAACATGGCAGTTTCACAAAACATGACCATATCATGGTACCAGTACAAAAAAAAAAAAGTAGTATCATGGTACTCGTCCAAATAAACATATCTTTGCAACGTCCAAACAATCGTGGTATTACCATGGTAAATGTTCAAAGAACATGGTATCATGTGTAAGTTTCCATGGAAATACCAATTACGTTTTGTCAATAAAATGGCAGGACAGTTAGAGAAACTAAGTTGTTCACTATCTAACTAGCTGACAAATGTCAAAAAGATCTAGAAAAGACGAGCTGTGCACATGTTTCCTCGCAGCCTTTTCTGGTAGGCCCAGCTGTCCTTCTCTTTTGACTGCCTAAACAAATCCATATTAACAAATAATGTTCCTTAACAACGATTGTTTACTAACCTCGTCTCCTGACATGGTTTCGACTTGTTGTGAAAACGCAGGAAGCAAAAATAAACGTTATTTTAGGCTATTCTTAACGTACAGCCTTCCTCGATATGCGTGTTGCCAGCAACGGCCGGGCGGAGCTCCGTACGCATGCGCGTTAGAAGGCGCGTTGCATGATGGTTGTTGTAGTTCTTCCTGAAAAAACTACGTAGGGCAGACTAAGAACATTTTTGTTTCAACGTTTGTTACTCAGTGACTCTCAAACTAGAATATTAGCGCATTTAAATAATACAATTGAGCCACAAAAATGCATCTCAGCAGGCATGTAAGATAGGGATTACAGAACTTTTTGTTCCCTCCATATCATGTTCAGGCTTTTAAGTTCAGCTTGGAGTGAGATTTTTTGGGGGGATGGTTCTGTTCTGTTCGATTTGTGCTACCCTGTCAGATTTTGCTACCTCTCCCTTTAAAACAGTGGGTAACACAATTCGACAACGAAAAATGCTACCTGTAAAGTTATGGTTTATTAACGTCTACACCTACCACAACCCAAACCTACTCTTACAGTAATGCAAATACAGTAATTACGTGTTATAGTCGCTTTGATTGTATGTAATTATGCGAGTATCATTATAAAAGGATGTAAGTTATTGACTTTTTAAATTTTTCATTTAAAAATCTAGTGTTTAATCATGTCTAAATATTTATTCAAATGAAGAACTTAAAAATAAATAAGTGGGTATGACCTGCAATATTCTAGATATAGTTAGTAACGAGCCATACAGGTACCTAGTGGGTAAACCTTGGCATTACAAATAGAAATTATTTTTTTCTGACCACAAAATGACTCTAATTTGACTCTTTGCTTAGGAATTTAAAACCCTTTTCTCTATTTTATCCTTAAATACTACACTCATTGTAATATAACTAGTAAAAATATTAGAAAAAAATATTTTAAGTCATTAATGGACCATAATTATCACACAAATAGTAATTAGTACCAAAAGATCTCCTCATCTCCAACTAAAATATACAACACTTATTTAACTGAAAAGTAGTTAAGTTGTATGGTCACATTATAAGTAAGCGCTGGTTTGTTTGGAGAGCTCCAAGAACCACGTGACCGCGCGGCGACGCCGGCAAGATCAAAACTTGTCATAACTCTGTTTTTCAATGGCTCTGGCCTAAACTGAAGCGCTACATTTTACGATTTGCGTGCGCCAAAACTGTATTTTTTGTTTGAATTTAGTAGTAAAACTACACAATTTGAAAGCTGATACTTTGTTTCACATCGCAAGCAGGGTAGCCAATTTGGCGTGAGATTTACATAGGCAGAGTAAGAGCCTGGAAGCGCGTGTCTTACGCTAAATGCGTGAGAGTTGGCAAACCCTGCGATCACATTTGATCAGATTATTGAAGCTCGTGAACCAAAACCCTATTGAGCTGGCAGAACCTTGAGGGCGTTTGCATAAACAAAGAACGAAGAAGATGTGATACAATAAATCTCTGGAAATAATGTCCAAATTGTTTTCTAAATTCATTGCTTGAAGACATCATGCCTCTGGAGTATTTCACTTAACCTCACGCTCGCTATAATATTCTCAAACCTTTCCTCCAGAGACAAACCAGACCTGGTGCTTTTTTCTTTATTGTTCATAATAGCTTGCAAACCATTTTATTCCTGTAATCTGTTTAAAATTGCAGTGGGATTTCTGGCTTCCAGACAGCTAAAACTCTTTCCTGCTTCCTCCTTATGGTCTGCTTCTTCATAACAGTGTTATTTGCAGTATTTTACAATGTTACTTCTTTGAATCATAGTGCAAATAAATGGGAACTTTTAACTTTTTCACTTGAAAGATCAAATACAGCCCCGGGGTAAATGGTCAGTTTGACCTATTTTCTTGCCAAAAAAAATGTCTATAAATAGCAACAAAATCCACGTTTTGAAGTGAAACGTTTCCTGATCCGTGAGATCATGTGCAATGAGAGGTTTACATTTACAGCATTTAAGTAGATTTTTAAATAGCTGCATATTTTTGTTCTTAATGAGAATCACTCATTTTATGTATAGATTTACTGTTACTGCAAGTGTGTGTGTGTGTGGGTGTGTACCAAATGTCCCCACAAGGATAGTAAAACACATTTTTTTACATTATGGGAACCAGCCTGCAATCCCCATGGGGGGAAAAAAATTAAAAATAGTAAATGATGTTTATCTGAAAGTGTAACAATGCAAACAGGTTTTCTGTAAGGGCTAGGTTTAGGGTTAGGGGATAGAAAATATCATCAGTATAAAAGTAATAGAAGTCTATGGAAAGTCCCCACAAATCACAGAAACAAGTGTGTGTGTGTGTGTGTGTGTGTGTGTGTGTGTGTGTGTGTGTGTGTGTGTGTGTGTGTGTGTGTAGTAAACCGCGATTTCTAGTGGTTTAAAGCCTTGCATAGGCTTTAGTAAAGAGTATTGTTAAAAAACAAAAAACAAAACCTAGCTCAAAACATTTTCTTGAATTAAAATGTTTTTAACTCAAAAGTCCTTGTTTAATATTTGGTTTCAGTTGTTCAGTTTTAAGGCTTTCAGGTTTGTGTCTCCAGAGTATCAAGAGTCTCCACTATGTAATATATCACAGACAGTATATATGCTACTGGAGGCCAGCAGTGGATCATGAGCGTTTTTAGGGTATGTATAATTTACCTAAGGGGAACACTGCTAATGTGTGCATTCTTCATACTACATTTGCTCCAAGCAGCTCGATTTTCAGTAAAAGAGCTGTTGCACTCTTACCACAAGCCGTGAAGTGACAGAAAATATATTCATGTGTAAATCTGCCTAGGAAATAAGTAGTTTATGCTTTTTGAGCATGGGAGGGAAGACCATAGGAAAATCCAATGTGCAGAAGGTAAAAAATGTCTTATTTCTTCTCTTTCTTTCTTTGTCTCACTCTCTCGGTCTTAATTTGAGTTATTTTCAAAGCTTATGATCAAAGTTACACCAGGACCTCACTGAAACGTATATCTTGGTTATACATTCAGCTAATCGCTTCACAAATTTGACATTATTGCTTTAGAGGGTTGTCAAATTACCAAAGCATCTTTAATGTAATAAATATCTTTGTTACTTTAGTTCTTGCAGAGCCTGAGCTTTGTTTTCAGACTGGAAAAAGAACATATACACATTACCAATCAAAACACTGAAGCTATGCCAAGACGTCTTATTTTCATCATTGGCCCATTTCAAGTTTATATGTATAACATTAGCACCAGTGAAGCTGAAAATATACACAGTGTCATAGTCTTCAGAGGCTAGAGTGAAGTCTGCAAAACTTTATATCAGGTAGACAGATTCGACAGATAATGAACAGTGCTGCTATTTGGAGTCTGTGGGCACTTATTTACATGCCGGGCAGTTTCCAGTGATCTCCGAGACATATTTTTCTGTGATTTCTGAAACTGGATCGCAATAAGGCTTTGAAACTAAATGTAAGATGTTGAAATCAAAGGTTTCTCTACTCATGGTATTACCAAACAACATAATAGCTTCAACTATATGCTGAAAATGGAAACACATGTAGAATCACTCATCACAATTTATTTGGTGTCAAGTCCTACCATTATATGTTGAAAATATACTATGTCTTTTCTGTGATGTGGACGTTTCTGTTTCATATACTCCATTTTCATAAATGAATATTTATCTTGTTTTATCTTACAATATCTAAAAATAAAACAAATACTTTTTTTTCATGTTTCAAAACCAGGACCCAAGTGTATCATATACACAAGTGTATTACATATTCTCACTGAAATATAGAATTGTGTTTGTGATTCATTATTTGATACACTTTGATTTCACAGTAGTAAATAAAACTGAAATATACATATTTTATGTTAGAATATTATATCTAGTTTTATATTAAATGGGAATTCAAAATCATGTCCAAAGCACATTTTCTGAATACAGAAATATTAAAACGTTTATTTAAAAACTCTCTCTGAAAAGCAACAATACAGTATGTTTTTAAGTCTTTTTACTGTGAACACATATTTCATATGTCCAAAATGAATTCTGCATAAGAGCTGATAATGGTGAAATAATGAACTCTTATACCCTTTTAAATTTTCAGTTCAATTATATTTGTGATAGTATTTGTGATGATTTTGTTACATTTGTGATAATCTGAAATTTAATATCAATTTTAAGTGCTACAGAGAACAAAATATAGGAAAGGGTCATTAATGCTGCAAAGCATTTAAAACATGCAAGATCCTGTGCTGAAAATTTATGTTAAATCACTGCATGTTTAACCAGACTTATAACAGACTTGAATTGTAACCATGTGATCCAAACTATTGTTCTTGGGAGGAAGAGAACGATAGTTTTATAATGCCATATATTATATAACTTTACTTAGCTTTTCTTTAGCACCTAAATCAAACCGACTATGCAACCAGTTTATCACCTTGGCAATCGGTTCAAAGATGTTGGCTGCTGGTCTCAAAAAATAAAATGACATTTAAAATATATATATAATTTTATTTCAGTTCAAGTTTATTTCAAGTACCAAAATTTGTTCGGTTTAGTAAATATAATAACTATAATAATAAACTAAATATACAGTCAAGATTCAGTATTTTCTCTTATATTTTAAAACAAGACCAAAATTGAAATATTTTTTTTTTTCTTTTTTTTTCTTGTTCAGCAAATGTAACTATCAAAGATACAGGTTCTTCGATGTCCACTATGCTCCAAGATCTGTCTTACAATTTAAAGAAGGCAAAACATGATCAGGATAATTTGTATGAGATGGTGAAAACATTCAACTTTCATGTTTTTTCTCTTATTAGGTTCTGCTTTGGTTTAGGCATACTTTCTCCATCCCATATGCTCATGGGGGAGCGTTAAAGGTGGAGGAGCCCAGAATACAAAGCTGGTGTTAATGACAGAAAATAAGTGGCTAAGAAACACATGCTTTCTTAAGTTATCCAGACCCTGTCAAGACAGCCTTTATAGCATCTCTTCGTCCTGGACAATTCAAAGGTTTCCCAAATCTCTCGAGAGCAATGTTCAGCACTCACTCGGCTGGCTTTTCCACTTCCATGGCTTTGATTTCACAATTGTTGTCCAAGTCTCTGGCAGCATCCAGATGAGCAAACGATGGCTGTAATTACCTAATATACTTGCATACTTTGGCGCTGAATATGTGAATGTTATGTCACCTTGGCGCTGAATCCCCCCCCCCCCCCCCCCCCCCCCCCCCCCCCCCCCCCCTGTCACCACATTGAGCCAGCCAAAAAACAAGAAATAATCAAGTCCGACATGATTGTTTCTTTAAAGCATTTTTATAGATCTGTTTTGTCACTTTAAAGTAAACAAAAAATACCATCCTTAACCTTTTTGTGTCGGTAATGTGACGTTGTTCAGGAAAACACAATGTTCCAAAATAAAACATACACTCTCAGAAATCTATCACTGGGGCGGTACCCTAATGTACTAAATCTAAAAGGTACATCTTTTTACCTTATTTAACCTTAAATGTTACATATTAGTACCTTAACAGGTCTGGGGAAAGTTTCTTATAAAAGTAATGTTTTACAATATTGCGTTACCCCTTAAAAAAAAGTAACTAATTGTATTACTTAGTTAATTTTTGTAGAAAGTAATGCATTACGTTTAACGTTTAATTATTGGAGATTTGCATCATATTCTAAATTTGCATTTCACTGTTTTTATTAATTTTGAAGAATACGGAATCTATTTTTGTCCAAATGACATCAGTAAATGCATGTTTCAGTAAATGTATGAGATCAGTAAATGCATGTTGTAAATGCCTGATTTCTCTCAACATGAGGAAAGGAGAGCTGTCAATAATGGAAAGCAAAGGAATCGGTGTGAAGTATTTGAAAAAGTAACTCAGATATTTTCTTATGAATTAAAAAGCAATGCGTTACTTTACTAGTCACTTGGAAAAGTTATCTGATTACGTAACTCTTGTTACTTAGTAATTTAAAAGTACATATTATTACCTTTTGAAATAGTACCACCCTAGTAAATGTTTGGTACCTTTCCAGGGTTGTGCATTTTATAGAAAATCTTGTAAAATGTACATCCCATTTATTGAGATGTAAAAAAGCAGTATTGTATCTGTGGGTGGGCTTTTCTATTGCTGCCTAAAGCACATGGAATCAGCTCTTTTCTGTGTTTATCGCACACCATCAGTTCACATTGAATCTATTTGTAACATCTGGGCCCTTCCTTTGGAAGAATCTTTGGAAAACAATGTTTACCAGTACATGATTTTGTTATGAGTATTTGCTTCAAATATCAGAAGGTCGGAAGTTTAAGTCAGAAGTGAGAAGTCATCTAAAGAGAAAACAATTCAGAGGACAAACTTCAGGACGCAGAAAAGCAATTATAGCATCATCTGCTGGTCAAAATGTTCCTCCCCACTTTAAAAATGCCACTCTTCATTTAGACTCTTGATATTGTGTAATTGTACTGAAATTGTTGTTGAAGGTGTAATGAAATGCCTTAAGCCTAACATTGTACTGAAAACTAAAAGACAGATCAAAAAGTATGCATGCAACAAATCCATATCAAATAAACATCTAAATGCATGTGCTTTTGGTAATTTGTTCGGATGATCATACCTGCCCTGAGAGGGAAACAAAGCAAATTCTTCTTGTTTTCTGTGTGTAATTATTGATTATGTCATGTTCCTGCACTGGATCTGATGACATTTGAGTCACAAATTACAAACAGGCTCTAGTGTGTGGGTGAATATTGTTCACATTCCTACCTTTTAATTCAAAAAATAAAAAGAACTCTCAGGGTTTTCCCTCGCAAACACCTATGTCCCTAAAAAGTATTTGGGCACTTCATGTCTGAATGTCACAAAATATCAAAGCAAGTGGCATCTGTGCTTTCCTGAGCCTTTCTGTGCAACTGGTGTTTTGGTGATTTTTATTTTAGGGTTAGTTTACCCAAAAATGAAAATTCTGTCATTAATTACTCACCCTCATGTATTTTCAAACCCATAAGACCTTTTTAAGACAAATTAAGATATTTTTGATTGAATCTGAGAGCTGTATGACCCTGCACAGACATCAGCGCAACTGAAATGTTCCCAAGTCCAGAAACGTAGCAAGGAGAGCTGTAAAATAATCCATGTGACATCAGTGGTTCATCTGCAATTATACAAATTTTGGAGAATATCCACTGGACGTATGCCGATACACTGTTTCCGTTCAGATCAAATCACAACAACAAGAAACAGATCTCAGCTGAGAACAGCATATTCTCGGATATTCTCCAAAATTCGTATAATTGCGGATGAACCACTGATGTCACATGGGTTATTTTACAGCTCTCCTTGCTACGTTTCTGGACTTGGGAACATTTCAGTTGCGTTGCTGTCTATGCAGGGTCAGACAGCTCTCAGATTCAATCAAAAATATCTTAATTTGTGTTCTGAAGATGAATGAAGGTCTTACGGGTTTGAAACCACATGAGGGTGAGTAATTAATGACAGAATTTTCATTTTTGGGTGAACTAACCCTTTAAGGTAGATCTTCGCATTTTTATATGAATATGTTCCATTAACGTTTGACAGCCAGACAGTGACAAATGCTTTAATTTGAACTGTATCTACCTTTTTCTTGTCGTAAAAATGGGCACGGTCATTTGTAAATTCTATGGGTCTGGCTTCTGGTCTCATCTGCGTCCACTCCGTCCAGCTATTTTTAGCTGAACTTATGGGTTTGTTTTATTGTTTGATATTGGTAGTTTGTGTGTATTTTTTATTTATTTTAATGTATTATCTTAATTATGAACACATTGGTTTGTAGTGCAAACAGTTTTACCATTTACTGCACGTCGTTATTCTCCTCGTTATTTACCTATAGCGGCTAATAAACCGGAAGTCTCACCCATAAGCTTACTTCCGCGTTGAGGAAAAAGGTGGATATCTACTGTTTATTCGTTTTTGTTCAGAAAAAAGTGTGAAGTAAGTGCTCAAATATGTTTTCGGGCCACTATATATACACACACACACACACGCTTGCTCTCTCTTCATACACGTATACTTATCCTTCACCCTTTCTCTTTTTTTTTTTTTACGTCAGTCTCTCTCCCTCTGTCCCGTCGGGCCGTGTGGATCCGCCCCTGCTTAATTTTATAATTTCGCCCCTTTCTGAATTTCCTGACTACAAAAGTCTGTCTGACATTTCTCTCTCAGTCTCAGCAGGGGAGCGGGGAATATCTCAAGCCAGCTACACAAAGGGAAAACAGGGGGCCCCATTACTCACCAGGACAGGTCAGTTTGTAAATTCCCAACACCGACTCCTGAAGATTACCATGGGTAGTTTCGCTTTTGAATGCACCCTGAAAGAGGATATAAAGAAAACACGAGATTGTCAGAAACATGGTGAGACATGATGAATTGTGATCAAATGCCACTAGAAATACCGTGAACAGGAACTGTAGCTCTGCTTGTGAACTTTTAAGTGTTTGTGGGTATTAATATAGAACTTACTGCAGCGGAATATAACAGTCCTTGTTTTCTTGGTACATGCTATTTGGCCTACTACAAAAAAAATGACTCCGTTGCCAGCTGGTTTTGTGCAAAATCTATAGGTTTTTAATTTTAACTACCATTAAAGTGCTCTGATAGATGTTTTTCGGATGTGTATTTTGTGTATGATGGCATAAAGGAATATTTTACGCTTACGTCTGCATGTTTTACGTCTAATTTCTGCACATTTACACAACGATTTGAACTTCAGTTTGGATAAATTTGACCTCTCAACGATAATTCATAAAGGCTAGTTTTGTCAATTAGTTTTTGTTTTTTAATTTTTTTTATTTATGGTTTAGGGGTTTAAAATAGCACAAACCTTTAAAGATTGAACATCCAGTTTTGTGTATGGCTAATTCTGTTTGTGTACGTATGTGATTATTACCTAATCTGCAGCTTTATGTTTTTGATGTTTGTGTTTGAAACTATTGTCTCGTGCAGGGTGAAGTCTTAATATGAATCCGTCATTGTTGCTGTGCTGTGTGCTGCTCTGTTTAGCCTGCTGTGTTACGGTACACACACACATTATTTTGGAGGAACAATACAGCTCCAACCAAACAACCATCAGCTTACAAGCAAATAACCAAACAGATGCACCTTCTGTGCTCATAGTCGGTAAGGCTTCTTTCTCTTACAGAGAAACTATTCCAAACATCATCATCATTATTAATCATGAATTGTAAAAATGGTCAACAGAAACTTCTAGCTAAGTTCTAAGTTTAAAAAAAAAAAAAATTATCACATCTGTATGAATTTATAATTCTCTATTTAACATTTCTTTATGATACTAATTTAGAAACATTAAACTTAAATGATGTATGTTCTAATATATTTGTTTTCCGCTATCAGGGCTTTCAAAAACACCTAAGAAGAACAAGAAAACGGAAAAGAAACCAAAAAAGGTTTGTAAAGTTAGATATTAATTTATGGTTACCACTTTAATACATTTGTTCCACACAAATATAATAATGAAAAGCTGCAAAATCACACACACACACAAAAGAAAATTCTGTTTGGGTGTTTAATTTAATTTATGGTGATTTAAAATATTTTTAAAACTAATATGCTGCTAATTTAAAAAATATATATATACGAAAAAACACAAATTCAGAGTACAAACTGTTCACATATTTATTCAGTCTACTGCCTTGTATCAGTCTTAAAATATTAGAATTTCAGGATGATAAAATTCAGTATTGATTTATTGATCTGTACGTCTATTAGGGGAAATATAGATATATGTTTATTAAAATTTAAATAGCTGTATTGTATTAAGTATAGCATTCTGTGGCGGAAATTATATTTTAAATATTTTTGGAGGTAATATAGAGACCACTCCTTTGTTTTGCTCAGGCTAATTTCATAGCTAGCATTTTACACAATTAAACAACATTTCCCCACTTTAAAAACACGACAAAATTGCTTGGAAATTACGTGATATTTACCAGGATCCGTTTTCTTCACACATCACGCGTCAGGCTCTTCTCTGGCACTTTTGTCTCCTTGGAAACCAAGTAGCTAACGTTTGATAAACAAAAGTTTATTTAGTCAGTTTTGTGTGTTTTCGCTTCATGTTAATTATTGGCTCGTGTTGTTACTTTCAATAACAAATATAAGGAACTTAAACCTTAGTTTGGTATGTGTTTCAGAAATTCACCAACCATGTGAAGAGACCTCCGCCGCCGCCGAACTGCGTGCCGCTCCTGAGCAGCTGCAAGACGCCCAACGCGGTGTGCTGCGATCAGTGCGCCTTCTGCCACTGCCGCCTGTTCAAGACCGTCTGCTACTGCCGCATGGGTTACCCGAAATGCTGAACACCTCCTGCCCTGAAAGGACGAGGATGGGACTGTCCCGATCCCAAAGGCTTGTTTAAACCGAACATCAGTGCACTCCATCATATACTCGGAGATTTCCTGGTCAGATATAACGTTACCTACTGCTCGTCACAGACGCTCGGGAATAATGGAGCCACCTGTGTGATTACCGAAATACTCTAAATCACATTTTAATTCAACGTATATGTATTTTTAAAATGTTCGCGTTAATGAAAAGAGTAAGCACTTTATGGATAAATGTTAAAAAGCATCCGGTTCTGACCTGCAACCTGTTTGAGCTGCTGTAAACAAAAAGGGGATATCACCATGACAACCACAGTTGCGGTCAAATAGTTGTTGGTGTTTACCGCCAACACTCTCGACAATAAATAAAAGACAGCAAAAATAAACATATAATTAAATTAACCGACAGATTCAGAGAGCTTATTTAATAAAGAGTATTTTACAGAAAGGAAGAAAAAACGTTTTGACGCACCTATGTCTGTATAATTTGGTGAAGACTTCGGTTGTAATGGTAATTATTTTAAACTAATGGGGAATATTTTTGTTGAAAGAGTCGATTTAAAAAAAAAATTAAGTTTCTGTACATTCATGTATATATTTCGTCTGAAAAATGTAGATGCAATGTCTATGATTATTATTGATTCAAGCAATGAATGACTCAAGACCAATATCCTAAAACTTGGGGGAAAATACGTTGCAGGATCTCGCGCTTTTCATTGTAAAAATAAAAAAATAACATTGTAAATTAATATAATAAAGAATTATACGTGTAATTTGTCTACTCCATTCTGATTTATGAAAATGCTCTTGCTAGCTTTTTATTTTCATTTTTTTTTTTTTAGTTTGAGGACAGACTTCCCCCAAATTATAAATATAGGCTACTGTATATAATTTGGGGGAATTCTGTATATACTGTATAGCCTATACAAAAAATATTTAATTTGGGGGAATTCTATAATATATAATTCTATATTCAATTCAATATATTCATGCAAAGCAAGATCAAAGCGTATGGACACAGGTTCCAAACACCTCAAATAATTATCGGTCCAACACAGGTAATAAAACACACGCACAGGGTGACACTAAAGGCTCCAGACGCCACAGCTGGTTCACATTGAAAGGAAGCAATGGGTCAGAAAGGAGGAGAGGAAAAAGAAAAACTCAAAAAGATAGGCCCTTGTTATGTCTCTCAGGGGACACTTTGCAGGCGTTTTAGGGGTCCGGTACATCTAATGGCCTACAGACTATTCCTTTACCCCACAAACACTAACTACACCATTTTACAGTTTCCAACTAATAAGGGCCAAATTAGATTGAAGCCATGTGTCTGTATGGCAACTTGAATTACTAAGGCATTGCTTATCTATGGAATAAACCAGTTTGGATTCATTAGTTACTCAGAGACCCAATACTGATTTTATGGATGCAGGCCCGGTCCTGACAGCGGTTCTGCTATTTTTCGTGGCTCCTCTCAGACGCTTTGTGTTGCCGACCGCACATCGTGGCCTCGTTTTTCATCGGGGAGTCATCATTGTCACAAGTCTGTCAGTGAATGCCTGAGCATGATGTTTTTATCAAGGAAACAAGTGGAATGGTTTTAATTTCATATGTTTTGGCTTGTGATTTTACGAATATTTATGGGAAATGTCATAACTCAAATGCTGTGAAGATTCCTGAAATCGCTTCGCATCATTCTGTTCAACATCAGAATGGAGATATTGCAACAATCAAGAACTGCAGAAAGTCTTTGCAGGAGTGTGCGAGATGGTCGGTTCACCCTAAAATTCAAGTTCTGTCATAATTTTCTTGTTCAGTGTCATTGTATTTCTCTACGGGAAGAAAACGAGGTATTTTGAATGTCAGTGGGGTCCAGACAACATTAGGCTCTGATGGCTTTCACTGTGTGGGAACTTCACTTCTTTTTGTATTCCACAGAAAGTCTTAGTCTTAGAAAAACACGAGCATGAGTAAATGTTGACAGTATTGTCATTTTGGGGTGAACTTTAAAAATAAAGAAATACCAGAAGAATGACTTCAGGTTGCCAAGATGACCTGAAATAACAAATTAAGAAACCACATAATTCTGACATTACTTTTCAACAATTATTTAAGAGAATAAACCTGACACGGGAAAAAAAAGTGCGGATTCAACCCAAACCCCTTTTTTCTGAATAAATGGTTGACTCCTATTGTCCATTAGATGACAGATAGAGTTTACATTTACTGAAGTGAATGTGAGCAGTGTTTGTCTATGCATAACCCACAAGTCTCGTTGCTAAAATTGTCTTTAGTACGTTGTCATGTGACTACCAGTATTATTTTAGCATAATTTATAAACAATTATAGTATTTATTAATATCATTAGGAATTTTAGTAACTTTAATTATATACATTTAGAATGTTTTAATAGTTTTTGTGTGCATGTTTATTTCCATTTAATTTTGTCTAGTTCAGTTTTGGTACAAGTAATTATTTTAGTTCAACTTCAGCAAGTTTCAAGGCAATATTTCTAATTGTCATTTAAGTTTTTCCATGTAACATTTTATTGTAGCTTTATTTCAATGAATGAAAATGGTTTAGGGATGCTTACTAGCCCTCAAGTGGAAAAAAACCCTCCCCCAAATCTCTGTAAGATCCCAAGATGAAGCTAGTATAGACATTTTTTTGTCCTTTTCATCAGTTATATTCCTTTGATGAATCATTCACATCTGTAACAAAGCAACTCAAGCTTAATACGCGGGCTTCAAATCCTTAAGCTCATGTATGCGCAATAGCAATATTGATAAATCGCTACTCATTCTCTTAATGCCGTGCTGAAATGAACACCGCATTTATTTCATCAGGTCTTCATGAGTGGATGTAAAAAAACAGGACAAGCTACCAGACCGCTCAAACTCACATCCTGCTAACAGAGAAATTACACTTTTTTTTTTTTTTTCCATAGTTGTCATTATTCTAATGGGTTTACAAAAGTATGCATGGCCAAAACGGGCAAGCCTCGCTCAATTCTAGTTACCTGACGGACTGGAAACGCTTCAAAGTAAGACATGGAAGAACCAAACTGTCCCAGCATGTTCTTTTATTGAGGGGCATCAAATAACTGACCAAATGGAAGAATTTTTTGTGTTGTTTTTTAACATAACCGTATAATGAAACAGGGAATGCAAACGAGACAGTGACAGTGTGCTCACAACTTGATATCAATGCAAAAAGGCGTTGATGAGAGCTCGCAGGCACTCGTGATGAGAGAGAAAGACACGATTAAACACTGTTATAGCCGTAAAGGTAACTGGCACAACTGCCAATGATCGTGTAGTCCATCCTCATCCACAGCTGAAGCTGCGATTGGTCAAAGCTACTTAGTAGCGGTAGTGATCCGCTTTGAAAGGACCGTCGCGGGGCAGACCCAAATATTTGGCTTGCTTCTCTGTCAGTTTAGTCAGTTTGACGCCCAGCTTGTCCAAGTGTGCGGCAGCCACCTCCTCATCCAGCTACACATGCAAAAACACATAATGATTAAAATATATACAGGTCATATATTGTGATAATCATCTGTTAAGCTTCTCTGCTTCGATTTGCATGCAAAACATCTGCATCTTGTTTTTAAGTAAGCTTGCAGTCCTTTTACATCAGAAAATATTCACTGATAATATGTAAATTAGCGGATAATACCACCTGTATCTGCAATAAAAGTTTACATGAAGCTACTGTACCTTCTTTGGCAGGAAGTAAACACCCAGTGGGTATTTGCTGGTGTTGGTCCACAGCTCAATTTGGGCAAGGACCTGGTTGGTGAATGAGTTGCTCATCACAAAGCTCGGATGGCCCATGGCACAGCCCAGGTTCACCAGGCGCCCCTCAGCTAAAACAATGATGTGACGGCCGTCACCAGGCGCCCCTCAGCTAAAACAACATCATGGGTCAGAAAGCAGGGCTGTATAACGGTCAACCTGTATAAAAAGTGTGGAGAGTTAGTCAAAGTCAGATCAGAGTTGACCATCATGGGTCAGAAAGCAGGGCTGTTTGGTGATGAGATATATATATATATATATATATAAAATAAATACATTTTTTTTTAACAATAAATAATTATTATTTTTTTCAGTAAAGTACTTTAATCTTTTCCCTAAAATGCTCAAATCATTAAATATAATTTCTTTATCATTAATAAATGTGACCGTGTATTACAAAACCAGTCTTAAGTCGCTGGGGTATATTTGTAGCAATAGCCAAAAAAAAAAAAAACATTGTATGGGTCATAATTATAGATTTTTTTAATGCCAAAAATCATTAGGATATTAAGTAAGGATCATGTTCCATGAAGATATTTTGTAAATTCCTACCATAAATACATCAAAAATCAATTTTGGATTAGTAATATGCATTGCTAAGAACTTAATTTGGACAACTTTAAAGATTATTTTCTCAGTATTTGGATTTTTATTTTTTTGCACCCTAAGATTCCAGATTTTAAAATTTTCAAAAGTTGCATCTCGGCCAAATATTGTCCTATCCTAACAAACCATACTGTACATCAATAGAAAGTTTATTTATTTAGCTTTCAGATGATGTATAAATCTCATTTTCAAAAAATGTACCCTTATGACTGCTTTTGTGGTCCGGGGGTCACAAATAAAAAACAAAACCATTTATTGAAAAGTAAAAACTTTAAGGTACTCTGATCTTTCTCCTAAAATAATTACTAAATCATTAAAATATTTCATTATATATAATTTGGTAACACTTTATTTTAAGGTGTCCTTGTTACACGTTACATTTGCTTACTATTATATTAACAATAAATTATGCATAATTACATGCAAGTAACCCTAAACCAAACCCTAATCCTAACCCTATCCATATAGTAAGTAGTAAGAACATGTAGTTAATTAATATTACTCAGTACTTAAATGTATAATTGCACTAACAAGGACAACTTAAAGTGTACAATAATTGTAAAAATATTGAAAAGACGTTTGTAGAAGTCCTTGTTTAAAACACGAACCGAACATGCATTAACAACACTCTCATACCTGAGGTTTGATGTTGATTTTCTCCGCTGCATGTTCGTTGAGCCACTTCATGTCAATCTCACAGTCAAAGTGGCCAATGTTGCAGACGATGGAGTCGTCCTTCATCTGCTCAAAGTGTCTGTGAGAGAAAAAATAAAACACATGATGTTTATACTACCTGATAGAGCAAATTACAAAGACCAGCAACATTTCTAGTCAAAGCATTTCAAGATTTCAAAGGCCTGTTCACAAGTAAGTAAAAGCCAAAACAAACCACTACAAGAATAATCTAGAACAACATTCAACCATGTGGTACCAACATTAAATACATTTGTGATGTTTGCCTTACAAACCACCAACCGCAATATTACATTTGACAAGTAATTCGTCCTGCATCTTTTATTTTTCAGCCATCGAATGATGCCTCAAATCATGCGGCTTTTTGAGGAGAGGTGGGCAATTACGTTTCTAAGCAATCAAGGCTGAGGCAAAAATGTAAGTTCAAAATATTTCACCTCAACCATTTCTGGACTGCATTTGCTTAACTGGTGCCAGACAGACATATGCAGATTGCCAGCCTTTAAACATGTCCCATCAAAACTTCCAGAGAATCTAAGACAGTTCGCACATCTGTAGATAATACCAAACAGCAGCTGTGCTCCACTGGCCCCTGCGTGTCCTCATCCCGACCATTTATCACAGAGGCCCACACCCCATCAGAACCCACCAGCCCGCTCACCTCCGCCTCTAACCCTGCGCGCATATGCACACGAAACATGTAGCGGGCTCAAGCCAGATCTCACGCTGTGCGTGTTTGATCGCAGGCCTAGGGGTCCTTCCACCGCACATGAATCTCCCTGCCTGTTACGAGCAGAAACCCCACTTCACCATGTTGAAAGGATTCATTGTTGACTAACTTTCACGCTGTGCTGGATGACATGCTCATATGCAGTTGGCGTACAGTGTGAGAATTCAATTCAGTTTTTTTTAGCAAGATGTCAAACGAGTTAAGCTGTTTGAATTCTGGAGTGTGAACGCCATGAGGGTGTAATCTAAGTAAATATTAATACACTACTTGTTTTTTTTTTTTTTTTTTCAGAAATTAACACTTTCATTCAGCAATGGTGCATTACATTGATCAAAAGGAAAGTTTTTTTTTTTTTTTTTTTTTTTTGAGTCTTGATAACAGAATAAAAAAAAGAAAAAATTTTTCCAAAAAAAAGTAATTGGTAAAACTTTTTTTTTTTTTTTTTTGATAATAAGAAAGAATGATTTCTGTAGAGTCATGTGACACTTGATGCTGAAACTTCAGCTTTGCAACTAGAAGAATAAATGACATTTTAAATAAAACCGTTATCTTAAATTGTACTAATATTTCACAATATTACCGTTTTACTGAATTTTTGATCACATAAATGTAGTCTTGATAACAGACGGTTTAAAAAAAAACATTTTGGAAAAAAAAAAAACATTTGAACAAAAGTAATTGGTAAAACAAGCAAACTATTATCATGTATCAAATAAATACAGCATATATATTTTAGTGCTGTCAAACGATTAATCGCATCCAAAATAAGAAAATATTGCAGAAAAATGTTACGTTTGTATATTAAATAGACTTATAATATAAATTATATGAACATAAATATATACATGTAAATATTTTTTTAAAATATATGCTGTATGTGTGTGTATTTATATATACACATAATAAATATACACCGCACACATATATTAATATAAACAAAAACAGCATGAAAATTTCTTATATATATATATATATATATATATATACTTGATTTCTTACATGTAGAATTGATCAGATCATGAAAAGCAGGCATTTCATACCAGGAGACAAACTAACCCTGAGAGACTAAGGCAAGATAAAGACATTAATGTTGCTAGATGCAGTAAATTTGATTGAGTAATAACCTTTTGTACCATAAATAAATATTTGATTTATTACTTCCCTGTTGAAAGCAAATGTGATCTCATCATTGGGCAAAACGCTGCTGAAATTGCTACAAGACTCGTTCTTGAAATATTTTCCATCTGGTCCATCTTAAAACAACTAAAAGTATTATTACGAAACCAGAATTGAAATCGGAAATAGAATATTCTCAGTTCTCAAGGGGACACAAAATGCAGTACAACACACATTCTAGTTTGACATCTGTTAGTTGGTTCATGTCTGATTAATGCAATACTAACCTGCCAAGGATAATGTCCTCACAGCCAGTGGTTGTCACAAAGATGTTTCCCTCTTTGCAGGCTTCTTCCATGGTGGTCACCTCATAGCCTGTGTAACAAAAGCCAAACACAAGGCAATCAGACACACAAAAATCTACTTTTCTGAAACCTGCCTGGCATGTAGTTACAACAACTTTCCAAATACAGCTCCTTAAAAAATACTGCTGGTGTATAATGGGCTCTTTGTCTCCGGTGTGGAAAATTAGGTTTCTAGAGAAAATATATCAACAACAATAATATATTGAATAATGTAAATATTATACATAATCATTTAAACTAAATAATATATATTGTGTGTGTAAATATGTAAATATATAACATTTATATTACTAGTGAATATATTATCAAATCTATATGCCTACAGCTCTCTCTCTTATTCAGAAATTATTTTAATATGCTGATATGCCAACTTTATAATATACACAGTGTAACAGAGATTACTATTAATACTATTATTACGAATAAAGTAGTAATAAAAAAGTAACACATAAATATACATTTTATATACAAGGGTTAAATATGAAAATAGAGTTTAAAACACCTTTAAATTTTCCATACATTAAAATGTGCCCAGTTTGATTTTATTTTTCGAGTAAAAAAAAAAAAAAAAAAATGACGACATATCATTTTTTACCATGACTTGCAAAAAATAAATAAATAAATAAATAATCAGTGTAACAATAGTTTGTATCCCAATAAATTTTGTCAGGCATATTTAGGACCAGAATCATTCGATGACATTAAAAGACTGATTTAAGGATCACATTACAGCCCCCAAAATACTAATTATTTGTAATTTGAAATCTTAAAATTATCAGTCTTTACTACTTTTCTTTAAACCAATAGATCTTAATCTTAATAATTAAGATTAAGATCTTAATAATTTAAAACATAATAAAGTTAAGTACAATCTCTTTATTCTTTTATTTATTTTAATAAGTATGTGTCAGAATAAGTATGTTGTTTTGTTTTGTACATTAATCTATCAGTTACACTGAATAACGATGGAACATTTCATATTTTATTCCCATATTTTTACATTTTATTTTCACAAAAGCTATCTGAAACATAAAAAAATAGTCACTTTACTAGCATTTAATATGTATATAAAATCACTTTTGTAAATGTAATTTGATGCAGATACCAAAATGGGCATCTCATCTTTGACAAGAAGAAAGGAACACACAAAAAAAACATACCCTCCATAGCCGCCTGCAGAGCGTTGATGGGATCGATCTCGGTGACGATGACTCTGGCACCGAACCCGCGCAGGGCCTGAACGCAGCCCTTCCCCACGTCACCGTAACCGGCCACCACTGCCACCTTCCCAGCAATCATCACATCTGTGGCGCGCTTGATGCCGTCAATCAAAGACTCGCGGCAGCCGTACAGATTGTCAAACTTACTCTGAAGGGAGTGGGAGAAGAAGTTGTTCTCAAATAAATACTTTTATTTACAACAGCCATATAATATTAGAACCATGTATAAAGTGCTCACATTTGTCAACAAGGGTGAACAAAACAGACCATCAAATGATGACAGCGAATAACACCATGTAATGATATTATATGGTATTAAAAGTTTACCTTGGTGACGGAGTCATTGACATTGATGGCAGGAACTTTCAGTTCCCCTTTCTTCAACATCTTGTAGAGGTTGTGAACTCCTGTGGTGGTCTCCTCAGAGACGCCCTTGATTCCTGAGAGAGAAATCACAATTCTGTAAATGTTAAAGGCCCAGAAAATCCTGCTCAGTGCATCTGTCGGGAAGGAATGCTGAACTTACTAGTAAGCCGATAAATATGATTTTTGTGTAGCTTAGTTTGACCCTCACTGGTGTGACTGATGTGACCGAATCAAATCCAAGACATTTCAAGCATCTACTTAAGGAAAGATTAGTGACTGTCAGACATCTTATGACATCTTGCACGGAAAATATACTATATCTTGGAAGCCAAAAGTATTATCATAACTCCATGTGGAAACATTTCTGGCATTAAGCCACACGAAATGAAAATAGGATGAGCAAAGTCACTGCAGGTCTTGATTTTTGTGCAGTTTCACAGAGAAACTGGCTATTAAGTTATTAAGTTTGATTCTGCGTGATGTGTGCCGTGTCCCGTGCATATGCAATGGAAAACATTAAAAATATGAGCCATAAAATGTTAAAACTGGACACAGTAAAAGCAAAGATGTGAATGACTGTTTAGCTTTTATTGTTTAGCTTACATGTCAGGGGCAGTACTTTAAGTAATGAACTTAGTAAATATTAAAATGAAACAAAAATCAATAAATTGTTTTAACAATTACCCTACAAATATTGTGTAGCATCTATTCAGGCCCCCTGCACTTTCTGTGACCAGTACATTTACTGAATGTTATATGACTTCTCTAGTCATTTATGATGACTGAATACCTTTTTTAATACTGTTATAATCACACTCCCAAAGCCAAAGAATAACTAATTAAAAACCATTTTACATATAATAAAACACATGCTAGCGGAAAAAAAAACATTTGGACTAATTTATCTACATTCGCCCGCCATAGGCAGGAGTGGAAGAAAGACACCATGTCAGGCCCTTAGAAACAAGAGGAAGCTTGTAGGGTTTATTTTTCCTCTTCATTACATTGCCATCATGCAGTTTTCATATATAATAAAAGTTTGGAATCAATCAATCAATCAATTTCTCACCAAGGTTGCATTTATTTGATCCCATATACAGTAAAAACAGTATTACTGTGAAATATCATTACACTTTCAAATTACCATTTTCTTAAAGTTGTATCCTTCAAATACAGTGGTATTTTTCATAATGTTGTGGAGATGCCTTCACACGACATCAACACCTCTGTCGAGCTGGGGTTGCACAGTAAGCTATTATCACTGGACCTATTCAAACCGGACAATGGACCGTTCGACCACTGAATCCAGCAGTGTCTGCCATAATATCGAAGTGAGCATCACTGATCATTGTTCTCACTAAAATATTTTCGCATAACATGATACCTTATGTTTTGTTTAAAGATGAATTACTGTGCACCTATAGCACTCCTCGCTGTCATTAAAACAAAGCATGCCACAGGAAAAGTGATCAAGCGCATCCACTATAAATATGTCTAAATTCATATAATTTTTATTTAAATTCTGCATAATGACTTTATGTAATTTCAGTGCTTATCTCCATTAATGAGAGTGGTATATTTAATGTAAATGTTTATATCGAAATGAAAACAGATTTTAAAATTGTTGTTTACTTCATTACTTTTCTCACTCCAGGAAAAAAGAGTTCATACGCATGGACTACTCTAGAATGTCCGTACATATTTACGCCAAGTTTATTTTTTATAAATCCCAATATGTGCGTGGAAAATTGCGTACGCAATTTCTATGCCCATTTTGTGCATACGCAACGTTTATAAATGAGACCCCTGGCCTTTGTGTTACCAGACCAGATTCTTAACCCTACCAAAGGTCAGAGATCAAACAGAGCAGCCTCATAAATCTGACCTATTAAAATTTGACAACATTTATAGCTTTAAACTAACACCACATGATTTCCACTCTCTGTCAAATACAACAACAGATACTTGCCCTTTTCCCTTCAAGGGTAAGTACCATAATCTATGCTTTTCAGTTTTGTAAGACTGCTAATACTATGCTATAACGCTTTCTTTGCTTAGTCAAGAATGGAACGGCTTGATCGCGGATAGGCCTGCCATCTAGTGGCCATTAAACAACAGTACAGTGAAACTGAATGATAAGCATCAGCAGACCAGTAGTACTGTTATTACTAGCCAGGGAAATCCATACAGTGATGGTATTTGGGGCAATGAAATTAAACCGTACTTATACGAGCAGTCTGAATGACTCTTCATGACCTCTGGCTGTTGAGGAAGAGGGTGAGTAGATGACAGAACAAACATTATACCTGCAAGCAGTTTGGGGTATTTCTGGTGCACCAGATTGGTCAGGTCTCCACCATCGTCCAGGATCATGTTGAGAGGCTGACCGTCCTTGAAGTAGATGGTCTGCTCTATGCACCACACATACTCTTCATCGGTCTCTCCCTTCCAGGCATACACTACAATACAGCACAAACAACACACACACATTAGACACAGATATAAATGTGTAACTAGCTGCTACAAATATTACTGAAAAGGATGAACTGGTCACTGGGTTTACAAAGTTTAAGTGGTTATTTTCTTATTTTCAAAGTTACATCTTAACTCATATTAACCTGCCTCACATACCAAAAATAAACATAACATACAGTAATTTTACATTGCAAGTACTAAATGTTACAAGTAAATGCTTCTTTGCCAGAATAAGGTGCAAAGTGGACACCTGCAAGGTGTTGTCAATTGCTGAAAATCTGCTCTTTTCCAAACCACAACAAGCTCTAAATATGTTTGATAGATTACATGTGGCATTATTTTCTAGCTGGTGTAACAGTTAGTTGAGAAACTCTGTTACATAAGAATGGATGCAAGTAACAACCACCTACTGTCATCACTCTAAATTACATTTAGTCATTTAGCAGATGCTTTTATCCAAAGCGACTTACAAATGAGGACAATGGAAGCAATCAAAATTAACAAAAGAGCAAGGAATGAGAACTAACAGAAATTAAATAAAACTAAACAGAAAGAGAGAAACTAAATGAGACTAATAGGTACACATGAAACGCTTTAAAAGCATATTACTTCCAAGTATAGAAAAGTATGGATTAATGCAAAGTTACCCAATCAATTTCAAAGGTTTGGGGGTCAATGATTGTTTTTCAATGATATTTACACCTTTATTCTGCAAGGATACATTAAATTAAACAAGTGACAGTGAAATATTTATTATTTATTCAAATAAATGCTGTTCTTTTGAACTTTCTATTCAAATCATATTGATTTTTTTTTAATAATTTTTTTTTAAAACTGTTTCCAACACTAATAATATGATAAGAATCAGATGAGAAATGTCCCTTGAGCGTCAAATCAGCATTTTATAATGCTTTCTGAAGGATCATGTGAACCCGAAGACTGGAGTAATGATGCTGAAAGTTCAGCTTTACCATCAGAGGAATAAATTATGTTTTAAAATAGAAAAGCTATTTTACATTGCAGTAATATTTTTCAAAATTATTATTTTTTTGGTTAAAATATTTACAGCGTTGGTAAGCATTAGACTTTTTAAAAACAAAACCTTACTGACCTCAAATGTTTGTGCATGTTATTCATGCTACTGTCACTGAGATATCAGATAATACTGTGCCATTCATAAATATTTGAATATTTGTAAATCAATACAAAGTTTGCAATAACACTAATTCAAATATATAAGCTGCATCTGCAATTTAGTCTCAAAACCCCAACGTATAAACTATTATTATAATATTCTAATCTAACTAATAACTAATATATGACTCTGTTCAACAACCTAGTGAGCAAGTAAGCAGCATTTTAATGCATCATAGTCATGCTCCCGATTACAAAACACTTTCAGCATAATTATGCTGCTAACTAAACCCCTTCTTAAGGCCAAGTTCTTAGGCAGCACTGCATTTAGGCTTATCCTTTGTAGAGAAGGCAATCTCATAATGCACCGTGATCAGTGATAAACAAATCCATCCAAGAATATATTTAGAGTTCATTCTATTCTTAAAAGTACTGCTAAACAATTTAATCTAATAAAACCAGACTGTTTTATTATAATATAATACCTGTGTATTTTTATGCTTTCGGGAGCATATCAAGTTGCTGCCTAAGAAGAGACTCAAAATAGGCATTTTACATGTGAAACCGGGCTAAAAATCTTTTTTTAACACTAAAAATTATTCAGCTTGTATCCCTTAAATGAAAATTTTAGTGCTTAAAAACAGCATGGGCAAGCTGTAATGATGACGTTGATAGAGTTATCTTTGCCTGCGTGCTCTTGTATGTTAGTCCTTCAAAAATGTTGAGTCGAATCTAAAGAATAAACCCATCTGTGCTGATTCTAGGTTTACCCAGCATGGAGCACATGCTTTAAGCTGGATGTTCTCCTTCTCTAGATTTGATTACGCAGCTTTAGAGCAAACAGTGGGCAGTCGGTCTAGCACACCAGCACCTGTTACCTGGAATGCCAGATTTAGCAATAGCTGCTGCTGCGTGATCCTGGGTGGAGAAGATGTTACAGCTGGACCACTGGACCTGGAGCACACACAGATCAAGGAGAAGGAATGAGAGCACATTCATACATCAGCTTCATGACTTCTTGGATAAAATATGTCAATAGGGGATAAGAAGAGCAATGTATTTCAGTCAGACATCAGGTTCAGGCATGTAGGAGTAGGAAAAAAAAGGTGAAGAAACTGTACTGTTCCTTTCCAAACAAAGTACTGTGGCAATACCATGATAAAATGAATGAATCGTTTTGTAATAATACTAATAATAACATTGTATTTATATACCATGGTATTTACATTTCAAAGAATACCATGGCATACACAGGGTCGGTAAGATTTTT
The DNA here is from genome assembly GCF_018340385.1 of Cyprinus carpio. Classification (NCBI taxonomy): domain Eukaryota; kingdom Metazoa; phylum Chordata; class Actinopteri; order Cypriniformes; family Cyprinidae; genus Cyprinus; species Cyprinus carpio. The sequence goes on along the minus strand of NC_056602.1, from coordinate 25,763,494 downwards.
TAAAAATGTTTTTAAAGAAATCTCTAATGCTCACCAAGGATGTATTTTTTAAATCCAAAATATGGTAAATATTGTAAAATATTAGTATATTATTTCCTATTGTAATACATCTTAAAATTAGTGCTGTCAAATGATTAATCGCATCTAAAATAAATGTTTTTATTTACATAATATGTGTGTGTGTGTTCTGTGTATATTTACTATGTACTGTATATATACAGACACACACATACGGCATATTTTTGAAAATATTTACATGTAAATATTTATATTCATATAAATTATATATAAATGTATTTAATATACACATATTTTTTTCTTAAATATACATGCATGCGTGTGTATTTATATATGCATAATAAATATACACAGTACACACACATACATTATGTAAACAAAAACTTTTATTTTGGATGCAATTAATCGTTTGACAGCACTACTTAAAATGTAATTTATTCTTGTGATAGAAAAGCTGAATTTTCAGCATCATTACTCCAGTCTTCAGCATCACATGATCCTTCAGAAATCAATCTAATATTGTGATCTGTTGAACAAGAAACACTTCTTATGATTATCAATGTTGAAAACAGTTGTGCTCCTTCATATTTTCTTTTTTTCTCAGGATCCTTTGATGAATAGAAAGTTAAAAACAGAAATACTTTGCAACATTACAAATGATTTTACTATCACTTTTGATGAATTGAATGCATCCTTACTGAATAAAAGTTTTAACTTATTACAACAATAAAAAGAAACCATATTTTTTTATTGTTTATGAGTTTTAGTTTTTTATTATTATAAAAATAAAAAGTATTTTTATTTTTATTTTTAAGTTTTAATAGGGGAAATAGAACTATTACTAACGTCAATTTAATTGTTTTTATTAGTTTTGTGTTTGCAAATAATATTTCTTAAACATAACTATTTCTTAAATGGTTTTGCGTTTGCATCCTCACGGTCTGTAGAGTCATGTGCAAGCAGCCTGCGATGCGAGCGCCCTTCAGGGGTTTGGTCTGGCCGTAGAGCTCCCTCATCTTCATCAGACCCGGCATCTCATTCTCAGCTATGTCAATGGCTTTACGTCCCCACTCAGCCAGGCTGATATCAGCTGGACAGAGAGAAAATGACAACAGATCATGCATAAAACAAATGCTAAATTCAGGAAACTGAAAGAATGATTGAATTAAATAGTCAAACTAGGACAGATTATGTAAACTTTCACTAATGCATTTGAAAGCAGAGTTAAATAGTAACAACAAATCCCATTATGACATGCAAGTTAAAGTGGTCTTTAAAGTGTCAGTCCCATATTTGGACATCTAGAATAGGAATTCAACAGATGACACCCAAAACCACATACCTAAGATGTTTTGAACTGGTTGAGGAGATGGTGCTTGGTTTCATATGCACACTTAACAACCGATAGGCAACTCAAAAGATATCCCTTTTCTCATTCTGCACCGATTATATTTCACTACAAGGGTTATTACCATTTTAGACATTAGTATTTGTTTAGTTTCATATGAAGATGCTGTTTTAGCAAAGTCAATTTCCAAGATTTTCTTATTCCGGTTTCTTCCAGGTTTTCCATTGACCATGGAGACCTTGTAAGATGCCTTCAGAATGGGCTACTAATAAACACGAGTGCAGTACTGGTGCACTTTGACATTTCATTCACTGATTTTGAAAAACTGAACTCTGGTCTCTTAAGACTAGGGAGCAAAGTCCAGATGGATTTACTATTGAATTACTTGAGCCTTATCTGCACAGAGAACATCAGAGAAGTTTGCTGAAAAACAAAAACAGACGCTGCGAATGCTTGAGAGGCAGAAACATTAATCTTTGTTCAGAAGGAACCGTTCTTTTGAACTGGACCTTTTCAATGAATCGATTGAACTGATTCACAAAACCCTTTGGAGTGAACCGAGGGTTTCATTGATACCAACCGGAAATATGTGTTTATGACTTTTATGACGATTATAAGCATGCAAACGAAACGCAGTATTTTTTTTTACCGTGCATATACTTTGTAGTCAGTAACGTTAGATAAATTAATTAATTAGCCCGTAAATTAAGTTTAACATAGTTTAATTTATATGCAAATCACATTTAAAAATCACCCTAAATGACTATGTTCTAAGTGAGATCACAAAATTACTAAAACAGATAGTGGAAAAACCCAATCAAACGTTTTCGTTGAAGTGTCAGGGTCCACGTGATTACGTAGAGCAGCTGAGCCGTTCATGCTGTTCAAAAGAACCGATTCGCAAAAATGAATGACTACGAACAACGCAAAGTCGCGGCGCGTGTGACTACTGCATTATGGGAAATGTAGTCCAGCAGTGCAGGAAATCTCATAACAGGGAGATTCTACAGTGCACGCAAAAAAACTACAACTTCCAAACTTTCTTCTTCACGTCTTCCGAATGGAACCACGCTAGCTTGTTTGACAGGTGTTAGATATAAAATCATATAAAATACTTCCTGAGCAAGCACAAAATGGCTATAATAACAAACTAGACTAAACTGGTGATTTTATGGGGTGGGATTGCAATAGTGCGTCTCGTGCAAGGCAGCGCTGACAATGACGCCTCTACTGCCATGTGATACATAAGCACTAGCAAGAGCTGCAACAATTCATGCTCGACCAAAAATACAACTCAGGACCTTTTTGCAGACAACCGTACGCTTTATCGTGAGTCTATAAGAGAGCTTATTGGAAATCACCAGAGTTGAATAAGCTAATTAGCACTGGCGCCAAAAACACGATTGTATGATTTTGTGCAGAACAGCATCGAGCACGATCCGAAGTCAATAATCAAATAAACGTATACTAACCAACTTTGAATGGAAGTTTCTCTGACATTTTGCTGTGTTGTCGTTAGGTAAGCCTGATATGGGTTGGTCTTGAGCCCGGCTGTGGACCTGAGTGAGTGAAGAAGGAGGTAACTTTTTATGTGAACTTGAATATAAGTGTGTACAAACCGGTTGTTGTAATATTCATGAGATCATGCAGCGTCTCGTTTCTCATTGGCCGAAGTATGCCCCGCCTTGTCGCTCTAAATAAACCATCGTGTTCATTTGCTCCTACGATAGCCAATGAGAATCCACGGTGGTTTAAGGCGTATAATATCATTTGGAATGTGGAGATCTTGATTAATACAAGTTTCAACAGGCTTTTGTGTTTTACCATTATTTAACATCATGAGGACTGATCTAAGCTGGTGGGAAGAAAAATGCATTTTAGATTTTTTATTTTTATTTTAATAGAGATTTTACTAAAACAAATAAAAATAAATAATTAAATTTATATATATATATGTATATATATATATATAATATATATATATATATATATATATATATATATATATATATATATATATATATATATATATATATATATATATGTATATATTATATGTATATATAAATATATAGGCATATATATATATATATATATTGTTTTTTGTACAATCCCTATAAATTAGAGGCATTGTGAACCGTTTCAGCTGAACAGAGGTTATTTTGGGTTATTTGATAACACTAGGGCCCCCTGTATAAAGTCCATTCAATGTCCTGAAAATATGCCCCATGTTTATCCCCATATCTGAAATTGTCTGGTTTGTGTGATGAAATTAAACCTGAAAGGCTGAAGATTTACATATCGTTTACATATTTACTAAACACTCTGTAAATCATAAAATTATTAAATGTTCAATAGTTGGTATGAAGTCAGAATTGTGCAACTGACTGATCTGAATTTAAATGTTGAGGTAGATTATTACTAAGACTTACTACGTTTGGGGTCGGTAAGATTTGTTAATGCTTTTGAAAGTCTCATGCTCTCCAGCACTACATATATTTGTTCAAAAATACAGTAGTAATATTGTGAAATAATATTTTAAATTTCATATTTCAAAATTCGGAATCGTAAAATGTTTTAAAATGTTTTTGAAAGTAGTTTATGCTCACCAAGGCTGCATTTATTTGACCCAATATACAGTAAAAACAGTTATATTGTGAAATATTATTATAAATTAAAACAGCTATTTTAAAAAAAAATATATTTTGCTTCAGTGTATTTTAAAACGTAATTTATTCCTGTGATTCAAAGCTGAATTTTCAGCATCCTTGCTCCAGTCTTCACTGTCACCTGATCCTTCAGAAATCATTCTAATATGCAGACTTGCTGCTCAAGAAACATTTCTACCTAATATTAATGTTAAAAACAGTAATATTTTTGTAGAAACTGATACATTTTCCAGGATTCTTTTATGAACAGAAGGTTCTGAATTTATTTGAAATAGAAATCTTTCGCAACATTTCTTTATTGTCAGTTTTAATTCATTTATTTAGTTTTTATTCATATATTTTAACAAATCTTACTGATCCCAAACTTTTGAACGGAAGTGTATATGTATTCACTGTACTGTACTGAAGCCTCATTTTAGTTGAATTCTTTAAGTCATGTTCCAGGACCAATAGAAACTCAGTCAAAATGTTTTAATAACAATAATAAGTGAGATTATAACCATAATGATATAACTATGATAAATCCAGCACCTACAAGATAATGAAAACATACAAATGTATTAAAACTTCGTCTTCCGCATCCTGTACATTATTACAGACAGCATGTTGCTTCAAAGCCTTAATTTTCTTTCCACTGCAAGAAAGAAACAGAAAAGCACCATAACATATTCCATTGGTGTCTCTGAAGGATTACTGACTGTATGCTTGTAATGGACCAGTGGGTATATTCTCCTACCTTGACACTGTTTTTACAAATTCATATTCAATATTCAATAGACAAAAACACATTTTCAAGGTGAGCACTGATGCTGTGAAGTGCATAAAGAAAGAAATATTAGGCAAACAATGGAAGGAATATCTATCGCGCAAATAACAATCTGGAGAGTTGTTAATTTGGCAAAACTTTAATGTAGGTGTAAGGTTAAAACGCAAAGAAGGACAACATAAATGAAGAATGTCAAACAATAAACAACGTGAAGGAAACTTTCCGAGTCTGATAAATAAACAGTTAGAGTTTAGTGCTTCTCTCACCTCTCAATATTCAATACTCAAATGTTTTATAGACTCTCAGGAGTGGAAAATGAATAAAACCACTGTGCCAGAACATCATAATAGTGCACTCTATAAAATAAAGCATGATATTACAATAATCTGTGCAGTATGTCCTGTCTGTACAAATCTGTTTGAATGCATTCACACCTCAAATATAAGACAACAATCTGAAATCTACAACAAACCTTGTCGTTTTTCCCCCTAATACAACACTCAGGTTCAAGAAACCACTTCTAGTGAAAAGATATCTCAGAATCAATATCTCAAATACAGTACATGTTTCTCATGTGAAGAGACCTATTCCAAATAGGAATCCCATGCTGTCAGGAAACCGTAAACCATAATGCCATTAAAGAGAGGTGCTGTGTACAGTAAAAGCCTTACAGTTGCAGCAGCACTCAAACTTTCATGCCCACCTCAGTCCCGAAATGGAGAGCAAGGCTTGAACATGCCTAAGTGCTGATCTAGGACGTCCTGTGGGCGCTGCGGATATTGGACGTGGGAAGCACCTGCACGGAAACGCTCGATGCACAGAATCAAACAGGGCTTACAGTGCTTTTAACAGAACTTGCGAATGAATGAACTCTTAATATACCACATGTTCCCTCCAAAAACATCGTTACAGACACTTTCCCCTGTGTGCAGAGGGTTTCCGTGAGTACTGGTTTCTCAGATCAAGCGGAGGATTCCTTGTGATGGAAGCTTGAGAGTATATGACTACTTTTACAGGTTATGGAGTGCCGAACACACAAACACTGATCTACAACAAGCCTTTTGTAGTGTCTGGACCGTCCAGAGATCTCAGACTTGCTTAGATGAGTGTGTTGACTGGAAGCCTGGCAGAGATTTGTCTTTTTTTTTTTTTTCTTGTGTGTGTTTAAATATGAACCTATTTTAGACACAAAGACGTCATACTGTAACATACTGAAGAGTCCTTCCAGGTCTTTTAGTAACAGGTATCGGAGTGAGGTTTATGCCTTGTGTAGTGTGTATGGGTTTTGGGGAGCATTAATTGGCAGCCCACGCCTCCAGGTCTTTCATGTCATCCTCATCCTCTTCTTCTTTCTTCTTTGCTGCATTTACAAAGACATTCAAGAACTGCTTTTAATACAAGAGATTTGCAGCAGCAAAATGACCAGAAATGACCTAATACGTCACGCGAAGTACCTGTTACTAATACAAAGGTTATGTTTTCAATTTCAAGTAAGTCCTTTCTTTATGAACAATTTCAACAACAACAAATAAATAAATAAATCAAATGAAATAAATAAAATCACACATACACTGTAAAACATTTTTTTCCAAGTTGTAAATAAAACAACTATTATAGAAGGTTTAGTAAGAAAATATGATAACACTTTACTTTAAGTACTTTTAATGCACAAATTATGCCTTGTAATGCAAAAATTGTATGATCATGAAAAATTATAGCCACATTTATAATACATTATTATACTTATATATTCATTGTTACAACTTTAGAAAGTATAATGCACTAAAACACACGACAAACAATTATATATTATAATGCATTTTAACTTTGGTTACAGTTATTTATAAAAATACATACTGCATTACAACCTATGTTATGAATACCTTAAATTATAATGCATTATACATAAAGGCTAAAATAAAAATGTTATTTACTTCTTTATTAAAAATGTAATTTATATACAATGCATGACATTTACTACCAATTTCTAAGTGAAATTTTTTTTCTACACCAAATGTCCAAAAACTAGAACTAGAACTAAAACTGAAAAACCAAAACGGTCTGAAACAAAACAAGCTATCAGGAGACTTATGTTTCCAAACACCATGTGTGTGTGTGAGTGTGTGTGTGTGTGTGTGTGTGTGTGTGTGTGTGTGTGTGTGTGTGTGTGTGTTAGTACCTGGTGTGTGTGTTTGGCAGTGGTACATTGTCTCCGATCTCCAGGAGGTTCTTATCCAACTCTTCCTGCTCCAGCTCCTCTAGTTCAGCTAACAGCTCATCCTGAAACAACATAGCATCTCTTTATGACTAGTATTAACATGCATCTAATGCATTTGAAAGAAAGAAAAAAATAATACTTTTATTCAGCAAATCTGCATTAAATTGATCAAAAGAGACAGCAAAGACAAAATATTTATATTTCAATTAAATGTTTATAAAATCTTTTTTAAAGTAATTATGAATTAATTTTTTTAAAAGCACAACTTAGGGCTGCACGATTATGACAAAAACATAATTGTCGATATTCCCTTATGACTGTAATTGGGATTATTAATTACAATTATCAAAATTTACATTGAATGCGTTGTTTGATGCAACTGCATGCCATATTTTTATAAGAAAAAAACAATGAAAACACTTAAGTGCTCTTTTAGTGCTTTTCTATAGTATAAGCCTCAAATGCACTATAAAATTGGTTTTCTTCTTTAAATTATAAAAAAAGACAAAATATGATTAGTATTATAGTGTTATACCAAAACTAAAATTAAAACAGGAAAAAAACCCTTTATACATGTCCGTGGAAAAAAAAAAGCATCTTAAGCACACAGAAAAACATAAGTGGACTTTGATCGATTAATTGCTGCTTTGAACAATTACAAAATGTGGGGCATCCGTAATTGTAATCGCGCAAATTCGATTGTGCAGCCCTAGCACACATTTTTTTGTTTTCAACATTGATAACGATACAAAATCTTACCTCATCAAATTCCTCCCCAAACCCGACAGGCTTTGAGATTGCGTCTGAAATTTCTTGCGCCAGCTCCTGCTGTTCTGTGATGTCCTGCATGAGGTCGTCCACTTTGTCGATGTCCCTGAAAGTACAAATTTAGTGCCATAAGTGCCATACAGAACCCTAATAGCTTACACCGGTAAATTAATCTTGTTTAAGATCTCATAAACCCAAAGCCTTGCCGTAGTGAGGCTGATACAAAAATAAGGAAGAAAACACTGCTAATAGAAGAGAAGCTCCTCACATGTTGTCATGAGCAGCTTTCATGGCCTTAGCAGCAAAGCCCATATTCTTGATGACCTCGGTGTTGGTGTGAGCGTTCTCTAGTGCCTCCCGCTGGAACTCGATGGTAGAAAGAGTGCCATCAATCTGAGCTAACTGCTTCTCGTAGCGCTTCTTACGCTTCAGTGCCTGCAATGCAGCTGTTTCAAACAGAAAGAAAGGTAAAGCGATTAAAGTGCAAAATAAGAGAATTCTGGAAAGTATCGCATAGCATTAAGTGTGGTTTTATTTAAAAGAGTTAAACAGAACACTATGTAATTATGGGTCAATTGATTTAAATTGAAGCCCCTTTGATTTCAATTATGATTTAGCTCAGTAAGCGTCATGCATTATAAGTCCTCCTGTTACCCAGTAATGTGGTTTGTGTACTATACTGTCAAGTCGCTTTGGTAAGAAAGTGTTTGCATGAAAAATAAATGTACAGTAAAGATAAGATGGAAAGCCCACAGCGGAAGATTCTCAATGCTAAATTAAAATTGTGAGGTCTCTGATCCACAACAGATTTAATGGGGGTTTTACCATGGAAAGTAAAGTCTACTACTGTTAATATTTCTCAGGGAAGCAATGGTGCAGAGTTAGGGACTCCTAAATGAGGCACACTCACCAAACTTAATCAGGCAAGTGAGCTGCAAAAAAAAGAGAAAAAAGTGTTGCTTTGTAGGGAGAATGTGGCATTCTAATAATCAGTTAATGACAAGCACATCAGTACAGACATGCTTTTCTTGTAAAGTTTGAATCCTGCAAAGCCGGTCTAGAAAAAAAGGGGAAGAGATTATATTCAGAACCAAGTCAGTGAACCTATTTTAGGACCATTACAGTATGTTTGTATTGTAACATCTTTTTTTTTTACGTGTTTATAAGCAGGGTTATTATCGTTAACTAAAACTAAAACCCATTCAAAACATTTTCATTACTTGAAATAATATAAATAATAACTGAACTAAAATAAAATATTTTAAAAAGTGTAACTTATTTTATTTCAACTAGTTGCCATTTCCATTTAGTTTAAGTACTTTAGTTAAATAACTAAAACTAAGAATTAAAATTTATTAAAACTAGACCTATTTAAAAAAAAAAACAGCCCAATAAAAGTCCCACAACGTTCCATTTTTGCTTTCTACAGATTATAATTTTATTCACTGTCAAAACAATGATTTGAGTTGTCAATTTATTTGTAAAAGATAAAACAGCAGCTGTGTTTGTGCAATGTATAGAAAGTGACCTTAATTTATCAGGTTTGCAATACAATAAAACCCCTTAACAGACTCTTACGTCATGTGCACGTTCAAAAGGGGCATTCCAAAGATGACACCTGACACAAAGGTCATGCAAATTAATCACTTTTTCCATGAAGACATTGGAATTGTAAACTATGACAAAACATCAGTCCCACACCGCTAGCAGTCAAACCATCGGCGTCGCCATCCGTCGTGTTCCAGCGGCCCTCACAGGACAATCAGATCAATTATTGATTACCTCTGTTCTGGGGACTTTAAATGTGGAGTTGTATTACAGGCCTAACAACCTAGACGGCTCTTAAAAGTGGTCCTTATGTTGCCCTGAAATTATTTATGGAGCTATCTCTGGATTTGGACATCTCTCGTAGCATCGCTGGGATGGAAAAAATACAGACTTATAAATATACATATTGTAACTGCATTTACATCATCATATTTGCATAACCTGAATGTGACACCATGGAAACCATGACAAAGTAGGAGTTTAAAACAAGGTTGTTTTTTCAGGTTTTGAGCAGATGGGCAGTTTGCCGTCCTTTTTTATGTATCTAGTTCAGTAATAACAGTCAAATACAGAATGTATTTAAGCAGAGAGCATTATTTAACAGTTCAGAAAATGTCAAATAAAGAGGAAAAACAACAACAATAGTAATTTTAGAAAAAACTTAAAAACAATAAAGTTAACATTTGGACAGCTGCCTTTGTATTTTTGTGTTAAAAGGGTTTTAAAGTACATCTTATCACTGTTACAGAAGGTAATATATGAGACTTTTAAAATTATTCTTGACTTGTAATGTACAATTTTGCTAAAACTACTAAAAGATTATTAGAGTAATTTTCTTGTTCAGAAAATGTTTACTTTGCAAATAAAGTAAAATATCTTCAGGTTCTAAATTTAAGGCTTTTAACACATCTTCTCTCCAAAATGAAAGAAAGAAAGGGCTATCCAAAAAAAAAGTTCAATATCTTTAATTGATGGGATATATTTGCAATCAGTGGATAGTTTTGTATATTATTTTGTTTGTCATCACCATGGATACTAGGAGAGGTCAAAGGCCAACTGATGGAGCGCTGCAACATTTTATCTGTCTATCCCAAGCATCCTGAAAGAATTCTTAAACTTATAAAGCAAAATTATCGTCCTAAAATCCATCCCTAGATCATTCCATTTCCCAGTTTTGTACGGCAGCTTCCATATGTTTTAGTAAAAGTCCAGCGCTGTTAATTAGTCTGTTAATTACGTTTTTATTGAATTCCTTTGTATAACAGACCAACATAAACTAACGAAGCAGTAACAACCACAGTGCCAGCCTAACCTGAGTTAACCAGCTGATCCTCGCCAGGTAACTCACCTCTCTTGTTCTTCGTGCCGTTTCTCTTGGCCGTCACAAGCTCCTGATCGATCTTCTTCTCCAGGAATTCTTGTTTCTTGCTCAACATTTCTTCAGTTTCTCGCAGTCGCTGGATAGCCTCTTGGGGGCTTGGAGACTTGCCCCCTTTTCCACTGCTACCAAACAACTTCCCAAACAAAGACATCTTGCCCTCGGGACGACAGCAGGGAGTGATATTAGACTGATCTTTGACTACTGGTCTAGACGGCTTCTGTCTGTCACTGACCCGACAGGCTTGTTGTTGTTTTTTCTGCTTCCTTCTCTCTATCCCAGGCCGCATGACATCATCGCGTCACAGGAACATGTTTCACGTCATGGCGTAATGATTACAAATAGAAAAGAAAATATTATTATATTATACAACTATTAATATTACTAGGGGGTCCCATATACATACAAGTAATTTTTACAATTTTATGAAATGTTATACTTGATTTTAAACTAGAATGTAGGGTTTTTATAGATGTAAACGCAAAAATTGCTATTGTAAAAAAAATATTATTATTATTATTTTTATAGGTCGTAAGTATATATGAACAATAAGCATCGGGTGATATGAAATCTCATGCAAACAAGCTGCAACAAACCATCCGTCAATCCGGGCATTGCTACAAAATAAAAGAACCTTCTTCATGTATAATCCTCAGCGTTGATTAAAAGCAACAAAACACAAATGTACTTAATTTGTTAACCTTTATAAACCTTATTGTTCAACACAATTAATCCAAGCAGCATAAGGGGATTCATCAAAATATATATTGCGATTAAGAGAGAGAGAGATTAATGGATTCATGTTTTATATCCAATACACTGTTTAAATGGCAAAAACTTGAATAAATCTGAATTTGTGTAACTTACCTATAATTCAAATATTCATACACAGAAATTCAACCTCTTTATTTTGAAATTTTACTCAACTAGTTCATGGTTAATGTATATTTTGCATCATTAAACTGCGGTGATTGGTGATAGTGATGAAGATGAGTGGCATGTTTTCCAGCCAATGAGACTGCACGCTGGTTTATGACGTATGTTCCGGCGGACGCACAGGCCTTGCTCTCGTCCTTGATCAGCGCGAATCGCAGCATTTGACGGACGTAAGACACACATTTACGCGGAAAAATGGTTGCTTACTGGAGACAAGCAGGACTGAGGTAAATGAATGACAGTTAACAACGTCAAAAACTGTGAAATGTCTGTTTTAATTGCTGTATGCTCTGTAATCTGTGCTGTGGAGTTGGTTTGGCCTTGCTCTGAATGAATTTTACTGTAGTAATACCAGCGTCATGTTTCATTTGAATCACCGTGGACATATTCACACGAGCAATTCTGAGTTATTGAGTGATTTAATATTTGTCTTGTTATTTCAGTTACATCAGGTACTCGGCTATCTGCGCCAGGGTCGTGCGGGCAGCGCTGAAGCCACAGCTGAAAACCGAGGCGATTAAAAACGCAGAATCCAGTGTGAAGGTCACTAAAATGAAGACTGTGTAACGTGAGTTAAAATTTCAGCTCTTTATCTAAACTCTACTGCACTTGGGAAAACGATGCATTAACTGACCCATAAGACCTTTTTTTAAAACCAATGTTTTTAATGTATTGTCTTCTCTGCTTTTTTGTAGGATCTGTCATTACATCCTTCACTTCTCCACATACATTCTCCGTCGGATTTACAATAAGACCTGCAGTTATGATGATTAAATGAAAATAGCTGTGTTCTTTTGATAATAAATTATGAAGAGCCTCAAACTAAGACAGTCTTCACTTGGTGTGTTTTCATTCTAAAGAGTGCTGAGCAAACTGTGTGTATTGTCATGTTAATGTATCAGATCAATTTTACTTCTAAGTAGTACTGGTTACTGCATCAGCAGAAGAGACACTGAAACTGTTTGCAGTCCAGTAGATGTTTAAAAATAAATTGCATTTAGTCTGATCTCAGCGTAAGATGTGTGCAAAAGTTGGCCTTTGTGTGTAACTAATATTTCTCAGGTTCTGCAAGGAAGGAGGTGTACATCAGGTTTAACTTCGTAGAGATGTTAACTATTATTTTACATGAACAAAAAGGCAAGATTTTCAGAGATTAATCTATTTTATTTAAATACGTACAGTGTTTCCATTATGTAAAACCCTTTAGATTCACAAATTGAGTAGTTTAGTTGCTGATATCCAGTTTTTTTTATTTTTAATACAATTTGCAAGAAAACTGATGGTTGCATTACATAAATGGTAAACACATGAAAGTTTTTAGCACTATAAATGCTCAGGTACAATGCAGATACATCACATTTATTACGAAACAGTTGCAGTTTATATTGGTAAAATAATTTTGTATTTTAAAGGATAAGCAAAATTCAAAAATTTAGCATTTTTTAAATATTGACAACAAATAATGACAAAAGAATTTAAGCCTCTATATAGCACTAGTACACCACACAAAAGAAAAAGGTTTCGACCATCTGTTTTCCCCTGTATTTTTTTCAAGACATCTATAGATATTCATTATTACAGAACATACAGAAATTGTTTTGCTCCAGTGATGTTACACATCAATATAGATTAATATTTTGATATCTTTATTTAAATTAAGCTTTACAATAAACTATACACTACCGTTCAAATGTCTGGGGTCAGTGAGATTGTTTCTTTAAAGGAATGAATACTTTTACTTGATAAAGATACATTAAACTGATCAAACATTTATACATTTGAACTTTCTATTCATCAAATCCTGAAAGCTGTTTTCAGCATTGATAATAAGAAAGTTTTATTTCTGAAAGTTCAGCTTTCCATCACAGCAATAAAATACATTTCATAATATATATTATAAATAATATTCACAATATTACTGTTTTACTGTATTTTAATTAAATAAATGCAGCCTCGGTGAGACTTTTTTAAAAACATCAACCCCAAACATTTTTGAAAATATATATATATATATAATGGGAAAGATTAGAAAATTATATTTGAATTTTGAATATATCTTATATTCTATTGTAGAGATATGTATTTATGTAACTCAATATTTTCTCCTGGAGGTCAGAAATATTTCACAGTTTGCTATGAACAGTGGCTCCAAATAGTATCTAAACTCTTAAGGCACATTGTCAATAAATGACATAAAATATGTATAAAAACAGTTTCAAGCCAAACATATTTCTAATGCAGTATAACTCATTTATCAGTTTTAACTGTATCTTAAGTGTCTAAATACTTTTTGGTGCCACTGAATGTTCTCACTCTTCACACAATCAGATCCACTCTTGCCATATTCACTAAAGCCCATGCTTCATTCGCTGACAGAAATTTCAGTGAGCACCTCAGTCTCAATCTCCACTCGAGTGCTGTGTGCTGTTGATGCCAGACCCTCCTCTTCTGTCACTTCATCTTCTGCATCGTATTCCATATCGGCGGTGGCATCCTGATATTGCTGGTACTCGGAAACCAAATCATTCAGGTTGTTCTCGGCCTCGGTGAACTCCAGCTCATCCATGCCCTCCCCCGTGTACCAATGCAGGAAGGCCTTGCGTCGAAACATGAGCATGAACTGCTCTCCAATGCGCTTGAATATCTCCTGGATGGCGGTGTTGTTTCCAATGAAGGTGGAGGACATTTTGAGGCCTCGTGGTGGGATGTCGCAAACAGCCACTTTGACGTTGTGAGGGATCCAGTCTACGAAGTAATTGCCGTTCTTCTGCTGAATGGCTAGCATTTGCTCGTCGACCTCTTTAGTGGACATGCGACCACGGAAAATTCCCGCCACTGTCAGATAGCGTCCTCGACGTGGGTCGCACGCGGTCATCATATTTCGAGCGTCGAACATCTGCTGGGTGAGCTCGGGCACTGTTACGGCCCGGTACTGTTGGCTACCGCGTGCAGTGAGAGGAGCGAAACCTGGCATGAAGAAATGGAGGCGTGGGAAGGGCACCATATTGACAGCCAGCTTCCGAAGGTCAGCGTTCAGTTGACCTGGAAAGCGAAGGGAGGTCGTGACCCCGCTCATGGTGAGGGATACCAAGTGGTTGAGATCTCCATAAGTTGGCGTTGTGAGCTTAAGAGTGCGAAAGCAGATATCGTACAGCGCTTCGTTATCAATACAAAACGTCTCGTCTGTATTCTCAATCAGTTGATGGATTGATAGGGTCGCGTTATACGGCTCAACTACTGTATCAGAGACCTTCGGCGAGGGCATTATGCTGAAACTATTCATGATGCGGTCAGGATACTCTTCTCGGATCTTATTGATAATCAGCGTGCCCATTCCCGAACCAGTGCCACCGCCCAGAGAGTGGACGAACTGGAAGCCCTGCATGCAGTCGCAGCTCTCGGCTTCGTTACGAACGCGATCCACAACCTGCTCCACAAGTTCTGCACCCTCAGTATAGTGACCTTTGGCCCAGTTATTGCCAGCTCCGGAACTGCCTTTACATTTATAAAGAGAAAACAGCATCAGGAATGATGTTATGGCATATGAGTGGCATTGTATCAGCCAATCAGATTTCAGAGTTTGAGTTCGGGTTCGTTCATAGCCAGGGAGGATAAGTTTTAATAGTCATTATAATAGTGAAGTCCATACCATGATAATAACAATAATGAAACAGAGGAATGATATTGTTGCATCATTTCCAACTGATGAATGATAAAATCATTGGCAGCCAACAAGAATCCATTAGACTTTTAAGAGCACCTGCATTTAAAGCAACTGACATCAAAACTACAGCGCACATTATTGTGCACTGGTGTGGATACTAACTTACACACATACATGGTTGTTTGTTTGTTTTTATGGTTTGGTTGTTATGATTAAGTATTTATGAATGTATTACATGCACACATGGCTGACACCTTTGTCTAAAACAACTCACACTGCATGCAAGGTATGTATTTTAATATTTGATGCACTCTGGGAACCAAATTCATGGCCACTGATAGTGTAATGTGCTACTGTTTGAGCTGCTTATTGTAGAATTAGGCTAATAAAACAAAATAATATCTTTGATCTATATGATCTACACTGCATATTACATATATCATGACACATACTTAAAAATACAGGTTCTTTATTGGCATTGCATGGCTTTATAAAGAACCTTTAACATCCATAGAACCCTACCATTCCACAACAGGTTATTTACAGTAGAAAAAATGTTTTTCTTTCTTTCTTGATTTTTTAAATATCGTTCACACTAAGAAAAAATTGTTGAATTGTTTACTGGTAAGTTCTTTGTGGAGCCTGAAATGGCTCTTCTGTGACAACACTGTGAAATCCCCCATTTGGATTTATTTTTAAGAGTGTATATTTCAGAAGTGATGAAACCGACCCTATTTATAGTTTATAGAAGTCAACTCATGTGGTATCTAAAAAAAATGTCTTTAATGTAGATGATTGCTGGCTCACCGTGTATAAAGTTATCCGGTCTGAAGAGTTGTCCTATGTGACTGCCCCTCACGCTGTCCATAGTGCCCGGCTCCAGGTCCACTAACAATGCTCTTGGAACATACTTGCCACCTGACAGGCATTGAAACATGTCAATGAGACTTTTTTTTTACAGGAAGTTACTCTGTTCCTCAAGTCCAAGACACATTTACCAGATAAAGTACTGTATATATATATATATATATATATATATATATATATATAACTTTTACCCAATATACCCAAAATTCAACCCAATATAGACTACAATCTTATACATATAACATATTATATAATGTAGATGTTTATTCATGTGCTAAAATGTATGAATGTCATTCGGGTTTGTGAGTTGATGAAAAGCTAATAAAAAATAAAATAAACAGATAGGGCAACATGATAATTCATTTAGGAAATCTAAGGCTGCAATTTAATTAAATACATGTATAGTCTCATCTGAATTTCATTATTATAATGATCAAATAAATAAATAAATAAATTACAATTTAATTTTACAACAGAAATATATTATTTTTCTTATTAAAAATGGGGTTTGGCTGACAAAAAAGTTTGGGAATCCCTACAAATATTTTAATAGCCACTGTATACAAGCATGAAACATGAAAGTAATGTGTAGGTCTGCATACCATGTGCTTCATTGAAGTAAACATTGACCCTCTCCAGCTGAAGGTCCATGTCGCCCTCATACGCTCCTGCTCTGTTAATACCATGTTCATCACTGATCACCTCCCAGAACTGCAGACACATGGAAATTAGTCACCATATTTTCTCCAATGAACTGCACTGTGACCTGCTTTAACTGATATCTTCAGCACTGAATGAAATGTTTGTCATTTCAAATGACAAAAATGGTCATGCTCTACACACAGAGTCAAAGGAAGCACTCAATAACTGACTTATCTGTTGAGTTTAAGTGACTTGCAACTGTTTTTCCGGATGCCATTCAGTTTTGACCACAATTCTACTGCATCTATCACTCAGAAATTCACAGGCCGCTGAGCTCATTTCCATGATAAAGAAGGCCCACCCCGTCACAAGAGGCTCTGTGTCTCTTATCTTACATTAGACCACTTTAGGGTGAACACCCTTGACTGCACGTATCATAACTTTATATATTTATTCACTTTAAAAATGCATTTCATTCTTCAAATATAGTAGTAAAGAAGTTTTTGCTATTGCTTTTAACTGAAAAAGCACATTACTGCAATATTTACCTAATTACAGAATGCTGTTCAAAATGACAGTAGACTAATAAAATGACTATAATAATAAAAGAATTGCATGACATGAACAACTGAGAATTCAACTACTGATAAATACTCATAATACAGAAATGCATGCTCATTTGTCTGTTAAGCCTACATCAGACTCTCTAGCTGGAATCAAGTTGAGGTTAAGATAATAATGCAGCTGCTAATCATAAAAATACACATAAAAACCCATATTTTGAGCCATCGTACCTTTGAGCCGATCTGATTCCCACACTGTCCAATCTGTAGATGAACAATCTCACGCATAATGATAGATTTTGGGATGCTGAAAGAGTAGGAATAGCCTTGACCGTGAGTCTGAGGAGCCCACTGTGTGTGTAATACCACTGATGACATCATCAACAGGGAGTCACCCATATGTCACATAAAGTACTAGTCAGTGTGACAGAGTACAACAGACTGCATGCCTTTCAGTCAATAACAACAATTGTGTTGCAGGGTAAAAGTTTAGCAAACCGTGAATGACAGAATTGATGATGTTTGTTAAGAATTTAAGGGTAGTTTAAATATTTGAATATTTAAAATAAAAAAAGTATTATCATCATGAACTTGGATCCGTGGCCGTCTCTCTGGCGTGCATGATAAGACTCTTTCGGGCCCTATCTGCTGCAATGCAGTGACACAGAGCGTCAGAAAGACAGACAGACCACATACTCATTGTCTAAGTGTTTCCTGCAAGGAGAGTTTGTTTATAGCCTATGTTGAAGCTGGCAGTTCTGTACAGTATAAACTTTTACATCTTCCTGGTCTGGAATTTCAGTTTGGAGGCCAGGCAGCATACCCAACTTTCCCATTAAGTAAAAACCCATTTCTCATTAAGTAAAAACCCATTTCTGAATGCCTCAGTTTTTTTTTTTCATTGTTTTAAAATTTTGAAGGGAATTTTTTGAAATTATTATTTTTTGAAATTATTGTTGTTTTTTTTTTTTTGAATGTTCTCTGAACAAGTAGTAACATTAAACATGTTTCAGGAAAAAACGTTCCATGAACGATGTAATAATGTAATAATGTTTCCATGCTACATTTTTGAGAATGTTATTAAAGAACAGATAACTTTCAATGAACATTCTATTAAGAATATTTGTTTGTAATTTTTTAGAGAACCTTCCCAGAAAGTTCTGTTAGCTGGGTGTATGCAGATTCGTATTTTACCAACAGATGCCACTGTTGTGCTCCAACATAGTTTTCAAAATAACTTTAATTTACTACTACGTTTAAAAATGGACTCAATCAGTCATCTTCATTTATTAAGGTTGTTCTTGACTATCAACCATGAATAATATAAGTTAAGATAAAGCACAAGTACTGAGTAATTCAGTTGAGGGAATGTGTGAAGTGGCGGCACTCTTGTTGAAAATGTCAATGCATGAGGCATGCTGTAGGACAGATTAAGAACAGAAGGCATGCTATTGTGCAAGTTATTCAACCTTCCAAGAAACAGGAGAGAGTTCGTATATTTAGCAAAGTGCTGTGCTTTTTGTACACACTGTGTCTGATCTGCAGTTACAATGAGGGCTTTCATGATTTCAGGTCATTTTATTAGGGGAAATTAAACAGAAATAGCGACAAGAGGGGGAAAGCAAAAGAAGATAAAGGGCAAGAGAGTCATCTTCACTTTTAATTTATTTAACAGCTTGCATGACATCTTTACAACCCTTTTAATTCATATCATGTCATACCCTAGAAAATGTTCAAAAAATGTTAACTTTCTACCCTGTCATACCCATTTGTATCCTATATGTGATATATGACAATTAATAAATAAATAAAAGCTTTGTAGCTTTTTTTTTCTTACGCAAGTTCTAATGCAAGGAGATGCAGGTTCAAATCCTGACCTATCTTTGATAATAAGGATTTAAAGAGTAAAACAAACATATGTGCACTGAGTTTGAATGAAGATGATGCTACTGGTACACTGCAATATATCTACAAGTAATTGCAGCTGTCAAGTCTGTCTTGAACTTGCATGTTGATGTATAATAACGCCACCTACAGGATATTATTATTGCAACTGTTATATTCTATGCACCCTGTACCCCAAAAGATGGAATGGCAGCAGACTCAATTCTAAAATAGTTGTGTTCGCTTTAGGTACAAAATGAAAAAAGAAAAAAAAAAAGTGAAAAAAATAATATGTCTACAATAATAAAAAAAAATCTTCATATAATAAAACTATAAATAGATGAAAGGAATACTTGGTTTACAAAACTAAAATTGTGCTATTTTTTCCGTGTGACGTCACTGGGTGACCTTTTTTTATTCAATGAACAACAACATTATACAACACTATGAATAACAACCGAGATAAAATTACCGCCACGGGCGATAATCGAAATAAACACTTAATTTCACTCAATAAGTGTGTTTTCTTCAAGTACATTTATTTATTAACGTCAATATTTGTCTCTGTATTTATGGAATGTCATTAAAATTATGACAAGATTAATTAAATTAAACTGTTTTTCATCTCCCTTAAGATAATGTGTGAAGCCACAAATATTTGAACAACGTCACGGAGTGAGTGACCTCCCACTGCCGCTCGTGAAAATTTAACGCTGTGCAAACGTTACGGAGCAGAGCTGATCTCAGGTCAGCCCCAGAGAGAGCGAGCGGAGCGGCGAGAGCTCCGGCGGACGAGGAGGGACTTGGAGCGGCGTCCCGAAATAGTAGAGCAAGAATAACAAACAGTGAAAAGTACGCTATGCGTGTCAGGTCAAAGTTCACTCCTGTCCACTCGTGAATGTCTGAAACTGAGGGAAAACCCGATGAGGCTAACGGACACCTTTGGAGAGCCGGAGCGATAAGGCTGTAAGGAATAGCGAGCCTTTTCTCCACCTGACCTGGATAACCATCATCATCATCATCATCATCATGGTGTTCTTATCCTGCAAGACTTTTCCATTCGAATGTTAAGGATCGATCCCAGCTCTGGCCATGGGGATGTGTCACAGCTTCAGATCTAGGTTATCACAGTCGGCGATCTCATACACCAGCGGACGGACCGGTGCGAGTCCCGGGATCGATGTCGAGTCCGGCCACTCGGACAGTTGTGACCCGCAGCTCAGAGAGCGGCGGCAAGTGGAGGAGAGGGCGCGGGTCAAAGCGGAGAACAAACGGAGTCGAAACATTGACAAGAGCCTGAAGGCGGAGAAGAGAGAGTACAAGCAAACGCACAGGCTGCTGTTATTAGGTAAGAGCATGGTGCGACTACTTTATCTGCTGTCAAGGTAAATAAGAGCAGCCACGAGTCCAGCAGCCGACGCGTCTGACGGAAATTTGCGACTGGCCCTTTAAAACACGTTACCATGGTAACCGTCGTTTCCACCTAAATACTGTGTTAGATGTGATGATGGCGTGGTTTTAACGAGTCTATAATAAGCGTAATTTGCATAAAAGTTTTAAATACATTAAATATGTCTGGCCTGAACCACTTAAGAGGTCTAGATCTTCTCCACTAACAATTAAAATCGTACAATGTAGCATCTGTTGAATGCATATAAACTTTAGATATAAAAATTTATTAGCATACTTAAGTATTCATCCTTAGTCAAGTACAACTGAAATGGAATACTTAATTACATTTACATTGATTATAAAATGATACTTTTTACTCTGTTTTTCATTTACGCCTAATACAAATGACATATTTTGCAGGTCATCATGACTAAAGACTATTTTGGGTTAAATGCAAGCTTCAGCATCTGTGGCCTGCTGTTGATTACCAGAGAATAGAATCAGGTCTTATTTAGTAAGTTAAAAAAAAGGGTCTTACCAATGTTCTCATTCATAGGCTTATTTATTTAATTAAAATGCATACAATTTGTTAATTTAATGTTTACCGGTAACCAAAAAGCCACATAAATGTTAAACTGTAGACTCTAGAAACCCATATAAAATAAAAACCAAGCAGCTCCTTTCACTGACCACTTGTTGAGAAAGAAAATGAAGTGATTGCACTTTTCTTTTTAAGTTTCAGGCCCTATTTTGTGCTTTGTCTATGGAAAGTACTGTGAAAGGTTATTTAGTGATATTTTGGTGGAAACTATGGTTATCCTGGTTTACGGTCGGTCACTGAAAAACTTATTGATTGACCACTATTCTGAATTTGCCCTCTAAAGTGTCTACAGTGCAAAAAGAGCATTTCAAGTAATTTTGAGTTTCATGTGGCCTGAGCTTTTTAACTCAGATTAAACCTGGTTTCTGTGATCGTCATGGATTGTCATAACAATGAAAGCATCTGGTCAAGATCTAATCTGTAGCAGGAAAACTGGCCATACTTGTTTTGTTTTGTTTGTTTTTTTTGTCCAGCAAAGAATGAAATTTTAACTTAGACACTTTTTGCAGAACATAAATCTAGACATTCTGCTGATTCCGGTCTAAAATTGTACAAAAGTGAAGTGAAACTGTTTTCCGAAGACCATTTTATTTTCTAAAACTGCAGTGCTATTCTTGTGGCATACATTATTTTATTTTTTCTCCTTCCGCCTACTTCTGCACTAGTCGTGTGGCTCGACTTCCTCTTTGGATAAAAAAAAAAGTGTTGCTGAATATTTTCTGTAAACGAAGATGAGATGTAATGTGTCTAAGCCCATCGGTCTGGAATACGTGTAGATTTAAAGGTGTGACGAATCCCAAGAAATTTCTAAGTGCCTTATTTTTTTTCTTTCAAACTCGATGACTTCCCCTTTGGCCTTCCTTGGAGGCGCAAACAGCGTTAGAGCAGTCGTGGTTTGATAAAGTAGCATTACACAAGGCCTCATATGCCGCTACCTTTATGAGAGCTGTTCTTCTTTTTATTAACAAGTTACACAAGAAAAGGAGGGCAGCCTGACGACACAAACGAAGAAACTGTTAAGCTCTGTGACCAAAATACTCTAGTCATGCGGGTGCTCGGTTCAAAAACAGATGACACACACATACAAAGCTGATTGTTGCAACCTTAGAATGTAGGAAAATGATCTCTGTGTGTTGTGTGTTTTATGGGGCTTGGCCGGTAGTGTTTGTGCGCGCTAGTCTAAAAAGGAAGTCTGGTTATGAAGTGTGTCCTTCTTTCTGCTTTTGGGCTTTTAATAACAATTTGTCATTTTAAGGCAGAATCAACCTCATTGAAAATGTTTGTAGCTTAACTTGGTCTCTTTTGATGTGGCTGCTTTTGACTGCTGCCTCTGTTGTTGAGGCTGGATCTCACTGCTCACAGCTGCAAGCCCACAAGTGTAATGTCTTATTTTAAGTGATTGCATGCTGTTATTGCTCACTTAAACAGAATCACATCCTCTCATGAAGGATGAAATATTGCATGAAATCAGATGAATGGACTCATAAGGAGTCCACTGTTGATCATGCAACTTCATGCAGGGCATGACAAAAGACATTCAACACATACTGCATCCCGGTTTTATAGAATCAGGGGCTGTTAACCTCTGGTTACACACAACTAAATTAAGCCAATTGGTCTATAATGCATGCCGAAATTTTAAGCAAGTTAATTGTCACCAAGAACAATCGTATTTTTGTTCAGGTTAAAATTTGAGGAAGGCATGCAGTACTTAATATAACATTAGACGAAGAGAAGGTGACTAATTCCCCAAATTACATCTTTCCTTGAAAGGGACTGTCTTGTGTAATGTGACATAACACAAATGGGTCCTGAGTTAAAGGTTGGACTGTATTAAACCTCATTGTGTAACAGAGTTATACCTTTTATTGTTGAGTGAAAAAAAAAATCCCATAGAACATTAAAACTCATCTACAGCAAGGACAAGAATATCACAGAGACTTATAGGAAATACCCTACAAACATTACTCACACTTTCCTCAAAGGGATAAAAAAAATTGTATTAAATAAGCTAAACATTTTTATTTCTACTTATTCAGCCAACTACAAAACTCATCTCTTTTTTGTATACACATCTCACATATTTCTGTCCCATTTCAATTTGTGATTAATCATCATTCAAACTCAAAACAGAGAACCCTAAGACCCTTATTTAAGACCTGCACATTAAAATTAATACCATATGAGTGGGGTAGAGCATTGTCTATGTTAACATATTGAACTGTAAAATGACTGTAAAAACACGATTTACAGTTCAGATACAGGTTTTCACACACACAAAAAAAAGTTTTATAAATTGATAAACATTTTAGCATGCACACAAATCCTGGCAGGACTGTAGCTGGGATTTGCGGGCCCAGTGCAGGTTGTACCCATGGGCCCTGTTTGAAATTGTGTAAATAGCAGGCAATAACAATAACTATAGCAATAACTATGCTTAATTATTATTATTAATTTTTTTTCAAGTTTGTAGGTGTCCAGTTACAGAAACGAAATAATAAAATGTAAAAAATCATTGCACATTCTTTACTGTATAAATTAAATATAGATTAATCCTTGTTAAAACCTCTTTTTTTCCAAATTTTGTATGTATCTGTCGGTTCAAGAGCAAGGAGAGCCAAAACTCTGCACGGGCGCTGAATTAAGCATTTTGCATCTTTTGCTGTTTGTATGTTTAAACTGGTGAGATTTATTTGTTCGTTCAGGTGTAGGAGGACGTGAAAGAAAGCTTGGTTCGGTGTTTGCACGCTGTCTGTGAGACATGGCTCTCTGTGTGGCTGAAACGGCCGAGGGCCCCCCTCAGCTGTAGTCCCCTATAATCGTCATCACCTTTCACCCTACTAGCGACAGCCCTGCTCCCCGGTAATCGCAGTTCACAAAGCAGCACAGCACATGACTTTGAAACATGCAGCGCTCAGTTTTAATCAAAGAAATCATAGCCTTTGTTAAGCTATTTCGCAATTCTTTCTGTCCTCAAATCAAAATTAAGACTTTCTTGTACCATTTAATACTTTTTATGGGCTTAAATCCGACAAATATAAACTTCATTTTAAACAAAAGTTTTTGAAATAAAAACTGAATGTTTATTATACATTAACAAAGCTGCATGTTGGATCCTGAAAAGTTGTGCTGCCGCATTCAATATGTGACCCTGGACCACAAAACTAGTTATAAGGGTCAATTTTTTTTAAATTTAGATTTATACAACATATTCAATCTGAATAAATAAACTTTCCATTGATGTATGGTTTATTAGGATAGGACAATAGTTGGCCGTGATATGACTATTTGAAAATCTGGAATCTGAGGGTGCAAAAAAATTAAAATATTGAGATTTAAAGTTGTTCAAATTAAGTCCTTAGCAATGCATATTACTAATCAAAATGTAAGTTTTGAAATATTTATGGTAGGAAATTTTTGTGGTCTAGGATAATATAATATTAATAATATTAATAATATATTGGATATTAATTTCTCAAATAGAAGGGTTAACAACAACCGTGAGACTGAATTATTATTATTATTATTGAGAGAATGTGTCATATGTAATAGATATTTAGTGTTTTGCGCGATGTGTAACGTCTTCAGCACAGAATATGTGAAAGAGCATTCTGATCATCCTTATTTAACTGTTTTATATAGAGTTCGGGACACAATTAGTTTCACAAAAAACAAGTCTGCTGGAGATCAAATATTAGAGAAATGGTGCCACCTTCTGGTGACAGATCATAGCGTAGTGTACTCAGACATAAGAGTCATCTCAACTGCTAGACATTATCCATGCATCTTTACATTTAAAGGTGATAACTGGTTTTGTCTCAGAATGGAATTTAATTGTATACAGATGTGACCACTGAAGAACTTTGAGCATAGTGACTTGTTAACTTTGTGTGGATTCGTTCAGGCTTAAACTTTTAACAAACCCTCACTGTATAAGCATACTTCTTGTTTCCAAATCAGTCTGTTTAGGCTCTGCCCCCGAATGCCACACAAAGATTATGGGATCAAAAATAGACCACAGGGTGTCAAAAAATAGCTCAATGAAACATCATTTTCCTTTTCGGTCACTGTCTTACAGTAGTTTATCTCTCATGTGTTGACATCACATTGACTTTTGAATGATCTCTTATACTAGAACTATGTGTCTGGACTCTTTGGTTTACTCTCTGACTCTCAGCATGTCACTATTTTAAGCCTTTGTTTGGAGCAATACAGATAAATGTACGAGAAAAATCAGAGACTCAAGTTAACACATCAAGGCACCAAATATAGACTTCATTTATGTTTGGCTTTAGATTGTTACTATAGCTTGAATTAAATAATATCAGTGCCATTTTTTTTAGCAGAAGTAAAAAGAATAATAAAAACAACTCTGTACTTCTAGACTATAATTCACACCGACCGATGCATGTACTAATTGCAACCAATGCTATGCAAAAAAAAAAAACTGATTATAAAGTACAAGTATAGTTTATTTCCTGATGTATGTCAGTATACATTTTTTTCTAGCATGTCTGATGAATGTAATGTGTGATATATTGTATGTTTACAATGAACAACTAATATTTTGAGTAAATGCTAAGACAATTTTTATTAAAATAATTTAGTAGAAAACCTATTTTGTTTAGTTCTACTTTAATTTAGATTGACTGTAACAAACCTCTAAGAAGTCATTGACATCTTGTTTAGTCTAACAAATGTAGTCATTAATAGCCAAAATAGAATATAAATAAGATGATGTTAGATTATTTAGTGTTTCTGATTTATTTTCTGATTTATATTGCATGTCTGTGGAGATTCTCAGCAGGAAGATTAGAATGTATAGTACTTTTTCAAGCTAACCAGTTTACAAAATAGAAAATAAATACAGTTGTAGGAAGCTTATAATTACTGTAATAAGAAGCACTTTAGTTTTAACCATTCAAATGAACATTAGGTTGAATTCAAGTTTATTTGTATAGCGCTTTTTACGATACAAATCATTACAAAGCAACTTTACAGAAAATTAAGTTTCTACAATATTTAGCATTCAAATGAACTATAGACCTTTGGCTGGTGAATCATTCTGTGACATGGCTTTGCAGCGTATGTTTTACTTCTGGTTTGCTACCATTGTATATTGTTGCCATATTGGAAAAATCATGTCTTAAATCAGTGGCCATAAAATATACCTTCAAAATATTTGCACTTTTAATATATTAAGAAGTAACTTTTTCTTTTATTTGCAATTATGTTTGTGTACGCTGCAGTAAATAATAATTAAGTGCTCTCTCACAAATGTGTCAGTTTATTAATACAATAATTGTTACATAAAGTTATCAGTTTACTGAGGCCATCAGGATAATATCAACAGACAACAAACACTTAATTTCAAACATTCTTTAGTAATTTTCAAATATCTACTAATAAATGTTAGTTATTTTTAAATACTCATAAAGAAAAATTGTAACTCGTATTGCATTCACTGTCCTCAGACAGAACTGGTGGCACATGAGAATATCATATTTACATAACATTTCACATACAGATATAACAAATACAGTTCTTACAAAAGATGTGCTTGACAGTACTTTTTGAGGACTTTTCAGACTGCAGTACAATAAAAGATCAGACTAACAGATTCTATTAAAAATACCAAACGAACATTTATAAAAAACATATGTCTAAAACTTTTTATGCGTACGTTTTAGTACACGTTCAGTGACAGTAAGCGCTCTGTGTGATTCATAAATGTTTTAATTCACTATAAAGAACCGACTCATGCGAGTCAGTCGGTCGGGAATCAGATTGCACTAGTCGCGCTTTATGTTGGTGATTCATTGCAAAGAATCGACTCAAAAGAGCCATTTCTCGGTATTCGAATCATAGTGGTCAGAGTATTTCAGTAGTCTACTGTGTTCCATGTGCCTCGGATGCAAAACGTACACTCAAAAACCATGAACTGATTAAAATTGTGTAATTATTACTCGGCTGTGGTATGTGTTCACGGAAGCGGTTCTCGGTCCACAGTCCTATTTAAAACGAGCGTGTTTACATATTTTCAGGTCGAAGCTGTGGTTCAGAGAATTATGTGTTAAACATAAGATTGTATGGCACTGTCCTACACATAAGCAGCGACACTGGTCAGTAGTGAAAGATGGATCGGGTGGGAATCACGAACTTTATCACGTATGAATCATGTCTTCAAAGAGGGCGCCTCGCTCCGCAGAATCGCCGCTTGCTGACGTTTTTGGGCTGTCATGTGATTAGCAGGGTTCAATGAGAGCTGTTTGCCCCACCCATCTTTTCAACGCTGTCTATCTCAATGTACAATTCACTGAGAAAAGGAAATAATCGCTAAAAATACACCCTCGAAAAGGATCCATTCGCCACAATTGGGGATTCAACGCGCTCCGTCCGTAGGGACTCCATCGCTGTCGTTGTGGTGTCGGATTTATCTTCACGTATCCAAATGCACATGATCTAAGAAGGATTCAAGAAGGATACAAAGCGTAGCCTGACAGCGGACTCGGACTGCGATAACCGGTACGTTAAAACATCGACGGAATCGCTCGCATTTGCATCTGCGGTTGAAAGAACCGTAAGGATCGCCGCTCGCGTCAAAGCAAAGCCTACGGATGTGAGGAGAAATTCAAATTACAGTGACGGAGAAGACGGCGAAGGGCCTCGTTTGATTTGGACAAGCCGAAAAAAGCGATCAGTCATCTTAAGAAGAACAGGAGGGAAAATAGCGTCAATCTGAGGGGAATTTTTCAGCAGCACCGCTGTATTTTTCTCTCAGACAGCGTCGTTTCGTAACGGAGTTAAAAGGTTCATGTCGGCCACGGCGCAGGGCGGAATGATCCACATGCCGTCATTTTGGTGGAAATATTTATTTTTTTAATTTTTAGCCACCCTTTCTATCTCGTTCTGCCCGTCTCGTTGCATCGGCCGGTGTATTCGACAGCAAGAAACCGACAGAATCACGTTTTGTGGAGCTATTCATGATTTTAATAGGAGTCGCTCGTTATTTCGGGAAACCGACCATGGATTCGCGACGGGAAATTTGCTAAATCGCCGTCGTGGGAAAGCCGAAATCATTCATGTAACGTCGAAGGCTTCGCTGGATGCACAGCCATACACCGAAATCAAATCTTTTATAGCAGCAAAGCGCTCGACAGGACTCGGCCATCTGTAGGCCGGCCTAGTGTTTTCACCACCACCACCCATTCTCGCCAATACCAGTCACCCATAGCTTTCACATTTCCCCGTGCTCCCCTCCTGCCCTTATCAGAGAAATCCAGGGAAGCGATGTGCATACAAGTATAAATGTCCCGGTTTTCCATCAAAGTGTTCTGATCGGAGGCCAATCAAGGAATTTGGATCATTTATTCATACGGTAGATACACCCACCCCAAAACTTTTCTTGGGTTTTTGGGAAAATGGGTTGTTTGGGCAACAGTAAGACTGAGGACCAGCGAAATGAGGAGAAGGCCCAGCGAGAAGCTAACAAAAAGATAGAGAAACAGCTCCAGAAAGACAAACAGATCTACAGAGCAACTCATCGACTACTACTGTTAGGTAGGTTGGTCTGAAAGCTCAGCTTCTGTCACTGCTGCGAACACTTTCCTGATGCGTGTGACGTCATCGGAGCCTGTCACAGTTCGCAGCGTTTTGTGTGATTTTGATTCATTTGTCCGAGTACATGATGGGGGTACACGCGTTTCGATTGGGATTCCTGGGCCGTAGTAGTGGACACCTCAGAGTCTGTGGTGCTTCATCCAGCACCGCTCAATCACTCCATTCATTCCCATCTGATTTATGTTGAATAGGTTTTGCATTATGGAAATATTTGGCCTCCCATGATTTTATAATTCATTTACAACTATCTCATGGAGATCCCACACTCATAAAAATACACTTACATATGCTGTTTCCTTAGTTCATGAGTTGAGGATGGTTTCTGCATCCTGCTAAATTAGCAGCATGCTTATTACTGTATTTATAGATGGAAACAAGTGTTTAAGTAAACATTTTTGAATTAAGATGTTTGAGAGTTTAGTGCATCATTTTTAGGTCTAGTTCTGCTAAGGGTTGCTTGCATTGTGCTTTTTTTATGGTTTAGCATTCTGGGCATCCCCCAAATTATGATAATAAGAGAGATGACACATACATATTTTGAATAGATCAGTTCACATATTTTCCATGCTTTAAATATTCATAGTTTAGTTGAGCAATAGACTGATGTATTAACCAAGCCGATGAACAGAAATGGTCATATTGTCTATTGTCAGTTCCAAGAATGATGGTCTTTTATGTTTTTTAATTTTTTTTTTTAATTTTTTTTTTTTTTTGCTGAATTGAGTAATTAAAGTAAAAAATAATTAAGTTTATTTAAATTCAGCAATTC
The DNA here is from genome assembly GCF_018340385.1 of Cyprinus carpio. Lineage (NCBI taxonomy): Eukaryota > Metazoa > Chordata > Actinopteri > Cypriniformes > Cyprinidae > Cyprinus > Cyprinus carpio. Next base: position 25,733,843 of record NC_056602.1, on the reverse strand, counting down.
TGTAGATGTCTTATTTGCTTAAATAAAACTGTAGTATGTTTATATCAGCATTAAGCCGGTCACCCTGCTCTTTAGATATCGGCATTGGAGTTATTGGCCCTTTAGAAAAAAAGAAAAAAACAAACATTGGTCTACCACCTTACTACCTTGAACCTCATAAAATCAGCAAGCGTTTTAATTTCATGGATCTTTCATAGCACGACATGAAGTTGTTTTAACTTCAGTTTGATTTGATTTAGTCTCTGTTTAAGAGACTGGTCTCGCTGATTCTGATAAAACCCAGTTCTCTAACAGCCTATTTTTTCAGGTATACACATGGCCTAAAAGAACCCTATTCTAAATCAAAATCCCATGTATTCAACATAGCGAAGCACTTTAAATCATAATGTCTGGTGTTTAAGGGATATTTCTAGATACCCATGATTCAAGTGTGTTATAATGATATATGATTTAGGGATGTGTACCAGTGTAACTGGAGCACAAAAGTGGAATTCCTGTATGCAAACAGGCCTATTTGACACAATTGGAGCCTTGTAACAAAATACGTGTTGTGATAAAGAGGTTCCCATCATACATCTGAACTGAGCGCCTAAATCTGAGGTGTTTTGGTGCTTCTGTAGTTTGTGCTTCACATCTGCAGGGAAAAAGTTAAATCTCTTCTCATAGTTAGCACTTGGAAATTCAGAAAACTGCATTGTTGACCATCAATTGTAGAATCATTCAGTTTTGATAATGTTTGACAGCTATGGCTCTGAGGGAAGTTAGGTGGTGTTTCTGGATAGTTCCTTATGTTTTATTTTGCATTTCACTATTTTATTTGATGCATAGCTAACTAGTTCCTTTTTAGTTGGTTTACTTACAAGAGGATTGATTGGAGTGATATTGTTTATAATTTAATGAAAAATCAGAATCAAAGAAAGAAGCATCTTATTGAAATCTCGTGAGGTATGAAATATGGAAGCAACTGTAGAGTATTCCAAATTTAAAAAAACTTCAACTGGCGACATTTTATTTGTGTACTAAAGGACAAAATTATGATATTCCATATAACATATTCTGTGTGTTAGGTGTTGTGACATTATTACTTTTTTTGCAGCTGTTGCAAGTTTGCAACAATAATATATTAATTTGTAGACCGTTATTTTTAGCGTAAAATTTCAGTTTGAGGTGCATGTTTAGTTTGCCATTAAAAATAAATGCTACTGTGAAATTTAATTAATTATTCCTGTTGAATCATGTGATATCTGACCCCCCCTCCTCTTCCCACATCCCTTGTGATTTATATCTTTCTTTTGCTCGTCTCTCAGGGGCTGGAGAATCGGGGAAAAGCACCATAGTCAAACAGATGCGCATTTTACATGTCAATGGCTTCAATGCTGAGTAAGTATTGCTTTCACATCTATGTATTTTTTTGATCCCACTTAAGTCAAATGCAAACTAGATTTTTATTCCGTCCATAAGCATAGCCTACTGTCAAGTATGATATAGCGTATAAACGAACCCTGTTTTCGTTCATCATGCTATTTTGTTGGCAGCGTCGTTTTGCTGTAATGTTTTTCAGTGAAAGTTGAGTTTGGGAGGATGTTGATATGGTAATCCATGTGGTAATGGCAAGCTTTATGTCATTGTGTTGTTCTCTTGATTTAGTAGGACATGTTATATTTAACTTTAGAGTATATGTATTCATTGTAAGTAAAATGCAGTGCTTTATTTTATATTGTGACAGGACATTTTATTAATGTAGCATTATATTGCTTACTGAAAGTCCCATTATAATAAAAAGCTGATTTTCAGTAAGTAGTAGGCCTATTTACAATCATGAAATGGTTAGCAGCTGGTTTGAAACCAGTTTTGTGATTAAGTTGCCATAATTTTTATACTCTAATCTAGTCATCAATCAGTGTAGAAAGGGTGTCCAAAAATACTGCAGAGGTTACAGAAATATAGACCATCAGTATTTCGACATGGGTTAAAATTTCAATGCGGAAATAAGACAAAGGCAAATAATTGTTGCATGAATTAGTCAATAGAAACACTGTGATTGCAGCATCTGGAAAACAAGTTCTATTTTGATGATTAGTTAGCAGGAGAAGTCAATAAAAAAATGATTAGTAATGCTACGGTGGTTTATGTTCTGTAATGTTAAACATTTATGCTGTGGTAGGTAGTATATTTGCGCAGTGGCCAGGACTACTTTATCGAAAATGTTCTATCAACCCTATCGACACCTTGGCAATTGAATCGCCATTGGCTAGTAATTTTTTTAGTTTACTCACCAGAGTGATATATGGTGGAGCTTTTTTGGTCATTCAGTGTTTCTGTAAAAAAAAGTTGGGCAAAAAATTACAAAAATACTGATAAGATAATGATACAAATTCTACTAATAAGATCTATAAAACGCACTAAGGATTACTAAGGATTAATGATCTGCTGGATTCATGAATATTAATCAGGTTTTGTGCGTTCGCTCGAACTAATTTGCTGAAATCAAAACAGGGACGATAATAGGTGAGCGCCAGCCAATGAGATTGCCGTTTGCGAATTAGCTCCGCCCACTACTGGAAAACCTGGCAGTTCTGCAAAGCTGAAGAATTCCAAGGGAACGCTATTATTTTGACAGGAAAATACATTAAAGAATATCGTTTACATGCAGCACGACAATTCTCTCTCTCTCTCAATCTTTCTCTACGTGTGTGTGAAACAAAGCGACAGCGAGTTGTGCGCTTTCACGCTAGAGTTTACGGTACATCAAATACAGGTGCGTTGCACATCCCTTCAGATGAACTGAAAAACAGCACTGATCGCTTGATGGAGAGTGAAACTGAAGCGCTCAGTCATAGTGTTTGGCGAGTGAAAATATATGTGCTAAACTTATACTTAGCCTCAAACTCACACACTGGCAAATAAAATCTGAGAATTTATTAGCCATTGGCTAATATTAGACATCATTTAGTTGCCCAGAGTGAAGATTTAGTTGCATATGTGAGTGATTTACTCGCAATGTAGAGGGTTGTCTATACATGCATTTAATACAGTATTCAGTTAATGTAGGGTCACATGTTTGTATTTTGCTATTTTACAACAATCTAAAACAAATACAGCTCATCCAATCAGAATTTAGAGTTCGAACTGTTAGTTTTATAATATTTTGTTTTTAACTCCAGTCTTACGTAATATGAAACTTAATCATTTTGCATCCTTTATAGAAAAAAGAAAATAGAATGACAAAGTAGTTAATTGTGATGATACACTTTTAATTTGAAGGGTATTTACCTCACAGGATTATGGAAACACAGTTATTTAATTATTATAAATAACCTTATAAAATAATATAAAACCAAAATGTATAAAATCCAAAATCTGTTAAATTTTCAGCAAAAATAACTTGTTGTAATGTATTACCATGATATACTGTAAATTGATTCATACTGTGATTGGTTTACCGTCCGCCTCTAAGTAGCATTAAGTGATCTGAAGTAACCTAGCATCAATGTTTTACAGAGAGAAAAAACAGAAAATTCAAGACATCAAGAATAATATAAAAGAAGCTATAGAGGTAAGTGTTAAAGCTTCTTGAGTTGAGCTAGTAATCAAAAGTGTAAAAACATAAACGCACTGAAACTCTGATTGTCTTTTTTCCTTTACAGACTATTGTGACAGCAATGTCCGTGTTGGTACCTCCAGTCCAATTAGCCTGTCCCGCAAATAAGTTTCGAATTGATTACATCCTCAATTTAGCCAATCAGAAGGACTTTGAATTCACACCGGTGAGTATAAAGTTATTGTGTCAACCCATCACCCCTGTTTTTGTTTCCATGAGAGAGTGTGCACAATCTCAATATTTTTAGCTGGACATGCACAAGACTTATTTAGTTATGAAAAACATGACATTTTAAAAAGGCCGATCATGTTTAAAGGTAAAAATGGCAATTAAGTGTGTGAGCGTAGTATGTACATCAAAAAAAAAATTGTGCACCTAATTTTTGGGCTGAGTGTCCTGCAGGGTTCGTACGGTAATGAAAAACCTGGAAAAGTTTTGGAAAAATAAATAAACCCAGAAAGTTTTGGAAAAGTCATGGTTTAATCAGGTCCTGAATTTTGGTGCAGGATTGCGCTTCACATCGGTGCATCTCATCTGCACTACAAGAGCCGCTGCACGCTGTGATACAAGACTTTCGCTCGCGTTACGGTACATTTGATTGAATTGTCACTTGCCTAATCGGGTCATTGTTGCATCGTCACAAAAATGTATTATTTATTTGCACGTCTTTTTAGCCATTCTGTACTCGGACACTCCAGAGGCGGTGCGCAGTCACATCAAAAGCGCGCTTGTGCGTATATAAAGCCACCTTACGAGTACCAAATTGAGTTTGGTACCAAACAAGCTCAGTAGAACCCTGCACGGACCTCAAACATATCTCCTAGTCTGGCCCCTGTCCGACAGAGTATCAGAATTACCGGCCCGAGTCCGACTGGAGCCCATGTTTTTTTTCCTTTTTCTCTCTTCCCCAATTACGCAGCTGCTGTTGCAGCCATTAAAATAGTTCAGTTTAGTTTTTAATGGCAAAGTGGTTATTTTTATTTCTTTATTAAGTTAATTTAGAAATATGTTTGGATAATTTTTTTGCTTGTTAAATTGTTTTTGTTTTTTAAAGTAACGATCAAGCGGCCAGCAGCGGACAGCGAGTTAAATAATAGCCTATCTTTGATCAATTTAGCCTTCTCAAGTCATCACCACTTGACTAAAATAAAGTCTATATAAAAAGTACTTAAAGCATATCATACGTTAGTTTAAACGGTTAACCTAGATAAATGTTGTGCGGAGAGTGAAAGCTAAAGCGTGCTTTGCAGGACATGAAGTCGCCAGCGCGATCATTTGCATTTTTTTTTTGTGGAAACAACCATCATTTGTGCTTGTAAAGGTAAGAGTAATCCATCATTCGGGACTGTAAAGGGTCTACTTTTATTTGTTTGCACTCACAATATCAGCATACATTGTGTGAGTGTGAGTGTTTTTTTTTTTTTTTTTTTAGAAAACAAACATGATGTGCTTTCTGCTGTCTTGGTTTTGAGCAGAAGCGCTTCATAAAAATTAACCAAAACTCACCGAATATTTTCTGTTTCCCCTGGCCGTTACCCAATCATCATGGTTACAATTTGCTGGGGTTTTGCAGCAAGCTTTATTGGATGTGCTTTTACGTGAAACACTTCCGGCACTCTCTGCTGCTGGCGGGACACTAAACACCGTCCAAGACGCTCTTGACAGTCATGGTAGCACCGTCTCATGTTGTTTCCACCAAATCCTTTTCATCACCATAATAATTGATGGATATCTAACAGGGCTCCAAACTGCGACTAAAACGGTCGCATTTGCGACCAAAAATATTAAATTGCGAGTGAAGTTTTTGCTGAGGTCGCCTCTGGTGACTAGGCCTATGTATTTACATTTTATAACTTAAAAATAGCATGTTATGCCTTTTCTCCTGATTGTTTTCGATCGCATCATTTGCTATGTTCACGTTTTAAACTGAGACGATGCGCATCAAAGTTTTAGTGGAAAAAAGAGTTTCAAACAGTCCTCAGTCCTGATTGTCTCTCCCATGCAGCAGCGCTGACACACACCTGTAAACGCAGCTCAGTTGTGCAGCGCGAGAGAGATCGAAATGACGGAGACATGCAAATTAAAGTGAGGAAAAGCAGCGTCTATTTTGTGCACAACTTAAACTACAACAGGTAAAGCTGTCAGCTGTGTGGATATTGGCAATATTGTTAACAATTATCATTTATAATCATTAATTATATGGTTTTTTAAGATCTTAGGTCTATGCTGTGTCTGTTAATGTGTGGACTTCATTATTTGAAGTGCACTTGCCGTCCAATAATTGCAAAAAGCTTTGTTACTTTTTAATAAAGTATCAGCTTTAAAATTATTCAAAATTCATAACGATATTCAAACAAGAAATAGTTTTTTTTTGTATGACTGAAATGTTAAAATGTACATTTTTTTTTTTTTTTTTTTTAAATAATAAAAAATAAAATGCATTTATTCTGTAGCACCTAAAAAAATAATTTAAATAATAGTTTTTTCTTGTAGGAGCCAATGGCTCCTTACTTGATTTTTTTTGTTTGGAGCCCTGTCTAAAATATAAAAATAAGGAAGCCTAAAACAAGCCCAATGCATGAGCTATGACCCGAAGCCATAAATAAGTCGGGGCCCATTGGGCTCGAGCTGAAATGCAGTGGTTTAATTAGCGCAGCTTGTTGCGTTTAAGCGGCAAAAATACACACAAAATGACGTACTTATTACTAAAACAAGAAAGCAATTAATTAGCATTAATAGTCATTCATTTTAGTTAACATATGCTATGATAATTTGAACAGATTTTTATTCTTATTGTAAAATAATGGAACATTAGGTCATGAATATTGTCTTAAAAGTCATGGAAATTTATTGGTAAAAATGTGTACGAACCCTGGTCATGGATGTTTGTGTCAGGCCCGTGTGTGTTTTGATGGTTCTCCTCAGTCGTAGGGCCTTGTGTGGTTTATGCAATTATAATTATCAGCTATTCTTTGCTTGGGGACAACACATAGGTGAATTGAAAAAGCGCCCCACCTCAGGGAAATGTGGGTGTGTGAACGTGTGACTCTCAGGTATAATGGTGAGGCGTTCATTACGACTGATTACTTGTAATAACCTCTAAACTCTCCCTTAAGAGAGCCTTACCTGAGCCACACACCTCGTCACCCAGGACCTCCCTGCTCCCTCATCACCTAGACAGGTGCTCAGTGTCTAGGGAAAGAGGAGTGGAGAGCCACCCTGACCTGAGCCAATGGGCCGTTTAAGATTTAATTACAGGTGATTCAAACTTGGTGGCCCTATGGACTTAAAAATAGGGAACACGAACAGCTCACCTGCTGGTTTAGACAAGGTTTTAAATAGAAACCTGTATCATTACATAAACATTTCTAGAATTATTAGATTATGGATACAATGAGTTGGGATTTAAGACAGCTGAAAATTGGATAGACGTACAATGACTGTAACGTGGGATGCTGGTTTTTCTGTAAGCTGCAGGATTTCCAGGATGGCTGTGTGATTCGGAGTTGATCGTTAACTGTAACTGTTAACTGTAAACTTCAGAATTGAGTGCAGGAAGTGGTTGTAGTTTTAGCATTACTACAAAGAAGATACTGCCCCACCCTCCCTCTCTCTCTCTCTCTCTCTCTCTCTCTCTCTCTCTCGGTGGCCCAAGGGCCCGCTGGGAACCAGTCTGACTGGTTGATTGTGTTGCAAGCGAGAGACAAAAATAAAAATCAAAAGCAATTATTGACATTTATAACTCAGTCATGCCACTTTAGGATATAAAGACCCATTGAAGTTTATTGACGACTGCTATTTCAGCTCTGTTACATGGCTGAGTTGTAATATTTCCATTCAAAAAAAAAAAAAAAACCCTTCTATATCTGTGAAGCTATCGAGCTAGGAGGAAACTGGTGAAGCGTATTAGCATGACAATTTTTAAATGTAGAGAAAGACAGACGTAGACAAGTTGAATAAAAAAAATAAACACATGTTAAACATGTTTAAACATAACCCTTCACCTGAAATGGTGTACGCCAGGGCTCTTTTTTTTTTTTACTTTTTCATCATACATTTCAATATAATTGATTGATTTATATAAATATAACATAAAAATGTATAATTTGTTCTGATTTTTTTTTCCCTCAGTGTGCATGTAAGACAAAAGTAAAAGCAAGCCATTGTTTTCCATACTATTCATATTAGTCATTTTTATTTATATAATTATGAAATCTCTTAAATATTCATTATATTGCCCAGCCCTACCTTAAGCATGTTGTAGAAAAAAAAAAACTTAATTTTTTCTATAGTTCCAAACCCTGATAATCATGTTTATCCACTGAAAACTATTGTTTTATGTATTGCACATACGTTTGTCACTGACGCATGTGGTAAAGATTCTGTACAGTGAACATTCCTTAAATTCCAATCATTATTTTACAGCAACTTCAGCTGTACATTTTACATTCTGTAATTTAGTTTGTTTAAAATATTTATATTGCTTATATTTAAAATAGTACGTTTTAATCTTTTTTTTAGCTCGATGTTGGGTTGCTTGTAATTGATGATCAACTTTGAAATATCAATGTTTTGTGTAAAATATAACTAAGGTCTAAATGTATAAGCCTTATTTTTTGTAAATCATTTCATGGTTCGCGTAAAGAATGAATTTATTTTTAACAATAAATTATTTACTTACATAATATCATATACAAGACAGTGTCCTATATCACAATATACTGTTATGATACAAAAATTCAGATACCCACAAAATAAATATTTAAGGTAAGAGCAGTGAGAGCTGGTGGGTGGCATGATTCTCAAGTGTGTGGCTCTTGTCCTACACATTTAAAAGCGAAGTAGCACTCCGTTTTAAAGGAGCTGTGCCAGAGTGAACGCTACCATTTCCAAACACATAAACAAAGATCAAGTGAGATGAAGCCCCGTTCCCTGTCGGGACCATGGTGCCGGTCCTCCTTTGTCCCGTGCGGTGTGCACCGACCCGTTTGCTGTACAGGTTCATGCCACCACATATAAACCGCTTTACAAGGTGTGTCCCGCTTCATGTTGTATTGGCTCAGATTGGAAGTTTTTCATTTTGAGCGCTCATTCATGCTTCACCACCATGTCTGGATTGCAGTGGGCGGTCAGAATAGTTTAGTTCTGTCTTGAACTCCATAAATGTGGCTTTTGTTATACATGAACTGCGCACGTTTTTTGGTGTTAATGTAGGTCATCCAAAAGGAGACAGCGGAAGAGCTGAGTCAATGCGTATAATGTTAATATCTACAACATAACTTGGCTTTATATCTTTTTTTCCTTTTTTCATGGTTCATCAAGAGTCAGTGAAATCCTAAATCGGACACAGAATTCCTCCTTGGGGTTGGAAATCGATATTTTTTTTTTTTAAGAGTTATACACCTTCTTGCGATGTATTCGCATGCACACAATCACACGACATTGCTTGTTTGAAAAACAGTTTTTTTTGTTGCCAGTAATTCTATACAATTAAATTTTTACGCCATCTGCGTAACTGCTCAGAATTGCCAAAATGGCGCTACGCTGATTCAGAGAGACACAGAGGAAAGGAATTGTTGAATAAATTCGTAACCTTTGTTTTCTTCGTGTAAAAAAGTATTCTCGTGGCTTGATAACATTGACATGGTTATTTATTTATTTATAGTCTATGGGACAGGCTCAAGCCTCCCTGTTTTCATTCAAAATATCTTAAATTGTGTTCCGAAGACGAACAAAGCTTTTAATAAAGGTTTGGAACAACATGGGGGTAAGTGATTAATGCCAAAATTTCCATTTTGGGATGGAGTAACCCTTTAAGGAATGAAAATCATTGTATTGGTACGGAATTTAAATCTGGTATCATTGAATGCAAAAATCCCAAATCCAGATTGGTTGTCCAGAATCTGTAATGGACCAATCAGTGGTGGTGTTTTTTTATTTTTATACAGGTTAGCATGCAGTAAAGAGTCTGTGCAAAACTAACACAAACATGTTTAAAAATGATATGCAGCCAAATGACGGAGGTGTACAAGATTTGCCTGGATTCCGACAGCTAGTTTATGGGTTTGCCTTCCACTTGTCTTTCCAACAGGAATTTTATGAACACACAAAGACCTTGTGGCAGGATGAAGGGGTGAGATCTTGCTTCGAAAGATCCAACGAATATCAACTGATCGACTGCGCACAGTAGTGAGTATTTGATTTCTTTTAAATGCTGGGTTTGAAGCGCTTTTTATTTGTGTAGAATTATTATTATTTGAACATAAGCTTTGGAATATTCTTGGAATTGTTAGTCAGGTCGAATGCACTCGACTCGCTTGACTTGTTTGTGTGACTTTCGTAGCACGATGCATGTATCGGACTGATATATGCATTCAAGAGGGAGGGAAATAGAAATGCGATGAGTGCAGAAATGACAGAACGTGAAAAAGAGACACTGATGAGTGCTAGACAGATAGGTGCTTTCAGAGGACACGGAGGTATGAATGTTGGGTATACATTGAAAGGTTTCCTGCATTGTGGCGCATATGCGTATGTGTGTGTGTGTCCTGTCCTCTCCCACAGCCACTGGTGGTTGTTGTGGATCAGACGCTGGCCTGAGCCGTTTAGACCGGAAGTGCCCCCCCTCCCATCGCTCCCCGCTGCACACTTATGTAAACGTAGAGCGGAGAAATAGAGAGAGCTATTTTTATCTCGCTGGTTCACTCACTTGCAGCAGAAGGAGACGGTTTGAGAGGCAATCTGCAAGTATCGCGAATAATGCATCTCTTCTTTTGAAGGAGAAAAATTAGCTTGAAGTGATAACGGTGGCTACTTGCGACTGTTTGGAGGGCAACTCCCAACCTCCCAGACTGCAAAGAGGGACAGAGGAGAATGACAGTGCTGTTTCGAGCGCGCTCACGCATGTACACGCATTCAGCAAGAAACCAGCTTCGTCAAGCACTCGTCCTGTTATGAGCTCATTTTTGTCTGAGCGTTTTCAAGGCTCTTCCTGTCACATGGCCAGGTGTCCATATTGAACGTGTGCGTGCATGAGTTCGTGTTTTCATTCACCTCTGTTTCTTTGTACGGTCGAGCCACAGCAGTAACGTGGGCTCAATAATGTGAAAAGAATACTGGAGTATTGCAGTTTGTTTTTGTTCATCCCGCAATTTTAACTTTTTTTTCCCTCTTACTGCATCTGCTAGTAGCGTCACTGCAGTGACAGAAAATGGCTGAGATAGAAAAAAACAAAAGCAATGAGAATAGTTTCATTAGGGTTATGCTGTTTTTAGAAGAAGCATGTGTGTGTATTACTGAAGCAAGTTAACCATGTTTGTACAAGCTTTCTTTATTTTTGTAAGCTAGAGAATAAGAAACGTTTACTTGGGGTTAAAGTGTTTTCAGGGCAAACGTGCGTAAAAAGCAATATTTTCTGTTATGATGTTCTCATATACTAAAGAAATGTTGTATTTCTCCTTTTTTGCATTTTGTTTGCATAAATTCAATAAGTGTATTTAGAAAAGAAGAAATGTTTCTTTAATGTTATTTACATTTTTTTTTTTTTATATTTCCATAAACTTTCCAATTATATTTCCATGAAATCGATAAATGATGCATTTCTGTCTTTTAACATTTTGTAAATGCAAATTAAGTGCATGATTTTTTTTTTTAATTCCTGACAAATGCCTCAAGACTGAAATGTTTGTATTCCTCCTCTTTTGCATTCTATTTGCGTAAATTCAGTGTTTTAATGTGCTTCCTATATTTCCATAACATTTCCAATTCCGTATATTTCCATAAAACAGAAATGTTTCTATTTTGTAAATGCAAATCATTTTCTTTAATTCCTGACAAAGGTCTCATGACCGAAATGTTGCCACCTGTATGCTACAGCAGTATGCAGGATTTTTTTCTTTTACATTATTTCCTGTATCCAGCGCACCTGCCTGCAACCATTCAGGTGTGCAAGAGGTGTTTGAATAGAGAAAACAAAAAGATTTTTCTTTAGGGTGCTGTTATTACAGAAAGCATGTGTTTAATTTGGACAGTAATTTCTTTGAGCTTTCTATATTTTTGTAAACCAGAGGAACGTTCTTGCTTGTTTGCATTTCGTTCGCATCAGGAAAGAAGGGTTTAGGGTTTTCAGAAAAAGTAAAAGAAAAAAGAAAAAGAAACCACAGGGCTTTGTAAATTTGTAAACCAGAGAAGCGTTATTTTGTGGCATATCTCAAAAAATCATTAGGGTTATGCTGTTAAAGAAAAATCATTTGTATAAAATCCAAAAAAATTGAGAATATTTTCTACAAGCTTATCGTGTTTTTATAAATCAGAGAAGTACTGTATTCTTTTTTTTTTTTTTTTTTTACTTATTCTTTATTTTCAGTTAAATCATGTGTAGTACCAAATAAATATTTTTTGGAGCGGTCTGTAATTTTGTAAAGAGAAACCTTGTATGTGCTTGGTTTTTTTGTAATCCAGAGACTTTTTTCATTCCTGTTGTGCATTCTGTAAATGTAAAGAGAGGTTTTTTTTATGACTGTCTTTTTTCAGAACCACTTTAAACACTTGAAATTGTTAACCCTGGGTCATTCGAAACCCCGGGTAAACAGAGTCCTGGGATATCTTGCTTAACGTTTCACACTTCTTATACTTCACCCAGGGTTAAAAGTTAATACTGGGTATTCATAAGTTGCCGTTTCACACTGCACATTCCTAAACCCCGGGTTTAAGTCCTTATTTTCATATTTGCGGTGTCAGTGTCACTGTTTGGACAAACGCAGTAGGCAACCCATTTACATGGCTTTTCTCGCATCAGTTATCCTGTCTAAAAAATGTTGCCATGTAGGTCCTCCTTGGCAGGTTTCATTGCTAACGCACATTTACTGACAGTGACTAGATACAGCACTTTCAAATGACACGAACAACAGGGCTCGACAGTGCAAGCATTTCGACTAAAGCCACGGTCACACTACACTTTGAGCATGCAAAATTTGTTTGGAAATTTGTCTTTTTTTAAAAACTTAAATTCAACACATAAACGATAATAATACACCTAAAATGTAAAAACATACAATCTACTCCACTTTACTGCAGCGCTGCAGTTTTAAATGTATATTATTTTAATTCAGATAGGAGGTCATGGTGTGACGTATCTATCTGCCGTTGGTCACACGGTGTCACAAGCTGCGAATTCACAGGCCAGAGTTCACCAAGTTTGAACTTTGGAATGCAACGAAATGCGAAAATGTTTCGCACGGGTTTGCGTTTCCAGTCCGACGCATTCGCATGCGTATGAATGGCAGTCAATGGAACGAAAAGTGTAATGTGACAGCAGCTTAAAAATAGATGTGGTAAATGTAAAATGTATTTAGGAGCATGAGTGCGAATACAATTTCTTAAATGGTCCAACAGACGTCTTATTTTAAAGGTCCACGGAAGTGCTTTGAAACGCAGCGTTATTCAATGTCTTGACATCATTTCAACTGAAACAGGAAGACAGGGCAGGACATATAAAGCAGCCCTGCCCCCTTTTTTAAATAGCCAATAGTGTTTCGTTTATATCACAGCTTGGGCTAGAGCTGTTAAAGTAAACACTTTTAAAGACCACATTATGAAAGTCAATTAGATGCTTTTGATGCGGAATCACAATTGCATTGTGGCACCTAACAACAAACAACTAACTGTAAGGATAACAGTCTCTTCCTCACTCCAATTGACCCTTCCCCCTTAGTTACTGTTGCTATGTCCGACAAGCCATGCTGCTCTCAGGCCACACATATTCTCACACACACGCAGTGAAAAATATATTGCCTAGCAAAGAGGAAACTGACAAAACGACGACAGACAAGAGAGAGCAGGTTACTTCTGGTATGAATCAAAGTGTCAGCTTTCAAATTGTTTCTTTATTAAAGATATTTAAGCAATAAATACCATTTTGTGGCTCATTAATATGTTGTGACAGATCACTGTAGCGCCTCAGTTCAAACAGCACATGAACCGATCGTCTTTTCATATTTACTTAAAGTGCCAAATAAACGTGAAAGGACATCAGAAGGTATTTTATTTCAACCACGGAAAGATGTCAGTACACACAGTTTTTCAAGTTAAGTCCACCGATCCAGTGTTATGATTGGTCAGACTGCCTTTCAATCACGCTCCCTGCGAAGGGTCAATTCTAATTTTTCCCTCAAATGCTGTACTGTTTACACAACGCACACTTCCTCTTATTGACATGACATGAGCCACGCTGTTCAATTTCTGATTGGTTGTCTGTTGCTAAGCATTCAGCAGTAACGTGCTAACACTGCTCCGTTTCACACTGTACAAGGTTGGCACCCCAGTGCAGGGGTTAACACCCCAAAAGAGGTGCTAACCCTGCTTCAGAGCAGGGTTTCATAACCCAGAGGAAAAAACAGCGCTAACTCCACTGCTAGATTACATGTGTGAAAGAAACATTCTTTTACCCAGGCTTAAAAATGATGTTAAGAACAAAAATAACTCTGGGTTAAGTGCAGTGTGAAAAACCCTTGGGAGAGCAAAAGATTTACCACTTTCTATAAGATTTCTGTATATAAGAAAGTATAAATCTATAAGAAAGTATAAATACTGCAATTTAGTAAAAAGCAATATTTTATGTACAGTATTAATCATAATTAAGCAGCTATATCCAACCATTCTCTTTGCTACAATATTTATTGATACCATCTTAAATTTAACTGCAATATTTTTACACTAAAGGAATAAGTTTTAATGATGAATTTTGGTGATTATATTTTTATTATCCACTAACTATATTGTTAGTAGTCAAAGTATGAATACAGTTGCTTTGGGTGGTGTTTAGGAAGGTGCAATATTGTAGGTAATAATAAAGCAGTTAGATCCAAAACCGTTTTATACCAATTCTCAATGGGCAACATCTCAAGGCTATAGTTAGTTGATGGGACAGATATATAAAAAGTTTTAATTATCCATTTGTGTGTGTGTGTGTAGTGTTTCTATTATTTGCATTTCTATTTTTCCTAAACCAATAAATGTTGTATTCCTTGAAGATAAATTGTATGAGATTGAAGGTAAATTGTTTCAATAATGTTGTCTGTTTCAAAGAAACACAAAAATAATTTTCTACAAACGTTCTGTTTTTTGTAAAGCAGATAAACGTAGCATTCTTCCTTGTCCCGCAGTGCTTAAACATAAGGCCAGCGCATGGAGAGAGAAAATTCCTAAACCATCCGCCATGTTTCTTTCTGTCTTTCTGAGCGTCTCTCTCTCTCTCTCCCTCTTTTCTTTCCCCATCCCTCTTTTGCGAAACCAGACCTGTTTTTTCTCTCGTTCTCTCTTTTAGCTTTCCCCTCTTTTTCTGACTGGCCCTTCTCCTCCCTCCCTCCCTCCCTCCCTCCCTCTCTCCCTCTCCCTCTCTCTCTCTCTCTCTCCCTCTCTCTCTCTCTCTCTCTCTCCACTCCCTCTGTCTTTCTATTTCTCTTCACTCTTTCTCTTTCTGTCTGTCTCTCCCTCTCTCTGGCCCCTCTCCAGTCACACAAGATTTGGAGCTGATAGTCTATTTATAGCGCCTGTGGTTCTGTCGCTATGACAACCGAGCTGGAGGCCAGGGCGCCAGGGAGCTATTTTTGGAGCGCCGCTGTAATGTCAGACACAGCCTTCTCTCTTTTCTTTTTCTTCCACCGCTCCCTCTCTCCCGGTTTCTGCTGCTTCCTTACTTTTGCGTTGCAAAGTTACAGAAGTGTGTGTGCGTTCGCATCTAAGAGAGGGAACATCCGGTGGAGGCTATCGATAAATTCACGATTTAACATATTCGGAGTGATAAATATAGCTAGCTTTTTACGTAAGTTGCATTTCATAAAATGCTGAACTTTAAATCTGACCGATTCTTTGGAAGTCACATTTTCTTTCTTTTTTTTTTAAACTGGTGCAACCAATGCAATGCATTTTTTTTTTTTTTACAAGAAACTTTTGTTGTTGAACGCCACTTTATTCTGAAAGGCTTGCCGTTAGATATCCTCTATACCGTATCATGCCACGCACACACACACGAGCGGTTCACTCGGAGCCTAAACCGTGTTTGCCGTATTGGCCTGGAAGCTTCCTAATCCACACTCTTAATACTCTACTGTTAACTAGATGAGCTGTAACATTAACCAGATTAGTAAGCGATGAGGATATTATCAGCTTTTCCATGCTAATACACCATCGGCAAAACACCTCACTCTTCTTTCTGTGAATTGTTTATTCTCTTTGCATGTTTTTTCTTGCCTTTCTTGTTTCTATATAAAGAGAAATAATTATATTTTTAGATTTTTATGTTTAAAAAAAAACTGTTAAATCTAAGCTATTATTTTTTTAGTATTTGAATTTATTTCTATTCAGTTTTAAATGTTCCATGCTGTGGCCTGTTGTGAATGTAAATATTTTTAATTAGAAATATTATTTATTTGCTTAGGTGGCAAAACATTATAATGGTTTTCTTTTTTGGACAGTCAGCTGCGTACTTATAATTTGTTTTTTTTATATAAAACATAGTATAAATACATTTGTTTAAATTGCATTTGTTGACTAGCAAATCACTTCAACCTTATATGTATTTGCTAAAAAGATTAATACATATTTCATAATTGAGTCTAAAAATGAAGTGCTAATTATCAGTCAAGCTTTTGTTTGTTTGGGATACTGTTTGCCATCTTTTAGCAACTGTAAAAGTTGTTAATACTTTATTAAAACTCAACACAGCAACACACCAAAAATATCATATTTTGGAGATTTTCTCCGGATAAATGACTAGATGGTGCCATCGTCATCTTCCTCGGAACAGCTGTTTGGCTCAAACTCTTAGACTTCTGTTCGGTCAAGAGCACATTTGAAACTGAAAAGGTGCTGAGGATCAAACAAATATCTCCACAGTGGTAGGCAGTCACTTTTTGTAACTTGGTTTACTTCATTTTTATGACTACTACAAATTTTTTTTTTTTTTTTTTTTTTTTTTTTTTTTTTAAGAGAGCAACAGAGACAATATGAATTTGTTTTGGCAAGTTTGGAATGTTCATAAAACTAATTTCTTGATTTTGACGAACAACATCAGTGGATATGTAATTCAGAAACTGCATTTCCAGTGAACTGTTCCATTTAAATAAAGAAAGTATAAACACTGCAGTTTAGTAAGAAGTAATATTTGATGTAGGCTATTAATTGTAATTAAGCAGTTACATCCAACCATAATTTGCTGCTATATTTATACATCTTAATCATTTAAATATTTTAACGATAAAGTAGTAATTGGTTTTGATTAAGGATTCATTTTTGGTGATTCTGTTTTTTACTATGCACTTACTATATTGTTAGGCGTCAAAGTATGAATACAGTTGCTTTGGGTGGTGTTTAGGAAGGTGCAGTATTGTAGGTAATAATAAAGCAATTTAGATCCATCCAAAACCTTTAAGATTTTTATGTTGTGCTTTTTATACTATTTCTTAATGGGCAACATTTCAGGGCTATAATTTGTATTGTATATTTTATAATAAGTTAGGTGATGGGACAGATGATATATAAAAAATTTAATTTTATTATACTTTTTTTTTTTTTTCATAACGTTCCTGCTCTTTTACTTGCTTTACTTGCATTTTTACTGCAGTGATTTGCTTTAAGCGTGAGTGAGCTGCATACTTTTTTTTTATATAATAAATAAAGGGAGCTGAACAGAAATTCTGTGTGGGCCAAGTCATATGACTCATGTGATACGTTGTGTGTGTGTGACCAGACCATCCATTTACTGCTTCAAGTGTTTTTACATAATTTTTTTTATTTTTTTTATTGAAGTTGCTGCCTAATCATATCTGCACTGCATGCTTAGAACAACTCAAAATAAATTGCATATGCATACGCGCTAATACCCATCTTGTTGTGTTTTTAAGACTTCTGACATCTATCACACATACTTTCAAGTGCATTTTCAAAGTCTGCTACACACTGTTCCAATCTAGAACCTCCGCAACTGTTGGCAGACGTCGACATGCAACTAGAATTTCACGAACTTCCTGCCGTGTGGCCATTTGATTTCTAGAATTCCACTTGAGTTGAGGCTGGATTTGGAATGCAGGCCTAAAAATACTCGGTCGCAGCTATAGCTGTCTCTTCTGCTTGGCATTACGACAGTGGAGGCTGTATGCGTTCTCAACTATTGTACCCAGAGGGGCATGAGTTGTATTATGTCTGACCAGCGGGCTGGGCTATTGTTGGATTCGTTCTATTAATAGGAAGAAAGGCAATAATTGAGATATGGTGTTAGACAACGGCTGTGGTCACAACACAACTGTCTGTGCGAGCCTCCCCCATCTGTCTGTCTGTCTGCATTTTATCCTGTCTGTCTTTCTTTGTTTGCTTCGTTTTATTTCTGTTTATGCCCCCTCTTCCACGTGATGTGCCACACTTTCATTTGTGCGGCCTGCTGGGTGTGTTACATGCATGCACATACACACACTAGTGCAGTCCATGCCTCTGTGTGTGGGACCTACAGCCTTGCTGTCACATTTCAACCCTCTGTGTCACATTCCTTTTGCACTTGGACAGGGGGGATGCACATGCGTGTCCGGCTTGCGGATTTCTCTCACTTTCTCTCTGATTTCCTCATGCTTTGATTTAGGCGTCACTCTTTTGCTGGCATTTCTGAAGAATTTTAATGGTTCTAATTATAACTCCTTAATGATTCTTTTAGTACTTTTGGAGATTCATTGGTCTTTTTAAATAAACTTGTTCATAAAAGTAATTTGTTGTGAATAACATTTAATTAAACAATATTAATTGTACGCATTTTATATCATATTGTAATGTTAAATATTAATATGTATTTTAGTAGTTTTCAGTGTGTTTTTATATATATATATATATATATTATATATATATATACATATATATATATATATATATATATATATATATATATATATACATATACATATATATATATATATATATATATATATACATCATACTACATATACATATACATATATATATACATATATATACATATACATACATATATATATATATATATATATACATATATATATATATATATATATTATAATATATATATATATATATATATATATATATATATATATACAGGTGCATCTCAATAAATTAGAATGTCGAGGTAAAGTCATCTAACCTCCAAACCATGCAGCAGATTCGTTCTGAATGAATCTCATCTAAATTCAGTTGAATCTTGCTGAAGTAGTTTAAGTCTTTGGTTCTTTTAATTGTGATGATTTTGGCTTACATTTAAAGGGTTACTCCATCCCAAAATGAAAATTTTGTCATTATTCACTTACCCCCATGTTGTTCTAAAGCCGTAAAAGCTTTGTTCGTCTTCAGAACACAGTTTAAGTTATTTTGGATGAAAACAGGGAGGCTCGAGACTGTCCCATAGACTGACAAGTAAATAAAAGTGTCAAGGTCCAGGAAAGTATGAAAAGCATCGTCAGAATAGTCCATCTGCCATCAGTGATTCAACCGTAATGTTATGAAGCGACGAGAATACTTTCTGTACACGAAGAAAACAAAAATAACGACTTTATTCAACAATTCCTCTCCTCTCTGTCTCTCCAAATCAGCGTAGCGCCATTTTGGCAAATCTGACTAGTACGCAGGCGGCGTACGCTCTTCTGTGTCAGCTGCGCGGCGCCGATGCGCTGTTTGCTTTCAAACCAAAGCGTAAATACATGTAATAAATGCATCCTTGTGGCGCAGCTGATAAAAGAAGAGTGTAAGCCGCTGGCATACTAGTCAGATTTGTCAAAATGGCGCTACGCTGATTTAGTGGGTTTTTGTTAAATGTGAGCCAAATCACATTTAAAAGAACCAAAGACTTAAACTACTTCAGTCTGTGTGTTGATTTTAATTAATACACCAGTTTCGCAATTTTAGTTGAATTACTGAAATTAACTTTTCCACGACATTCTAATTTATTGAGATGCACCTGTGTGTGTGTGTGTGTGTGTGTGTGTGTGTGTATATATATTAATTTATATTAGAGTGTGTGTGTTTTTGTTTTTTTGTGTGTGTTTGTGTTGCCGATATTAACTCGAAAAGAGCCGATTTATAAGCCGATATTTTGATTTTGAAAATAAACTGGATATTAGACCCATTTCCTATAAACTACACTTACACAACCATTCAATAGTAAAATATCTGCCTGTTCTATGTATGTGGGCTGTATAAACCATTTTCCAGAAGGGATTATGTTAAAAAAAGTCTTAGATTAAAGTCTCAATGACTAAACAATTGCACATCAAAAGTATATATTTTTTAATGATCAAAAGAACACTGCATTAGAGGAATCTTTGCAGAAGTAGTCCCACACTTTGCTGCTACTGCGTTCACCTTTTTCAGCCATCTGTAGGGCAGAAAGAGAGACAGAGAAAGATTAAGCATGTGTATTAATAATATCACCATGTATCATTACTCATGTCATCATTAGAATTATAATAATAATAAACAGGGATCTCCTACATAGGCAAAAATGAGAAATATAGAGAAATATATATATTTTTTTTATTTGTCAAGCAATAGGTATTACCTATTACCTACTTATATTTAACTATATTATTACAACATTTTCCTGTTATGTCTGTGAAGCTGCTTTGAAACAATCTGTAAAAAAAGAAGAAAAAAAGCGCTTGTTCAGCTCACATTTATTTACATGTCCCCTCTAGTTTAATCATTTCTGACGCACCTACCGTAGTTACTGTAACTACACTATGTTGCTCTCACAGACACATTCACAACGGACCCGTATATCTTCTCCTCTTCTCTTTGTGCAGTCTGAATCAAAACATCGTCATGCGCTGGCGAACGTAAAGTTAGCCTACTGTTACCGGAAGATTACGGAATCAATTCGAAGTTGAATGGTTAACGTTAGTGTCATGAACACACCGCTGTCAATTTTTGAGAGAGAACCACCTTCAAACAAGTTAACAGCAAGCATTTAAGGGCCCTGCTAAAAAGGAAGCTATGTTTGCGTTAGAAATAACGTAACAGTTGTTGTTTTTCGAGGCACGCTGTACATAACTTCTAGTCATTGACTACACGTGCCCCCCCTGCCACAGTTACGCGGTCATTATGTGGGAAACACTGCAGATATATTTAGAATAAGTTAAACCCTAACGTTATAGTTTGACCTCTTATTAACGTTCGCGCTCTTCCACTGATAAACATGGTATTAGCTTTGTGGCTAATCTAATATAGCAATGCATTAGCGGCTGTAAGTGATGTTACAGAATATTTAGAAGTGATAATGATAGGACCGTTAGCTAGAACTACCACACTGTTTTTATATACAGTGTATGAACTAATAATCTACAATCATGTCACATGACGAACAACAGACTCACCGTCAAAAGAGTACATCTCAGTGGCTCGGCTGATAGCTTTCTTCTGTAGTGGATTTCTGGCGCTGTTGTCAACTGGGGAGCTGCAGAGCTCCCTCTGGTGGGCAAACTATGCAACACTCATAACATGAGTGAAGCATGAGACTCTGTTTCTCATGTTTCATCGGCCGTTATAAACGCCGATGCCGATTTAAATGCAATTAGCTCATATCGGCCGATAATATCGGCCGGCCGATATATCGGTCGGGCTCTAATGTATATGTGTATATATATGTATATGTGTATATATTAGAAAGATAAAATGATACAATTAATATTGTTAAAATGTTATTCAGAACAAATTATTTTTATTAAGTAGGATTTATGTATTTGTGATTGGTTTTAATGTGTGATGTATATTTTTTATATGTGATTTATATTTAATTTAGGGGTAAACGTACCAACTAAGCTCACCAAAATCTACATTGAGACATCTTTAGTGCACAAGATATCGGTTTCACACAAAAATATTTAATTTTATTTTAAATGACAAAATCATTTCAATTAAGATGTACATCATTAAATGCAAAAGGTCTGACTGTGCTTAATCGGTAATTTTTGTACCCTTTAAGCACACCCCTGTTCCCATTAAGCTCACATCATGTTTTATTAAAATTTCTTGTTTATTTTAAACAACCTTTTTAAAGAATAATTGAAAAATGTTTTATTTGAAGGTATAAAGTCCATCACAAAAAAACAAAAACAGAACACTAAAATCAAGCAACAGGGCATTCAATTTGATCAGTTATATGTTCATAGTGAAGTGTCATTAGTAATATATCAGTGTAGCACACAATTTAATACAGCTAGTCTATGTTCTGTAGTGTCTGAGCTATGATGCTAAAACTATCTTTGGATCTAACTGTAATTAGTTCCCACATCAAAGCTCCAGGTTATAATATGCAAAAGTCTTAACATTAATCTCTTGATTTTACAGAAAGTAGTGAAACTTACCCAAAATAAAGGCTTAAAAATCTAAAAAATTAACATTTAAGGGGCTTCTTTTTTGGTGAATGTTTTCAGACAGCTTTCAGAATGTCCGCCAGACAGTGTGAACACATAGAGACCCATATCTCAGTGTGTCATGGTCTGATTGACTTAAAATTACAGGAGGTATGTAGTAACAAGCACATCAACTGGTTAAGACATCTAGTATGATACACATTATTTTTTCTTTTTATAATCTGAGCTCAAAAATGGAAGTGTGCTTAATGGGTACATGACCGTAATAGGTATGTTTACCCCATTTAAAAAAACAAACAAAAAATAAACATTGAGGGTCAACTAGTTGAGAATATAAAAACTAACTAAAAGACTAATGAATACAATGCACATATGTGATCATTAATAACTATAACTATGAAGTTGAGGATCAACTAGTTGAGAATATTGTATTATGGTGTCAGTTCTGAATGAGAAGCGTTTCGATGTATGTAGTGTAGAGTAGTTAATATGTATATAATATATAGTGTATGTATATATATATGTATATATATATATATATATTATATATATATATCTATATATGTATATGTATATGTGTAATATATATATATATATATTATATGTATATGTATATATATGTATATGTATATATATATATATATATGTATGTATATATATATATATATATGTATGTATATATATATATATATATATATATATATATATATATATATATTATATATATATATATATATGTATTATATGTATTTATATATATGTATTTATATTTATGAATATTAATATTTTAGAATTAAAAAGCAAAAATGTAAAACTAAAACAATAAAATAAAAATTGTGGGAGTTGTTGAGAGTGTTGTATGAATATTATAGTGTATTATATGGTCTTCTGATTTATAATGTCAGCACTGACATTATTATAAATCATATGCCAATGATATTTGTAAACATGGAGCCAGTTCTGAATGAGAAACATTTTGATGTCTTCAGATGATAAATATTAATATTAGGGAAGCACGATATGAAAAATGAACCGATAACCAATAATCAAGTCCTTCTCATGGCTGATACCGATAACCAATAAGTTCATATTTTATATTATAACTTTCATATAATCTACAGTTTTTGCACCCAGGAGAATAAAAAATAAAAAAATTAAAAAAGGATTAAACTGATATTTTAGTAGCTCTGGCCTAACTATAATGGCAAACATCAGTCCTGACTTTAAATGTGTTTATTTTTTGTATAAGGCACCACAATACTCGTAACAGAAAGAGCTTGACAGAACTATGGTTTACCTGCAATTAACAGCTTATTAAAAGCAAATTTATATTCAAGTATTTCATGCATATCAAAGAAATGCATCTATTTAACCTTTAGTGCATGAGGATGAGGAAGGTATATTGACTAAGTCATGTTTTTCAAATACATAATAAATAAAATGCATTGACATTTGTCAACCTTGAAAAAAGGAAAAACAAAAGAGTATCCTCAAAAGTACATGGGGCATAGAAATTTCTCTGAAATTATATAGTTTAACATAAATAAATAATACATTTAAAATGATTTCTTAACATGTCTTACCCTCCTCTAAGTATATATCTTTTCACTTGTCTCTGTTTAATGCCTATTTGTCTTTTCTATTTGTTATGTGAGAGCATTAGTGGGAGATTCTTGATAAACAGAAGCATCTCTGACTTCTCACACCCAATTATGTTTTTTTTTTTTTTTTTCTTCATCCATAACATTTGTAGCAGCAGGAAATAAACGTTTACTGTCTATGCTGGGGCAAGGGGCTGACAGGTATTTCCGTGCAAGTGAGGCAAGGTCTGGGAACTGGGATTTATTTGACTTAGGCTTTGCGCTAGTAGCTGCTGCCGCGGCTGGTTCATATTCTTTTAGTACAGCTTTGCCGCGATGACGACCTTTCAAGTGGGATATAAGATTTGTTGTATTAAAACTTGACGCATTTTTTCCTTTCGAAATCCTTGCTGAACATGCTTTGTAAATAGCAATGGTA
Source organism: Cyprinus carpio (assembly GCF_018340385.1). Taxonomy (NCBI): domain Eukaryota; kingdom Metazoa; phylum Chordata; class Actinopteri; order Cypriniformes; family Cyprinidae; genus Cyprinus; species Cyprinus carpio. The sequence goes on along the minus strand of NC_056602.1, from coordinate 25,709,840 downwards.
CTGTCCTCCGCTGCCACTGAGAAAAAGACATGTACATGGGTGATGTAATGAGTGTGACGCAATTTTAAAGCTGCAGTCACTTTCACTTAGAATGCAGATGAATCTCGGATAAATCAGACTGATTGATTAATTTACCAGCAAGAGTACTTTATCGGATTTAGTTATTGGATTTCATTTATTTATCTGAGCAATAAAAATGATGTCTTTTTCACCCATATAGCACAATATTTTATCTGTCCAATAAATATTGTGCATTCCTAATTAATATATATGCATATTTATTAATATTATTAATGTATATTAAAAAATTTTACTATTAAAGGGGTCATATGATGCAATTTCATTTTTTCCTTTCTCTTTGAAGTGTTACAAGCTCTTGGTGCATAAAGAAGATCTGTAAAGTCGCAAAGACTAAAGTCTCAAACCCAAAGAGATATTCTTTATAAATGTTAAGGGTCAACCACACCCCCCTAAAACAGCCACATCACGATGTGGGAAGATTTGCATAACACTGCCCAAATGTAAAGAAAGAAGGCATGACTTTGATTCTCGCTGTATTATTGTTGCTGCTGCCATATTGTGGAGATGCTGTGTGTTTCGTTGTGAAAGCGAAACTACATTGTTTGGCCTTCCAAAAGAGAACACAACTAGAAATCAGTGGTTAAGTTGTATTTACAATAATGTTCTGGAACAGTTCAACCCAAATATTCAGATGTGTGCTGCGTATTTTATGGAGGAAGAGAACTGTTTCCTGTGAGAGTAGCCTACAATGCCGGTATCTGTTTCTATAAAGTGGGGCAATAACTTTGCAAGGACAGTCTGTTTGTTGTGGTTCAAAGTCTGTAAGTACATTTTCATATTTAAAGAATTTGCCACTGATGATTCAAACGCAAGTTTTGAGCAGTGAAGAGTAGCGCTTGTGATTTGTCATTTCTTCAATCACAAATGCAGACATGGTTTTATGTTAACGCATCGCGATATGCAACGCAATGCATAAAAAGACGGTATAAATCATTATAATCAATAATTATGTCCCCACTGGATGCAGCAAATGCCTCATTTATAATGGGTTTTAACTGGTTTTGTCTCGTCGTGTGGGGAGACTGCATCACAGTATGGTAAGGGGCGTAACATTTTTGTCACATGCTTGAGGTATTCGGCCTATCACAACGCAGTGGATAGCTGGCCAATCAGAGCACACCTCGCTTTTCAGACCCATGAGCTTTGTAAAAATCGCCGCGTTTCAGAAAGGCGGGGCATAGAGGAAAAACAGTGACGTACATTATGTGGAAAATAATGTGTTTTTGGACCTTAAACCGCATAAACACATTGCATTACACCAAATACACAAAATAATGTTCTTTTTAGTAACCTCATATGACCCATTTAAAACAAACTTTAAAATAAAATGCAAGTTGAGGGTTAACTAGTTGAAAGTATTGTATTATAGAAAGAATATTATATTAGATTGTATTAGATTGTCCTCTGATTTATAATGAAAGCATGGACATTATTAAAAATCATATTTCTATGATGATCTATTAAAAATGGAGCCGATTCTGAATGAGAAACATTGTTGGGTACATCGACTGTTACCGGCCACTCTTTCTGCAAACATTTGATTCTGATGAGTTTCTTTAAGATCTCAGCATCATGGACCAGGGGGCGAGTTCTACCCGTCCCACCATCTTGCAGCCGTTTTTCGCCGGATAGCAGCTTGACTAAGACAGCGTTTTTTTGACCCCCCTCCCTCCGTTTTGCCCTCTCTTCCCCTCTCTGTTTCCTCCCACTAGAGCCGATCCATTGACTAGAGCAGCGTCTGACTGAGAGCTCTCTGATCACTATGACTCAGAACCCTGCCTGCTTTGATCTCCAGCACAAACATGCGCCACCTGCTGGTTGATTCCGCAGCTGCAGATTGTGTCAGCTGCCTTTTTTTTTTGTTTCCTCCATGGCTGACCTGTGTCATGCGGTGATTTGAAAAGTGTGCATGTGAAAGTTTTGCCAATGCTCACTGGGGCTGTATAAATGCAGGAATATTTTATTTGAATTTTTTAAACATGGGTTTTTCAACAGAATTTTTCAAATGATTATTAGGGATTGACCATATGACATCATCTCACAGTGCAAATAATTTAGATCACTGTATAGCGCAATACGGTTTATAAATAAAGTAGTCATGTGGTAATGCCTTTTTAGTGATGCTTTCCAGATGTAAGGTGATGGCCTGGCAATGACTAAACTTTGGGCTGTGCATAACGACATTCTTTAAATCCTCGTCTTGACTTGTTTGGAATAAATCCAGCTGTCTGTCATCGCATTACTCAGTGTTTATTCATATCTCTTAAATCAGTCTTGCCCTATTAATTAAAAGAAAGTGTTGAGATATACTGGGCAGTTGTTAATGTTATTTTTCTTTCTTTTATTTTAGTTTCCTGGACAGGATTGATACTGTGAAACAGAGCGACTATACTCCCACTGATCAGGTGTGTAAATATCCATATGATGAGATTCAGACATTGATACTGTAGCGTATATCTTTGGCTTATATCCTCTTCTTAAGAGGCATCATTCTCTTATTTTGTTTGTTTTGTATGATTGTATTTTGTTTTTTATTTTAATTTTTAATTTGTTATCTCTTGTCTTGGTAATTTGTAGGGTTCTGAGTTCTGACTTCCGGGATCTTTGAGACAAGATTCCAAGTGGACAAAGTTAATTTTCAGTGAGTTTGACTAGGAGGCCTTCATGAAACTTTTCACAGATTCACAGTGCTACAAGAGAAGTTTGCATGCATTTTCATAACTGCAGTAAAATTAATAGTAGTAATGAGTCCTTGATGTGAACAGGTCCATGTCTATCTGTGGCTGGCTAACTGATGTTTCCTCTTTTTTTTTTTTTTTTTTTTTTTTTTTTTTTTCTGCAGTATGTTTGATGTTGGCGGACAGAGAGATGAACGCAGGAAATGGATCCAGTGTTTTAATGGTAAATGCTGTTTTTATTACTTAAATAATATAATCAATAATAATGAAAGGACTGTCATTTTGGCTATTCACTGACACAAAGGTTATTAGTCTGGCCAATATATTGGTTTATTAATCATTATAAATTTTTTGTAATTAAGGAAGAGTTTTATGATGGTTGGTTTGCATTGCTTGTTCAAAGTGTACAGTCAAACATATTTTCTCTCTTGTTACAGATGTGACAGCCATCATTTTCGTGGTAGCCAGCAGCAGTTATAACATGGTGCTCAGAGAGGACAATCAGACCAACAGACTCCAGGAGGCACTTAACCTGTTCAAGAACATCTGGAATAACAGGTACCCTTGAGACACCTAAAACATGATTACACATGTAAAAAGAGGGCTGAATGAGTGTATACTTCCGCACCACTCACATTTTCGTCAGAAAATGTAAAAAACTCTTAATCTTTTTCTCTCCTTGCTTTCCAGGTGGCTTCGAACTATTTCTGTCATTCTGTTCCTAAACAAGCAGGACTTGCTGGCTGAGAAGGTTTTGGCAGGAAAATCAAAAATTGAGGATTACTTCCCCGAGTTTGCACGCTACACTACACCAGATGATGGTCAGTGAAGAAAAATGATTTTCAGTCCGTATAGTTGAATTGAATGCATATTCATATATTAATCTTAAGCACAGTAGAAACTTTGGATATCACACCATCAGTGTTATTAACAAGATTCTTTCTTTCTGTCAGCAACACCAGAGCAAGGGGAAGATCCACGAGTTACGAGAGCAAAATATTTCATCCGAGATGAGTTCTTGGTGAGTCTGGTTCTTCTGTGGCATCAAAATCATCATAGCAACCCATCACCTTATGTCCTAAACTATGGCATTTGTTGTTGTTTTTTTTTTGTAAAATCTTTTTTTTAATATCTAAAAACACATTACTAATCTTACTAATCCTAAACATTACTTTATATATACAAATATATATGCTCATATATAAAGGGATATTTAAGTATATGTTTTTGTGAGAGAATGACTTGCATTGCAATTTAAACCATGTCATGTTGCCAGTCCTAATAAAATTACCATGAGTTCAATTTTTTGTTGTTGTTTTGTCTATTTAGAGGATCAGTACAGCGAGTGGAGATGGCCGGCACTACTGCTACCCCCACTTCACCTGCGCCGTGGACACGGAAAACATCAGCCGAGTGTTTAACGACTGCAGAGACATCATCCAGCGCATGCACCTACGACAGTACGAACTCTTGTGATCGCAGCAGGGATGACGGGACGCAAACTCACCACCTGAACTTTCTTTAGGCCCCCCTGCCCTACATCACGCCCCAGTATCAAACCACAAACCTTCAAACTGATGAGTCCCCACCTCTTACACTTACACACATGCATATATACACACACACACACACACACACACATACATACATACAGACACACACAGGGCCTTTCTCCATCCTGAGTGACTAGGGGCTGGGGCAAGGGGACGCACTGTGTTACTGATGAAAGCGTGGCTGTGATATCTGGCAAAAAGACTTGTTAACACAGCCAAGGACTACCGATGTTAATAAAAAGAGAGAGAGGAAAACAAAACATGTGAGAGGGAGGGGGGAGAAAAGAGGGAAGAAAGAAAACTGTCCAGAACTGCTCAGGACAAGGAAGCCATTTCGTACACATACAGACACATAATGCGTCCAGCTAAACTCCTGACCCACAGTCCTATGTATGTTACACGTCAAACTTGTCTTTTTCCAGTCATATGCCTAAACACCATACTTGTATTGATGCGCACGCACAAGACATACACACGCTATTCTTATCCTACACTGTTTTGGTCCTGTTGAACGTTTAGTGCCTGTGCGAGTCTGGCACGTCCCCCTCACCTTTTCCCCATTTCCCTTTTCCCAAAACCACATCCCACCCCCAAAGGTGGACAGACCCCACCGGAGGAGAGCAAACGACGGACCGTATGTTAAAACAAAACAAAACAGAAAGTAGAGCAAAATGTCTTCTTTTTTCCCCCCAAACAAAAATGGAGGGTTTGGAGCATTTACTGCCCTGGGTTACTTTGCGTGTGGAGCAGAGAATGACTTGAACACAAGACCCATCACATGACTCCCTTATCGAGATACATCGCAGGAGAGGCGAGCGCATGCAATGCTAGATTCATGCAGAACAGTGAACTAAATGCAGTGCAAAAAATCCTATATATATATATATATATATATATATATATATATATATATATATATATATATATATATATATATATGAGAGATATTCCTATAATAATACAATCTCTTTCTGTTTGTTAGTTTCCCCAGTTTGTGTTGGCGTGTGCAAATATGCACCATTTTAAACCTCCTGTTTTCCGAGTGTCATTCCTCTCTCTCTCTCTCTCTCTCTCTCTCGTTCTTTCTCCTCCCCTTATCTTTCTCTCTGTCTGTCTCCTCCCTGCTGCAAAAATCTTGTACACTGACATGTGGGGACTTCATCAGACCGAGGGTAAGACCGTGTAATGACGCGAGACATGAGAAGGACGTCTAATGGATGGCCTAGTCGCTCAACCCCACCCCCTTCCTCCCCTCCGACTTCCTCTCCTCCCCTTTAGCCTGGCTTTTGGTCTGTCTTTTGATTTCTCTGCTGGATCATTATTCTTGTACAGACTGTAAAATGTATTATTTTGTACAACTTTATTGAAGAAAAAAGTAACTTGTAGAAGCTCCCTGTGCCTTGATCACGACTGTACGTGTAAAATGAGCTAAGATGTAAGTAAGATATGTTTCATTGCGCTGTTTGGCTCTGCCCTGCCTCTGTCGATTCCCTTGAACTCTGACCCCCCGACCCCCTCCCTGATTGCCTGTTTGCTCATCAGACTCTGGGTGGAAGTTGCCCCTCCCCACCCCTCCTTGTGCCGATCACGAACCGGCCTCCCGTACAACTTGAGAACGAAGAACGCGTGACACCAGATCGGCGACAGAGCGCAACTTTTACTGACACTTCTTATCAGTGGAGTTTGGGGGGAGCTGCTGTCTGTCACGTCCCCCTCCCCCCGTTTTTATTTTTATTCATTTAACCTGCCTCTGGTTTGTTTTAGGATCAAGATGAAACGCCTGATGCTGTGTAGTACAAAGCAAGAAACATTATATACAGTATATATAAATATATATATTTATATGTGTAAATATATTATTTATATATATATGTGTTTGCTTTTTACAGGTTTTAATTGCCTTTTTTGATCCGTGACAACAGTCAACATTTTTGGAGGCAGGGCGTGGGGCTTTTTTTTTTTTTTTTTTTTTTTTTTTTTAGCTTTAACTCTGTTGAAGGAGAAAATTATCCAAATGCAAAAATATTGCTTGTCTCTTCGTAAAAAACCAAATTCCTTTGCTAAAAATGAGTTAAAAAGACAGCAAATCTGTCGATGTATTAAGTGTACAAATTGTTTTCATAGCTGCACAGTCAGATTTTGGGTTCATATCCCCCCTCCCATGGTATTCATGTTTATTTCTTTATATAAAAAAAAGAAAAAGAAAAAAAGAAATGGCTGCTCTACAAACTGACATACTAACAAAAAGAGGCCACCCATCACCGGACAATGACCAATCGTTACCCTCTCTGTACCACACTTCCTGTCCTGCTACTCAATCACATGAAAGCAGGGGCCAGCTTTTGGTGCTTTAATGGTCCACTTTGTTATACAAACAAAGTATTTATTTTTGTTTTATTTATTTGTCATTTTATACCTTTTTTTTTTTTTCCCCAAAATGCCAAAATTTGAATCAAAAACTCTAACGTTTAACCGGTCTGATCCGGTTGTGTTTTCTGCAAAATGTGGTACAGGTATATATAGATATAAAATTATTATTATTATTATTATTATTTGTTATGGGATGGGGTGGGGGGAGATGTTAAGCTATGACATTTTATTATGTTTACTTTTTTTATTTTATTTTCTAGTTCAGACTCGCTGCAGCAATAAGTGAGTGAGATTCGAGTACCAAACGCCCCCTTGCCTGACTGTCTCTATAAGAAGTGTTTTCAGTGTATATGTTGCTTTTTTTCCATGTCTCTCACACTTACTGTACATTTTGTACAAAGATTCAAATTACAGCAGTAAAAGAAGAGTGTAACACTGTCTGAGTGACACACACATGCACACACTCTTTTCACAAGGCTAACTCTGTTTTATGGCCCAAATCAAACTATAAAGGATAATGTAGTTGCTCTTACAGTGATGGTGGTTCTTAAAGGTCTAATATACCATTTGCTACATGTTTCCAAAGAAGCGAAATGTTATTATTTGCTGCTTAAACTGACAGTTTCAATGGCACTATGCATTGCACATCCTAATATGATTTTGGAAATCATCTGGTTGCTCATATGTTTCGCAGGCAGGCACATGGATAATCATGACAAACTTTGATGCATTTTTCAAGCACATTTGCAACATCTTACATTATCACCTTTAAACTGAAATAAGAAGCCTACATTAGTGTATGTTTCCCATAGTAGGGTCCCATAAAAGAGGTTCACTTTGAAAATGGCCACTATACTGGAAAAATATTAATTGTAGTGTTTAAAACAAACTTAATGAACTTGTTTTGAATCTATCACCTTGATGGTTTGCATCATCACACACTCAGTTTACAGATTCTGCTTATTGTATATATTCTGCTATATTCTTGATATCAGAAGTCATTACACCATGTTTATGATCTTAAAAAAACAAAACAAAAGAAGCTATTTTTTAATGTATTAGCTGCTGTCAGCAACAGCAGTTCAGGAAACAGACATCAGAAAAATGTTATGCAGTACACAATTAATTTGGAGTTACGATTTAAACCATTAGCTTATATAATATAACGTAAGAGGCTGAATATATTTTAGTTTCCCACTTCCTAAGGAAATCTGCTGATGTTCCAGGGAGTCTCAACACCAAGCCAAACACAGTATTGAGTGTACTTGCAAATACAACCCATGTTACTTAGATTTTCATCTCGTCTTGTAAATATAGAATTACATTTCACAGTATTTAAATCCTAAATTAGTTTCATTCAAATGGGGATATCTAACAACAAGGTCTATTGTTTCTACAAGTCTTAGCCACAATAACAATAATTTATTATCATTAGAACTTCATAATGACCTACACATATCTTGAGTTCAATACATTTCTAGAAGGTATCATGACAGAAGTTTGTTTTTGTTTCTCAGGGTATATTAGCTCTAAGTCACTGGACATTTATGTATTGTGTATATATTATTAATAAGTTTTGTCATTTAAAAGCAAATTCCTTTTTGCTGGAAGCTTTTATTCAGTGTTGGTCACTCTCAACTTCCCATGAACTGCAGGGACACCTACTGGACTGGATGTATTTCTCAGTACACTCACATTCAGCGCCATCTGCTGGCAGTTAATAGATTATTTCCTAATACTCTACCTTTTTCTTTAAAATGTCAAAAACATTTAATAATAAATATTATATAAACCTTTCAAATCTAATTTAATTAATACCTTAGGCTGAGCTACGACCATTTCATAGAAAGTTTTTAGTACTTTTAAAAATGGTATATAGATGATCTATCCAGTTTTTTTCAATATCAAATATACAGTGTGTACAACATCTGGATCTAAACCTGACTTTTGGATAAAGTTGCCATTGGTTTGTTTGACCAGATGATTTCAAACAGCGCTGCTCAAAATGGCTCTTCTGACAGATTAGGAGTATACAGCACTCTCATTGGGCGGCACATTTTTCTAGCAAACAACTTTTTCTTATGGGACACAACCTGTTTTCCTCCAGAGGGCGCTTGACTTGACTGCCCGGTAACCAGAATCTATTTTAATAGGTAAGTATAATCAGTTTAACCCAGTTGAAATCTGCTCCAGCAATCTTTCTCACTCTATATATTTTTATTTTTGTTTTTGTTTTTAATAAGTAATGAAATTGGTTCTTGATTGGTACAGACTCTTTTTTTACAGTCTATGTTACAAACAAAGTGTATTTGGTACAGATCGAACAGCGCTGAAAAAAGTATCAGATATCATGTGACAAACCCTGGTCTACGCTTTCAACAGCGGATTTGACTGATTACATTACATATTGTTTGACACTGTATTAAAGAATAAAACAAGATCGTTACTATTTATATTTACGGTCATTCCAGTCACAGTCAACTACACATTATCTCAGTGTGCAATCAAAGTCCTTTTCAAGGATTTCTGTAGTCTCCAGTCCAGACGGGAGCGCTCTATTCCGTTATCAGGTGACGTATTATACACGCGCCGTTCGGTGTTCTCGTATGTGTTTAGTAAACAGTCGCTTTTCTGTATTAAAGAAATCCGTTTATTTCTCTCAATGGACGAAGAATACTACGGCAATGTTGGAGAATGGGAGGGACAAGACGGCAACACGGTAACGGACACCAAAACCATGCAATTATATTCTGATTTACTATCTACAATTTTGAACTCAGGAGTTGCTTTGCTTTTCATTCACCCTTACAAAAAGTAAGTTACTATCGTGGTACCATACTCGTATTTATATGAAACTCTCCAGGGTAGTTAATATAATAACGTGGAACATGTGCAAAATCCATGATTGCACCGTGATGAAACATGGTACATATACAAAAACCATCGTGCCATCTTTAAAAATAATTATAATAATAACTTCGCTAGTGCTGTCATATATGTCCATATACGTAATTTTCCGTGTTATTAATTATTATAATTTAATATCGAGAGTTAATATGTTAGATTGTATGCACAAATAATATCTTGATCGAAGAACTACTGGACTCTCGTTATTCGCCACTACATATTGCTTGTTTCCCCTCTTTCTGTCGCTCCAGGAGGATGGATACGCGGATGCTGAGGCTGATGGGAAAGTTCAAGAGGAGTGTCTGCAGAAATTCTCCAGCAGAGACTATATCATGGAGCCCACCGTGTTTAACACCCTGAAAACGTAAGTCGACCGAATGGAGAGAGGGTGATTTGATTTGTATAGATAAAAAGGGGAAGATGATTCAGAGCAACTTTGAACTTAGGCAGACATCTCATCGGTGAGTGCAGGTGAATTCGTGTCCGTGTCTCCGCAGGTATTTCCAGGCAGGTGGGTCACCTGAGCATGTCATCCAGCTGCTGTCAGAGAACTACTCTGCTGTAGCACAGACGGTCAATCTTCTGGCGGAGTGGCTCATTCAGATGGGTCAGTGAACGTTACACAAATATCCTGAATAAATGGCGTTATATTTGAATTTCTGCACACTTCACGACTCCCTATATCACATTAGCAGAATACGGTTGTCCGTCTACTAACGTTATTTGAGTTTGTAATAACGGTTACGTTCAAACACATTTCGGTTATTAACGAGAGTGACAGCCGCATTCGATGGCCGTCAATTTTAAGGACTAGCAGAAAATTTTCGTTAATAGGAACGTAACTTACTGGACAACTTGTATAAATTAGTAACGTTAGTTAAACCAGAGCGAGTTGAACTAACGTTAGTTGTCTGTCAAGTCGTAACGTTACAGTGTGAAAGAGTCGCTCGTCTCTCCGGTGTTTCGTGTGTGTGTGTGTGTGGTTTCGGTAACTTACAGAGACATCGATATCAGCTTTGTCATCTGAAGGTTTTAAATCCAGTCATTTTTGTAAACGGACCTGCTCTGGTCAGTTTTGTAGTCTTCACACGAGTCAAATACTCAACACGACATAACGTTACAGAAATAAAAGCTGTTGTGGATTAATTAACGGACGAACTCACGCTCCCATTGGACGCGTGTCACCATGGTTACAGGTGAGATATTTACGGCGCGTGAAAAAAAAACCTACAAGTGTATGTAAAACAGTATATAAAAAAGATGAACGGGACAGTTTGAGAGTCACACCTGTGATTAAAAAAAAAAACTGAATTTCGTGTGTTTCTCTTTTGCAGGTGTGGAGCCCGCGCAGGTGCAGGAGCGTGTGGAGAATCATTTAAAGAGTCTCTTAATCAAACACTTTGACCCTCAGAAAGCAGATTCTATTTTCACTGTTGAGGGAGAGGTAAGTTTTTTTTATTATATAAAAATATATATATATATTTACATTTCAATATTTATATTATAAATAAATATATTTTATATATAAACATAATATATTTTTAAGAAATATATACATGCATGTGTGTGTATTTATATATACATAATATATATTATGTAAACAAAAACTTTTACTTTGGATGTGATTAATCACGATTAATCGTTTGACAGCACTAATATATGTATATATATTTTTTTTTCAATAAATGATAAAGTTTCTATGAAGTTAAGTACACTTTTTCCTTTTTCATAATTCGTTGTAATACTAAATCTTTCCTTCATTTTAGGGATTAGCATTTTTTTGTTTTCCCTTTTAAGATTTGCTAAATAGCTGCAAAAAGTTACAAGTTTTTTTTTTCCCTTTTCATCTTTTTAAGAATTATTTATTTGTATGGTATTTATAAAGACTTAATTTGTTGCATAAATATTGTAGAGACTGTACTTATTAGTTATTTCCAGAAACAATAGTCAGAAGTATTGATTTTCACAATGAACATGAAGTTAAAAGTCACCTTATCTATTGTGTAAATGCATGTTTTAGGTCTTGACATGTCTGAGTGTAAAACCCCGCTTTACGTTTTCTGTTTTTCGACAATCCATTACACTTGGAATCTTCATAATAACCTCCACAATACAGAAGAATTGTTTTGCTGCTTACAGTCTGACTTTGTTTATCAGGCTAATGAGCTTAATGTTCATCTCTGTTCAGACACCAGCATGGCTGGAGCAGATGATAGCACACACAACATGGAGAGATCTGTTCTACAAACTAGCTGAGGCTCATCCAGACTGCCTGATGCTCAACTTCACTGTCAAGGTAACAAAAATTGGGCTGAAGTGAGTCAAAGCTGTTCATATTGCTGAAATGAGTTTATGTAGTGGTAAAACATGTTTCTTGATCGTATATGTTGTCTTTAGTTGATTTCAGATGCAGGATATCAAGGAGAGATCACAAGCGTGTCCACAGCCTGTCAACAGTTGGAGGTTTTCTCCAGAGTCCTGCGAACCTCTCTCGCCACACTGCTGGATGGAGGGGAACAGAACCTGGAGAAAAATCTGCCTGAATTTGCTGTGAGCATCTTTTTGAAGTCGCTATATTTGTTTATGATTGTGTTTTTATAATCCGATCTCATTCTTGTGTGTGTTTTGAGCAGAAGATGGTTTGTCACGGAGAGCACACATACTTGTTCGCTCAAGCCATGATGTCCATCCTCGCTCAAGAGGAGCAGGGCGGCTCAGCAATGCGGCGAATTGGACAGGAAGTACAGAAATATGCCCATGAGAGGTGCTTTTGTGTAACATGGAGTTGTTTCATCTGCCTTATTGATCTGATAATTAATAATAACTATGTTATTGATTTGTTTGCTGTGTTTAGGGGACATGATGCCAGTCAGATCACATTAGCGCTGGGCACAGCTGCTGCGTATCCGCGTGCATGCCAGGCTCTTGGTGCCATGCTGTCCAAAGGGGCTCTGAACCCAGCAGATATCACAGTCCTGTTCAAGATGTTCAGTAGCATGGATCCACCTCCTGTAGAACTGGTCAGAATCTACTTTACGTTTATGCATTTAGCCAACAATTTAATCCAAAGCTACTTATAACAAAAAAGCATAAGCAATTTGTCAAAAAATAATAATATTTGAAGTATACAACTGCAGTTTTTTTTTAGAGAGCTAGATCAGGAAACAAGCTAATTCAAAAGTGAAATGAATAGAAGAAATGCTTAATACTCCAAACCCATTGTGTATTTATGTTTAAGTTATGAAAATGCACATAAATCTACTATATTTCTAAAGTTTTGTTTTTAGCTTAAAGAAATAGTTCACACAAAAATCACCTTCAGGCTGTCCAATATACAGAGTTTATTTCTTCATTGGAACAGATTTGGAGAAATGTAGCATCACATCACTTGCTCATCAATTGATCCTCTGCAGTGAATGGGTCCCGTCAGAATGAGAGTCCAAACAGTTGATAAAAACATCACAATAATCCACAAGTAGTCCACACGTCTCCAGACCATCAATGAATATATGTAAGATGTTTGTAAGAAAAAAGTCTATCATTAAGGCATTTTAACTTTGAACTGTCCATTATTTATTATGTTTCCTGCAGTGAAAAAAGCTGTCTCTGTTGTCCTCTCACATCAAAATCCACTGACATGTTTGTTTAGAACTGGTTTGGACTGTTTTTGCTGGGCATATTTCACTCCTGATTCAGAAAAGATTACTTTTTCACTGGAGAACGCAATATTGCAGAAGCAGCTTTTTGCTTCAGATGTTAAATGATGTAGTTGTGTGGATTATTGTGATGGTTTTTAAGAACTGTTTGGACTCTCATTCTGACGGCACCCATTCACCGCAGAGGATCCATTGATGAGCAAGTGATGTAATGTTACATTTCACCAAATCTGTTCTGATGAAGAATCAAACCCATCTACATCTTGGATGACCTGAGAGTGTTTAAAGTTTAATTTTTGGGTGAAATATTCCTTTAACAAATACCTACAGAAAACTGTATCTACTAAACTGATGTTACCTAAACTGCTTCTTTCTCCATGTAGATCCGAGTTCCTGCCTTTTTGGATCTGTTCATGCAGTCACTATTTAAACCCGGAGCTAAAATCAACCAGGACCACAAGCACAAATACATCCACATTTTAGCGTATGCTGCTAGTGTTGTGGAAACATGGAAAAAGGTTAAATACACACTTAACACATTATGTATAAAAAAAAAAAAAGCATATTTCTCAGTTCATTATTCTGACAAGAAATCTTGTAGAGAATTACATAAAATATGACTTATTTCCAGAACAAGCGTGTGAATATAAATAAAGATGAGCTGAAGTCGACCTCAAAGGCCATTGAGACGGTTCATAATCTCTGCTGCAATGAGAACAAGGGAGCTACTGAGCTAGTAGCAGAGCTCAGCACGTTATACCAGTGCATAAGGTATAAACAAACAGATGTCTATATTTTTTAAGGAATCTTTATATTGAGTAGAAAGTTCAAAAGAATAACATTTATTTTAAATCTTTTAATTATAAATGGCTTTTGATCAATTTAATGCATCCTTGCTGAATACAAGTATTCATTTGTTTTTAAAAACCTTACTGACTTTTTGAATGGTGATGTGTTGTAAGATTATACATTTGGTATTTCTGGATTTGCATGGCAGGTTTCCAGTGGTAGCGATGGGAGTGCTGAAGTGGGTCGACTGGACAGTGTCTGAGCCTCGTTACTTCCAGCTACAGACAGACCACACTCCTGTCCATCTAGCACTACTGGATGAGGTAAATGAAATATACTAACAGAGTATGAACTGGTCACTTCCCAAACCATAATTATGAAGATTCTGATTCACCATCGATAAGCATTAACATTTGTCTTTATTTCTCAGATCAGCACATGCCATCAGCTTCTCCATCCGCAGGTCTTACAGTTGCTCATCAAACTGTTCGAGACCGAGCACTCGCAGCTTGATGTCATGGAGCAGGTTTGTAAGACTGCAAAAATGGCAGAATCAGTGCATTTTTATTTGCTCCTCCATTGCTCAAGTTAAATTCTGACTATTCTGTTTTTTTCAGCTGGAGCTCAAGAAGACATTACTGGATCGTATGGTTCACCTATTGAGTCGAGGTTATGTTCTTCCAGTGGTCGGCTACATCCGCAAATGTCTTGAGAAGCTCAACACAGATATTTCACTCATCAGATACTTTGTTACAGAGGTGAGGCTTCGGTCTTGGTTTTGAGCTTTGATTGATTTGAGTGGCACAGTTTCTTCATAGATGACTGGCATCAGTATCATTATTGAGTCTGAGGTTGGTTTTCTCGTCCCTGTTTAATTTCGGACAGGTTCTAGATGTGATAACGCCTCCATACACCTCAGACTTTGTTCAGCTGTTTTTGCCCATCCTAGAAAACGACAGCATAGCGGGAACAATCCGCACTGAGGGAGAACACGACCCTGTAGCTGAGTTCATTGGTGAGTTGTTTTTTAAATGAAAATATGCTTGACTATATGGATCATGGATGATGTTTTTTCTCATAGTATCGCTAAAAGGGGTATAATTTTATCTAGAGGAACCATGACTTGTGGGGCATACAAATGCAACTCAGAATTATGTAACACTTGGTTATTAATCTCCAATTTTATATTATAGCTCACTGCAAATCCAACTTCATTATGATGAACTAACCATCGAAATTAGTAGGACGTTTCAGAAGGATCATAAGAACGGAGCACTCTTCATGGACTGACAGCCAATTTCAGTGTAAATACTGTCGTGTTGACCTTCCACAGAAAATACTGACATTTTGAAAGTGTGTTTTTGAGGTCATTTCAGAGTCATTTTGCTTTGAAATTATCTACATGTATGACGTTGGTTTTCCTTTTTGTATATTGTAATCATTTTTATTAAACAAGGTTGTACTAAGCCTATAGTCTCATCCTTTCTAAGGTCACAGTATATTTGGTCAGGTATATTGTTGACATGTTTCTTTGGAGGTTTTAGTCTTCAATAAAAGTAGATGCCAGTTTCATTTAATGCAAATGAATATGTTGCATTAAGAGGCAGCTTAATGCTGTATATGATTCTTCGAAATCTTTTCAAACTAACTTAACTAAAAAAGTGACCACATTGCAACTTGAGTTTCTCACTTGATGTAGTCTTTATATCAAAGATTCAAAGCATTTGTTAAAATTATTGCTTGGCTGCTAGAACTGAATACAACTGATCACAAAGACACAGTTTAGACAGTTCCACTTAAGTTTAAACTAAATTAAAGCATTTTACCAAAAATGGCCACAATAAAATGACAAGAAGCAGAACTTGATAAGACTTTTATTAAAGAGTGTGATTGAAAACTTCAAGGCTTCCCATTGAAAAAGTTTGACAGATGCATGAAAAGCAAATTCAAAAATAGCAAACTATGTAATTTTGCTTTTAATACATATGGCAAACCCTAAAACCTTTTCAGCACACAAGGTCATTAGATGACCGTTTGGCCTGAGTTCGGTCCATTTAAAACATCCTAAAAATGTGGATAAAAAATGTTTCCCTTTTTGCTAGGGTTTGTAGAAAACCAATAAAAAGGAGGCCTACAAATGCAGAATTACAGAAACAAATCTGTACAAATTTCTCTAAAACATTCCTGAGATTAAAAACGATTCAAACAAAACCTCTGCAACTGATCTTGGGCAGCATCAAAAAAATCATGTTTGGCAAATCTAAGGCTCTTTTCTCTGTGAAGAACATCACAGCCATCTACAGGTAGTTTTTGGGTAGGATGGGGTCTCCATACATGCAGTCCTCTTCGATGGCGAGGTTGTACTGGCTCCCACTGCCGCCCTTGTATGCGCTGGTGACTATTCTGAGCCAGCCTTTCTCTCCCTGTATAACAAAAGAGCAGAAAATACATTCAACATCATTTGTTCATAGGGTCACTCTAGCCCAACTGTCAGGTTCTGCTTACCCATGGCTCTCCCCAAGAATTACGGACGACCCAATACTCCACTCCATTCTCATCAACACCCCAACCGGCTACAGATACAATGTGGTTTATATAGGGATCCTGTACGTATTCAGTGTACACACCACCTGTGTACGCATCCAGCTTTTCTGTTGCCATGATCCCACAACTACAAAGGCAAAGTGTCAAAAATCAACAAATACTGGTTATTCACAACCATTTGCATACCACTACATGTTGTATACCTGATGGGTCCTCCAGAATAGATCTCAGCTTTCATCTTGTCCAGCCCGCTGACTGAGCCATAGTCTCCGACTTTCCAGAGAGTGAAGTTCTTTACTACATTACACACGCCAAAGGTTGTGCAGGTTCCACACTGATTAAAGGTGTTACAGTCTGAAAAAAACAGATATACAAACTAATGCCAAACAAATCTCCAGGAAAGCAAACTATCAGGAGCCCAACCAAACAACTTTCTTACCCTGATCTTTGGCTTGATAGTTGTTGCAGGTTTCATCAGGAATGCCTTTACTGTTTGCATATTCCCACACACCAGAATGATCTCCGCCATGGCAGGAGCCTGCGTCACCACAGTCAATCACGTTTTGGACAGAGAGATAGGCAGATGGCCATGCTGCTTTCCGCTTGATGTTTATACGATCTACAAGTAAAAAAATAAGTTACATAGGCTGACAAGAAAAGAGGAACTTTAGCACTTTTTTTTCTTTTACAACAAAGGGACAGTAAAAAAGATATGCTTCACTATTAGAAAATATTGAATAAAAAGGTCATGCAGTCAAAAAAAAAATAAGAGTGGTTTTATTTTTACTTTATTGCAATTGACATCAAAATACTTTTTTTTTTTTTTTTATTAAGCATTAGCAAAAACGTGGTGCTTCACCTTTAGATCAAGTGGTCAAATGAAAAATTATGAGTTTCTCAATTATGACACTGTTAAATGATACTATCAACAATGAGATGCATTTAAAACTACCTACTATTTATGGCACTGTAGATTAATATGTAATAAAACTGTTATAGATCATCTAACATAGACATTTTTTCACACTATTTGTGGAAAATGTTGGTAAAGAGGAAGTGGCACGTTCATTGATGTGTTAAGGTGGCTGATCTCAAACATGTATAAACATGTAGAGATCAGGAAAACACCTTAACTGCACATCAGATGATAGTCAGGTGGTACGGAAGTGTAAAATGGCATACACATGCACATCATTGCAATTTTAATAATTAAACAACCCTGTAGGTCATAAGAGGCTATAACTGGGCTGGTGATGTTCTGTGGTTCCTCTTGAAAACGCAAGCTTCACAAAAATGTGTCTTCAATTACTCATCCTCATGTGAATCTTTTGATTACTTTTCCCCACAGAACATGGAGATATTTACCAGAAACTTATGGGAAAAACCAGCCAGGACATTTTGCTTAATATTTCCTTTTGTGATTCACACGTACACACCAAAAAAAAAAAAAAAAGGAAAAAAGAAAAGAAACTGGTTGAACTGCTCTACATTTTTAACAATATTTTCCTTCACCTGCCATAGCACTAGTACTTCCATGCGCCCAGCAGGAGCCACAGTATTGTGGTATGTGTTGGTTGCGTGTGGTGCTGACGTAGTTGACGCCGTCGATGTTTCTCCAGTCCCATGCTTTGGGGAGCTCTTTTAAATTCATATATTCATAAGGACGTGGTCCAGTCCTGAAGAACACGAGAAAAAGTTGTTCAACCATCTATATATACCATTAAGCTACAAATCCAGCTCTCTCTTCACCAACCACAATAACACTGAAAAGGCATTCACAGCAAGCAGCAAGAGGCCATGAAGGAAACTCCAGCAAATAACCCATGCACAGCCCATCTGTTCTTCAGTTAACAACCAAAAATGGGAAATGAACCTTGAGGGCATGACATTTATAATCATAAATAAAGCAGGTGTCAAACGGTCTCATGACGGCTACCTTTTCACCACTCTGCTGTGTTTTTCTCTTAATAATTTCATGTGCCGAATTGCCATGACGTGAGTCGCCTGCAATACACTGGGCGACAATGGAGCCAAACAATTAAAATGAGATGACCAATTAATGGGAAAATTGATTCATGCATTACACTGGAAATTGAAAGTCAATTTGAGTGCATTGCATTGTGGGCTACAGTATACTGTGCTCAATACTGCGCATTTTGGCAAATCAGTTCAAAGCAGAAAATTCACATATTTTATACACCAAAAATAGTAAACATAGTGTTATTCGAGCCAGAATAATATTAATAACAAATAAAATATCATTAGAACATACCAAAGCTCAGCTTAGCTAATATCGATTACATGAACTAACTATAAATAAAGGTTTACAAGAGAATAACAGGAAATATATTAGCATACAGAACAGTACAGGAAATAACTTCAAAATATTTTCTGTATATTTCTCAGCATGACATTAACACATATTTTTGCTTACAAACTTACAAACCCAGAAGAAAAAAGACCACTACTAAATTTATTTTATCTCTTTTACGTTTTTCAAAGAGTAAGAAGAAAGTTAAATGGTAACCTATTAAAACCCAAATGTAGCTACCTAGACATTTTTTTTAGCCTCAACAGTGTTTATTACTCGCGTGACTTTGGAACAAACGTCTGATACTCAAAACTGCTGTCTGAGACATTGAGATTTGAGACACGGCCCTAGAGACACATTCCATGCACTACTCAGGTAACTTGAACATACACATGTTTATCTATAATTTGAGTTTCATGAAGTTTAGAAAAAATGATAGTTTGACATACTTGACTCCTTGTAGGTTTCTCCTCGGCTGGGGTCTGTAGCAGGGCTCATTCTCATTAAAATACCGTCCGGCGAAAACACCGGACAGAGTGAACAGATAAAAGAGCAGCACGCGAGCCATGTTGAATCTCAGGCGGTCATATGATCATCACACCAGTCTACACTGCGGTCTTATTCTTCGTGTCTGCATGGAGGCGTGGAGAAAACATCGAAACTAACTCTCTTATTGGGCAACTTCTAACATTTAAAACTATGCTGTGTTTGTCAGACGCTTTCTGGCCACAAAATACCCAATAATTGCCAGTACTAAGCGAGACCGGGGCTAGTTGTCACACACGGAAGTTGTCACAAACGTATCTAAGGAAAGCCCAAGTGCATAACTTCTCGTTTTCATAACCTACTTCAGTGTCAGTAAACAGTAAACGGAATAAACAGTAATTTCCCATTGTGACAGCTTACACTATAGAGTGTGACAGCAAAGGATGTTTTGTCACAAAAGGTCAGTGTTAAAATGAATCTTTATTTATGATTTTTTTTGTAGCCAAAACTTAAATATATAAAATATACACTAGAGTGTGGCAGTGTGAAAATTAGCCCCACTACGTGTGTGTGTGTGAGTGTGTGTGTGCCCCACTGTGTGTGTGTGTGAAAATGTGTGTGTGTGTGTGTGCAAAAAGGATATTGGTCTCAATGGATATATATAGGCAAAATAGATATATATATAATATATATATATATATATATATATATATATATATATATATATATATATATATATATATATATATATATGAATATATATATATATATATATATATATATGGGTCTAAAATCTAGATTATGTTTTTGCCCTAAAATAATGTTATTTTATTTATTTATGGTTATAGTATTTATTAATATTTTGATTTGTAACATTTTTATTAGTTTTTGTAAGCTTTATTTTTATTTTAGTTTTAGTAATTTTAATACTTCAGCTTCAACATACTTTATTTTAGATAGTTGCCATGGCAACATTTCTAATTTCATAATTTTTTTATTTTAATGTAATATTTATATTAATATTTTATTTAATTTCAGCTTTATTTCAATTTACGAAAAACAAGTTTTAGTTTTAGTTAACAGTAACAACACTGGTCCAAAAATATTGAAATAAAAAGTCCAATAAAGAATCATTATTAGGGCTGTATATACTTGTGCTTCCAACAATATTTACAGATCACAACGTTACGTAATACATGTTTGCGTTTCATGTGCTGGGCGAAGTCCAGTCTTAATTTTTACTGCGTAGGATAAGTGAGTACAGGTAAGCATATTCTCTGTTATTCTTTTACATACTTTTATATATAACTTGATCAGAAGTACTTGACATCTGTTTCACCAGCTGAAGCAACGCTGTTTCAGTAAACAAATGCATTGATCTGAGAAGTGGTTTGCTCTCACCTGAATAAGAGGTTTCATGGGTAAACATAGTGTTATTCGAACCAGAATAATAATAATAACAAATAAAATATCATTAGAACATACCAAAGCTCAGCTTAGCTAATATCTATTACATGAACTAACTATAAATAAGGTTTACAAGAGAATAACAGGAAATATATTAGCATACAGAACAGTACAGGAAATAACTTCAAAATATTATCTATTTATTTCTCAGCATGACATTAAAACATATTTTTGCTTACAAACTTACAAACCCAGAAGAAAAAAGAACCACTACTTAATTTATTTTATCTGTTTTACATTTTTAAAAGAGTAATATGAATAAGAGGTTTCATGGGTTGCATAATGCAGTACAGCACAAACAAACAATACAATAGGTATACCAAATCAGTATGGTAATTATTACTGTCATGGTATTTAAAAAACAAACAAACAAAAACATAGTATTGCTGTCCATTGCCATAACTGTTTCAACATCACAATAGTTGTCTGTAAGTGATAAAAGTAGCTCAGTGTGCATGATAATGTATTGTTTAGATGTTCATGTTTTCATTAGCTAAATTTGAAAAATATTTTTCTAAATGCAGAGTTTTTTGGAGTCAGTTGTTATCAGTGTGTTTGCAGGCGTGTTTGTGGATCCAGGGACAGTGATAAAGAGCTTGACTGTACCTCTTAAATAAACACCATTCAAAGGCAGCAGTTTATAATGGTAAGGACTAGGGGGAAAAAACAGTAGAAAAGAGATTTATTTTCCAGGAGTTTTGCTTGATGATCATTATATGATGATGTCTGGTCAGCTGAGATATTGTTTGCTGTGTATTCATGTGTCAACTGCTCCAGTTTAACTTGAAAAGGGAAGTTAACAGCTGCTATCCATGTGATCAGACATGGCAGAACAAAGTCCAGCCAAAAAATTAAGGAAACAGGTCAAGGGGTTTCTTTGCAATGTGAGCCCCATAAAAGACACATATTTTGATGCCGTTCTTCAACATGAAGGTGGAAATAGCAAAGTTGTGGTCTTCAGACCAGAAGATCACATGCACTTCCACAATGCTGAAAAGACCCGGTAAGTCTTCCTTCTCTCACAAATATAAAGGCATCTTATTCTTCTGAAGTTTCTAAAATGGTTTATTAAGCTAAATTTTATACTACGTAATACAGTAGAATTATTCAAACACCTATCCTGTTAATCTCTGTTATCAGATTTATTGTAAATGTGTGTCTAAACTATCAAATCCTTCGTGCAGGAGTTTAGTTACACTTGAGGATGTGGTTTTACAGTCGTCTATTGAGTCCAGCAGAAGAATGGACATCTTCTACACTCACAGCTCTAAAATGTCCTGCGTTCGCAACCTCGGAGAAGCATTTAACAACTGCTTTTCTGCTGGACCACAAGCTGTGCAGTTGTCGGAACTCCTTAAACTGCATACAAAACCAAAGAGGGTAGGTCGTTTAAAATATAACTATCACAAAATGCTATTGTGCAGTTTTACAAATTAAACAAATTCCTTGACGATGAAACCTACATCTCACATTATGTTGTTATACTGCCTGTATTTAAAGAATTAAAATCAATGCATATTTCACTAAGTTAGTATAAAATAAAATAAAACTATCCATAGGATATAATTTCCTATTTTTATCACTAACAAATAAACAATAACTTAATAAATAATAGCTTCCTGCATTTTATATTACTTTTGAGTTGGCAGACATGTTTTCCATTTATTAATAATAAATTCAAAACTGCTATACTGATTATTTAAAGACACAATTATAAAAGATTGTAAAACTACTAAAGGTAAATACCTTTTTCTGTATTTGCCATTATTTTATTTTATTTTTTTTATACTCTGTATTACAATATCCGGATATTTTTAACTCTCCCACTCAAATAAAATTCAATAAATAATAAAAACACATACATACATAAAATAATAAATGAAATTTAATTAAGAAATTAAAAAACAAAATGGAGATGTGTATTCAAGTAATTTTAGTTGTCATTTTAATGTTTTTTTGTTTGTTTGTTTGTTTTTTTTTTTTATAAAAGAGCCAAGTGTTAAGTCTGTGAGATATGTGTCTGTTTGTTCTCTGTATATTGCACAGGTCAACATCAATGCAAAGATTATCCAGGAGGTGCGCAGGGGAAACAGTGTTATATGGGACAGACAGAATCTTCCCAGAACTGAATATACTGTAGCAGATACCACAGGCTGCATGAGTCTAACGGTCTGGTGTGAGCACAGCATTACTGTCGGTGAATGGTACAACATCACAGACGTCTCTGTGAGAGAAATCAGCGGCAAGACATCCCTATCAACTACCAAAGACACACAGATCGTCAGCATCCCATCTCTAGGTACAGCAGCTGCTGTTCAAGTGCCGACAGAAACTATAAGATGTGACATCATTGGTGCAAACATTAAAAATCTCTTAATTTGTCCTCGGAAACACAAACTGAAGAATGTGACACTGTCAAGCCCAACTCTATATTGTATCTCATGCAACACACATTATAAAAGCACTGCCATCATAATGAACTTTAGTGGTCACCTGGATCTT
The DNA here is from genome assembly GCF_018340385.1 of Cyprinus carpio. NCBI lineage: Eukaryota > Metazoa > Chordata > Actinopteri > Cypriniformes > Cyprinidae > Cyprinus > Cyprinus carpio. The sequence continues at coordinate 25,686,496 of NC_056602.1, read as the reverse complement.
AAACCAGAAACAGGAAATGTTGTGAAGGCAAAGATTGAAGACGAGGTCATAAGGTCAGCGCTCACGGTCAATCCCACTGCATCCCCAAAGGACATTATTAAGAGCTTGATTGCTCTGCCAGCCATGCAGATTACAATTCGCGAGAACGTCATTGTAAAGATGGAAGATGTTCCTCAGAAGACTGATATCAAGTCTGAAGATGAGCCTCCTATTAAAGTGGAACCTGTGAAAGAATCCAAGTTTTATTCACTATTCAATTCACAAGCCAGAAAAAGAACATTTACTGACTGACTCTGATAATAGAAAATCGTTACTTCCCAGTACTGTATGATTCATAAACTTTAGACAAAATCAGAATAAAGACAGTCTAACAAAGACTCCCAGGATGTGTAAATACTTTTAACATTTAAATACCTTTTTTCTTTAAAGAAGTCAATACATATGTACACACACACACACCTATCTATAATTGTCATTATACATACACATACATACATATATATTATATCTATATATATCATTTAATGTTAATTTTATATTTTGTCTTTAGATGAAACCTTAGATGAATGTTTATTGGGGAAAATGAATGGATTAAATATTATTTCCAAATAATTTCTATTTAATGATTACACAAAAGGTAAGCTACTTTTATTATTACATGCCATAGAACTAGTTTATTTAAAATGTTAGTTTTAAAGTCTAAGTTAATTGGTGGTGAGATATTGATTGTGATGTTATTTCCCTTTGCATTAAAATGTTGGTGATGTCACAATCTGTAGATTTTCTGAGTAACTGCAGAGAAAATAAATGTGAACAAATGTTGTTTCTTTTTGGACCATTTACTCGTTTTTTTGTCATTCACATTCCATTTTCTTCATTTGCCACACTTACAAAATTGTCATCAAATGTGAATATCGTCAGCACACATTTAGTCAAAAACATCACTGACATTGTGATCGTGTCATCATTTACGTTCGGAATGAAAATCAAATGATTGCATTTTAAACACTTTCTGACTGCAAAAGGAAAGATGTTGAAGACCTCAATACAGTATTTGCTGACAGATACTTCAAGCCCCTTGCTGTTTCTGCGACATTCCTTGTGGCAAAGTGTGAAAGATATTCACATGTACATTACGAAACACTGAGACAACATTGCACTTTTAATTAAATTCATAACTATGTGTATAAGCTTTACTGAGGGAGGTTACCTGAGGTGGTCAGTACAGGATGGTGTAGAGCAAGGTGTGTGTGTGTGTGTGTGTCTAATTGATACAACTTTTGTGAAAGAACATGTACAAGGCGTGACCGATATTTAATTGTTTTGAAGATTAAGAACAGTTTGAAATCATCTTAGACAAGTCTTCTCCTCTTGCAGTCCCTCTCCATCTGGTCTTCAGGGGCAGTTTTGGCTGTGGCGGCACCCAAAGGGGACACAGAGTTGAGCAAGGGGTCCTCAGATGCCTGGCCGAACAGAGACAAGAGCATGGCCACACCGAAACCAGTGGCTCGCTCCCCCTGTCCACAATCCACACTGATCAATTATTAACTGTTCTTGGAGAAATATGCATTATTTCAGTTCATGCTCCGTCTATACTCACAGCATGGACTGGTGAAGCGATGTCCACATGTACCCAAATACCTGGCCAATCAAAACCCAGATGAGAGCCAATGAAGAGGCCAGCACAGGAGCTCTGCGCATTCTCACGGTCCTGCAGACACACAAAATATGCACCAAATGCATCAGATTACTATTCAAATGAATTGAAATTTGTCTTAGGTTGTGAAGAATAGAAAATTCCAATTCAGACAGCAATAAAATAAAATAAATAAAAGTTATGATAAAGTAAAATAAATCAAATCAAATATTAAATAAAGAAAAAGTAAAAAATGTATAAAAAGTAAAATAAAACAAACAAAAAAAATGTAAAAGTAAAAGAAAGGATAAAATAAAACTTAGTAATACCAAATAAAATAAAATGGTAAAATAAAAGAAAAAAGTGAAATAAAGCAATAAATATAAAACAAGTAAAATAAAAATGTAAACAAAGTCAACAAAACTGTATAAAAAGTTAAACAAGTAAAATATAAATAAGTAAAAAACAGTAAAAAAATGAATAAGATAAAAAAGGTTTAAAGAAAAGAGAATAAAAGTACAAAAAAATTAAAAGTTAAAAAATGTATAAAATTTAAGCAAAAAAAAAAAAAGCTAAAAAGTCCCTCATGTCCTAACGGTTAACAATTATGCTGCACAATTCCAGTAACTTGCAACACTATAGTGAACATTTGTGTGAAAAAAAACAAACACTCTCTTTATCCCCTTTCACTTCACACCCATCTCTTCCCCGTTTCCTCACCGCCACAGAGTTCTTCATGTCAGCCACAGCGGAGGTGAATTCACTAAAGTGAAGCTCGGGGCAGTAGACCAGAGGATGTGCCAGGTCTCCGCTGCTGCGGCCCGCTCTCACACAAGCAGCTTCCCACTGCTCACTGTTGGTCATCACAGCAGCGTGATACTTCCCCGTGGAGATTCCCTGCAGCGGGAAACAAAACACAAGAGATAGGAGGTTTGAGAAGTATGGGACATACTTTTATTGACTGGGAACTGGATTTAAAAACAATTATATTATTAAGATTTAAAACAACTGTTTTCTATTTGAAAACATAATTTATCCTTGTGATGACAAAGCTGAATTTTCAGCATCATTACTCCAGTCTTCAGTGTCACATGATCCTTCAGAAACCATTCTAATATGCAGATTTACTGCTCAATAAACATTCCTTATTATTATTGATGAAAACAACTGTGCTGCTTAAAAGGTTTGTGAAAACCTGTAATAATTCTTTTGTTAGGATTCTTTGATGAATAGGGTTTTTTTTTACGTTGCTGTCTGATCAAAGTGAATTTTGGTAGCACTACTGACTAAAATGCATGACTAAAAAAAAACGAAGGGATTCAGTGGCCACTCAGGATAGAAATATAACTTTGCCAAAATTCAAAGTGCAACAGCCATTAAGCAGTTAAAAACAGCAATACATGTTTGCTGATACACAGGGAACTGGTTTGGGTTCTGGAATTCCTCCAATTGCTCCTGATATCATGTGACACGGATTTCTCTTTTTACACTTAGCTTGAAAAGAAATCTGGCCCAGAAATCCTGCCTCAAACATATCAGTATACAAGATCTTGTTCTCAGTCAATACCTGTAATGACTTGTACACAAAGAAGATGGAATGATTACACTGAAACGGAATCTAGAATTATCACCGTTTTACTAATAAGAGATGCAAGCAAGTGCATTCAGAAGATCCTCACACACTAATGTGTCAACACCAACGCACCTGAGCACCGGTCAGCGTGGCCATGTCCAGTATGATGTCTGCAGAGAGATCTTTGTTTGCATATACAACACCATCAGAGAGCACCAGCCTCCCTTCAGCATCCGTGTTGTTTATCTCCACTGTTCTGAAAAACAACAGAAGCACACCTCAGTTATAGGCAAACTGCATCGCTGGTTAGGACACATGGAAGATGTTTTCACTGGGACGCCCAAACTTACTTTCCAGAGTAGAGAGTGTGTATATCATCTGGTCGAGTGGCTGTAGGTCCCACTGAGTTCTCAGCTAGGCAGAAAACTGCATGAAGATTGTCCTTAAAGCCCTGAGACATGCAACAGAAGTCAATGTCTGAACTTCCAACATGCATTAAAATAAAAATAAACTAAGCTGTTAGCTAGCAGAATAAAAATAAATTAAGGTTACAATTGATATTAACATCCGTTTTGTGCAATGTGATCACAAATGCAGATGTAAACAGGTTTGCTTACACCACATTCATGAGGTCATGGATAAATACGGCTATGTCATATATGTAATGTAAACACTAATGCATCATTCATGCAACATGTAATCACTGCACCAAAACAATAACCTAGAAAAATGCAAAAAACAAACTACACGTTATACTTAAACGTTTGGGGGTCTGTATGATTTTTTTTAGGGACTATTATTCAGCAAAGATGCAATTAATTGAGCAAAAGTGAATTTATAATGTTACAAAAGATATCTATTTCAAATAAATGCTGTTGTTTTGAACTTTCTATTCATCAAACAATCTGGAAAAAAAATATATACAATGCTTTCCAGAGAAATATTAAGCAGCACAACTGTTTCAACACTGATAACAAGCAAATTAGCATATGATTTCTGAAGGATCATGTGACACTGAACGCTGGAGTAGTGATGCTGAAAATTCAGCTTTGATCAAAGGTAAGTTATATTTAAAAAAAAAAGAATAGAAAAGACATTTTAAATTGTAAACTGTTTAAATGTTTTGAACTATTTTTTAATCAAATAAATGCAGCCTTGGTTAGCACTGAAACATATTTCATTGAAAAACAAAATCTTACCAACCCCAAACTTTTGAGTACTAGTGTTTACAAGTCTTCACTGAACACATTTGGTATACTTACATCAGCGACACTTACACGTGAAATGAGACACCCTCCCATAAACAAAATATTAAATGGTGACTCCAGACATGTATTAATAATACCAGGTGTAAAGTGCAAGCCGTCTTGGCTGCCCACTTGTGATCAGATCACCAGAGACCAGGGTTAGGACCTTTAATGAAGATAAGTTTAGCAGCCAGCGATCTGTGAGCTATCAAAATAACCAGTACCTGTTTAACAGCAGCTTTAAAAGCTCCTAAAATGGCTGCGGCTCCTCCACAGTCTCTCTTCATTCCTGGCATTGTGGTCTATAAAGGGGAGAAAAATAAATTGTACAAATAACAAATAAGCCTAAAAGGAGTCAAATGTGGTGTTTCAATGTAAAGGGTGTCATTTCTGTGCCTCTAGCAGCAGCAAACAACATTGCAAAATATTTAATTTAATATTAATACCAGAAAAAAACATACAAACTTAACCTTGAAGAAAAAAACCACACTATTACTGAGAATTCTGCCCATATTTTAATACACTAGGCAGACAGTAAAGTGCAGTATTTACTTTGCCCTTGATGCTGAGACCGCCGGTGTCATACACAATGCCTTTGCCCACCCAGGCAATGGTCTGTGTGGCTCCTGAGGGAGTGTGGCTGAGCACAGCCAGTGCAGGAGGATGCTGGGCAGCTTTACCAACTCCATAGATACCTAAAGAGAGAGTGATTTTGCACACATGAACATATGCACAGAGATAACGGTCATCTGGGGTCATGCAAAGAAAAACACATTCATCTCAAGCTTAAAATAGCATGCACGATTTTTCTTTACATGCCAGAAAAACTTGATCTGAAAGAAGCACCACCAAGCAGTTCTGAAATAACACATACATTCACTCATCTTGTGATGAAAATGCAAGCCCATCTTTTTCATCATGGATCAGAGAATGTTGCAAACTGCTGACGTTTTAAAGAAACTTAGGATTACCTCCAAAGCCCTTTTGTTTCAGTTCTTCTCCTCGAATTATAGTTGGAGTGATGCTTAATTCATTCCCCACTGCCTTGATTTCCTGCAGAAGGTTGCATAATGTATTATGAGCAGAAAAGCAATTGCAGCATGCGTTTCTCACAGCAGTGTTGTTAGAATTCACTAAAATTAAGTTTTTGTTAACTGAAATAACTCTGAAACAAAATAAATAAAATATAAATACTAGATGAAAAACATAGACTTAAATAAAAAGAAAAAAAGAAAACACTTTTTCATTCTCCACTGACAGATTTTTTCTTCTTGTTTTAAGCATAAAAACTAAAATTTGTTCAATTTTTCAAGACTATGGGGACTATTATACAACCCGCATCTCAAGTAAATGCATCTTGATTTAAGGATGTTTAGGTATTTGTACTGAAAAGCACTGAGAAAGATATTCATTTTTTGAGATTCATGCAAAATTTATTGCCATAACTTTATGAATGTAAGATTTTCTGCTTTGATTTAAGACTTTTAAGACTTATTTCCCGCCTCTCAGATGCGGGCATTTCTGGTGCTTCTCTTTCTTAGTTTTCTTATTTCTCTGACTTATTTTCAATTTATCTATCTCCTTTCAGGCTCATATTAACATTCTTTCAATTACATCGCACTGCCCAGCTCCATCGTGTCATTACTGTGTTCTTTTCTAAAAAAGAAATTAAAATTTGCACTCAAGACACAGCCCTTTTTTATTCTACTTTAGCTTTATTAGTATTCTTATTAGCCATTTATTTTATAGTTTTTGCACTGAATTACTGAGTGGGGGATGTGTGTATGACAAATAAAGGCATCTCAATCTGAATCTTAAAACCTGCAGTGCAAACTAAAATTAAAAAAAAATTTGAGTACTAAAACTGAAAAACATTTCTATTAAGCTTAACTGTGTTCAAAAAATATAATAAAAGTGACAAAAGCACATAGAAGAAAAAAAAACGACTAAAACTTGAAATGAAATGAAATGAAAACTGAAGTCAAAATATTGATAAATACTATAATAATATATAATAATACGGTTTCACAGAAACTGCGAGTAGAAAAGCTTGCCTCCAGGAAGTCATCAGTATTCATTTCACTGCATGGAGTGTCCACAATTCGAGCAGCCAGACGAACTCCATCCGCCGCACTGGCAAGACACTGGAAAAAACCACTTGCACATTCAAATGGATGTAATATAATGATGGATAATCATAAATTATCTAGTAACCAACTTAATCTGAGGCACAGGAAACACTTCAATGCTTAACCTCTAGTGTGGAGACCTCCAGCGGGCCGTTGTCCTGACCCACAGTCACAAACTCCACAGTGACGTGCTTCTTCTCTGTCCTGCGAGAAGATGCTGAACGGCGGGTGAAGAGCGGGAAAGCTCGGGCAATGGCACACGCTGATGCAAACACATCAGAGCGCTCACACACCATCTGAAAAACAAACCCACTAATTTAGCTAATGTCAAATCTGAAGAAATGTTCAAAGTTGAGCTTCATCAAATAAATAGAAATAGAATAGAATAGAAAATATCTGCACATTTATCTCATTTTAACATTTAAAGTGTTGTGGCTGTATTTTAATGTTCACCATTTCATTCCATTGTAAATAGCATTACTATAAACATGGTTTTTACCTCTTTTTTTTTTTTTTTTAACTGAGCCATGAAATTAATTTCTCTAATCGTCTGATTACAATGGAATGAAATGGTGAACATTAAAATACAGCCACAACACTTTAAATGTTAAAATGAGATAAATGTGCAGATATTTTCTATTCTATTCTATTTGATGAAGCTCAACTTTGAACAACTTTTGTGGTATCAAACTTAGAAGACAGATCTGTAACTCATGAAATTACACACACACACACACACACACACACACACACACACATAAACACACACTCACAAACACACACACACATTCACACACACACACACACACACACACACACACAAAAATGTTTTTCTTAAATTATACATAATTTGCATATAAATTTGGATAAATAAAATGTTTTTAAAATAAGTCTTTCAGCAAGGCTACATTTATTTTATAAAAAAAAAATGCAGAAAAACAGTAATATTGTGAAATATTATTAAAATTTTAAATAACCGTTTTCTATTCGAAAATCTTTTAACAAGTAATTTATTCATTTGATGGCAATGCTGAATTTTCAGCAGCCCATCCTGTTCCTTCAGAAATCATTTAAATACATAATTACATATGAATTACAGTTACAAATCTGTCTTTTACCAAAAAATAAATAAATAAATCATGGCGGATACTGTTTTAAAAAAAAAAATTAGAAACTGATTTTAAACCAGGATTTTAAATGAAAGTGTTAACATAGAGTGAAGGAGATCCAGAGATTGTATGTGTCACATGGAAATTATGAGCAACAGAAAAAAGAAATGAAGACTAACGACACATGCTTTCAAGACCAATGCAGTCTGAAACTGCTGAAATATTGTCCAGGTCCATTTGAATAAAATAAGAGTTTTAAGCATATTAATATTAATAGTGTGAAATGAGACTGACCACAATGCATCGGTTGTTGCCGGTGGGCAGGCAGGTTCGGACGAGGCGGGTGAGGAAGTGTGCAGATGATGGGCTGTTGTGACGACTGACTCGTGAAGGAAGGGCCGCCACGGCTGCAAAACTCAAATACAGCGGGCAACTATCCGTAGGGTTGGGATTCAGAGAGGCCAAAGCCGCCTGCCATATCTAAAAAGCAAAAACAGACACAGCACACATAAACGAAAATATGCAGCGAAAAATGATAGTACCATGCTCTATTGTTTACCAGTGTACCTGAAACCTAATATACATTATTAGGTTAAATAACATGCTGATCATAAATGCAGTAACAGCAGGCAAACTAAACAATCCACAGCATGACTCCCGACGCATGTGGCAAGGACTTAGAACCTTAGGAAACAAATCCTCTGCAGCTGTGAGAGCAGACCCGTCGCTGGCTGACGAGTTAAACTCTTTCTACGGCCGCTTTGAATGCAACCGAGGCAGAGCGAGTCTGCTGATCAGCGCGTCAGGAAGCAGCAGTCAGAGCAGCGATAATCATGTGATCACCGTGTCAGGGGACGAGGTTTGGAGGGCTCTAAAGCGAGTGAACGTCAGGAAAGCAGCAGGTCCTGATGGGATTTCTGGCCGTGTTCTGAGGTCCTGTGCTGATCAGCTCGCTGGTTTGTTTACATCCATCTTTAATGAGTCTCTTGCTACCTCGGTGGTTCCTATCTCCTTTAAAAAATCTTTCATCATCCCTGTGCCTAAGAACAATAAACCCTCTTGTCTGAATGACTATCGTCCGGTTGCCCTCATGTCAACAGTCATGAAGGTCTTTGAGGAACTTATAAAAAACAACATTTGCTCCTCCATCCCTGATACTTTGAACCCTCTTCAGTTTGCCTTTCGCCCCAACAGATCTACTGAAGTTGCCATCTCTCTTCTCTCACGCACATTGACAGCAGCAATGGGAACTATGTAAGGCTGCTATTCATCAACTATAGCTCAGCTTTCAATACTATAGTCCCCATCAAGCTAGCTTGGAAGTCTTGGATTCAAGACTTCCTCACCGGCAGACCGGTGAAAGTTGGCCAGTTCATCTCCAGCTCCATCACCCTGAACGTAGGAGCCCCACAGGGCTGTGTCCTGAGTCCCCTGCTCTACGCTCTCAATACACATGACTGCGTGTCTTCCCACAGCTCCACATCTATTATCCAATTTGCTGATGATACTGTGGTTCTGGGCCTCATTTCCAACAATAATGAGACCGCATACCTGGACGAGGCAAAGAAACTCACATCATGGTGCCAGGACAATTGTCTCTCTCTGAATGTGAGCAGAACTAAAGAGCTGATTGTTGACTTCAGGAAGAGACAGCATTGGCCCTATACCCCTCTTATGATCAGCGGGACCCCTGTGGAGAGGGTGAGCAGCTTCAAGTACCTTGGTGTAAACATCTCCGAGGACCTGACTTGGACTTCAGACATTCAAACACAGGTTAATAAAGCCAGGCAAAGACTGTACCATCTGCGACCGCTGAGAAGGGTCTCACCAGCAATCCTGAAAACTTTCTATTCAGGGGCCATAGAAAGTGTATATGGTGGTATTAGTGTGATATGGGAACAGCTCCAGTCAAGACTGCAAAGCCCAGCAGAGAGTTGTGCGCTTAGCTGAGCGAGTCTAGAGGGTATTTTTTCGCTTATCTGAGAGAATTTTAGGTTATGCTCTGCAATATCTGAGCTGTTAAAATCATCAAGGACTCTAACCACCCTAGTAAATGTCTTTTCACTTTGCTGCCATCTGGTAAGCGCTTCTGTAGCCTGATGGCAAAAACTGAGAGACTTAGGAGGAGCTTCTTCCCCCAGGCCATCAGTCTCCTAAACTCAAACTCAGTCTCTTAACTTCTACATGACTTCACTTAATTATCAGTAAGATACTTAATATACTGACACTGTCACTAGCACACACCTCTATTGCTGCTATGTAAATACCCTGTACAACCTGTTTGCACATTCTTCTCTTGTACATTCCTGTTCATCTTAATATTTATTAAGTCTACAGTATAGCCTACTGTCCTGCACATTTTATTTTATAAGCATTTTATATTATTATTTTTAATCTTACTTTTTCCATACCATATTTATATATAATTTTCTTGTGTTTGTATTCTTTAATAATTGCACTGTCCATGGAGCGGACCTGACTTACATTTCCCTGCTGGTCATATGCTCTCCAAATAACCATGTATGTGACAAATACAAATCTTAAATCTTATACCAAGTCTATTAGGAAATGTTTACTTGATAACATGATGTGGCTGACTTAAGAAAAACTAAGAAATAAAAATAAAGGCTGTGGCTGTATGGCAGTAACGTTAACAGATTTATACAGTTCTCCAAAATATATGTTAGTGAATATCACCACAGCACATGTTAAAAAATAAAACAGGTAATTTATGTCCAAAATACCATGATATTACTATGATACTTAAAAGAATACCATTGCATTGTTTGTTAGAGGAAAGAAAAAGTGGCATTTTATTTAAATTTGTAACGGTTCGTCTAGAATAATAATAACTTGTCTAGTTAAACTGATTTAGTTATCTTGACGTTTCCATCAGTAAATGCAGATTAGCGGTCTGTTACACAACACCAGGCAGATTTCTCTCTAACTTTAGCTGGTAAGCTAACGCCAATGTGTTTCCAATCTCATTTACTTTTTATTTAACATTACGCACCTCTTTGGTGACCACCGGCTGCAGTTTTCCTTTCACCTGGGTCCAGTTGATCTGCTGCAGGTTAGCGAGTTGGCCGACGATGAGGACCGGGCGGTTCTGCGGCTCTGAGTCCGCGGCAGAAGCCTTGAACTCCAGCAGAACGTTCGCCATCTTCCGCCAGAATGAGAGTCTCTTCAGAGGGAAGATGCACTTTGACCTTACGCTTCTCCTGCCCGTCTCGCGAGCCCATGAGCTGACCGCGCTATTAATCTATTTAAATCTAGATATTTATTTCAGGTTATCGAACAAGGGAGTGCTTATAAAACGGCAGAACGTCTTACTGTAATAACATTACTTGAAGTATATTGGAGTACCGGTGGCGTTTGAATATGGTAATAATTCAGTAACAAAGTATCACATCATGTTTTATACAGTCTATGGTGTTATCACATAGCATGTGGCATTAACATCTTTTGAATTATGACCAAATACAGTTTAACCCTGTAACGCATTACGTATGAAAGTCTGAAAAAATCACATGTTTATTGAACGTTTAGACGAAATATGTTTGTGTTTTTGCAAAAGCAAAAAAAAAACAAACAAACAAACAAAAAAAAAACAAGCAAAAATACAGTATGCAACTGTGTGCAGCTGATGTTATTTACATGTCCAAAATGTAAGATGAAATTACAATAGCTTGTAATGTAAATCAGTGAGAGTTGACTGATTACACAGGCATGTTGGAGATAGTGTACAACAGGATTTACAGCAAAGTTTTGATCATGCAGGTAATTTAGAGGCTTTAGAAATTCATATATAAAATGTTATACAGCCAGCTTATAGGGTTAAGCTGAAAATAGTGAGATTTATTTTTGAGTTATTGTTTCAGTTGACTGAAAAGTCCTGATACAGTACTACTGTACTTTTTTAATAACTGAAATATATATATATATATATATATATATATATATATATATATATATATATATCAAAGCCTTTATAAAATAATACACACCATTCATCTTTATATATATTTTTGTTTTAATTTCATTAAAAACCTATTCAGCGTTTACAGAAGGTTCAGATAGCATACAATAGTACCATAATGGCAGAAAAATATTATATTCACACGGGGTTTCACGCCAAAACCATGGAGTAAATCACATTAAATGGATTTAAGCCTTGAATGTGCAGTTATATATTTTTTTCAAACCTTCTAAAATTACATAAGAACAAACGGTCTCTGTATTTATAAAATAACATGGTCAACTTCATGATTTAACCCCATCATACAGTAGTGGTGCAATAACCCTTCACAAAAGCCAACAGGAATTGATTTTTGAAAGGACAGAAAAAAGTAAATCATTACAATATACAAAGAAAAAAAAAAGACTCTGGACTGCCAATAGACAACAATAGAACTCCATAAATGCTGTACACATATTTGCATCTTAAATAAATAATTTCATCTTGTACAGGGAACAGTAGTTTAACAGTCAGCAGACCCAACTGAACTTCAGTCTGAGACGGAAGGTCAAAGTTCAGTTTAAGTTCAAAGGTCAGACTGAATGATATGGTTGGTAGTGACAACACAAGCCAATGAAACATGGACAAGGAAAGCTTTAAAAACATCCAAGTTCAGCGCACAAATGTTCACTCTTTAAGGCAAGGAACAGAGTGAAGCAAAAAATCTTGATGAATCACTCCTGCTTTTCACTGAATAAATCACTGAAATGATACTGATGTAATGACAACAACACTGCCATTAAAACATAGACAAACACATGATGGTGCATAAAACACCTCCGCTGACGTGGGCAGAGGAACTAATGTCATAATCCCAATGATATACATTTTACAACATTAAAGAAAATTAAAAACTGAACATGGTAAATGCTTTGAGTACACGTTGCTCATTCCTCAGTCAGCAATTTCCTCCACGGCTGACTGGAATGTCAGTGCTTCTCTCTCTCTCTCTCTCACACACACACACACACACACACACACACACACACACACACAGTGGAAAAATTTCAGATTAAATTACAGGAAAACAGTTTATGATGTCATCTTGGGTTCTCATCTAACAAACACATCCTAACCGGCAAGCAAAGTCTGATTCAAAAGCAGCTTATGACAGGTTTCACTGAAGATGATGACAACTGATGTTGATTGAACCCAAGAAAGTGGGCGAATCTTTAAAAACACGTTCAGGTGACATTGAACCCAATATTCAAAAGAATATGCATCATGAAATTATTTTTACAACCATTAAGCCCCTAAAGTCTCAGTTATTTTAATGTATTCTAATTTACCTTCCATTATTATCAATGGTGATTCCCATTAGATTTGTACCACTGTTATACAGTAAAATAAAATACTGTAATACTGCAACTGTACTTTCTGATTTAAAATAATTTAATTCTGCATTACAATAATGAGAGTTGAGAGGGAAATGTCCAACAAAATAAGAAGAAAAACATTAACAAGGCTTTTAGGATAACTTAAGCAAAATTTTGGGATGAAATAGGACCTGGAAATTCTTTTGAAATTCTTTTTTGGAATTCTTTTCTTTTTTGAATTCCCCCAAGCTGATATGATTATCTTCCGAGGATAACTCATCTTTTCCCATTATCCTCTTGTTTACTCTTCAAATGAGATGACGAGGGCAGTTGAGATGAGCATGCTGCCATATTGCATCCACGCTCCTAATTACTGTGCTTATGCGGGAAAAATGAAGACAAATGGCCCTCTGAAAGAAACCCGAGTACTAAAACTGCCTCTCACTACAGAATTAAACATGAACATCTCCAGACACTGCACTTGGTGACCAGAAGGGGGCGTCCTTATTTGCTTTACTTTGTTGTGTAGTATTTTAAAACGTAAGCGCTTTCCAAATTTCGCCAAATTTTCCACACCCAAACAATGGTGTTGAAAGTTAGCATGCATACCCAGTCACGCACACAACAGTTTCTCTCATACATACAGGTAGATCCCTCCTAGAGGCCATGGAATGATTCACCTAAACTTTGTCCCGAACAGAACAAGTATTAGAACAACAACTATGACAAAGAGAATTAAAATGACCAGCATCTTGCGGTTTTTCTTCTGGTACTGTTCAGCCTAAGAAAGGAAAGAGAAAAGTTGAGTGTGCGTTCCACCTCTATTATGTGATATTATTTTTAAGGTATCGTGGATATTGTGTGTATATTAATATTACACAACAAATGACTGAAAAATTAAGTGTAATCAATTACAACCCTTGACATGTTGCTTAACACATCATCAGGCTTGATAAGAGCCTCACCTTCTGCAACTGCTCCAGCCCCTCCTCTGTTTTGACACAAGCTTGCTCCACATTGAAGTCAATTCTGTCGAGGACTGTGCCCTGCATTTCAATTTACAATGACATTAACAATGCATATTTTAAAAACATAATTTGCATATTTACGCAACTGGCTCAAACCATAATATTCATTTTGTGTAGGAACCTAAATTATTTATAATCCTTATTTTTATTATTCATTTTTATTAATTCCTATATAATTTATATTAAATCGGTTTAAATATATAAATAAATTAAAATATACAATTACATGTAAAGAATCTAAAATGATACAAGTTTTATGACAGGACCTGCTCTGTTAAATATATATATATATATATATATATATATATATATATATATATATATATATATATATATATATATATATATATATATAATATATATATATATATATATATATTCATTCCATTAAGAAGCACACTGACCTGTTCAACAACCATTCCGGCAAGATCTCTAAATATCTCATTAAGGTCAGAGATGGACTGAACAATTTGTCGAATTTCTCTCTCTCGCTCTTCTACCAGCACTGTGTTTTCCTGAACCAGCACTAGTTGGTCAGCTGTAAACCCCTGAAAGAGTGATACAGACAGATGTCAACCATGTACTGAAAATAAAATGCTATTACATAACAAAAGTTGCAATGAAATGTAGATTACTTTTTATATTTACTAAGTTTGAAATAATCAAAAAATTAATCAACACACAAAAAAAATTTGAAACCTTGATTTTAAGAAAAAAATCTGTAAAATGACACTTTAGCAACTTCTTGATTCTGTAATCCTATTATAGTATTTTTCACAAATAAAAAATAGTTAACAACATTTATAAAAAGTAAGTAAACATTAACCAACAGTGGACCCAGTAAGTATGTTAGCACTGGAAATTATATTTTCTTACATAAAGACCAGGTAAAGCTAATTTGAATATGAATATGACAGCAGCAAACTGGATATAACACAGCATAGTTTATTCTCTGTCAAAATAAAAGCCAAGCCAAAATTTATCGGTCAATGCCACTAACTTAAAAATGCCAAATATCGGCCGATATATCGGTCGACCACTGCACACCAATATCTAAATGTTTGCTAAAAAAAAAAAAAAAAAAAAAAAAAAGATTATTAATTTTCTATTATGGCCCATATTTAAATTAATGTATAGAGCGTTCACTCTTAAGGTCTGGAATTTAGAATTTACATGCTTCAAGGGACATTAAGCATCAAAATATGACAAATTAATTATAAATGTGCTTCCAAAAATGTCAGTAATTTAAAGCAACAGCGACTGGTTGACACCAATATAGTCACCAGTATGGACACATGTATGTAGCGTATATACTAAAAACATGAGTATTTGTAAAACAGTCTCACTCTGTCATATAGTGCAATATCTTCATCTTCCTCCACAAGAGGACCAGAGTCAAAAAAGTGCTTGGATCTTTCTTCACGGTTTTTCATACCTATAAACGCAAGTAAGATGTATCAAAGATTAATCAAAAATACACAGCATGATGTAAAAGCTAATGTTCTTATATTGATTAACATTATTTTTGTGTTTGCATACACTTACGTTTCAGGTAGCTTGACTGTGTGTGTCTGAAGTTGAGAGACAGTTCTTGAAGGCTCTGAGCCAGTGAGGAGACCACATTGGTCAACAGCCTGTTTTCTTGCTCTGTACAATGACGGCTCTGAGTCTGGAGCCCCGTCACGGCCCGCTGGCACCTGTGAAACATCTACACACACATATGCAGACTCAGTACAACTGCTGAAAATCGTTTATGATGTGTGCTTTGATTAATTGCTGTAGTTTTTCTGTCTGTCCACTTCAACCTCTTTAGTTATAACAGATGGCGCTGTAATAAAACAGGATTTCTGCGTGTGTTATTATACCTGTGTAATTTCCTGTGTAGTGATCTCGATGGCGTGCTCCTCTTCACTGCTGTCATCCAGCGTGGGCCGGTTCATGTGTTTGTCGTGCAGACTGGCCAGTTCCTTCATCTTCTGACGAATACGTGTGATTTCATACTGAATCTGCGGGAACAAGGACTTCACTGTTCACTCTGTTGACTATGGATAGAAGTCTTATTTGAGCGAAGACTATGTATGCCAATGTCAAATATCTATATCTAGGTTTAAAATAAATACTGTTGATTAACATTAAACATTAAATTGTTTAAGACCACTTTTTATGCAAGCAAGAATTAATATACAATAACATTTAAAAGTTGGTAAGAATTTTTAGTGTTTTGGGAAAAAGTCTTTTATGTTCAGTAAGTCTGCATTTACAGTAAAAATGAAAATATTGTGAAAAAAATAAATGACCATTTTAAATGACTGATAAGGGGGCCATGACTGGGATTGGGAACCGCTGCTTCAGAAATTATACTAATATGCTGATTTGTTCTCAAGAAACATTTTACTACACATTTTTTCAGGATTCTTTGATAATATAATAAATGTCTTGCCCAGTTCATTAAATGTCACTTTTGAATTATTTCTTTTAAATATTGTAAATTATATTGTATATATTGTAAATTGTTTTACTGTACACTTTTATTTTTATTTTTAACAAACTAAGGGGTGGGTCTAATGAATACTCTGGTAATTCATAGCATGCCACAGATGCTGCCAGTAGAGCTTAACCTGTTTTGAAACTGGAACATGCCTTTAAATGTCATTGATCACTTAAAACAAACATCTAATAATTACCTCATCCACTCCCTCCACCCATTTAGGCGGGAGTCTCTTTGTGACACCGATAGCAGCCTCTGGATCCAAACTGATGCCTGACACCAGGGCCATACGGTCATCAGCCAACTAACAGACAGAGAAAGAAACGAGGGCAAACATCACATTTTTGTTGATAAAATCTGTGTAATTAATTCAAATACAGTAAATGTAGCTGTATGAGAGATTATTATTAGTAGCTGAAAGAATTATTGGACAAAATATTTAATGAAAACTGAGCAATCAGTGTAAAAAAACATGGGCGGAGCATAGCAAAGGAATGCTAAAACATCAAGATTACCTCATCAAACTCCTAATGTGATAGGAAGAGCCCAGCGATGTCCCATCCAAGTAGAGGAGAGATAGAAGAGAAGGGGAGGAAGAAGAGGAGTGAGAGGAGTCCAAGACAAAAAGCAGAGATCAGCATCAAAAAGACTGACAGCAGGACTTGGACAGAACTGGACAAATCAGGAACAAAAACCAATAAATGCAAAGTGTTCTTAACTGAAGATTAATTCTAATATAGGCTAATGTAGAAGACAGAAATACATAGATACAAAAAATATATGTGCATATGTTTTTTGGCATCATGATGCAAGGTACCTAAGATTTGTCCATTCCAGCCCAATAACTCCAACATCTTAATCCTACTGCATAACTGTGCTACTGATTCATAAATGCACTAAATAAGATACTAGGTTTGGAAAAACAAATTACTGAATTTATAAAATGCAATAAAAGATTAAGCTGGAAGATAAATTCTATTTTTAACCCACAGCAGCACACTGGCATGATTACTTTAGACCTGAGCAATGCACAGCAGAAGATTCTGTCAGGATTTTGCAAGAAGTGCTTAGCTAGACCACAAGTACAGACAGGGAAAAAAAGAAACATGCAAGCAGATGGTAAAGAATGGAGACACTACACCACACAAAACACAAGCAGGCATGATATATGATTGATATAGGATCAGAATGACGTCCGTGCTAGTAACAGTGTCAAATACTGCATTGACAGACATACAAAACCTGTCTGTCAGGAGCCAATCAGGAGCCTATAAAGATACTGGAATATTTAAAAGCATGCTGGATAGCAGGCAGCCCACCAGCATCAAAGAGAAAGAAAAATGTGATGCATAGCTTATCTGTAGGAAAGATCTATGGAAGATCGGGAGACAAAACATACTGCCTTTGTCTGGAGTCTCATTTTAAAATGTAAAAACATAACTAGAGCAAAAGTATGTAGAGAATCAAAGAGTCTCACACAAATATTTTAGAAATGTAGCGATAAAACACTACACTACAGTTATTATGTTTGTAAATTAATAAAAATAAGGTATTACAACAGCTTAGAGGCATTTAATGAAAAGTGATACATATAGGCATAAATTATGATTTTAAAACTGCATATTTTGCAACTTCCATAAACCTGGTTAACCAATTAAAAAAACATCCTAAAATTCTAAATATTTAATTTAAATTATTTTTGTATGATCAAATTTCAGGAAAAAAGCTAACCTACACTACTTTTCGAGGTCTGGGGTAAGACCAATTTCTGAATAATAAATGATTAATTTTATCAAGCAAGGATACATTTAATTGATCAAATGCGACAGTAAAGGCTTACAAAATATTTCCATTTCAAATAAATGTTGTTCTTTTGAACGCTGCATTCATCAAAGAATCCTGCAAAATCAGTGTTTCCACAAAACATTCAGGTAATATTAAGAAATGTTTCTTGAGCAGCAAATGAAAATGTTTTAAAAAAAATTAAAAACCAAAAAAATTTATAGTTTCTGGAGGATCATATGACACTGAAGTAATAAAGCAGTTATTTTAAATAGAAATAGTATTTCACAATATTCCTGTTTGTATGAAATAAATGCAGCCTTGGTGAACATAAGACACTTAAATAATAATAATAATAATAATAATAAAAACAACCCCAAACTCTTGAACAGTAGTGTTTACTGATTTTGACATTACGGTTTCATTTTGTTTTCTAAAGACCTAAATTTATTATTCTAAAGTTATTAATCCTGGATTAATCACTACTTGATTTATCATCTTTGTACATTCATTATAGAAATAAAACACAATTACAAAAATGTGTAAATGTTTCTCTAAGTTCATACATCTAACAGCTATCATTTTCATAGCTAATATTATTATACCTTATATTTTCATCACATATTTTGGCCACATTAACATGAACTTCTTTTATAATATAATAGGCCTCCTTGATTTTGTTCCACACACAGTACAATTGGATCTCCATAAACGAAAATATACAGCTGCCTTCATATTTCAGGAAGGGGCCCATCATATTTTAGGGTCCCTGGCATCAAAACGTCCCGCACTGATAAATTAATGATCTAAACGTTCGCAAAACTGGCACGAACATCAACCTAACTAATTTCGTTGCCATTCTCGTGTGTTGAGAGAAATCAAAATGCGACTGAATGAGAAGTGTTTGATGGACAGCTAGCCGGTTTGCACAGACCTGCCAACTCCTCACACGGCAAACAAAACAGTAACGTTAGAGGTCTGTTGGACAACCGACTGGGCCGACTGACATCAACAAACACCACTAGCTAGGGCTGTAGTCTAGCTAGCTCAGAATCACACACACGCGAAAACAAGCAATTCAGACAACGGACGTTAGACTCACCGCAGCATTGCTACGTGTATTCAGAGTACGACGGGGGTCGTATGTACTCACTTGCTCAGCCAAAATCTGCCGGTTTTGGATTGCATTGTTCCGCATTAATAAGAAGGCATCGGTCAGTCGCCGAG
Organism: Cyprinus carpio; assembly: GCF_018340385.1. NCBI lineage: Eukaryota > Metazoa > Chordata > Actinopteri > Cypriniformes > Cyprinidae > Cyprinus > Cyprinus carpio. The sequence goes on along the minus strand of NC_056602.1, from coordinate 25,666,943 downwards.
TTGCCATGGCTACGCAATACAAGGCGACAGTAAAATGAAATAACTGCGAGCTGCCTCGATGGCTGTCTTGAGATTAGTTAACGTTACTCAGCTCGTCGCCAAGGCAGCTGGCTGCTAAACTAGCGAGCAACTCAGCGCCTCCTCTTCCGAGAGGTTTCGGCTCTCTTTTAGACCGAGACTGTCCTGAGTCTGTATCCTGTAAAGTACTGCGACATTACAAGACCGATAACCCAAGTTCTCAGCTCGGCTTCAGATAATGGATCACCATCTCCACTTCCGTTACCGTGACGTGGAATACGTAGACGTGACTTCACAATGAAACTTCCGCTTTGGAAGACTGGTTGGTTAATCCCCTTTAAATATTGTATCAATAACAAAACTAAAGAAATACATTTTAAAATTTTGCATACCATCTACCCTGTTAAATCAATAATTTCAAGATACTCTGATATTGATGATTTATGTTCTTTTTGTAAAAAGGAGAAAGAGGTGTTAACCACTGATGTGTTAACACATTTGTTTTTTGATTGTAAAATTACCCAAAAGTTTTGGAAAGAATTGGCAGGTTTAATTTTTTCTCTTGTAAAGGACAAATACTGTTTTTCTTTAAAGGATATTATTGTGTACTATGAAAATAATGTTAAAAAAGGTCTTGAATACATTGTTAATTTATTCATATTGCTGGCAAAATTTTATATACATAAACAAAAATGTTTAAACTCATCCCCAATATTTAAAGTATTTTTAGTTGAATTTGATTGTTTTATATCTTCATTGGAATTGATAAAAAACAAAATTACCATGTTTAAAATATTATGATATTATTTTTAGATCCCCTGTTACTAATTAATGTCACAAAGTTTATATTACACTGACTGTCTTATGCTGTGATCTGTAGCCTATGTTATTTGTTCTGTGTTCAAAAAAAAAAAAAAAAAAAAAATGAAACTTCCGCTTTGGGCAAATGCATTTGCAAAAATCAGTGACGTTATTATTTATTTCGACTTTTATTTTGAACATGATCGTTTTACTTATTAAATTGCATATCATGAAATACATTTTGTAATACTTTAACAATTTGATAACTGATTTGGATTTGTTTACTGGGTCCTATATATTAATAATACGAAAATTTATTTTATATTTCTCTTATTTTTATACTGTATCGAAAAATATAATAATAAAATGACTCATTATATTTAAAAATATACATTTTATGTATTATCATTGTCTAGTTTGTATTTTGTTCTTGATAAATAATAAAAAAATGCAAAATCACAGATGATTTTTAGCCTAGACCTACATATTTTTTTTTTATTCAAACCTTGATGGTATTTAGTAAATAATATAGAAAAGCAAATTTTTTTTTTTTTTTTGCGAAACTTTGATTATTTAAACTTTTAAGTATATTAAAAATAAAAAAATCGAGTATCTTATTTGATAAAAAGTTGAATTTAACTAAAGTGTTGTCATTTATTGGTATATTTTATTTCAGTATTTTTAAACTATAATAACGAACATAATGAGATATCTTAAATTATTAATCTTTGTACTATGGTTTTTGTTTGTATGTTGTTTTTCATCAATAATGAATGTGAATGAAAAGTAGGAAGAGGGTAGATTTGTAAACATAAAACCTACCTATTTATTAGCCAAAAACCAAAAATAAATAAATATAGGCTATATTCGTAAATTGTAAACAACTTTATCCTTCAAACTGGAGCATAGAAATCATTTTGTTTCAAATCAATTTTAAGTGTGGCGTTGTGTGAGGATTTGGGGTTGTTTGCTGTTGTATTCAGACTTGGGTCATAGTGTTGGGTCTGTCTGAAAAGAAAAAAAAAAGCTGAAGAATGTAATTTTAAACTATTAGCACACTCATTTTTAATTAGCATAAGTTCTCTCTTCTGTACTGTTACGGCGACTCAGAAGGACCATTTGGCATTTCCACAATTTACATAAGAAATAGTATCATTTGAAGTTTCACCACGCGGCGGCAGTGTTTCCTACCTGAAAGATCACGCGCACAAGGGTGGACGTTAACAGGGAAAACGTCTGTGTGAACGCTTTCAGAAAACGTTTTACTCCAGATGTAGAAAACGTTTGGATCTTGAAGGGATAACTATGATAAAATAGCTTTCTCCAGCGGCTGGGTGGGAAGTGACATACTTTGAGCATTTCTACATTGCTGCTGCTTTCCCGTGTGGAGCAGCAGAGGAACTGAGTCATTTATCTCACTCAACCTGACACTGTCTGAACCCATCTGTGAAAACTGTAAACATGGCTAGTCTCCAGCTCCTATCTATCTATCTATCTATCTATCTATCTATCTATCTATCTATCTATCTATCTATCTATCTATCTATCTATCTATCTATCTATCTACTAGGCTGATATCTATCTATCTATCTATCTATCTATCTATCTATCTATCTATCTATCTATCTATCTATCTATCTATCTATCTATCTATCTATCTATCTATCTATCTATCTATCTATCTGTTCATTCGTCCACTCATCTATCTATCTATCTATCTATCTATCTATCTATGTATCTATCTATCTATCTATCTATCTATCTATCTATCTATCTATCTTCGTATCTGTTCGTTATCTATCTATCTATCTATCTATCTATCTATCTATCTATCTATCTATCTATCTATCTATCTATCTATCTATCGTTTGATCTATCTATCTATCTATCTATCTATCTATCTATCTATCTATCTATCTATCTATCTATCTATCTATCTATCTATCTATGTATCTATCTATCTATCTATCTGTTCGTTTATCCCATCTATCCATCTATCTATCTATCTATCTATCTATCTATCTATCTATCTATCTATCTGTTCGTTTGTCCATCTTTATCTATCTATCTATCTATCTATCTATCTATCTATCTATCTATCTATCTATCTATCTATCTATCTATCTATCTATCTATCTGTTCGTTTGTCCACTTATCTATCTATCTATCTATCTATCTATCTATCTATCTATCTATCTATCTATCTATCTATCTATCTATCTATCTATCTATCTATCTATCTTATCATTTCTGGTCACAACATTCCCATAATTCCATTTGTGTTTGTTCATAGTTTTGATGACTTTACTATTATTCTAAACTGTGGAAAATAGTCATAATAAAAAATCAGTAGGTGTGTCCAAAGGTCTGAGTGATAGTTTGCATTTACAGAAAGAAAGAGAGAGTTTCCAGCTTTACTTTCCATGTGCTAACCAGTGTGACGTGCCAAATCTGCTGGGTTTACGTAAGACAAACCCACCCCTGCTGACCTGCTGTCTATATAACTTAGAAGCATGCATCTAAGGGCGACCCTTCAAAGATGTTCTGCAGTACTGGTGAATTTATTATTGCATACTGCCAACTTATAACAAGCTTAAAAAGCACCCTCCTGCCACGCTACATAAAGAACTGTGACTTCCTGCCAAACGAGCAGCAGCAGCAGCCAACCCCACAGGAACATCATTTGAAGCCTCCTGTGATATGTGTGAGTGAACAGTTGGAAGTTAAACTACAATCGTAGATCCAAGATTACAGAATATTCTGGAATGGAGTATACATAATAAAATATTAAATAAAATATAAAGGCCTAATAAACCAAAGTTGAGGTTGCAGAATAAGAAAAGACAGACACTGGAAGATTTATACAACATGACCATGAACAGACAAACTACAGAATGTGTATTGCATATAAAAGTTCATAAGTGTAGAGCACAGTAATGTTAGAGGTTAACTGGGGCTATAAAGCAGACAAAACCCAGCAGTGTTTTACCTTATCTGGACAGTAACAGAAAATAAAGGCTGTGACCAAGAGTAACTAGCAGGGATTTCACAGAAAGAGCAGCTGTGTAACCCAAATCCCCTTCCTAAACTGTTCAGGACACTCAATATGATTTTCTATCGTATTGTATATACTATGCATTACAGATTAAAAGTTTGGGGTCATTAAGATTTATTCATGTTTTTGAAAGCAGTTTCTCATGTTCACCAAGGCTGCATTTATTTGATATAAAATACACAAAAAACATCACAATTGTGAAATATTATTATTACTAGTAATGTATTTCTGTGATGGTAAAGCTGATTTTTAGCAGCCATTACTCTATTCTTCATAGTGAATAAAATATCATATATTATAGATCAAACTACAGTCAAACCTCTCTACATAGCACACAGTCACTCACTATAAATAAAATCTATGAGTTCAATAAAATAACATTTGGTAAATGTTCTAATGTAAAACACCAAACTGCATTTGCAACTTATTTTACTACCACGATCTGACAAAATTTCAGAGTGAAACAGGATACTGTAAGAAAAAAGGATGAGGCTTGATTTTATAATTTTGAATGGAGCCATTCTATCAAGTTTACACAGAGCAATAACCGGTATTTAAATTTTATGTCTTTTCAAAAATGCAATCTGAATTATCTTCATTTGAGGTCTTTTTTGCATATATGTGATAAACTGTGATTAATTAAATTAATTATTCATCATCCTAATTCAATCAAAATTTGAAATTGATTGCCATCCTAAATTAAAATTAAAAGCTTTTTCCTGAGGACTGTTTCTCCTGTTTTTTGTTTTCTCACACACTTGTCTCTCCTCTCTCCTCCTCTTTTTCCATCACTCAGCTACATTCTCTCTTTTCCCCTCACAGTTCAGTGTGAGATTCTCCTCTCTGCCTCATCTTAACCCTCATGCGTACCCAAACCCTGATGGCCATCCTCACGGACACCCCCCCCCCCCCACCCCACACACACACACACGCACACCAGCAGCCACATTCATCATGCTCTTTCGGCCCATTCATCACATCCCCCTGAGCCCCCACAGTCCTCTTAGACACAGGCATGGGGTTAGCAAACATCTCCTGGAATTTAGGGCTGGTTGGGTTTTTAATGTTTTACAGCGAGTCTCTTGCAAGTTCACAATTCCCCACAGCGCGGAGGAACTCACGGGGAACGGAAGGAGAACGCATGTGTATGTAATAGGAATGATGTGTGCTCAAGTGCATAAAATCCCACAGACCGTTTACAGGGTTTTCATACTTTGTGGCCATGAGTGATGACATTTATTTGCCCTTGACTAAAGAGGAATCTCTTTGATTGTGTTTGACCCGAGCGCCTGATAAGAGTGACAGCGCCTAGTGTTGTATTGCGCTCTGTTTGCTCTCTCACTGAATATGTCTCTCATAGAAAGCAGGGCTATTAGCAAAAGATTAATTTTTTTCACAGTCTAAAGAAGTCCAAAATTGCCACATCCATAAAATGTGTCCAAAATCAATCAATCATTTAATTGATAATTAATGAATACAGGTGTTTTGCATCTTTTACATCACTGGAAAACTTGCTCATTATATAACTTACTAAATGAATAAATGGTAGCCTGTTACAATAATGGTTCAAATGGTTAACATAATTTTTTATATACTATAAATATACAGTAATGATAACTGTTATCATTAAATTAATAATATGAATTTATAGAGCTTTAAATGTTAAACATTCATTAGCAGGCAATAATGTAAACAACACATTTAACCAAGATAATATATGCTATGAAAGTATTGTTCATTTTTATTTTGTATTATTTTAAAGATTGATTTTAATGTAATGAATATTAAGATGTGTTTGTGAATAAGTAAAAGGAAATTCTGTTATGTGACTAACATTTTATTAAATTTTAAAATGTAAACATACATAAAATCTGTTATATATGTAAAAAATATTTATTATATATTTATCATGTACATTTACTCATATTCTATCTATCTATCTATCTGGACATTAAATAAATTAGCATAATAAAGTACAAAGTGTGACTAAATGGACGTTAATTTTGTGATTTCTTGTTTCAAAATATACACTTTTTTATGCAATATACAACAATGTAACACGTGTGTGTGGATATAATAACGTGTGTTAATGTGTGTATATATAATAATAACATATATATATATACATATATATATATATATATATATATATATATATATATATATATATATATATATATAATCAAGTATTCCAGAGCGCTGTGCAATACAATGGAATACAATTTCCTTTCTGCCATCTTTTACGTACATAAATAGCCACAGCATTTGTTTCTACTTTTTATTGACTCATCAGCACAAATGAGAAATGTTGATATGAGCGGGAAAGTGTTGCCTCTCGCATGCAGCACCTGTCACACAGCAGCGGCCCGGAGCGGAGCCGTAGACATGTGTTCCTCAAACATTCCTTCCACAGCGCTCATAAATCACCGTTACCCGGACACTCAGCTCCGCCAGCTGGATCTCCCCGCTCAAACACAACGCAATGCTTTTTAATGACATTTTTACAAGAGAAACTTTATACGACAGTTATTTTTGGTGGGTGTTTGTGTTATCTTTAGTGTATTTGGTGCATTTGAGCTGTGCTGTCTTTTTTAAAGTGAACTCATGTCTTTGTTTTGTAAACTTTTAGACACTGGCTATTTAGACACTTTGATATGAGAAGGGTTAAAGGTGATTGATGACATGAGGACCGAAACGAATCATGTTTCCAGAGCCAGACGAAACTCAACACACCTGTCACAGTCCATGAATCACCTTTAAATTATCATTATTGGGTATTTGTTTTCTCACTGTACAAAATATAGCCTATAATATTATAGTGACAGAAATTAATACTTAATACATTTGAATAACGACTGCTAAAAAATTCAGCATTGCATCACAGAAATACATTTTTTAAAATATATTCAAATGGAAAACAGTTATTTTACATTAAATTTTTTTACAGTATTTTGGATAAAATAAATGCAGCCTTGGTGAGCACATGAGAAAACATTAGGAAATCATACTGACAAATTATAAAATTTTTGCATTTACAATTCATCTGAGAAACTAATGTCTAACTATGATCTTATGACTTTACAAATTCATTACCAGTTTTTACTTACATAACTATCATTTTGATCACAACATATAATCATTGCTGTTATTCATGTTCACCATTTCTGCTTGAATACATGTCATTGACTAACTGCATGATCAGTAGCTACATTTCTGCCATATGGACATCACTTTGACAAAATCTGAATCGCAGAAACATTTATTTTCTGTTAAGCTGCTTTGCAACGAAGTGTATCGTGAAAAGTGCTATACAAATAAACATTAACTGAAGTGAAATTGTGGCATTTTTTTAATGAACATCAAATGTTAGACACTAAATGATGCCTTTTCCATAATATTTACTTCTATAGCCCTTAATCAGGAGGTTAATACCAGTCCACCAATTCTTTGGGGGTCTCTTATTTTTCCATTTCTGTGCCCTCAATTCTTCAAACACCTCAGCAACAACATTCTCAGTGTTTTTGATTTCTTTGCTTGTCATAGGCTATTAGCTTTGATAAAACATCCATTACTCTTTTATGAGCTACTCTAGATGTTTGGGCAGGAGCTGAGGAAACCTCCAACTCTGACATGCACTGTGTCCCATACACTCTCACCATGCTACATGGGTCGATGGGATCAAATATCAATGTGAAATTCCTCATCGCTTAGCTACCTGGCCTGTCTATTATTGGCCCACATGCCACAGAGGGGGCGCAGTAGTGGCATGATTATATAGGTGTTACAGACTGGATGGAATCTGAAGGGCAGAGGTTCAGACTATAAAGAATGTGAGGTTTTGTGTGTGTGAGAGACAGACAAAGGAGGGAAAGAAAGGACACACAGTTTTAGGAATGATTGCGAAGCCAGAACAGCGGTGCTCAACTGGTTTTGCTTCAGGACCCAGATTTTTACGGTGGTGACCCAACACTGTACCAAAATTGCCAACACTGAAATTTATAAATAAAACCATGAACTAGGCCAAACAATTTACTGAATGTTTAAAAATTATTTATGTTTTGCACTCAAAAATATTTAGGCCTAAAGATTTACACATTCCATTTGGACTAAACAGCTTTAACATAAAATAATATTTGTCAGTCATACATAAATGAAACAGGTAAGATTGTGAAAATTACATCTATTCAGTTAAAAAGTATGAACATTGTTGAAATAATCAATATTCAATTAGTTCAAATATATAAGGCTGAAACTAAGTGGATTTAATAATGATACATTTAAAACACATTCAGTTTATTAGTATATTACAAAAAATCTCACCTGTTTCATTTATGCATAACAATTATTTCACATGCATTTGGAATACATAAATTTTAAATTGAGGCTTAAATATTTTTTGAGTACTGTGGAATTGGACTCAAGTGACAGACTGAAATAAAGAAATGAAGTTATGTACAGTAGAAAGTGGAAGGTATTTTCCATGGTGAGGAAAAGTACATTGAACTTTTCTTCTTTTTATCATCATCCATCAATGTTGAAGATCAAAGGAACGAAAATGCACATGAACACACACACTCCATTAAACACAGACATACCACTCTTAACAAAGGCAAATCAACCAGCAAGCGAAACAGTGTGATCATCTACCAGATAAACCTTCCTCCCTATAGTATATGGTACATGTGCACTCTTGTGCGTATACAGTGATGTGTGCTCTCTCTCTCTCTCTCTCGCTCACACACACACGTATGAATTCCTCTGTAGAAGAGGAGTCTCAGAATAAGATATTCAGTTCTCTTGCCAAACACAACAGATGTTTTGCGTGGTATGTGTGAAACGTCTGGGATTACCATAATTTACAGTGCTGCTTGTTTTTCCTACATCTGAAACTATCTCTCATCACTAGATTAATATACTTATCAAACCTCAGGGTAAAGTAGCATGATTTAGCATGAACTTAAACCTGTATAAATATACATCATTTAAAGCATAGGGACTATATGAACTTCATTAGCATGATATTTTTTCTTCCAACTCTACCATTCAAAAGTTTGCAGTTAGTAAGTTTTTTTTATTTAATACTTTTATTCAGTAAGCATTAAATTCATCAAAAGTGACAGTAAAAGCTTTTACATTGTTACAAAAAAATTATTTTAAATAAATGTTTTGAATTTTGTATTCAAAGAATCCTAAAATATCAGTTTCTACAAAACTATTAAGAAGCACTACTGTTTTTAACATTGATAATAATAATAAATGTTTCGTGCAAATCAACATATTAGAAAGATTTCAGCATATTACGTGACACGTCTGCTGAAAATTGAGTTTTGCCATAGCAGAATTACTAAATATTGTGAATGCTTTTGCGCAGAAACAGAATAAGTTGTTAAATAATTTGATTAAGATCGAGGAGATTTTAAAAATAAACAGAAGAATTAAAAGAAAAACCACAAGTCTCATCATTTTTTCCCCCACTTTGATTTAGTTGTTTGATGTTTTTCATCACCAGCACTTCTCTGTGAATATAAATATGTCTCTGAAGAAAGTGTTTGTGCAAACATCTGCTGAAGAGATGGACTTCTGTTGCACGGTAATTAAAACTGATTTCTGGGTGTTTCATGAAGGGAGAAATGTCAGACACACATGCGCATATTTGATAATGATGCATGAATGATTCGTTCATTGAGCAGTTCACACAACTTCAGTCCATCAATTAACTTCTTGTGAAGTGATGATCTAAGTGTGAGTAAATTTTCAACACATTTAATTTTTTTTGGGTGAACTATTCCTTTGATATCATCCTTCCTGAATCATTCATTGGATTTGCTTTATAATCATCCAGAAGCCCTTTAAAAATTAAATCATAGCTATAAAATCAAAACAACTTAATTCCGTGGCATCCATCACTGCCATATGGAGAGGTCCTGCGCTACTCTATATCTGTTCTACACCATTTCATTCTGTAAGGATGAGTTGAAAGGTTGTGAGGAGGAACAGACCATTAGCTGTTCTCCTTGCTACACTGAGTCTGGAATCTTGGGAATTCTGCAGGCCTTGAGTTCATATCAAGCAGAGAATTCTCCATTCTGGAACTGAACTTGGCTGAAGGGTCATGGGTTCTGGAGTTTTCTCTGTTCTCTGTTAATCATGGGCTCAAGAGTGCTCTTTATACATAGTACAGTATGTAGACAAACATTAGAGGATCCTGGGATATAGGGGGACTAGAGGGTCTTAAGCTGGCGGATCAGGCACCTGTGGGTTTGTCCGTGGGAGACGTGAATCTGAAATGACCCTCCCCCTGCACACGGTCTGTTTGATCCGTCTCCAGTTCCCACAGTCAATAGAAGAGCTGCTCGGCTTCTATAAGGAAGATTAGATCAAAAGTACAAAAAAAATAGTAATATTGTGAAATATTATTACAATTTAAAATAACTATTTCCTATTTTAATATATTTTAAAATGGAGTTTATTCTCGTAATGCAAAGCTGAATTTTCAGCATCATTACACCTGTCTTCAGCGTAGCATGATTTTTCAGAAACATTTTTAATTATTATTAATGGTGAAAACAGTTGTGCTGCTTAATATTTTGTGTAAACCATGATACTTTTTTTCAGGATTGAATAGAAAGTTCAAAAGAGTAGCATGTTTTTATAATAGATACCTTTAGTGAAGTCACGTTTGATCAATTTAATGCATCATTGCTGAATAAAGGTATTAATTTCTTAAACAATATATATAATAATATTATATTTTGTATTGATTTAATATTATCTATATATATTTTATATTAAAATCCCACAGGTTCATACAAGTATTTTTGTGGCTACACACATGACCCAACATGAGCAACTCTCATTTCACTTGTTCTTGCAATGCTGTTTTTATGATTATTCCTCCAACCATTTCCAGAAGGGGAACTCCACATAGGAGAGGTAAACCAATCCAACAAGGGAAGCCTTTCTTTTAAGGATCACTAAATCTTGAACGTAATTCTATTCCCACAAACTCTCTGTCCCGTATCATTGCTGAGCGTCCCTGCGGTAAGGATGTGATTGTAAATAATTATGTGCATTACATGCCGTTACACTCGGTTGTTATTTCTATACAGCACAGAGAATTGTAAACCGGCTGTTTGTCGTAAATTCCCCAAGAAGCGAGATAAAAAAGTCACAGATGGAACTTCATGATCTCGAGACGAGGGAGTGCTTCATAAATCATACATCACAAAGTGATGGAAATAGAATGTGTATTGTTGTAAATGGTAGCAGAGAGACTCTTTAACGAGGAGGGGATGGAGATGATAGCTTGCACTGGTGAGCATGCTGGATCGATTACTATGAAGATAGAATGACACCATAACCAACATGCAGTAGAGGCCTCTGTTTGTCAGCATCTTTAAATCAGGCCAAGGTAACTAACATAAAGATCAATGGTCTTTCTCTATGCGGTTGACTCTCACTAAACCTGTCAAGCACATATCTGGGTCATATTTCACCCTTGAATCAAAAGAAAGAAAGAAAAAATTATATCTTAAAATATGAATTTATTATTGCTTATGAAGCTGAATAAACAAAGATTTTAAAAGATACGTGTGGGTGAATTCAGGTCAATTGGGACATGTTTTCCCAGACATTTTAAAGGGGTCATGAACTGAGAAACGGTAAGCTGACAAAGAAGTAGCAGTGACTTTACAGTTTGTATTTGAAGATTTCATTGTGCAAAAAAACAGGCGGTAAAATGTCTTTGATATAGATTTGATGTTTACTGGTGCATGATAACATCCTTCCTCTAAAAGAGGATGTTTGTAGCGTGAGGGCGGAAGGGTGTGACTATGACTGTCCTTGATCCTCTTTGTGAGTAACCCTCCATTTTCATACTTTGCCAAGCACCTGTCGGCAGGTATGAAATGAGAGCGGCATTTTACCTGTTGTTGCAAGACTTTCAAACAGGCCGTTAACCTCCCTTTACCATCCTACCTCAACTTTTTCCTCTGTAGCAAGCGTCAAGAAGGCTTGCATGCAAGATATTTACCAGAACACCCAGCTACTTTTGAATAGTTGTCAATGGAGAAATATGTAGATGTAGTTCCGGCATCTACCAGCAAGGGCTAAATGCTGAAGTTAACCAAACCAATGAAGCCACACAGCAATTAGCCACAGCTAATTATGGCTTTGTCTGTGACCCTTTCCACCACCCATCTGGCTCCCTCTATAATCTATTCAATTAAAACCAACAGACTGCTGGAGGAATCCCACAGTCACGGGACATTTCTGTTTCAACAGATACATTTCTGTGAGTAATGAAAGAAACATTTTCAAGATAAGCAGCATAGTTGAATAGACTCACCAACACCACTTACACAAGTAAATATCCCATATACCCAGTTTGTTTACCCTGGGTGGGCAAAGAAATGATACACCATTTGGCCTTTCTGAGTTTCTGAAGGAGATTCAGGTATATTAAATTATATAGTTTAATTCAATAATGTATAATTTAAAATAAATTATATATATATAGTTAATCTTTTTGTACCTCCCATGAACCCTCATTCACCACTACTAACACACATATGCAATATCTATGGTGTCAAAATCTGTAAGGCTCATGTTACAGGCCACAGAGAATTCTTGCTTCATTCTGGCTCTCAGGACAAGAGGGAATGTAGTTATGTCAACAGACTTGTCTTTAACTGACATCTGACAACACATACATGGCACAAAAAAGTCATTTGGGAATACCGGAAAAGGAAACTATTTTATGACCATGTTAATATCAAGGAGGTCTATAACACCTGGAAAAAGCTGTCCGTTAGTGTTCCCATTCATCTCAAAGGCAGTTGCTCGGCCGACACAGCATCATTCAAGCTTAGATCTGAGCTGTATAATGTCACAGTCAGCAGACAGAAAAACAATCCAGTTGGAAAAATTCCATTTGACACTTTTAAAGTATGGTTCATTCATTCATTCATTACTATAATGCAGTAAAACTATCATAAAAGTTTGGAATCTTTAAGGCTTTTTAAATGTTTTTGAAAGAATTCTTTTTCAAAAACTGCACCAAAACTACTTTTCAAAAATGCTCACCAAGCAATTTATTTGATCAAAAATACAGCAAACACATTAATATTATGAAATATTATTACTAATTAAAAGAACTCTTTTAAAAATTGTGAAAACAGTTTTTACTGCTAAATATTTTTGTAGAAGCTGTGATATACTACCGTTTGGTGTGTTTTTTTTGTTTTTTTTTTTAATTCAGCAGTGACATATGGAATTGGTCAAATCTGACTGTAAATAGTCACAATACCATTTAAAAAAGAAAAGATACTCTTTTCAGACTCAACCAGCCAAACTCTGAACTAAAACAGGTTAGACATCTTAAAACTGCTCTAAGTAGCAGTTCTTATGGTTAAAACTAATCAAGAAAAAATGCTTTGAAACAATATTACAGTCATAATCTAATTCTCAAATCCTATAACATATATGTTCATGTTGCTTTAAATAAGCGTGACAACTACTAGGCTTGTTTTTGGATGCTTGGCTTCACGGTTGGGACAATTTTAGATAATGATGTCTGAACTGGAGGCAGTTAATTAGTCAGCCAGTGGTATGTTAATCTATGTATCTACAGAGAGCACATTGATATCTCCAGCTTTGTAGATGTAGTGAGAAGTGGTGTGCTGGAGATGCATTCCACTGCTGATACGAGATGTGTTTTGAGGTTTCTTTAACACAGCGGTCGAGGTCTGTTTGGGGTAGCTGGTCTCAGATCAGTGCACGATGAAGTGTTGAGAGTGAGATGCTTAGCATATCAAGCCACACTCATGTCACGAACCGCTAGCAGACGGAAGAGCTGCTGACTTCAGAACAGGCTAATCTTCTCAACCTCCTGGCAACAAGTCTTATCACTACCACTAGACAGCAAATGTTAGATGGAGAGAGTGAAAGAACGAAAGACACAAAGAAGAGTCAGAGCAAGCAAACATGCCACAGGGGTTTGTATTTTCCAGGCGTTTGCTCACAGATCTACAGAGATTAATGATAAAGTCAATCATCTCGGGGTTTTACTTTTCGCATGTTCTCACTTGGGGAATGTCTTTGAGCCAAACTGAGGAACCTCCAACATAATAAGAAATGTGTTGTGAGTAGAGTTTTCAAAAACATTTCCATTTTTCCATTCTGCTAATCCCACATTATTACAGAAAGCCTTTGTTCTTGCAGAAAACACGTCCATCACCCCTAACGCTTCAAGATAATCTCCTTAATGATAATGTGTAATAATAACTTGTAACAATAATGAAAACATAAGTTATGAAAGACTTTTTTCGTGTTTTATTAAACATATAGCTGCCAGTAGATTCATTGTTATTAAGATGCAAGAACATTAAAATTCTGATATTGGAGTATTATTATTTTCTTCTTATACATTATTTCTACATTAAAAATAAATTATATGCAATTTTGTCTAAATAAAAAATAAAACACTACAAACTAAAATCAATTGCTTTAAATTCAATGAAAGGAAACACAACATTATATTAAACAGAACATGAAACATTTTACATTATAATATATTTTATAATATATAATAATTAGATAATAAATTAAGATGCATTTGTTAAAGATTACATTTACAGAACTAAAAAGTCTTTAATATTAGTCCTTTATGGCAACAAAAGCACTTTAAATGTGAAAATAGAGGAAATGAACAAGAACGATTAAATATCCAGTACTGGCTGCTACAGAATAATTAGGCTAAAAAAATATCCAACATAGTACCAATATATAGTGCATCCATTTCCTTTTTTTAAGGAAACAACTACATCTAAGTAAAAAAACTTCTTACCAACTGCGTAGAAATCCACCACTCCATTGGAACAAGCTAAAACACACTCAAAACCAGTGGCAAGTAATTACATGTAATCTGCAATACATAATAAGATACCAAAAACGAAGTACTTGGAATTCGATTATATTACATTTGAAAATACCTGTAATTACACTACAGTTACTTTCTTATGGATTAATTTGGGTCAGAGTAGTTGTAAATAATATGAGAAATTTGTGAAATGTCTCAGCATTATTATTTGTTACTTATTTTAGTTTCTGGATCATTGAATGCTGCAGCTGTTGTAACCTCTGGAAGAAAAAGCAGGGTCCTGCTGACAGCACTGCACTAATGAGCCGCTGTGTGCGTGTCTAAATGCCTGTTACTCTGCATGTTTGTGCATACAAATGTTTATTTTTGTGCCTTACATACACACACAGACACACACACACACACATAGAGCCAAAGAAACACACAAGGGGTCAGAGATCAGCTGGCTAATGTATCTTCCATGTGGCACTGGAACAGGAATTGAAATATTCCAGGCTATGGCTGTGTGGAATTCTCGATGAAAGAGGGGCAACATTGCCGGGATGCTTCCCAAGTTGCTATGCTCTGACTTGTTTGGGCATCTGTTGTGCTCTGATTATGCAAAAAAGACATGCAGATAAACATCAGTGCAGATAGAGAAAGGCTAAAAGCAGCGTATCAGAAGAGCAAAGGCAAAATCTGTTCTGTCCAAGACCACCACTGAGGGAATCCATAGCAGGAGGTCCACATACCCACGAGCCAACTTCTCGTCTAGAAATAGACACTATTAAATGAAAATAGACAGAGCAGCAAACTGTTGACGCAAGTATTTCAATTAACAACCAAAGCGCAAACATGCTAAAGCTAACCGTTTTAACCACAGCTTGTTTGAATATTGAAAAATCAACCGTGGGTGTAATGCAAGGACATTTACGAGTCATTAAGCAGACTATATATAGTCTAAACGTCCTGTACGTGTTTTAGGGTTAGTTCTTCTGAAGGGGTTACCAACTTACTATATATCACATATGCATGTGAGATTGATGCCTGCAGCTAGAAAAACAATCACTCCTTGACTGAATGTGCTGAAATGCACATTGCATCAGTAAAAAAAAGAAAATAATAATAATAATAATAATTTTAGTGTTATAATGAAGTTTTGTTTTATTTTATTTTCATTTGGTTATAGTTTTGTGTTTTTAATTTTTTGAAGAGGAATTGTGAGCAGTGTTGTTATTCTTAAGTAAAAATTGTCTAAAATTGTTTTTGGAAATTGAAATAAAACAGAAACAAAATAAAATGTAAATCGCTGAAAACTTAAATAAGTGAAATAAATAAGCTGAAGTACGAAAATGACTAGAACTTAAATAAAAAATTAATTAAAACTATTTAGAAGTATATTTAAAACATCTAATAAAATGACAAAAGCAAATAACAAAATAACTAATATTTTTGTAAAAAAGTAATGAAAATTGGAAATGTGTAAAAAATTATATACTTTATATATATATATATATATATATATATATATATATATATATATATACATATATATATATATACACTTTTAATATCACGTAAGTGCTATGATTTTAATGGTTTTTGTATCAATGCAATAAAAGAAGAACCATTTTGGGTTATGCAAAGAACTCTTTGGTTTTTTCAAAAGTGTGAAGAATATTTTAATAATTTCAAGAACTTTTCTATTATAAAAGGAACTTTTGCATCTGTTCTTCAAGGAACCATAGATGCCAATAAAGAATCTTTAATTTTTAAGGTTGTATGAGATGCTTGGCAACCCTACCGGTGTGCGTTAAGTAAGTGTTTATGTCAGTGTGCATTTGCAGTCACCCAGCTGCCTGATAGCATGCAGGGATGCGAATGTGTGATGATTAGAGAGTGGATCTTATCTTATGCACAGGGCCACGATTCTGCTTTTGTTCTGCGCCAAACCCCCTTCTTGCCCACCTGGGCTGGGCTGGACCTCCTGCAGCTTGGACAACCGCCATGTGTTAGACTTCACTGGTTTGGAACCGCTGCGGCATCTCTGGTTTAAACTGAGGAAGCGAGGGGGAAAAAATACTCTCTTCATATCTCAAAGCACCAAGACAGAATTACGCACCAAGCCAGCACACACACTAAAGCCACATCTCCACATGATCAAACAGATGACTGATTGCACAGGCCTCAGGGGAGCGAGAGAAAGGGGGGGATAAAGAATGAAATGGGTGGTGGTTTTGCAAAGAAGCTTTGCACCTCAATGACATCAAATCTGTGCGTAAGAGTGTGTGACAAAGAAGGCAGCGAGACTGAAAGGTTTTGATTAGAGAGCTGTTTGTGGTTTTGGGTGCATGGGTGTGTTAGATTGGGAGCTGCCTCCATTATACGGAAAGCAATATGAAAAGTCAGAAAGAGAGTGGAAAAAGAAACGAGACAGAGAAAATATCCCTAAATGTGTGTAAAAACTAAACAGGTCCTGTGGGGGGTGCTGTAACCATGTCTTGGGAATATGATGTAAAATTACTGTCCTCTTACATGTGAGCTAAATATAACAGTTTCTTCCTAATACAAGAATGATTAAAGGTAAAGAATGTAATTTGGTGCCACTATAGTTACCAAAGGAAACTGCAAAAATAATGATTGTTTTTAAACAGGTTTCCCAAACACTGTCTCCCAATGGTTGGGCAAACAAATAGTCCTGCCCCCAAATTCATGCTATTGGTTGAGTTGCATTTTTAGGTGTGTCTTGGTATTCAAACCAAAAGAGCAATGTTTTAAAAGTGCCAAAGACACTTGTTGGGTTTTTAAAATTTGTTTTGGCATAATAAGTTGGGATAAAAACATATTTTATCACCTTTAACCATTCAGATTTGTTTTGCCTAAATGCTGAAATAACAGACTGCCCTAAATAACTGAATTAATAAATCAAAATAACTCAATTACACACTAGTGCCATCTCTCATTACTAGCAAAACCACTGGTGATCATTATGAAACATGAACTGTACTGACCGTTACCTTTAGTTCTGAAATTCAGCTGTTATTTCCTCAAATAAACTCTTGAGATGTGAAACACTGAGTTTGTGCAGCTTGTCTGGCAATTAGACACTGGATTTTATCACCACAGCAAACCACAAGTGGTGAAACTCAGAAACATGGTCTGGCGCTCCTCAGGGTTATGTCCGTGGTCCAAATGTGTTCTCACTCGTCACTTCTCTACTGCAACAAACACATTACTAAATGAATGACTGATCGACACAGCAGTCACAAACAGTTATGAGGCTGTGGCCAAAAATGATATCACAGAAGGTTTAACAACAATTCAGATTCAGAGTTAATGAGTTCACACAGCAGTCCATATGCAAAAAGATTTTGTGTTCAGTGGACTACACTTTTAATTTACCTTACATAGCACAAAAAACACTCTAATCCATCCAATTTCTATGCATTTCTGAATCCAAGCATGTAAGTTAACTCTTCAACTTGACCTCAAGAACATAACACAGAATCCAAATCACGCAGATCATAAACTCTTCAATGTATTGGCTGCAGTATCGAAGTGAAAAAAGTGCCAGTTTCACGGCACTCTCTCCAACATATTAAACACCATTACTGTCTGACTAAACTTACACTCATATTTTACCTCACATGCATTAAATCCATTTAATATATCATTATAGTAAATATTATTTATAGCTGGCATTTTTTTTAATGCTATCTAGGGTCATACGTCATATATTAACAGATTTATTTTGTTGGACTGTACTGTCACTGTGTTATCTCTACTGTACTGCAGAGTCAAGTTATAATTTCAATATACCTAAACTTTTTTCTCAGATGGCACTGTGCTATCACTTTTTAACACCTACTATGCCCATATTATATGTGTATATGAGGTAAAGGGAGAAAAGATTTAAAGCATTACAAAGTTAATGCAGGAAACCTTCTGCTTACTTTGCATCTGTCAAACTGTGTTTATATAAATGTGTGTGTGTTTGATTAATACATTTGTTTTGTTTAATCTAATGTTGTGAGCAGGTTTCTCAACTTGCTGGCTTTGATTATGCCCTTTTGCACCTTACCCTGAGTGCTCCCCAGAGGGTTAATGCTGGGAGGTTACAAGTTCCCTCCTCTTTTCTCTCCCTCCCTCCCTCTCAGACTCTTGCTCCGCTCTCTAGCTACTCTCAACTGAGTAACTCAAAGACAGACTCTTACAAGCACCACACAGGTTTATCATCACCAGAGAGAGCACAGAATCAACAAGAGACGGACTTTCAAGCACCATCAAGAAAGGAGATCTTACAAACTCAGTCAATGAGTTCTACCATGAATGGAAAACTTCACGTTTGAAGATGAACTTGGATTAAGCGGATTACATTGATCTGCATAACTGGTAATCTCTCATCTGACACGCTCTTATTGACGTGAACATTCAGGAAAGGCGCATTTCCAAAGCTTTTTCTTTTTAACCCTACATTTATTGTAAAGTGATTTGGATACTGCAAGTACCTGATCATGGCTGAGGAGAGACTTATTCACCTGTTGAATACAACTTGGATAGTTTTTCTCATGCAAGGTTAGTTAACTTGTCTTTTATACTCTTCTCTCTGTCATTCTAAATGAAGCATTTCAAGACACTATTTAAAATACTAATAAATATTTAAATAATCATTTAAAAAAAATGAAAGCGCATGATCATACGCCTGATACATTTGAATCATAAAATGTTTTTTATATTGTGATGCCACACAAAAAAAAGAAGAAGAAAAAAAAAAAAGCTTTTAGAGTCATACAATGTGGTTTTTATCCTCTAAAAACAACTGGTGCTCAGTGGTTCTTAATCCTGGTCCTGGTCTCCCTTATCTGACACACCCAAATCAGGTCTTGGAGCCTCTATTATTAAGCTGATGATATAAATCAGGTGAGTTAAATAAGCAAAATATCCAAAATGTGCAGGTCTTCAGATCCAGGACTGAGAACCACTGTTGTTGAGAAACCAAATATGCTTATTTGAAGAACCTACAATGCAACTGCATTAACTTCATTAATTAAAAATCACCATATAGCAACTCAAAAAAACTATAAAGCCAAAAATGTAAGAAACGTGTTCTTTGCTGAACCTGAAGGACCTTCATGTTTATCATACTAGTACAGCCTAGATCTGCATTTATCACAGATCCAACCGGGCAAAACAATCATTATAAATCAGAAACATACCTATGATTAAGTTTTATGGCACATTTGAATTAATTAATCTTATGTCTTATGGTATTCATGTAAATGCAAATAATCACAAATATGAATTATGAGAATCTTAAGTATAAGCAAGTTTAAGAATGGCTTATTGTTAATGTGTGAAAGTATGAGCGCTGCCAGCCAAACACCTTCATTATCGAGACCAACATGTCTGAGCAATTTCTACTGGATTTTTTTGTCTGGATTTCATAAGAGTAATTAAGATCTAAAGGATGACAAACAGCTCTCAAGAAAAGGTTCAATTAAAGTTTTAGAGGTAATTCCAGCTTTAATTAACCTTAATAAAACCTATGACAAAACTAAACTTGTCCTTACATTGTTAAAAGAAACACATGCAACTCACGCTTACAGCCTTTCTGAATACTTAAGCTGATGTTGGTGGGACATTTGTGCATGTATAAAACACAGTGGGCTAAAAAATGCTTCTGGTTTGCATGCAAATGATATAATCAATCACATTTTTGAAGCCCATATTCTTAAAAAAAAAGTTTTTGCAGCACCTCATCAGCTACTGCATTTACACTATATATGGTCTACAAAGTTATTTTGACATGAAAAAAGTTCTTGATGTTACATTTATAGGTTCTTTAGATCAGCATGTCAGTTTCTGGCTTCTTTAAAGCACCACACAGATGGTTTTCTAAAGAAATAAAGAATAACTGTCAGTTCAGGAACTTTAAAAGGTTCTCCAGTGGCATAAGGTTATAACTTTCATTTTTAAGAGTGCACAAGTAACAGAAATTTGGCTTGTACTCCAGGAAAATCACTGTAAGTTAGTCAGGTGAAGTTGAAAGAGCTTTAAATATAAATAGCAAAGAGTTTTGCTCGACACTGCGATCTCACTCTCACCTATCCCCATGCACCGCTCTTTTTCACCTGTCAGTCTCCTCCACGGGCCCCGGACCCCCGTTTTTGTTCCAGGCTCTTTTAAAGTTAGCAGGGTTGTAGAGGAGGCCATTGTTTCCTGTGAAAGCAGATCACAGCTGTGGAACTAATGCCACCATTAAAATAATGATTAGAGTAACAGGCCAGCGCCATTAAGGACCCCTTCTGTTCGTATGCCATTTAGTGGCTGTTTTTCTTCTATGCTCCCGTTCCTTTCAGTCAGGGATGGTTAGGGTGATGAAGAAAGCAATAGGCTTCTGTTCTCACTATCAGGCCGCCTACAGAACGAGAGAGAGGGAAAGACTGGTGCAATTACACCCACCCCCAATGACTCATGGCAGTTACCCATGACCTCAGAGGTCAGTATGTGTGCATTTGTGTGCCTGTACTTTTTCTTTTCTTACAAAACATGGGTTTCTTTTATCAAACAGCGGAATTAAATCTGCGAAAATGATTAATATCATGCCCATGCGCTTGAGTAATCTGCCAAAACAGATGCTAAATGCAACAATGTATTGTAGTTGGCTGTTATACTTTGTCTACTTTGATTTAAAGTGGAAAATTATTTAACACAAGGTGATTTTACAAGAAGTTACGCCTCAACATTGATTAAAAAAAAGCTTGAAGGCTTTCCAGTATTACAAGGAATCGCCACCATAATTTTTCCAGCTGTTTGGCATTGTCTGCTCCTCTCATTCCACCGTTTTAAAAATATGTCTGCTTTGAGATGCATGAGTAATATTCATAAACATACGACATGATAGAAAGGCTGTCAGCCATTTATAGATAAAAGGAGGCCCAGTGCTTGTCAGAGAGACTTTCACTGATGCACTACATTTCAAAATCATCAATCAGCTAGGAGCATAAGATCACATCAGTTACTGTCTCGTTAACTGATTTGGTATGTGGTCAGTAACAGGTTGGATTAATGCATATGGTTGACTAATGTTGGTGAATTTTTGAGAAAAAAAAAACAAAAAAACCTTTTCCACATTTTGACATAACAAATCCCATATACATGATATGTATAATATATAATACTATTTAAAAGTTTGAGGTAAGATTTTAATTTAGATACATTTATAAATTACAAATTTATAAATTCTTAATTTATAAAAGTAAGAAATTACTACGTTTATATAGCAGGGATGCTTTAAATTTATCAAAAGTAACAGTAAAGATATTTATAATGTTACAGATTACTTTTATTTTAAATAAAGGACTTCTATTTCTATTTTTTCAAGCTTATTTACAAAAAATCCTGACAAAATTTGATCATGGTTTCCACAGAAATAACGCAACTCTGGTTAATATTGATGATAATTAAAAATGTTTCTTGAGCAGCAAATTGGCATATTACAATGATTTCTAAAAGATCATGAGACACTGAAGACTGGAGTAATGATGCTGAAAATGACATTAAATTACATTTTAAAATATATTAAAATAGAAAACTTATTTTAAAAGTAATAATTTTTCATAATACCACTGTTTTACTGTATTTTTTATCAAATAACTGAAACATTTGCAAGCATAAGAGACTTAAAAAATATCTTTAAAAAAATCCAACCCGATCTCATGAAAGTGTGTATAAAAAGGAAACAAAAAGTTGTGGTATTGATAAGCAAACATTGACTTTGTTGTGTATATGCTACCCAGCTGGTAGGATTAGGGTTGTGGGGTAGATGCTTATCATATGCACGCGAAAACTGCGTATCATATGCACGCCAACAAATTTCATATCATATGCACGCGAAAACTGCATATTATATGCACGCCAAACATGTGAGTATCATATGAATGCCAAATTCCATTTTTGCGTATCAATACCACAAGTTTTCATTTAATTTGGCATACTATTCATACGCATTTTCCTGAGACTGGGCTCAAAAAAATCATACCATCATACATGTCAAAGTGATTTTAAATGAAATTATTAAATATCACTGAAATAATGCAGTTTTTTATTAGGTTGGAATTTGGCACGACATTTACTGAAGTTAAAGTTAGTGTAACACAATTAAATTTGAAGATCTACTGAAAGTTGTGTTCAGATCAAGATCAGAATTTCATAAAGTTAACAGCATTTCTGCCATAATTTGCCTTAACACTCAATTAATAACCAAATACTTGTTGTTTTTGATTAGGCTAGCAATATATTGCATTAACTAGACCCAAATACCTAACAGAACTAAAAAAAACAAAAAAACAAATGGGATAAGTTACCAGAGCTCTACTGGTTAGTCACTATCAGTGATGTTGAGTTAACCCTAGGGGTAACCGTTACTTTGAGGGACAAACTTTCTCATAATCCCTTATCTAAATGAAAACAACTGCTAGATTAAGCAGGTTTAACGTTCATGAAAAGACAACAATGCTGCAGAATTGTAAGGAAGTTGAGTGAAGGGAAGAATTCTGGGGAAAAAAAAGCACACATACACCCACCATTTCTTACATGGAGATATAACTGCTCTGTACACAAATCGTATTCACATTCACTTGAACGTATCAACAGAGAAACATATTGTCCTACTCTTTTCATAAACATATGCACATGAACATAAGCGTTCACACACCTTTGTTACCCCTAGCGCTTATATGCATGCACACACATGCAGACTTGACTCTTTATATGAAACTTTACCTTTCTGTAACTGTACTTCATCAGACAAAAAGATTGTGACAGAGGGAGAGGGAGAGGAAGCAAGGAATCTGAGCTCTATCCAAAGTAAATGAGGTGTAAATGGGAGTTTTTTCATCAGGGAGCAGTTATCAAAGCAGGGGCCGGTGGGAGAGAGAGGCGGATGAGCAGCACAAAGGCAGCTAAACACTGAAAAGGGGCCATTTCATGCATGTGGCAATACTGTAGTGCAGTGATGATGGTATCAGATGGTGATACTATGGTGCTTTGATATATGCAGTAGTTCTGAATTATTACCATATTCATATATACAGTATGATCCAAAAGTCTGAGAACTCTTTTTTACATGGAAATAAATGAAGGTTTAAGATTTTGAAAATGAAAAATAAAGTTATAACGTAAAATGAAGAAATTTTATTAAAACAAAATACTATAAACGAGGCTAAAATACAACAATTAAAATGTGAAATTATTAGTATTAATTAATAATTAACTAGTATTAATTCTAATTGTATAATTAGTAAATATGATTTTTTTTCAGTTTGACTTTTCAAACAATTACTCTAAAAA
The DNA here is from genome assembly GCF_018340385.1 of Cyprinus carpio. Lineage (NCBI taxonomy): Eukaryota > Metazoa > Chordata > Actinopteri > Cypriniformes > Cyprinidae > Cyprinus > Cyprinus carpio. The sequence goes on along the minus strand of NC_056602.1, from coordinate 25,642,860 downwards.
AATTATTAAATTAAAAATAATGCAAAACAGAAGCATTTTCACTTATTTAAGTGATTTATACAACTTTTAATTTTCAGTTTGATTAAGTTGAAGTACTAGCCTAAATAAATAAAACGTGAAAAACTAAATAAAAATGACCAAAAAAATTAAAAATAAATAAAACTTCAACTATAATTAAAATGAAAACAGAAAAAAAAAAAATGAAGGTTTGGAATTTATGGAATTTGTTTTGAAGTGTTGGAATTTTAAATGAAAAATGGAATTTTAAATAAACAAATAAAGTTTATGATTGATATTAAAATTGAACTGGTTTGATGTGACTGAAAATAAGGCCATGTGTACAGTCTCGACTTTTTTTATCCTTTGGAATAACATGTTTTTAATGTTTTATTTGAATGAGTGATCAAAATTGAACCGGTGTCTCTCACAGTGTCATTTTATTCACATTATATTAAATAGGCAAAGGCAAATGGCAGGAGGAACAGTGGTAGAGAGGAAGGGGATATTTTCAGTAATGACGCATTAGGGGTGAGAGAGAAGCTGTCCAAATTGAAATGACAAATAAAAACAAATACATGAAACCGATGGAGGTACTTTTGCTAGCCTCACTTCTTCTATAAATCAATGTCTCCAGTGTGTGCGTCTGGGGGTGTTGAATGGTTGGAATATTAGGACAGGTAGTTTACTTTGGCTCACACTAAAGGGAATTGCCTGTAAGCAAAGAGACCACACACACATTCCACCACAGCGCCCTCTGCTGCTCAATATCATGCACTGCCGCTTTGACTGGGACGCACAGCGCTTCCGTGCCATTTATAAGAGAGATAGAAAGATAAGAGGAGACAGAGTGAGATTATAACATAGATAGGATCTCGCCGTGAAATCCTCACAAAATTTACACCATGTCTACACTGAGAGACACAACACAACCTCAGCGCTCCTATTTACCAATTAGATGGACGTCTCTCTCTCTCTCACATATATATATATATAAATATATATAAATGACGTAGATATATATAAATGGTAGGTGTTTCAAAGTGAGTAGTTTTCATGAATGGGTGATTTTTTCCCTCGACATTAGCGACAGCGACCGTTATGCAAATACAGGAGCTTAATATGAAAAATTCTAACGAACTATACAATAACTTTCGGCGATTAGAGGCGTTTAAAACGTATAAACGTGGCGTTTATAGACAGGTTGAGGACTTTTAATTTTTAAAATGGTAATAACAGCAGCTTTCAACCCAAGTTTACGAAGCGCTGCTCCAGAGGTTTTGCAACAGGCAACCAATCATAAACTGAAGAGTGCCTGCCTCATTAAATATTCATGAACCATGAACTCTTGAGAAGCAATTGAAATGGTCAAACAGCGGAAAACGCAAATAATATTTTAGAAACATACATTCTTACAAAATCTGACTACCCATAGTAAAGTATTAAAATTTTAAATATGGAAAAACTAGACTGAAAATGACCCTGGCTTAGAATTTCAAGTGTGAAAAGCCCAGAAGCTATATATCTCTACTCTACATGCAGATAGTAATATAAAACAGGCCTGCATTGAATAAAAAAACATACAAGAGAACCCCAGCTTGATTAGAGGCTGCTGAACCATCAAAACAACCGTAAACAGGCGGGTGAAAAGCACATGCTAACTCTATAGCATTATCACTTTATTGTGATCGTGAACAACAAGTCTGCTTTCACATTGGCTCTGTATTGGGAAAAAAAAAAAGAAATAGAGAAAAAACCTTTAAAAAGCAGAGCCTGTATCCCTCCCAAACAGCATGAGGAAATAATTCCCTTCTTTCAGGCAAACAACTAGACCCAGCCTGACATGCTCAATAAATGCTCTGTAATTATGCAATCAGAGAAGTTTTAGGGTTACAGTTAACAACTGTGAATAAAAGCTTTTTTATTTAGTGCTTCTCTGAGAGAAGTTTCATCTGATTATAAGTTCCATCGAACTGATTAAAAAAACTATAAAATAATACATGGTGGTTATATTTTTGGTGTAATATAAAAACAAAAAAAAATAAGATATATGATACTTAATAATATGTAACATTTTTTTTTAGTATAATACTAGTAATAATACTTTTAAATAATACTTAAATATGACTTTTTAATTTATAATTTTATTTATATTGTTTTTATTTTATTGCTTAAAAGTTTTTGTTAAGTAATTTATTATGTTAAATTGATTATATGTGTTTTGTTTTAATTGTTAAAAAATATATATTATTCATTAAAGAATCCTTTAAAAACATATCATGGTTCCCGCAAAAATCATGGTGAGCGTAAGAGACTTCTCTTGAAAACATTTTAAAAATGTTCTGTCCCCAAACTTTTGAATTGTAGTGCATATTGAAATGATTTATTTATTTTTTTTAAAAGCATTTGCACTTTAAATTAAATTAAAAACCTCACACCTCTAAATTATCATTAAAGTATTTCCTGAGTTTTGCAAGGAAATTTTCTTAATTATTATCAAAATAAACCGTCACAATGGAAATCAATAATCTTAATTGTCCTAAAACAGGCTTAATCTTTTTTTAATATTTACTGATATAATCTGTTGAGTTTTGAATGGATATTTTTTTTTTTATTATAAAAGTAAACCGATTTCAGGGGTTGTTTCTCTCCTTCCCACCCGTTCAAGTTTGACAGAAGAGCTCATGATTTTGTGTCCACATATAGTGAAGCACTTCTCAGCATGCAACTTCCCAAAGTTCTCCCTCTGCTAATGAGGTTTACTACACCATATATCTATAATGTTCTTACTCAAGAACAGCTCTGCGGTGAGGCCAACGGCAAGGAGATTTACCGATCAAACAAAGATGCCCAGTGCCATGTTGACAAATCTCACTCCTCATGAACTGGAACTATGTTTGCTTTTCTGTCTGTTTAAAAAAATTGTTATATTTAATTTGCAAGTGTTGTTTTTTTCTTTGGATTGTGTTGAATATGGTTTCTGATTGAATTGAAGTTGGTGTCTTATTGAAGTGACGTGCCTCACCACAAATCGTGGTCAGAGCAGGATTGGGATCTATATATGGCTCTAATAGACCTCATCACGTTTCATTACATGGAAAATTACAGAAATGCAAAATCCTTCAACCACTTCCAGTTCAGCAAAATCCTGTTTATGGACCGTAAAAGACCATGAAGTGAAAATGCTCCTCTTGGAGTTTTTTTTTTTTTTTTTTTAATTGCTGGAGGTTCCAAAGCTTTTTGAAGTGTCTGAGGTTTTTAAAGGTTTAATTTATTTGTAAATGTGGTGGCAGAGTCATGAAAAGAGATCAGCACATTATTGCAAACTAAGAGCTTCTGGAATGATTTCAACGAAGCCCTTTGGATTTAATATATTGGCAACTCTTACAAGCAACAACAATCCACATAAACTGTTAATTGGGACTATAGCTTAGAACTCATGACTTGCAACTACACTTTAAGGAAATATTTTTATTAAATACATTACCATATAGAAACTTTTTAGGATTTAACAGGATTTAAAATATTTTTAAAATATATATATATTTTTAAATATATTTATAATACATCTTCTTTTTCATTTCAACTTTAATAATGAAAAGAAAATAAACTTAATGATATAGTTCACCCAAAAATGAAAATTTGCTGAAACTATAGTCACCCTCAGGCCATGCAAGATGTTGATGAGTTTGTTTCTTTATTGGAACAGATTTGGAGAAATTTACCATTATATCACTTGCTCACCAATGGATCCCCTGCAGTGAATGGGTGCCGTCAGAATTAGAGTCCAAACAGCTGATAAAATATCACAATAATCCACATGATTCTAGTCCATCTAATGTCTTGTGAAGTGAAAACCTATGTGTTTGTACGAAACAAGTCCATCATTAAGGCCTTTTTCAAACCATTGTTTTTCTGGCATAATATTGCTTTTTCCAGTGAATAAGTCATCTCATCTGAATAAGAAGAGAAATATGTCAGTGGATTTTGATGTGAGAGGAAAACAGGATGGATTATTTCACTGGAAGAAGCATTATTAACGGTTACGGACTTGTATTTTGGCAGGAAGCGACAGTTTTAAGTTAAAAGCGCCTAGATGGATTTGTTTCTTACAAAAACAGCTTTTTCGCTTCACAAAATATCAATTAAGTTCGCATTAACATACATACAGACTGAAAATTTCCCTGTCTCTCCTCAGTTTTGTGTGTAAGGGGCAGTAAGCTGTGGGAAGTGCCCACCGCCCCACTCGTACCCCATGCCAACCTCAGCACAAGACTGTTTTGGGAGCCACAATGCCAGACTCAGCTACGCCATCTACAGAACGAAGCAAGAATCACAGCCACCATACCACCCAAACTGGAGGGCCACTGGGTGTCAAGCAGGTAAGAGACCAAACACTTTTGACCCAATTTATGTTTCAATCCAAAATCCTGGTCTAATTGTGATTTGTCAGTGCATATTATCAGTGTTGAGAAACCTACTCTGAAACTGAAGCCAAGTGTCATTTAAAGTAGTTCAGTCATTTTGTCTCATTGAATATCCTTCAATTGAAAATGCATCTCATTATGGAATTACAATGGTTCGCAACTGTCATATTAACTAACTTTTTGACTTAAAATATTTTTCATTTCTTCTCAGATGTGAAGTGCGACCCGGCCCAGAATTCCTCACTCGATCCTACACATTTTACCAAAGCCCCACACGTCTCTTCAGGGCCCTCCAGCATTATTACTCTGACAGCGAGTGCCACATCCCAACCTACTCTCTTGTAATCAGGGGTAAGCTGCGGCTACGCCAAGCGTCGTGGATCACCCGTGGAGCCACTGAAGCAGAGCACCACCTCCATAAAGTAGGAATGGTCATTCACAGCCAGAAGGCCATTCATCATCTCTCTACCCGCCTGCCCTCTTCCTGCCTGGGGCTCAAATCTGGAGGACACCTGGTGCCTCATCGCTTCTATGAACTCTTTAATGCCAAAGCAGAGAAAGACTGCCTGGGTGCTCTCGGGTTCTCCATGATGGAACTGGAGTTGCTGCGGGTGGAGACCCATCACCATCTGCACAGCAGGCCGGCTCAGGAGCTGTTCTTAGGGGATGTGCACACAGACTGGAACGAAAGGGTGCACCACAGACCAACTGGTTATCAGGAGCCTCTGCAGAATGCTATGGTGAGTGTTAAGACTACCAATTTTATTTTGCTTTAAGACTGCTTAGGACTGCTAAGATAAAATGCTGACCAAATTCAATATCTACACTTTAAAAAATAAAGGTTCTAAAATGGGGAATTCAAAACACTGCCATAGAACATGGGTGCCCAATCCAGGCATTCAGTTCCAACCCTGATCAAACACACCTGTCTGTAATTATTGAGTGCTGAAGATCTCAGTTAAATCAATTGGGTTTGATCAGGGTTGGAGCTGAACTTTGTGGGAAAGTAGATCTCCAGGAACAGTACTGAGGAACCCTGCCATAAAAAAAAAAAAAAAAAAAAAAAAAAAACATTCTAGGTTCCTCAAAGAACCTTTATCATCCATAAACCCTTAAAAACAGAGGTTCCAAATGGAAGTTTTCACAATGATGCCACAGAAGCACCATTTTTGGTTTCCCAAAGAACTTTTTAGTAAACAGTTCTTAAAAGAGCAATTTTATTGTAAATAATATTTTAATACAATAAAGAACCTTTTGGGGAATTGAAAGGTTCTGCAGATGATAAAAGGTTCCTCATAGATGCCAGTAAAGAATCTTTATTATTTCTAATCCACAAGAGGTTCTTTATAGTGGTGAGGGGGGGGGGGGGGGGGTTTAGATTAAAATGTTATTTTTCTTCTTCTTCTTTTTTTTTTTTTGTATAATCCATGATAATTGTTTCCAGGATTTTTAGATGAATAGAAAGAAAAGCATTATTTGAAATCTTTTGCAACATTTTAAAAGTCTTTCCTGTCACTTTTTTTCAATTTAATGCTTCCTTGCTGAATAGAAATATAAATTTCTTCCAAAAATAAAAATAGAATTGACACCAACCCTAAAATGAACAAAATCCTTCTTTTTACTCTCAGCACCACATCCACCCATGCCCAGTGTGCGCCCTGGTATACCGAGCCTCTGAACAGCATCCACCCATCCTTCCTCCATCCCCTTCCATCCCTCTGCATCTAAATGGAAACTGGGTGAGTCAACACTGCGAGTCCCATCCAGCCGTCCTCTTCCTCACTCGTCTTTTTGTTTTCAATGAGGAGCAACGCACTTGGGAGGGGACCTACCAACATTACTCCGACCCAATGTGCCGCCAGCCCAGCTTTACACTATTGGCATCAGGTCATTATGTTAAAGTGGGACAATCCGCTAAAGTACATGGGGCCACCGCGCTCGTCTTTAAGGTGACACGAGCAAAAGTGATCGTGTATGACCAAGCACTGCTGCAGGAATTTAATTCAACGCAAAATGGGAGATGTGGGCAGCCGGGTGGGTGGGAGACGGGCGTCGCGCAAGACATAACCTGGACAAACGGATGCGACGCATTGGGGATACGACTTCCGCACAAAGAGTATGAGCTGTTTAAGATGGGGGTGGATAATAAAGGGCACCCCCTGTTGTTTAATGGGAAAAGGCCCACGGATGGATCCAGCCCGGATAGACCTGCAAAAAGGCCAACGTCCTTTCAGACACCAATGGTGCAATGCAGCACAAGGGTTGGGGTGGAGCCACGCTACAATTCCTTCAGTGATCATTCAATGGGACCTAAGATAAGCTCTGCTAATGCACTGCACTCTTCGTTGATTCTGCTGTCTGTATTAAATGCATGGTGCTGGAATATTTATCTTTTCTAAAATATGACATGCCATTCATGTTCACTGATCAAATTCTGACCCATTTATTACGGGCATTGTACAATCTGATAGACTGGAGGAGGATTGTTCTCTTTGGTGCTATAACAAAACGCTTGCTGCAAATGCTCTGAAATATGACACTTTTTTTTTATCTAAGAAATTTTCATAAAGCAACATTTTTACATCGAAACCTCCTTTTATCATATAGTATATCAACATTAATTTTTGATGTCTGTCATTTGGAGCGTTGCTTCATATGAACTCCAGAAGAATGCTACATGGATATCTATTCAAAACCTGAATGTTCTGTAGAAAGTATATTTGCCAACATTCCATCAAGATAAACAGTTACATGTAAAATACTTCAAATACTTACCAGTGCACAAACAATGGTGTGATTTTGGGGTGGGACTATCTGTCTGACCGACCAACGGGAGGCAGGAGTATTCGAGGAACCTGTTTGAAAACAGTCATTATATCTGCAATTCTTCAGCTTTAAAACCAGATGTGGGAGATACAGATAGACATTCAGATTTTCTTTCAACTGTAAATGAAGAAAGAAGATTTCCCCCCCCAAAAAAAAAAAAAAAAAAAAAAAACACGCTGGAAGTTAAAATGCCTTTTTCTGATCTTGTATGTCCTAATTATTTGATCTGAAGTGCATACGTGGATTACATTCAACATAAACTACCCTGTATTCTTTCAATAGGCTGTTGTCTTCAAGACAAGGACACTTAGCTATTTTTTGCCATCTAATAAATTTTATGTAGCTTTAATCTTCTAATAATGGTAAGGGTGAATATATTTATTGCTACCATTAAAGTAATTTTGATAAGAAACTTCATGGATGCTTTTTTTAACATTGATTCTCTATTAACATATCTACATATTAGTGCTGTCAAACGATTAATCGCAATTAATCGCATCCAAAATAAAAGTTTTACATAATATATATGTGTACTGTTTTTTAAATTATGTATATATAAATACAAACACATGCATGTACTGTATATAAGAAAAATATGTAATGTTTATTTTTTAAATATATTTATATATAATATAAATTATAAAAATATAAATATATATTTTTAATATATATATACATTTTATGTAGATACATTTTTTCAAAATATATACTGTCTGTGTGTGCTTTTATACATACATAATAAATATACACAGTGCACAAATATATATTATGTAAACAAAAACTTTTATTTTGGAATGTGATTAATCGTTTGACAGCAGTACTACATATATCTAGTACTGTACAAAATGTATCGTGTATGACTATGGACGTTCAGTGAGCTCTTGCACAATGGTTCAATTCACATCCAATGTTGAATACATGTGCAAGACATTTGAACAGAGCTGTCATATGGCTTCCACATTATGCTCACGCTCGCCAATATCTGAAGCATAAGTTCTCAGAACTCGTACAATTCACTCCCTCTGTTTATTTGGAAGAACAGGAAGTGTTCAACTCATTCAGTCTTAGTTTAGCAGAGCGTGCGATTTTCTGTTTTTACAGAGTGGAGTGATTCCTTGTTCTGGAGGCAATCTTTAGAAGCAAAAAAAAATTCCAAGATGTCCAAAGGAATCTGTCAAACATAAAAATGCATGATATTGTTATAGTTTTGACATGACCCTTAAAGGAACTGGATATAAAATAAATAAATTTGGGATATAAAAAAGATAGAAATACCATATTTGCTTATATGGTTTAGAAACAATTGCTGTAGTCATGTTTTTTTTTATTTTTATTTTTTTATTTTAGCAACTACAGTTACCATTTTTAGATGTTAATCCTTAATTAAATGCATAAGCATGAACACATCAATTATGAAATAATCAGAGGCACTCATGAAATCCTTGGTTCATACTCATGTTCAGATTTGGTATATCGCAAAATACCATTCTTTTCTCCATTGCAAAACCTTTCGAGATCCTGTGCTGAAGTGGATACACATGCTTCTGTAAAAGCCACATTGTTTTGTAAATAACTATATTACCTATGATCCTGCAAAGACCACCAATCACGAGTCACGGAAATTACAGCAAAAGAACAACAACATCCGACTGTGAAACAAACAAGTCTTCCTACACTCTCAAACTACATATATTTTTTATATGTATCCAAATATTGTGTAATAATTAATATAATTTTTTATAATACGCAGCGTTATGTCTTGTGAATAATGTCTTTTTTACATTATTCACAAGATTTCATAGCTTCATAGATTTTTTTTCTATCTTAAAATATACTTTTTTATATTTCCACTTTTTTTGGCTTCAAATACCAAGATGAATCATAAAAATTGTTGTGATTCTCATATATGGGTGGTTTGTTTTATGGCTTGTCACAATTAAAAAAGTCCCTATGGAGAAAATGAATGGCACAAATACTTACAGAACAAAGTCGTTGAAAAAAAACTGCACTGTTGCGTTATGTGGGGGAAAAACTGCTTGTATGCAACAATGACAGTCCTATAAAGTATTGTGTCTTATTAATCACAGATGTTCTCAGCATTTGCACTTACCAGATAACAGCCAAACCCAGAGTTCAAACCTAACAGTAAAAAAATGAAAAGAAATTGGAATAACCCTTAATTTTGAAATGTTTAGCCTTAATAAGCAATGTCATATGGCCAGCCATTACCCAAAATACTCAAGAGACTTCCGCTTTCTACTCGATTTCTTTTTTACTTATCTTAGAACTACATCATTAAAACCATCTGCAGGCTTATTTCTGTTAAACAAGTCTTTTGGAATCATGAAACGATGGAGTTTGTGGTTTTTCTGTTAAAAGTAATGAAATAATGGTCGCTGGCCGAGGGACGTAACGGAAGAGAGTGCGGAGGGCAAAGCAAGTCACATCCAAAAGGCAGCAGATTGTTTGTATTAAATCGTGTCTGTGACGGTGGCTCTGGGTGCCATGAGGTAATGCTTTCTGGTTGTAACAAGAGTTCCGAAGATTGGGAATTTGGAAATAATAAATAGAGAGCGGCAGAACAAGTCACCATACTGACAACTAGCCAATAACAGCAGATGACTGTAGAAGTCCAGCAAAACTGATTAAAAATAAGTGACAATTTTCAGAGGTCTTTCTGTGGTTACAGTAAAACTAATAAAAGCCAACTGTCGGGAGATCATATTGCAAAAAAGCCTTTGGCTTGTAATCACGCTTCTTGCTTGTCAAAAGAATCTATAAAAAGATTTAACACAAAGCCTATTTTGCACTGTTCAATGAAAAGTTACGAAGCATAACAGCATGACTGTGTCCTAGTTACAATGTCTTTGCGCCTTGGTCTACTGCTCCAATTATTATTGCTAATGGGATGGGCGGCTTTGATCATTGGCTCTTGTGATCAGAAACAACACACGAGAGCAGCAGTTGTTATATAGTGGGTCAACAACACACTAGAGCCGCCGTTCTAAACTAGTGGGTCGTGCAGAGTCAGGATGACAAAATAAACCGACTTATCAATTAAAAACCGCAAACAAACTATGCAAGGTTAACAAAAACCCAGACTGTGTTAAATTCACTAGAGAAGAGGACGAACTTGGAAAGAGCATGGTGTGGAGAATTATTGGCTGCCGAGAGCAAGAAACCATTACAAGTCAAGGGACGTTTTGAAACTCTATAAAGTCAAAGGAAGAGTAAAATCCAGTTTTTCTATAGCAGATACACAACTGATTGTTATTCAGGAAGGGGGTAATAAATTGATCAAAATTTAATGTTATAATGTTACTGTTAATGTAATTATAATGTTACAACATTTCTATTTTAAATAAATGCTGTTCTTTTGAACTTTCTATTCATGAAAGAATACTGGAAAAAGTATCACAGTTTCCATACAAAATATGAAGAGACACGACTTTCTTTTTTATCACTGATAATATGTTTCTTGAGTAGCAAATCAGCACATTAGAATGATTTCTGAAGGAACATGTAACACTGAAGCCTGGAGTAATAATGCTAAATATTCAGTTTTGCATCACAAGAATAAATTACATTTAAAATGCATTAACATAGTAAACGGATCTCTTAAATTGCAATAATATTTCAAACTTTTTATCAAATAAATGCAGCCTTGGTGAGCATAAGAGACTTCTTATCAATCCCAAACATTTGAATAGTATAGTGTACATCATATTAATTTAGCCTATTTTTAAACTATGCAGCTCAGAAAAACAAAACCAAAGAATCAAATCAACTAGACTTGACATGCACAGTCCACTGGGGTGGAGTGATCCGTATATGGCGGTAAGTTTGCATTTTGCAATCATGCATTCACAGAAGAACATGTTTCTGGCTGGCAAACGATAATAAAAAAGGTACAATAACACAATGCCAAAGTAAAACGTTTTCCTTCAGCAAATCGATGTGTCCAAACCTCAGAATCTTTGTGGGTTTGTCATAATAATTCCCTAGTAAGGAAACAATGTGAACCAACTTCTTTAACAGACTGATGAAATCCAGCCTTCGATGCAGAAATTATAAAAGTACAAAGATAACATTCCATACTTAACAGCGGCGAAAAATCCCCTCGGTCGGCCAGACAACTGACATTGCTTCAGATGTAGCAGAGATGCTTAAAAAAAGTGTTATTGTATCTCATTACAAAAGTATACTTCACACATGGTAAGCATTTGCACTATTTATACGAGTCATTATTTGATGGTAGTCTTTCCAAACCATCATAAAACTGATTTCATCCCACAAAATGATACTACCTCTTGAGACCGCGCATGTAAAAGTTGCTTCATAAAAGTCTTCCAGAGTACAGTAACAGCCTCAAATCACTAATACTCACAAAGAAGAGCTACGTAAGGGCTATTTGCCCCCTTATTCTCGACTACAGACCTCCACTCACAAGCTCCATTAGAAACATCCATTTCAAGGCTGTACAGTTCAGTATATGAGCTACAGCTGTCCAATAAAACTTCAACATCAGCTAGACCCACTGACATGAGGAAATATAAAAAGACATTACATATCTATAAGGTCTCTTCTGTGGTATCTGTTTTCAAAGTGCAAGTGTGAGGTCCTGTAATGGATCAGATTACATATTTATGAAAAACCAGGACGAATTTCACTTAGACTGACCTCATTCCGTTCATGAAGTCAAACTGCGCTTATTGTTTTAAAGTTCACAGCAGGTCATCAATCAAACAAAAAGGCATTTATTGTTCTGATTTGTGAGATGCAGTGAATACGCTTTACCTTCATAGAAAACAAGTTGGATTATTATACTGATAATAATCAATAGTATAATAGGGCCCATTTAACTATAAACTCCCATTAAAGAGTAAACAACAGTGTTTCATTTACAGTAACATTTGGGTTATTTACAACAAATGCTCAAAAAAGTGCAATTTAAGAACACTTAATTAAACTAACCATTTCTCATTTGAAAAACGCAGTCATTTATGCACTGTTGCAATTTATTTAAACGTATTTGTTTATATATGTCTCTAAATGTTCTTGGTATTGCATTATTTAAACAATAAAAATACTTTATTGTAAATACAGATATAGAAAAATACAGAAACTAAAATGCTTATTTTTAGTAAGTAAAGATCAACATCTGCTCTGTACTTTTTCGAAATTTAATAAAAAGAATAAGGGGCATGCATTTTATAGAAAAGACCAAACTGAGGTCCGCTATCCTGCAAGGTCAAATGTGTAAAATCCAAATACGTGCAGTTTATAAGCTAGCTGGAACCGACTTCCTAAATCTTTTTTACATTATTTTTGCAAGTTATGTATACATTTGTGCAGGTGTCCTGTCATTTTCTGTAACTTGAACATGTCTACTTGTGGGTAAGTTAACATCAGAAGCAATGCGGTAGATCTGAGGTGGAGTTTAATGATGTCACAGGTCTATAAGAGAGGTTTATATGTTTTTAACCACAGCTGTAACGTTTGAGAAAGTGAAAAATAAACTCTTAAAAGTGAAATTTCTCAAGTCAGACGAAGAGTCTCTTACAATGCAGTCGACACAGAAATCACCTCAAAAATCATCAGGAAGTCCATCGACAGGCATAGTATCCAACATTTTGTTGTCACTACTAAAAATATTAACAACATAAAAACACACAATTCACAGTACACGGAAAACATATTAAAGTAATAGTTCAGCCAAAAATTTAAATTGGCTGAAAATGCTCCCCCTGAGACCATTCAACATTGGAACAGATATGGAGAAATTTAGCATTATATCACAAGCTCACCAAAGGATGCTCTGCAGTGAATGGGTGCCATCAGAATGAGAGTCCAAACAACTGATAAAAAACATCATAATCCACACAAATCCACTACATCAATTAATGTCTTATTAAATGAAAAGTATGTTAAAAAAAAAGTCCATAATCCATAATAATGCTTCCTCCAGTGAGAAGTCAGTCCCCTGTTGTCCTGAACTGTTTTCGCTTGTATATGGTGCATATTTCTCTCCAGATTTAGACTTTTTCAATGGAGAAAGCATTACTTTGAAGAAATGGTTTGAATTTAAAATGTCTTGTTGGATTTTTTTTTTTTTTTTGTTTTGATTTATGTTGATTATTTATTGTTTTTTTTGATTTTTTTATCTGTTTTTTGTAATTATTACGGCGGCAATTATTTGCAGAGGATCCACTGTTGAGCAAGTGATGAAATTCTACATTTCTCCAAATCTGTTTTATGAAGAAACAAACTCATTTAGGGAGAAAGTTTTTATTTTGGAGTAGAATACTCAATTAAGTGGACAATGGAAACTGGACAAAAGAACAAACATCACAAAAAGTTTTGGTCTGGGGCTTTATTGATTTAATTTATTAAGATGCTACATAGTCCAACAAAGTTGGGGTTTCTTTATATACCATTATAGACTTGACTAGGAATATCAACTGTAATTTTCATCTTAGACTCATTATTTATTTATTTATATACATACAAAACGGTCACCTTCATGTTTACATCATATGTGAAGGTTTGGGGCACTATAGTACGGTTTAGGTATAATTACGAACCAGCAGATTGGCTGATACGCCCCCAAATCCCTCCCTCTCCATGGCAATCATACTCCTTGGTGAACTATACATAAACCGCAGTCCAAAAATCACTATACCCTGAACATCTCCTAAAGTTACTTACAAAGCAAAGTTTTGCCATTTGACAATACCGTAAGCTCCTCTGTTCCTAGAAATTCAATATCAGCCAAAGATGATCAACTGAAACAAAATCTTCTCAAGGAAGGGGGGTGGGGATAGAAGAGGAACATTACAGAAAAAGACACCCCCCACAACACCAAACTATGACACAAATACATATCAGGTCACAAAATGGTCCCCTGTAGGAAGAGTCTCTTTTCTGATGTTATTTCAGTTATTTCACAAAGTCAGACCGTTGTGCATGGGAAGATGACATTCTTTATGTAGTGCATTTTTAATATAAACAGTTCTGTGCAATAAAAGCTTTATTCATAACTTAAATCCAAACAAAACGGCTAAATTAACATCAGAGGACAGTAAAGAAACAGAGGGCTCAGGAAAACAGTGCAGAAATGCCAGGAGTGTTTTTTTTTTAAAGCCTTACGCTGTGAGATAAACCAGTGTTGTGTACATTTCAGACCACCGACAAGGCATATCAAAGCCATGCATTTATCTGGAAATGAGGTGTAGGCATGGCATGGCTAACATACAGGTAACAATACTCACATGTCAGTTTTTAAGGGAATAGTTGGCTCAACAATTTTGTCAACATTTTGTCAGCGTTTACTCCCTATTATGTTGTTCCAACTTCATTTTTTCCACTTTCTTCCATGAAACCCAAAAGAAGATGCTATGCAGAATGTCCAAGCTGCTCTTTTCCATAAAAGTGAATGGGAATTTATCCTGAAAAGGTCCAAAAAAGGACAAAAAGAAAGCAAAAAACACCATAAATGTGAACTGTGCACTACATACTAAAGTCATACATACCTTTGTGTAGAAAACAGAGTGAAATGTAAGTTTTTTTACTTATAACTTTACATTGGAGCTCTCAAATCTCAATGTATCATTTCATACAGTACACCAAATCTCATCAACATAGAATATCATCTGCAAAATCTCATAAATATCTCACATTGAATGCCAAATGCAAAACTATTTAAATGGCTTTAGACAACTTGGAATACAGCGCAAAAGATGTTTGGATGAGTTTTATGATACCTATATGGTGCTTTTTCATGCTTCGCAGCATAAATCACCATCTACTTTCCTTCATATGGAAATAGAGCAGATATTCCTAACATCTCCTTTTGTGTTTTTACAACGTGAACATTATGACAAAATGTTAAAGTCTGGGTTAACTACACCTTTAACTACTTTTTTGTTCTTTTTTGGAGGGTAAAGTGTTTATGGACCTGATGGTAAACTCTCCTCGTGGCATCTTCAGATAGAAAGTTCATAGGGAGAGAGACCGTCAACCAGTTGCATGTACATGGTGCATCAAAAGTTACGCTTAGCAGCTGCACTATTACTGTATATAATGACTTGATCAATAAATTAACTCCGGTCTACAGGCAGCAGAATGGAAACCGAGGTGTGATAAAAGGGCCCGAAAAGGACATTTCACCTATGGAGCAGCTTAATAAAATATAAAGTATTTTTTGCTCTCAACAGAGCCATGCATTCAAGCACATATTCCTTACCAAAAGAAAACGACAATAAAGAAAGGTGAAAAATCTATTCTGATTCTGACAGGGAACTCGGTTTGTGCAAAGCTTCATCGGAAGTTTCAGAGACATCAGCCCTGCGCCTTACTGAAAAACACAGCAGTTCACAGAGAAATATTGTTTTGAATGAGTAGGTGAAAGGCCAAATGGTTTCACCAACACTTCCCCAATAACAGCAGTTTGAAATATCTGTCACTAACAGTCCATTTCCTTGCTGTCAATTAAAGATATTTGTATTCCAATAATAACCTAAAAGTCAAATTGTGTCACCCAAGCCACTTAAAAGTAAGACTTTGTGGTGGATTTGGCATTTGGCTGACTGCAAGTGAAACAGTGATGACATTTTACAAAAATGTGGATATTTAGTGACCGAGGAACTATATGTTGTATCATAGTACCTGTTGGTACTCAAACATATCAGTTGGACTGAACAGAAGTGGATGGAAGATTTCAAATGCATGCTATTTTAACACCAGTGTGACTGGGGAAGATACTAGAAGGCTCGTTTTATCATTTACCTGGACAGTGATTGAAAATCTACAGGGTGAACTTCAGTGAAATGCTGCTTTAACGCAGGATGTTTGGGTATGCATAAATTAAATGCACATGTGACACTTTTCAAAGACGTTTAGCATTTGTACACAGTTTCAATTTGCTTCTGACCCACTGAGAAGAAAAAAAAAAAAGTGATAAAACAACATTCACTCTACCACAACTCAATCGCACATCTGGTGTTAGAAAATCCCTACAGCATTTTTAGTGGTTAAAATCTATGACATTTGTTATCCATTTGAACTTGCATCAGAAATGATTAAGGAAGAGGGGCCAAAATGATTTCACAATTTTGAGGCAAGAGCTGTGTCAGATTATTATTATTATTCTTTTTTTTTTTTTTTTTTGCACATAAGATGAAATTTCTTGATCACTTTATTAATTTTACACACCTCGCTAATCCAAAACTACCCAAATGATATGGCATTCGGATTAAACAAATTCTGCATTGGTTACTTGTCTGTTTTGTTTTTGTTTCATCCGCAATGCATGCTTGTAGCGCTCCCTTCTTGGATTTTACAAGGCCAACTTCCCTACGATGACACCCACGACAAAAAACAGCACAATTAGAGCGATCACCCTGGCGCTCAGCCCCTCCTCCTTCACTCTCACCGCTGGAGATGAGTGCGGAGCAGACATTACTGTGCTCTTCCTCATCCGAAGACCATCATCTTCCTGCTGGAGAGGGGCAGAGAGAGAGATAAAGATAGTTAGATGACAGAAATAATCTGGAGAGTTACGAAAAGCGCTTTTGACTCTGAGCTTGTCTCATTAAACAAGCAGCAGTAATGGTCCCCAGCTGCAGCTTCACACAGCACTGATGAGTAAAGCCAGGTTATCTTCAGTTCCGTCTCTCAGTATGTTCAACATCCTGTGGCCGGTACAAATTTAAACAATATGTGAACAAGCGCAAAAGTCATCTAGTCGATCAGTATGGCAGTTCTGTATTGTCTATACTTAGAGAGCAGGGTGGCAGATATAAATATGGCAGATATAAAAAGGCAGCCTGAACATTGACAAAGGGACAAAGTTGCCATGAAAAACTTAAATACTCCTTTTTAGGCACAACAAAACATTTTAAGTGGACATCAGAGGAAGAAAATCAATTAAAATGCATAATAACAGCTTTAAAGATAAATTCAATTCCAGGAATTTTCTTAATATGGCATTTAGAGTAAGTGCACCCTTAAATGCCACTTTCAAAATTTTTATTTTGTCTCAGCCTACTGGTATTTTAAGCATCATTTTCATTGCCTCTAAAATCAAGTTAGTAAATGAAGTGATCATACAAGAACTGACCAAAAAGCACTTGTGTGTAAAACCCACATTTAATTTCTATTTCCAGTCATTTATTTATTTCAAGTATACTTAATCTAAATTCAAGAGACTGCTATTCTGTATGCACTATCATTCAAAAGTATGGGGTCAGATTTTATTTATTTATGCAGTAAATTAATAATTTTATTCAGCAAGGATGCAGTGCATTAAAATAATTCAAGGTGACCATAAAGACATTTATAATTTTACATTTAAAATAAGAATTATAGAGATTTCTATTTTTTTAAATAAATGCTATGCATCAAAAATCCTGCAAAAAATTAAAAAAAAAAAAATTATTCATTCTGAAGACACTGAAGACCGGAGTAATAATGCTAAAAATTCAGCTTTGCATCACAGGAATAAATTACATAATAATAATAAAAAAAAATCAAATAGAAAAAAAAAATATATAATTCTAATAACCTTTCACAATATTCCTGTATATTTGATCAAATAAATCCAGCCCCTGTGAGCATTAAGAGACTTCTTTCAGAAACATTAAAAACTGTTACCAACCCCAAACTTCTAAAATGTAGTGTATATAATTTAATATTACTCTGATAATTGACAAATACATTAAGTACATTTGAATTTAGAGTTTCAAAGGACATATGTTTGATGATATTTTATGACATTTGTGAGAACGCAATTAGCAAGCATTACTCACCCTGATCTGTTTGTTCTCCTCTCGTAGCCGCTGCACCTCCATCTGCAGTCTTTTACATTCCTCCATGATCTTCTTCACCTCTCCATCATCCAGACTGGAGGGCATGGACTTCATAGACAATGTGGATGATTCCGACTTTGAGAGACTGGAGGATATCTTATTGCTTTCCATTTCATGCTGTGGCCACAATCAGGTTCACACACACACACACAGAACGAATCATGAGCAAATGCATCCATAAAAGAGCCAAGAATCTGTTTTGCTTATTAGTTTTAGGACGGGGCGTCATGCCTGCTGTCTTTGTCATTTCATAAACTGCCTAGAGCTCAGCGCTAACATGAGGAAGAACATAAAAACCCATCCACTCACTGTTTTCTCATTTTCAGCAGGCATCTCAAAGACACATCTCAGCTTGGAGTCCATCAGATCCTCAGGTTTGGCGTCCTTCCACTGCATGAGAGAAGAACAACACATGTAAACACGAGCATACATATGATTATACACCAAATAAACACCTCATGAGCTGTTTACAAACCCTAGCGACCTGCATACTTATACAGCATTTTCGGGCTCATTCCCGACATGAAAGCCTTGAATATATCAAAGATATAGAATATATCAAAAGCAAACTGATGCCAACTGTGGATGTTAGTTATATCAAATTGCCCACTGAGTGAGTTTTAAATCAGTCATTGTAGCTGTATCTTAGAATACACCGCAGACGGTGAGGCAGTACGCTCAGATTTGGAGCTGAGCTTTAGAGCCATCAACAGGAATAGTGAAAATATCTCAGCACAGCGAATAAGTAGCCAGATCTCTGCTCTACATTTTCTTTCCGCTTCTCCATTCCTGACGTTTTCATAACCTATTTATCATTGCATCTGCACATGCACACACATTTTCGGTATGCTCTATTTGGGGAATCATTCAGAAAGCTTCTAAAGTGTTTGGATCGTACTTTTGGGCACCGTCAAACACCGTTGGAGTTATATGACATCTGTTTGTATTACTTGAACAGAAAACTCACACCATGTTGTTCTATGCTGGAGGTTATCATAATACTATTGCTCTCTGGCACTATAGCACACTCATAGAAGCTTATATATTGAAACATTAAAATAATGCCAAATACTGTTTTATGACCAGTGCTGTTATACAAATATTAGTTGAAAAATGTAAATTTAAACCATAAATAAAAATGAGAAATGTTGTCTTGGAAACTAACTGAAATTAAATAAGTTCAAGCTGAATAGAAATAGAAAAAATAAATAAAAATGATAAAATCACATAACATTACTAAAACTACTAAAATTCAAATGTAAACAAAAATAAAACTCATTTTAAATATTAATAAACACTATAGGAGGTATATAAATGATATATTTATATATTTATGAATTCACCTTCACTTAGCAATTCTAAAATACATTTTAAGACTTCAGCATTTGGGACATCAACAATGGTTTTTTAATCCCTTACATATACAAGTTTCAAAGTGTTGCTAAAAAAGGAGCATATGCAACCAAAAAGAAATGCTTCTGAACAAATGAACGAGTCTAAACCTTGAGAAAGCAGGTGGCATGGATCAGTACTCACCACTCCCTCAGTGTCGGTCATGTCAGGCGGGGCCAGCAGAGACTGCACCATAAACTTGTGTTTGCTTTTCTCATTCGGATCATAATCGAACGGTTGCAGCATCACTGAAGAAAAAAACAAACACAAGAACATAAACACATACTGAACAATTAATTTATTAATTGATTAATTTCCAGATTTTTACTGGCAGGTTAGACAATAGAGAACAGGAGAAAGAACCAGTTTGGGAAATGTTCTGGGCCAGATTCGAACCTGTGCTGCCTACATGAGCACCAAATGTAAGGCCAAGGCTCCAACATAATTTCTGTATTTTAAAGGTGGGGTAAGCAATTTCTGGTAGCCAATGTTGACATTTGAAATCACCAAAACAAACACGCCCCTACCCTAAAAGGGCCTCGCCCCTATTTTGATAGCTCCTCCCCACACATACGCACGCAACCCAGGCAACGATTAGTTCTGTGAAACAAAGCAAAACAAATATTACACCGTGTCTACATCGGCGCGAGTGGCGCGTGCGACAAAATACTATAGAACTCATTATAATCAGTGATGCGGTCTACACCATAGATATATATACATGTCTATGGTCTACACTGGAAGCGGCGTGGCACGACACGACAATTCCCTGACAGAAAACTGCTGCTGAGTTCTATTTATTACGTATTGACAAAAATTTCAAATGATTTTCATCAGCCGCTTTGTCGCATCCAGTGTACTAGACAGACTTGAGCTACTGCAGCGCAGACACGGTGTTACTCATCTATCGAGAAGAAACAAAGCAACCTCGGCTTCCGATTGCAGAACTTCCGCTCCTTGAGTTCTCTCCAGCGCTGGAAAGCTGATCCGATATTTACACGGGTCCTACTTCTTGCCT
Organism: Cyprinus carpio; assembly: GCF_018340385.1. Lineage (NCBI taxonomy): Eukaryota > Metazoa > Chordata > Actinopteri > Cypriniformes > Cyprinidae > Cyprinus > Cyprinus carpio. Next base: position 25,622,332 of record NC_056602.1, on the reverse strand, counting down.
TAAGCCTTTTTTTTGTTCTGCAGACGGTTTCCTCTTTTGTTTTTTACCCGCCATCTCTATCTTTCTGTCACTCGGCTCAGCTAATGTCTCTCTCCTCCACATCACGAGTAGACACGCCCCTTACTGCTGATTGGCTACAAGTTTGTTTTGCTATTCGGCCCGAATCAGTTTTCTAAAGCGTTTTTGAAAAATCGCTTACCCCACCTTTAAGGAATAACAACATGATAAAACTGCATTCTACTAGCATTAGTATGAGACAAAGGCATCTCAACAGTCCAAATGTGATAAAAAACTTGGGTGTAGAGCATTACTCTGAATCACATTACTCAAAAAAACAAAAAGATTTAGTTATTCATTGCATATAATCCCACTACAAACGTTGCTGATAAAACTTCAGTGACCCCAGAAGGGTAATTTTTCTTACAGCTCCTAAACAGTGTTTTTCACCTTAATAATAACACATTCAGCCTTTAACTCAAACCAGGTGTTGGTGTGAGGAAGTTCACGTCTACAACCCCATCAGCACCATCCAAAAGAAGGCCATGTTATTTGATGTCATTCCAATGAGCAAAAGCTAATTTAGAGCTGTTACCATGATTTACAATGATCACTTTCTTATGCCTGGCGTGCGAGAGCTATTGCCCGGTTGAGATCGGTACTGAAGGCCGATTTCACCCCATCGCCCTTTTAAAAAGACACAATTCAGATTTAAAAGGGTCTTTTTTTTTACATTAGGGGTGAATGTGTGCGTGATTTTGGAAAACTGCTGCTGAGTTTCATTAAAAACAAATGATCTCTTAATTTCAAAGGCTCTTTCAGATGTGGCTACTACTGCCGAGCTCACAGAAGGTGCACGCCAACTCCCCCGCGAGTTAAAAACCTCACTCTGGTTTGTGTGCCATTATGGCAATCAAGCACCGTCGATATTGCAAACTGAAAACAGACGGCTGAGACAGATTGGGAATGTCCTGTTTTGTCAGTCCCAATCTTCCCGACAGCAAGAAAGAAAGAACGGTGTTTCACCATTAGCTCCTTCCTCTAAAGAGGAAAAGGGTTTTAATGAGTCTTGACATGGCTTTATTTGTACAGCTCACATCATTAATATTTCTGAGGAATAAAAAAAAATTGCACTGAGCAAATATTCAGATTTCTCACACGTTACTGTTGCTATCCTTGACCAAAGAAGTATGTTCTAAGTTCAAGCTATGATTTGTCATTGATGGTATCAAAGTTATATTATTATATGAACATACAGGCTTTGTTCACACTGCATATAAAACAGTTTTTTTTTTTTTTTTTGCCAGTCAATGTTTAGGACAGATTGTTCACACTGTCATTTTGTAAGCTAAAGTTTGTAAAAGAACAGTTTTATTCAACAAGGACACACTTCATTGATCAAAAGTGACATTTATAATGTTACCAAATATTTCTATTTCAAACAAAGGCTGTTCTTCTGAACTTTGAATTCATAATGAATCCTGAAAAAAATGTAACATTGAAAACTATAAGAAATGTTTTTTTTTGCGAAAAAATTTTATTATTATAGAATGTTTTTTAATTTTTAATAGAATGATTCCTAAAGGATCATGTGGAACATCACAGGAATAAATTACTGCATGCGAGTATTCAAACAGAAATTGTCATTTCAAACACTAATGATATTTCACAATATTACTGTTTTTACTGTATTTCTAATCCAATAAATGCAGCCTTGTTGCAGATAAGAGACTTCTTTCAAAATCATAAAAAAATTGTACCAAGTCCAAACTTTTGAACTGTAGTGTATATGGTGTAATATGCACATCACAATCCAAAAAATAAATAAATAAACCTTTAGACTACAAATAACTGAACATACAAGTTGGACACATCCAAAAAAAAAAAAAGAAGAAAAAAAAAAAATCAAATTTTTGCTGCCTGTCTAAACAAAGACTGCATAGTCTAAGAATGAAGTGTTCTTGTTCTGAACAATAAGATGGGCGGCTCCATGCTGACTGTGACTGACAGTTCTTTCTGGCAGTTCACTTCTGACACAATCCAACCAGAGCAAGGCAGTGATTTAATGATTATTAAAGGAGGAGAGCATTCTTTCTTTAACAAAGAACATCTTTATGTGATGCTTAAATTTGCAAAATATGGAAAGTGTTAGCTTGAAGATGGTTGAAAAATTACAAGAAAAAAAAACAAAAAAAAAACAACCAATGCAGTCTGGATTTAATCTGATTATGTTTGGTCATTTAATGTGATTAATCTGATTAACATTACAAATAATAACTAATTTATGCTCTCCGGTATGCACACTGTTTATTAGGAATATCTGCACAACATAGAAAGATGAGGACTGTTCATGTACAGAAAGGTCCTTCTAAATCTCTTTTTGTTTTGAAAGCAACCATGTGTGACAAATTTTATGAGTTGTCTGCACATGCTGTTCTTTCTTGAATTCTTAGAAAAGAACTACTTCTCATCACACTGAGCTTGTGTGGTCACAGCTTGAGCGGTCATCTTTGGGGCTGCTGTCTTGGGCAGGACAACTGCATAAAATGTTCCCTGGACCATGTCAATTCAAGCGACGGCCTCGGTCATCTCAAATAAAAAGTACAACAAAACACCTGACTGCAGACAATCATTCCTTTGCGTAATTAACTGGATCCCTAGAGATAAAAAGTGAACAACTCCATTAATTATGAAACATGACCTCAGAATCCCCTCGGCAAAAACTGGGAAGCCTAAATGGAGAGAGGGAGAAAATGTGAGGAAATCCAGACAACACTAATGGTTTGGAAAAACACACTTCACTTACTAAGTTCCAAAGCAAAGGTTCTGAGTCAGAGAAATGTATTAACAAGTAGGTATACTCAACATGTAATTGGAAATTATCATGACAATATTAACCATAATAAACCATATTTACCTTGAAATTTACAGGTGTCTCCACCTTGTTAGAAAAAAATTAGAAGGAATAAAAATAATAATAATTGCATATATAATATTACACACACACACACACACACACACACACACACACATCTATATTATGTAATAATTTTATTCATTAATATTATAATTTTATTTATTATTATAATAACAATAAATTAAATAGACACATATGCAAGCGTGTAGTCCTCTGACAATGCTGAAGTGGACATATAGTGTATAAAGGACTAGACAGAGGTAGAGTTTCTTCAATCATAACAGATTTATGTGGGATTCAGAGCTTGAAGTTGTTGGTTTTGAACTGTGGACAAATAACTTCAGAACCAGGACTGACAGTGATGTCTGAGAACGGGTGGAGACGTGAGGCTCATCACACAGGTCTGGGAAAAAATCAAAAGCACATCAAGCGAAATCCGTTGTGCATCCCCTGCGATAAACATGCCAGGGAGGAGTTAGCCTGTCATTGATTCAAACACCAGTCAAGAAAAACTGTGTGAGTCAGAGCTATTGTATATATTGACAGGGACCAGGCATCTCACCATGGAGAGAAATCCCAAAACATTGGAATCAACACGGAATAATGAGAGCAATTTAAGAACATCTGTGAGATTCCAAAGAGGCTCTGAGATTTCAAACGAGTTGAGTTATTAGGAAAACTCTCGAAGGTCTCAGACACCAACAACTGTTGTTACAAAAATATCTCTTGGTTATGTAAAGGCTTCCGTCACGCACAAAGAGGAGTTATAAAGGTGCTGGAACATAAACGTCTCCTTCATTTTGCCAAACACAATATCTCACAGGAGATACAGTATGTGTACTCCAATGTCTTCACTCCAATTAGCTAACCTGCAAAAAGTAAAACTATTTTCAACTTTGCCAAAATATCATATCATCAACAGTCACTGTTGCTCATGTCACACAAAACTGAAAATCGCAAAAAAGGATTATGAATTTTACTGTTAATCAGTTTTTGAAAATGTGCCTTCAAATCAGTGGTATTTTATCATTATTTATATAATTTTATAGTGTGTATTAATATTTGGAATTAGAATTATTTTCATATTAAGTTTTCACATTAAGTTGTGATTTGGTCATTTTTATTAAAATTTATATATGTCTATATAGATAGAGCAATTTTAGTACTTCATCTTAAACTTATTTCAGTTTACTTGTCAAGGAGGCATTTCTTATTTTCATTAAACTTTTTCATCTAGTATTTTTATACTTAATTGCATTTTAATTAGCCAAAACAATTTTAAAGCTTTTAACTTTATTTGCAAATAACACTGCTTCATATTAGCCTGAATTTGGGATTTGATTTGAATTTGCTTTTTCCTAGTATTTTTTTGAGTTTGTCAGTTTGTGTGTCATTCTCAGCCTTCCATTCATAAACAACAAAACAAAAGGTGTGTGTTTCTGATGATTCCCTGAAGCTTTACACATACAGACGCATCACCTTGTTACTGAAACCAGGACGTGTTAAAAAAAAAGGTGTCTGCAAAATGGGCTAACACTTATAACAGGGGCAGGAGTCTGGATCCACACAGACAGAACTGCCTACAGATACAAGTCAAGCTCACACAAACAGACGTCCTGTGACAGATCAACAGAAACGATCAAATATGATTCAATATTAAATAATACCTTTCAAAATGACCCAAATATCAAAGCTAACGATAATTTGAAACCAATGTCAACTTTAGCACTTGGTTCTTTGAGAGACTGCTGATGGTTTCATTTCAAACATTTGTGTCATATGACACATAACACTTTCTTCATTATCAACGTCAAAGTAGGCGCGTTTCCATTACCCTTCAAATTGTGCAAACTGAAATTGAAAATACACCTAATGGAAAAGCGTCAATTTCGCAAAAGCATGAAAAAAAAAGTTTTTACGACAAAATTGTTTTTTTTTTCAGGTAATGTGAGGTGTTTTTAATTTAATGTGATGAAGTGGTAATTTTTTTTTTTTTGCATTAACAGGTCACATGGCATACGTAAAAAGTCATATGATCATTCCTCAATGTACTATAACCTCCAAGAAACACTTCATATGTGGCTGCTCTCAATTATAAGGTCCTTTTCCTGCCATTAATGCTTGGACTATTTACACTGCTCATGTCTGCAGCGAGTTATGGCTCCGAAACGGACACCGGAGCTGATCGTGGCCCCTCTAGTTAACGCTTGTGTTACCAGTCGCGCCACAGCACGTCCCAGAAGCTGCTCTCATGCTGCTTCTGTCAAGATACATGCATATGCCTCCTTCGATTAAAATATAGTGGCTAGTGTAGCCAAAATCTGTCAAAATCCATTGCCATGACTTATCGCGTGAGAAAATTACGTTTTAGTCGCATAACATAGGTTAATGGAAATGTCGTTATTTCCCAATACTTTTTTATCGACATTTATAAAATAGTTGTGCACAAAGTTTTGCACAAATTTTTTATGGAAACGCGCCTATTGATTCCTCCACAATCTACAGACTTGGAGCAGATGGCTCTAGCACTGTATTTAATGTAATGAAGCTATATATGGCTCTACATCTTCAACATTTAAAAACAAAAGTCAAACAGTGAGTCATTAAGTCTAAGTGAGACAGTAAATGGAGAAAAATACTTCAATTTGGTTAATTATGTAGCAAGCAAAACAAATATTATTAATATTAAAAATAATAAATAATTTGAATTATATAATATATAAAAAAATTATAATAGTAATATAATTAGAATAACAGCTATTATAATTGTTATTAATTATGAAGCAGGCAAAACAATTAATATGAATAATAAATATTTAGAATTATATAAATATATATAAATAAAATAAGTAAAAATAATGATGTCTATTATTATTATTATTGATAATTATGAAGCAAGCAAAACTAAACTATTAATATAAACTATATTGAATACATAAAATTACTACTACTACATTATTCTTCTAAAATTATAAAATTATATATGTAAAATTAATATTTATTAATATTTATATTAATATTCAAATTATTATTCTAGTAAATTGAAAAGAACTTTAAAGGTAACAACATTCTTGTGTTTTTGTAAGCATTTGGAAGTGCTCTATGAATCAAAAGAGACCAATGGTAACAAAATGCTAATTTGACAAACCATTACAGGCTCATTGAGAGCTCACATTTCAAATCTGAAACGGTCCTCAACTATACATCAACAAATGCTTTGAGTTTTAAAACATGTGGGCTTTGGTATTGGTATTTGCATGGGTAGAGTTGAGGCATAGTTTTAAATGCTTCATTTATTGTGAATAACATCAAAAAGACAAACTTGGTGCATTTACCAGAGACGTTGATCGAGGTTCCGGCATCAATCACTCCGCTGTTTGGCCGCACACAGTATCGACGCGGTGCAGTCGTCTTTACTTTAAAGCACACACTTCTGTCTGTGGGGTTAGCAAGCTTTAGAGTGGTGGTCACCACATCTGTAAATGGACCTGGGGGGAGAAAAAGAGGACATTACTGTACATTCAAAATGCATTGAAATGATTCTAGGGTGTACAGTGTGGCTGTTAGCACATTGCTATTCAGTTTCTAGGTTGCGCTGGGTGGTGGCTTACTGCAAAAACATCTCAAACTGATCAAGAGCAATATCTGCAGCCAGACTGCTCTAAGTGACCACATCTATTTACAACCTTATAACCCATTTCACGCCACCTACACATAATGAATCAAGACAAATCAAATTAGTGGCACATTACAAAATTAGCGATACATCAAAAGGCCAAAAGAGCACAATATTGTTCTCAACCCTGGCACTCGCTTTACACTATGGCAAAGAATAAAGGTGATTTTCAGGGAAATGGAACGAACTGAATTTGTTCTGCCAAAGGCTGATGCTAATCAGTCCACATCACAGAGTCAAACTATTCTAATGTCTGTGGTGATAAACAGAGTGGAGACCTGAAAACAATACAGTGATTTCAAAATCTTGGAGTCAGAAATCTTTTGAGACATTATAAATGCCTTTTGATCAATTTGACATTAAAGAGTTAAATAATTGTATTGTATTCATTTCTTACTGACAAAGCTTTTAAACATTTCACACTAACTTAAAGGGGTCATATGATGCTACTAAAAAGAACATTATTTTGTGAGTTTGGTGTAATGAAATGTGTTTATGTGGTTTAAGGTTAAAAAAACACATTAATTTCCACATACTGTACATTATTGTTTCTCCTCTATGCCCCGCCCTCTGAAACGCGTTGATTTTTACAAGGCTCATCTCTCTGAAATCCGAGGTGTGCTGTGATTGGCTGAATGCCTCAAGCGTTAGACGGAAATGTTATGCCTCTTAACATATTGTGAAGCCTTGTCCGGCCGGAGCGACGAGACATAAACATAAAACCCATTATAAACGTGATATAAACATGATTTCTTGCCATGTCTTCTTTTGGTAGGCAAAAAAAAACAAAGTAGTTTTCGCTTTCTCAACGAAACAGCGTCACACACACCGCGGCCGGCTTGAGTGAGCAGAGGCTGGAGGCCTAGAGTGAGCCGCGGCCGGCTTGAGTGAGCAGAGCCGTGTGGTTTGAGAACGGTGCGGCAGGCGGATTCTACGATGGAGCATACCTTGGTCTTGCAGCAACCACATGTGACGACCCCGGGCTGGACGCCATTTCGTCCACGGTGAAACCCGATTAAGCGATCCACAGTGCAAAGATGCTGTATCTCCTCAGTGACCAGCACGGATCAGCTCCAGGCATGACAAAGCGTATAGTGTCCTCTTTTGGAAGGCCAAACAAAGTAGTTTTGCTTTCACAGTGAAACACAGCGTCTATACGTCATGGCAGTGGCAGCAACAACAATACTACAACGAGAATAAAAGGTACGCTTTCTTTAATTGTGTGAACATCTGGGCGGCGTTATGCAAATCTTCCCACATACTGATGTAGATATGTGGGGGCGTGTTAGAATGAGCCGTTTCAGGGGGCGTGGACGAGTGTTAACTTTTATAAAGAATATCTCTTTGGGTTTGAGACTTTAGTCTTTGCACAGATCTTCTTTATTCACCAAGAGCTTGTAACACTCCAAAGAGAAAGGAAAATTTTAAATTGCATCATATGACCCCTTTAAAAGGGATAAAAAAAAATTAATTGACCCTAGTTAGTCAATCAATTCCTGATAAAACCAAGTGCCATCCGACATCGTCTTGCATGTTTTGTCTCATTCTGACATTAAATTAGTGCTCAAAAATTTCTAATCAGAATGTGCTGAAAGATCAAAACATTGATATGGCTGTTCAAGACATGTTTTTCTCTGTTAAAACAAACAAAAAAGTAATAAAAATGTAGAAAAACAAATAAATTTAATAATACTTTAAATATGTTTGCAGCAACACTATAAATCCTGAAGTCCAAGGACAACACTGATAAATTTGTTTACCCACTGCTAAATCCAGAGAAATGGATAACATATGGTATGACATTATATTGAAAGTTTTGAATGCCAAATTATTTGGTTTCCCTTTCATGGTGCAGCGGTTTCTGCTCAAACTGGAAGAGCAGATAAAATCTCTGACCGTCAAAGATGAGTTATGCTGCCAAGATTTTGTCACATTCACAAAGATTTCTTTTTCTTCTAATGTACTGAAGTCAACACAAAACAGCATAATTAGCAATGTTTTTATAATGTGACATATTTCCATGTGAAACAGGATTTTCAGAAAGAAACCAGACTTTTCTGCAAGTAGTTATTACATTTTAATGATCGATTACAAAAGTAGAGAATGAGATTGGGCCCAACATTACCAAAAATATGGGTTTAGAAATGAAATTGGATCATGTATAATTTCACATCAGCTTCATACATCTGTCTCAGACATCCCTCGCACTTTGTGATGTAGCAGCGCCACACATCAAGTATGCAACACCTCATCTGTGTTGATTCTATTAAACCAGTTAAATTATTGAGAGGCTGTGACACTTGAAACCCATATTGGCTTATGTTGTTTGAGCCTTTATGTTGTGAGTAACAGTTACAAGGAAAAGACGTAGATGAACTAAGTGCCTTGGGCCTTTAAAACCTAGGCCTAACAATGGACTATCCTCCTGACCAATAGGCTTATACTCCATGTCATTTCCATTCATATAGACCTATATAGAGAAACTGATACAATTAGCGAATAAATAATTGCAAAGCATGAGTCATGTAGAAAGGCATCTTTCTCTGTATTAATTTCATTAGGTAAATCATAACATCACCAATCACTACCAACAGCCTAAAAGGAAAAAAAAAGAAAAAAGAAAAAAAAAAGAGTTGAAGTATGAATAAAACAGCCCTACATAGTAGGTATTGGCATTTTGAGTAATTTTGTTTTCAAAAATAAGTTATCAATTAATTGAAAATGATAAGACAAATAAAACAACAAAAATGCCTTACAGTAAATTTACAGTTTTGCAAAGTTTCTACACAAATAACAGATTTTGAAAAATAATGCAATAAGCATTCATAAAATAAAAGATAAGATAATATATATAAAAAAAAAATCACAAACATTTAAAAAATGCTGATATTAAGTAATACTTTATATGCTATAATAATAAATATAACTGCGTACATAAATACTTCTTATAGCCAAGTAGTCTCAGTTAATGCATACATATTTTTTTGACCTCCAGAGTCAGGCTGAGCATCTAGAAAGTTCTAGGATATTCTGCAGACACAAAACTTGTTCTCTTGAGAACCTTAAAAAAAATCACTGTACACATCATTTATTGTTGAAGAAGTTTTTCTGCCAAACAAGGTACAGCGGCGGGAAAGCCTCAAGTGATTATGCATGCCTTTCGTACGCCTCGGAAATACCCAACACATCTGTCTGCAGTGATGCAGCGTTCATCTGCACAGAGAGATACTTGGCATCTGCACGTATGCAGATGTGACTCGTCTTTCCAACTCAGCATTTCAACATCTGCCTCTCATTTACACCCTGCTTTATAGCCCTAAAACATATTTATTACAGGACTATTTCATGATCATTATAATAATTTAGCTATCCAAGGTCTGAATCAATGAGCACTTATGTAATTTCGCCACGTAGGTCAAGGTATTAGTAGGCCAAAAAGGTGCAGCCCTGCTAAATCAAACAGACATCCCCGTATTTTAACAGCTTTACCATATTACTACTACAACTGGGTCACCTTAAAATCTCAGAGGGATCAAACCGCCTTTTATACTTCCACATAATTATTGGCTGGGGCTGCTTCCTGAACTCCTCAGATGAGTCTCAGCTTCAGATGTTTTAAATACAAAGTGGCATGTCTGGATGGTTGGGTTGTTACCTGAGGTTACCTGCTAATCCAGAGCATCACAGATTTTTCAATGAAGTGCATTGTAGTGGGCGGAGTTTGAGACAGGAGGCATGTTCTAATTTTGCTGTGGCTCCTTTATGGCGAATGACCCATTCTAGCAGCCTCCTCAGGGGGAAAAGCCTTGTCCAGTGCTAAGAAATAAATGCATTGTACCTTATTTATAAAACATAAACCTGCAACTGTGCTTTGAACTACATCTAACAACTACACAAAGGATATGAGATCTCCACAGCTGTATAAGAATGCCTTAATGTAAAAGTTGGCTAAATGAACTGCATCTCTCAAATTGTGCAAACAATGGTTCTTACTTATTTAGACTACTGTCCAGATGTGTGGTCAAGTACATCAAGTAAAGACTTGAAAAAATTACAGTTAGTCCAGAATAGAGCTGCACAATTTTTTCAAGTCTAAGCTTATTTAAGAAAAATAGAAGGAAAAAATGAAGAATATATATAAAAATATATCATTTTTTTTTTCTCGATTAGACATAAACCTAAAATCACATATGATTTCTCTGAACACAAGACGTCATATCTAGTTATTTTCCTTTTCAAGTTAATTTATCATTTATGGATACTGGAAGTGGAAATCAAAACAAAAATAGTGAAAATGATTTTTGCAGCACAGCCCATATCTAGTGCATCACATTCACTGTCCGAATAGAACACGAAAAAAAAAAAACCAATTAAATATAGCGGACCTAAAACCTGTTAGAGCAAAAGAGCATGACAATAACATCAGGCAACAATTTCCCTGTAACTTTGCACTACCCTTTGAATCAGGACAGTTTTAGAGAAGCATTTTAAAACTGGCCATGTTCTACAGTGGAACCATCTTAGTCTCTTCTTCCTCAATTTTAGTGTATGATTAAAAACTAAAAAAAAACCTGGAAGAGAAAGATACTATTCCTGGCAAACACTTGAATGATTCAACATAAGCATTCACACTAAATGAGCAACACTTGAATCAGCATTGCACTCACTTTTAAAGATATTAGCATTAACCAATAACTTCGTGACTTAGAGGAATCGTACACAAGCACATTATTGCTCAACAAGCAAGATCACCAAAGGAAAACTAAGCAATAAAAAGGTGCAATGGTTACACACTCATTAGCCTTGAATATCACTGCTTATGAAAGGTTTGGCTGTTGATAAGCAAAGCTCATGTATGGCTTGTCAAGGACTTTGTGTGTGAGCTGTACTTTTCAGTTTATTCATAAATTAACATTAGACAAGCTTTAAAAAGGAACCACTAGATTAAACAGTTAGCGATAAGTATTTTAACTACAAACTAAATACACTGGGGAGAGCAAATGGCATTGAGAGTTATCTGGCATCGATATATATCTCCTGCAGCCAAGAACATGTCTAATGTCACCTCACAAGAAGTAAGAGAACTGCTCTCATTTTTGAAACGTTTAGACTAAACAATGAACCAAAGACTATGGTGTCATGAACAATAATAACATTTACAACATTAGGTTTACAAAATGTCCCAGTTAACCCAAGACAATTTACAAGGAATGTCCTGACAAATGACTAAAAAAGGAAGACTCTGTGGAGAAGGAGAACTAATTCACTGACATTGCAAGTTGATTTGCCCAAAATTTAAATTTAGAGCATAGTTCAGGCATTTTTAGTTTCCATTAGAAAATCCATATTAGACAACCATCTATAGTAATATGTCCTTAGATCACAACACCTTAAATCACAATAGTCAAGCATATTGATTTTTTACAGAATTCAAAGCAGAATAAAGCATGACAGAAATGGCCCAAGGATGAGAAATTCTAGATGAGAATATAATCAACAGCAAAACAATAAAATGAGAAATATTTTGAAATATGAGATCAACTAGTGTATAACATACTTATTTTCAGCAAAGTTTCAGAGAGGGGAAAAGCCACTTTTACCCATGCCAGCAATGCATGAACTAATAAGACATATTTACATTTAGCAGACGCTTTTATCCAAAGTGACTTATAATTGACAATAAAAGCAGTCGAAACCAACAAAAGAGCAATAATATGCAAGTTCTGGGACAAGTCTCGGTTAGCCTAACCAAGAAAAAAAAGGTTTTTATATATACTGTATATAAAATATAAATAAAGCTTGAATGCAACACCAGTCGCTTTGTTTAAAAGCTAAGCAAAATGCATGAATGTGAATTTAAAGCTGAGCTCACTATAGCTGCACTGAGCTCCCTAAAGTTCACCCAAGAATTATATAGGCCCAACTGTATAACTTTCTTTCTTCTGTAGAACACAAAATAAGGTATTTTGAAGAATGGTGGGAACAAAACAATACTGTATGAACAAAAGAAACACAGCAACATTTTTCAAAATATCTTATGTTTCACATAAAACATAATCGCTTTGGAATGACTTGAGAGTGAGTAAATGATAACAATTTAATTTTTAAGTGAACTATCCCTTTAAGTTGTGCATCATATTCGCTGAATATCCGATCAATGTGATATGTGTTGTGCTGCTTATAATGTTCACAAAATATCAGCCAAATCAGCCTGAATGGGACATACTAGTGGAATTGTACAGACTAACCAATTACACACCCACTCAGATATTTGTGGAAGAAGCAGTATAAGCAAGTTCATTTCCGCTCCGGAAGCCACTTACACATGAAGCGTATACAGATTTATTGACTAATGGACTGGTTACTATTAATAATATATAAATAGTTGTTAATACTAGCAAATATTGATTGTTGGAGTGCAAAGGAAAAATATATACATGATGCTTATTTGATTTTAAAGTTGTGATCTTAAATAGATGTAATGGATTATTGAAGAAAAAAAGGGGAGGGCGGGGACTTGGTTCATTCATTAAATGTTGATTGGATTTTGAGATGTGGGAATTGCACTCAAAAATAGGAGGCAGATGAATGTGAGCTTACAGCTAAATGATAATATATACATATATGAATTGTAATCATATAATCAATAATATGCATTTAGAAAACAGATTTCACTTCACGCCTACTTTTAATAAATACTAGGCATTTGCTATAAACATACAGCAATATAGCATTGGTCTGCGGTCGATAGCAATTGGTGATACCTCTACCTTTTACACTAAAACTAGGTAAGCATATATGGCACATGAACTGAAAGTCCCAAACCTTCCAGACGTCTATGAAATGCCAGTTTCAATTAAACATTATGTGTTTTCACAAAAATCCCAACATAAGTCATTTTACCACATAATTATAATAATTATATCTATGTCAGATGGAACTATGAACCTTGGCAGTAAAATAATAGTACAAGTGTCAGATCTTTCTCACTGGGGCCAGAGACTTCCTGACTGGAAGCAGCTTCAAGGTAGGTATTAGGGTTGCCAGATTTTGCTAGAAAAAAAAAATCAGTTATAATAATATTTTCTGATAATATTAAACTTGATTAATCAACTTGCTACAAAATAATTGGTGGAGTTGTTGTTGTTTATTGTAGGAATTATTTCTCCTTCTGTACATCTGAACATGAGGAGAAATGAAGCTGCCATCTTACTCACAGCGGTCATTCAATCAGAGAAATTAACAGAAAAATGAAATAGAAATATCACATTAAATAGCGACATACACACTTTGTATACAGGCTGAACACTAACATGCAAAAGTCCCTGTTGTATTCTGGAAAGAACCTCATAATGAACCACAACAGCCCGTTTTTATAAGCGACTCTATTGAACAAACATGGCAACACCGGTAGCACCGATTCATACCGAAACCGAATTAACCAGCCCACCAATACAGCCTGTAAATCAAGGCCTAAAACAGGCTAGCTCGAGCTAACGTGCTTGTCAGTCTTCTGCTAAAACTAGTAAACACTTGATTAACCCGTCGTTGTCACATGAAGGACATTTAAATGACAATTTGGAGTCGAAGTCGATTCAGCTTTACGGCGCTGCGCCATATTATTATTATTTCAAGGACTGGGGCCTGTCGGAAACGCCACCTCACCGCCTCTTTCAGCCCTTAACCCCTAAAGCAACACGTCGGTTGACCCTCCCTCTGTGTGCTGGCCGTTATAGGCGCTAGTTCACGGTCGTGTCAGTCTCTCAGCTCACCTCGGAACCTCAGTTCGTGCTGCGGTTCAAGAAGCAGGACCTGCTCTGGCCTGGCCATCTCCCACTGCTTCAAACGAGTCGACTGCTGCTCTGACGTCCGCTCGAACTGACGCTGACGGGCTTGACGGTTGAGGCTGTCGATGAGGACTTCTGTTACATTTATTGAAATAAAAACTCCACAAGGCAGTGGAAATAGCTCAGTGTTACCCGATCCACTAGCGACTGTTGTGATGCAGCAGGAAGGGACTGTGTGAGAGGGAGAGAGAGAGAGGCTGGCCGTGACGTCACTGCCCCTGCAGTATGCACTGAGTAGTGGCGACTGATGTGAGGGTGGGGGTCTTCATCTTCAACCACGTTATGGTCACTTTACAGTGGTATTTTCACATATGTGTACATGCAATGACCACTAAAGAAAATGATACTATTTTGTAGTTTTACAATTAAAAAGTTTATTATTATTATTATTATATTAATATATACATATATGATATGATATTAGGTTATATATTAACAAAAAGGTATACTGTTAATAACAGGTTAACTTTTTTAATAAATAATATAATAAAAAACTGTAATAATAGACATAAGACAATTTTTTTTTTCAATGTCATTAAAAAAAATGTGAATATAAAATCTAATATAATGATAAAAAAAGTTATGTATTTTTGCATAATTATTTCAAATCGATTGACCTAATATTTAAGATACATGAAATATTTGTACCTCAAAAAAGTATTTGATACAGCAAAAAGTTTAAAAGGTAAATGAAAATAGTGAAATACTTTTTAAATGTTATACTTACAATATATAATATTTAATTATAGAATTTTATTATATTAATAATATAACATTCACACACATATTTAGTTATAATTATATTAATTTAATTAAAACACACTATAATAATAATTGGCACAGCAAAAAAATTAAAGGCAAATAAAAATAGTTCTATAAATAAAATAAAAATATCTAATTAACTACCCCCCAAAAAAAGGCTATTTATGCCAACTGCCAATGCTCTGATACACGAGACATGGATTTGGAATTGTATGTAGATTTTAGAATGTGTTTTTAGATTTTGCCTAATCAAGAAAAGCTTAATCATAATGTACCGGTTGCACACAAATAATAGTTAGAGGAGAAAATCTAAGTCTGTTCCTCAAATGCAGTGAAGTAATCCAACGGAATATATGGGAATCTAAGAATTAACACAAATTACTTAATCCTCAGCCAAATTTCTGGATCACATTGTGCTTGCATCAAGTTGAATTAGGTGAGTTAATTTATGCTCAGCTTGGCAGTTGAACACAAGCTCTTAGAGGGTCGTTTTACTTTCCTCAGCACAATTAAAGGTTCAGCAGGGACCCCCTGCCAAAGGAGACACATACCACAAGTGTCATATTTATATATATAGCCCATCAGTTCAGGAGGAACTATCACCTGCTCCAAACAGATTCTCAATCCTCTAAACTGCAGGCAGACATTTGCACCATTTTTATTTTTAACTAAAACTAGAATAATTAGGAGTAACTTGTCCCAGATCACAAACCAATAAAGCTGTATGTTGATTACATAACACAAAAAAATGAAAGCAGATTTTGTATAATTTTATTACTAATAAAAAGCTCAACATTTCCCTTTAGCACATTCACAAATGAACAAATAAAATGTTATTTTCAAGCCTTAATTGCATGACAAAATAATAAAAGAGAAAAGCTAAATAGCAAGAACACTTAATGATTGGGTTAAATTACTTTTGTATATACTGAATTACAATGGTAAGTATGACATTGAAAGACTACATATCAATTAATTTACACAATTCATCTATGTGTGGTATATACAAGGACGTAAAGTACATAAGCAGAATTTCACAACTTTCTTAGGGCCAGCCCAAGATTGTTGGCATTGTTCTTCAACCTAAACACCACTGCAAACCACACCAGACAGCATTCATATACTGTCTGACTCAAGTGTAGCATGTAGTTCCCCTCAAAGGCATTAATGCAAAGCCTGTGCTCCCTAGCAAAAGGACAAGCAATTCAGCAAGTCCTTTTCAATTGGCTAAGAAGTCAAGAACTTCAGCTGGACTAAATGAGACGTTTGGTCTCGCTGTGGATTACAGGCTTTGCACAAGACAAAAAACAGCTATTCTACAACATTTAGAGCTAGTAATGCATTTACATACATTGTAAAGGCCCTTCAGTGAGTTTAATAACACGTGACATTAGTTGAACTGTTTCCTTCTCCAATTAGTTTGACATGACAGAAAGAAAATAAAAAAGTTTAAGATTCTGGTTTGAGTGAAAGATACTTTTACTTCACAGTAAGGTGTATTACAGACACTGGAAGAATCAATTTGAATGTCATTCTCTGTGTAAACACCAATAGAAATGGCTTAGGACTGTAATTTTTCCAAGTTGTTTCAACTAGGGCAAAAGACACACAGCAATTCTGAAAAAGTGCAATTTTATCCCCTAAGTATTGTTCCAAGTAATCCCTTTTTTCCATTTAACAAGCACTGTCTTCTAAAGGAAAATATTGTTGTGTTAAAATTCATGGATTAACTACAATTACTGTAATAAGTCTATAAATCTCTCAGCTATTATTACTGACAGCACACATTTTGGAGGGGAAAAGTATTATTATTGCACTTGTGAATTCCTGAAAACATTACGGTGCACTGGCATCACTGCATATAAAATTACAGGATAAATGATGGCAAAAGAAACGTAAGACTTTGACGATGCCCATAATATTCATTCTGATTCACTAAACACTCCTATATGCCAATATTATGTGTCAAAAGCATATGCGATAATATATGACACATTTTAAAAGTACCATCATAAGACAAATTACAGAAGCCACATACTAATTTCTAAAAACAACAGAGATGATGTCATGTGTTATACTGATGTGCATGTAGATGAAACACATTTTAAGCACATTTTATACTTAAAACTTTGCCATTGTGGGTATATGCAGTTAAGAAATCGTAATGTATTTATTCTATATTCACATATATGACACAACTGTAAAAGATACAATTTTGGTTGAATAAACTTCAATGAAAATTCTACATGATGTATCGAAAAAGAGCCACTCAACCACATCATCTTAATGGTCTTGAACGAATAGTGTGTACATTAATCCAAATCTTTTAAATGGAAGTTTCTCAGGTGTTTTCTGCAAGACATTTTCTCCCAAATTAAGTGTATTTCTTCAACAAAACTGACAGTAGAGCTCCTCTTAAGAAAACATTTAGGCTCAGAAATTGAGTGACAGGAAAAAAAATCAAAGCAGAATATAGCGTAACTACTTTCTTTAGCTGTTTTTTTCTTCTTCTTTTCTTTCTTCTAAATGTCTTGTTCTTTCTGAACCAAGACTAGTTTCCAGATATGCTCCTTTTTTTATCCCTGTCCAGATAGTAAAAGCATGTTGGATGTGCAGGCCAAAAGTTATTCAGTGAAAGAATGAGAAAGAAGAAAAATGTTTATGAGACAATTAGGGCATTTGGCAAGTCCTCACAAAATCACTCAATCCAGTAAAAAATAAAAAATGTCATAAAATGGAACAGCAAGGGATCTGAAGCAAACAACTGCCAACTAACACAAACGGTTAAAATGCAATTTTAGAAAGTATTCGGACATAATGCACACTTCATGAAGTCTTGGACAAAAGCCTAAATCGCACCACTTGGTGCACAGAATTCCAGCAATGGTCTCTTCCCACTAACATTAAATTTCTGATATGAAAAACATGTGAACAGTTGGAAAAGTTATCAAATCTAACACTCTCAATCTGCTATTCTTGTCAGTATTCTAGAAGACTGGCCAACTTTATCTTAAAACATGAGTGTTGAACTTCTCTAATGCCACGATGATGCACTGCAAGTGGTAACAACAGACATTTATCGTCAAACATAAGAGTCTGTTCTAACTGTTTGTAAATCCAAGAACAGGCTGGATCTGTAGCTAAGAATCTGGCAACCCAGAATGTGTTACTACTGTTATCTTGACTTGCGACCTGATTAAATAAGCAGGTTTTGCTGAACTCACACATGCTGCCATCAGCATCACCCACCTATTGATCTGCAACTCCTATGTCACAAAAAAAGATTTGGCACATTCTTCATATAAAACTTCATAAACTCATCTCAAAATAGGGCTTCTGGCCAAGGCTCAGACATCTCTTGCTAAATCCCAGAGTTATCTTCATTTATATTTTTAGTCCTACCACTGATTTTAATTTTTTTTTCATATACAAAATATAGGAAAGACACAAGTGCTCACAACCTCATGTCTGGTCCTGCGTAACAGAAATAAAAACATATATTGATATTAATAATAGTAAATTTGTGTTTGCGTAAACCTCATGAAAACATGGTTGTGTCATTTTACACTCATAATTGCAATAAAAAAGGAGCGATAATGAGGATTATTTTTAAGAGCTTTTCGTTACATTACTTTCAAGACAATTAGGCACAATTTCATACTGTATTTATCATTAATGTAATACAGCTATATTAGTTACTGTTTTACAGTTGAAATTAATTTTATACTGTTGCACAATGAAAAACATCTGAATAGTCCTAAGAATGGACTTTACCTTCACTTTATGCAAAATATCATTTCCTATTTTTTCCCACTTGATTTGACTGACATTATGACCTGAATATGACAGCTTTCATGAGATTCACCCATTCACTTTTTTTTTTATCATACACATCAAAAATTTGCAAAAATAGTGAGACAAGAATGCTGTGTTGCTTGCATTAGGAGTGCTGAAAATCCTAAAATGTACAGACGGACAGACAACAGCTTCACTTGGAAATGTCAGAGTTTTGCAGAGGTTGTTGCACAGAGATGAGAATGAACGAGAGAGAAAGAGAGCAAGACAGGACAGTATCTGATCTGTTAAGCAGGTGTTTTAGCTGCTGTCTGACTCTGGGCAGTAATCTAGAACAGAAATGGATCCCCAAAAACATTTGAACAGGGGGCTGAAGAACAGGCAAGATAAGGTACAACGACTGTATGAGGGCATTTTCATCTTTTCTCAAGGAAGTGCATCAGGATTCAGACTACTTTATATATCTCATTCCATTCTTAACGTAACTTTTTTGGCTCCAAAAGGAAGTTACGTGACTTCCCCTATGACATCACATTCTTCATCTGCTATTATCATTGGTTACTAATCGAAAATAAAACAAGAGGCTGGAGAGGATCTGGACAAATTGTTTACGGCTGCGTCAACAGCAAGTGCGTTCCCTGGTTGACTCTGATGGTTGGCCACGAAGTTTGAAGCCCTTGACTGCAGACCCGCCACCCGCGTCTATAACTGGGATCCTCTGACCTGTAAAGGAAATCAAATAAAAATTAAAACAAGCAATAATAATATAGTTACGAAAAAAAATAAAGCAAAACCGATTTGCTGTTTCAGTTCCTGCACAAAAGTCACAAGCACAGTATCGTGCACCCACAAGAACGCCTGCTCCTCAATGGGGCCACTGCCAAGCTCCATGGTAAAAGATCTGTATCCACTGTAACTCATCCACTGCCCCGGGTCCATGTGGCAAGAACAAGTATCCACCGAAGCTCTATTCTCACCACCATCAGGATCAATTATAGATCATGCATTCATTATCATTTTAAGAATAGATTGTGTTGCAATAAACAGCATTTATTCAAACTAAACCTGCTTGATCAAGGAAAGACAATACCCTCTAAAATCACAGGGGTCTAAATGAGTGGTTCTGGATTTCTACAACCTTGTCAATTACATACCACTCAGATGAGTAGTTAGTTAGGATTTTACTCACTTATCTGAATGAAGATCTCATTGATGTTAATGGCATTTTTGGCACTGGTTTCTACAAATATGGCATGAATGGAGTCAGCGTAGTCCTTGGCGTCCTTCTCTGACACCTCTCTGGAAAACAAAAGGATAGAGCAGTGGAAAATAGGAGAGTAGAGTAAAAAAAAAAATAGTAGCTTATTTTACAACACTAATACCACACTAATTGGTCATCAGTTTCATAAATGAACAAATCTAACATGTTTAAAGCTCTCAACAAATCTGGCATGTCAGTGTTATTCTGGAGATTTTCAACTACAAAGATTTAAACTGACACGGAACATGTGTGGGAGATTATCTGAGTGGGCAGAACCTTGTAAAACTCTTGTATTTTTTTGTGCCGGTGGTGTTTAACTAGTACACGGCAGCATGTAGGAGGTAAACTATTGTGTGCTGGTTCTCTGTGCACCTGTCACCTGATCACAGGTGCTGATCAGATTGCACCTGTACACGTATCAGGTGGGTCACACTGACAATGGATCCAATTTCCATTGACGCATCGCTCTCTCTCTTAGATCAACTGCCCAGCTGGTGATGTTTTCTCTAAACATTTCGATTAAAATGAGTTTTGTTGGTTGTTTGTGCAGAAGTCATTTCCACCTTGCTAGGGTGTTGTGGTAACTAGGGTAAACTAGTGAGTGGTTGTCTACTAGGCATAAATATACATGGGATACTTCAATGCAGGTTTATGGGATCTGTGCCAACAAATGTGGAAAAATCCAATAAAATATCTACTAAGTAATGCTTTGGTAAGACTTTAGTATAGGGACCGATTCTCACTATTAACTAGTTGCTTATTAGCATGTCTATTATTAACATAATGCCTGTTTATTAGTACTTATGAAGCACATTCTGCATGACCATATTCTACATCCCTAATCCCACCCAATACCAAAACTTAACAACTACCTTGCTAACTATAAATTAGCAGCATATTAGGAGTTTATTATTGAGGCAAAATCCATAGTTAATGGTTTGTTAATAGCGAGAATTGGACCTTAAAATAAAGTTGTCTTTATTAGTTATGCTTTTAATGGAGTATAATTTTCATTTTAAATAGTATTCAGATTTCTAAGTTGGGGTAATGTTATCAGTAACTGTATTTTCATAGATTTTTACCTTTTTAAAATCAATGTTTAAAAGTAAAGTAAATGATGGCTGTGGATCACCGAGAACAGGACCAGCTGTGCCAGAAAACCAAATATCTAAGCTTTATGTGCCAGACAGAACAATTGCAAGAATTTTCCCTGATATTTATTGCCTGAATGGCTTGCGGTGCGATCGCTATTCCTCAGATTCGATGTCTCGGTCTTTATGGTTTCAAAAAGTAAAATACAACCGCACTGACAGCTGACTAACACTGCCAAAGAAAGCAATGGTGAACCAAGACACATCATTGGACCTGTGGGAAGAGTGAAGCAATTTAAAGTGGAAAGATAAATTACAGACCGCTGAAGAGTGGATTTCTTTTTCATCACAAGTTATGCTTATGGTAACGGTACGTGTGTGAGCTTGTTTTCAATGAGTCGAGACAAGTTGACAGCAAATATGCGGGTCTTTTCCCAACGTCAAATTGAGTTGACAGCCACCGCGGGTGCATCTCTTCAAGCTGAACAGAGATGACAGGATGCGGAGTCTTTTGTGGCAAGGAACGGTGGAATTCACCTGGCATCGGAGAGATCGCATTTGTTGCCAGCGATAGCCACCACTATGTTGGGTGGTCCATGCTGGCGAAGCTCCTTCACCCAATTCTTCAATGTCTGGAATGATTCCTGAGTGAAAGATGGAGAGATCTTTAAGACAAGCAACACTGCTACATCATAAGTCTTTAAAGTCATTATCTACTGATGTTGCTCAAAACCTGCGTGGTAACAGATCTTCCGCTAAACACAAAAGGAGTTACCTAGCAGACTGTCCAAGCTGCTCTTTTCCATTAATTGAACTTGAATGCAAACCAAAGAATTAATCTGTATGACTTGTGCATGATATATCATGTCTTCAAAAGCCATATGATAGCCTTGTGTGAGGAACAGACTGACATTTAACCCTCTACTCACTGAAAGTCTTACCTAAGCCCATAACTCCTTTAGTGTTCCATGAAAAAAAATAAAGATCTTGCGTAGTTCGTGTGACATGAAGTTGAGTAGATGATGACAGAACTTTCATTTTTGGTTGAACTATCCCTTTAATGGCTTTACCAGCAGAAAGATTTGTGTAGTAATAATGAAGAAATATTTCAGTACCTCTTTAGTGATGTCATACACAATGATAGCCGCAGCAGAGCCTCTGTAGTACATGGGAGCCAGGGCACGAAACTAAGAGTGAAACAGATAACATGCAGATGTGAGAGAAATATTATGGCCTGTACTTAAAAAAAATAAGACTTAATCATCACTGATAACATCCCAAAATCCCTTCTTAGGGTCCGAGCGGGTGATCTCAACATGCGTATGCTTATTATCAGAGCTTTGAAAGAATTTGTTCGCTTTGGCGGAGGTCTCCTTCGAGTTTCATGCAGAATTAAATGGACAACTAAAACACAAACAAACGCATGTTATTCCAACTTGTTCCGTTCAAACAGAACTCTAGGCGGTGGTTAGGGAAAACCACGGTGAAAAACCCTAGACGTGAGCCACTGTTAAAACCTAAAGGAGAATTGTGTTTCAAACGGCCATGCCAAGGAGGCTTGAGTTGAGGAACTGCATGGAAAGGCGTATCAACACATGTGGGAGCCATCAGGGGAAAGATGAGCGCGACGTGTCAGAAGAAGTTAGCGTTTAATCATTACAAAATAGTAAAAACATTAAATGGATAGTTTACCATAAAAAATAGAAAAAAGAGGCTCTGATTTTTAATAATAGTTTGGATCCAGTATGCCATTCCTTTGAAAAAAGAAAAAAAAAAAAAAAGCTAAAAGAGGGGAAAAGTGCATTAGAAAGTGAATGATTAAGAGAGAGACAGGGTAGGGAAAGTAGACATGGCGAGAAGCCTTGGCAGTTTAGTTTTTTACATACTTTCTTAAATTTAGGTGTGAGCTAGCCTGAGCAATAGTCTTCAAATCAAATACATAGTTTAGAAATGTATTTTTTTTCTAGCCAAAGTTACAACTGTTATTAACTGTTATTACAAGTTATTAACAGTTATGAGCTGCAAATTGGTGCAGAACATATTTGCGATCATTAACAGAATGTTTTATGAACTGCTAGTTTTCATCAATAAAAGTCAATAAAGCAATATGCGTGAACAGACATAGTTTACCAATAATATCTAAAACCAATTGATCTTAAACCTGTAGTTCTTAACTGCTTTTGCTGATCACTTCATCAGTACTAAGTGAGATCACATTTATTAATAACTATTCTACAGATTCATTTGACACCATTCAAAGTTTATTATTTCATTCATGAAAACGCTGTATGAATCCAATATAAATTTGATATAAGTTAAGAAAACAGGTCGGAGCTCTGCTTTATCCATCTTTTTCGCCAATAAAATGAATAAATCATGTTTGACTGACACGGTTTCTCACATTTATAGCTGTTTTTGGCAAAGTTCGCTGCACAAGGAAGAGGAAATGCTTTAGTTTAGATTTTGACTAAAATTGCAGGATGTCTCCTCAGACATATCCCAGGATTCCAGACTGTGTGGTCCCTCTCCAACTCTACTCCTGCATTTTCTCTCATCCAACTTCCTCCAGTCAAATTACTCTAGCCATTAAGTAGATTTTTCAGTTTTAAAGACCTCAAGAAATCGCTTTGCTAGCTATATGCAATTTTTTTATTTCTCCCTATATCTAACATAAATAAGTTTTTGAAAAATGTTTTTAAAAAGAAGACTCCTATGCTCAACCAAGGCTGCATTTATTTGATCAAATATTGTTACAATTGAAAATAAATTTCTATTTTAATATATTTTGAAATGTCATTTATTCCGGTGAAGCAAAGCTGAATTTTCAGCATCATTACTCCAGTCTTCAGTATCACATGATCCTTCAGAAATTAGTCTAATATGCTGATTTGCTGCTCAAGAAATGTCTTGATTTCTTATTATTATCAATGTTGAAAACAGTATTTTTGTGCAAACCATAATGCATCTTCCACCAGGATTCTTCAATGATCAGAAAGTTCAAATGAACAGCATTTACTTGAAAGTCTTTTCTATCTCTCTTGATCAATTTATTGCACCCACAAAACCACTAAAGCAAAACCCAAGGAATACAAAACAAGCCAGGTTTCTATAATGCTGTTCTAAAAAGCAATGTGTGGGATAATTATCTAATCAAGCACTTGACAGCCAGTGAAAAGCCTGATCACAGCTCCCACTGGAGTATAGGAATCTGTGGACAAAACTGTCTTCTCTTCTCAAAATCACAATAGAGCTTGAATTTTGAAAAGAAAGAAGAAAGACACCAAGAAGGAGGAAGGGAGAGAGAGAGAGAGATGCTGGCTTTGATTGCTCTTCTAGAAACCGTTATCTCTGACATGGCCTAGCATTTCATCCCATCTGGCTCTGGAGCATCCCGAACACAGCAAAGAAAAGCAAAGAAAACCTGACCTCTTTAACAACTCAAAGGCCATGATGATGAACTTGCACCATATTTACTGGTGGGAATACATCAAAGAGCTAAACAGGACCAGATGATGGTAAAGAGGCTAGATAAGTCAGACTTTCCCATATGCTCATTCTTTCATATGGAGGGGGATCCAAACATTCAAGACCAATCCTTCCATTTTGCATTTTTCTAATTTAATACCATTTTTACACATATATAAATTATATCACCATCAAAACAATTTAAGTGAAAATTGTGTTTATAAGGCCATTTAACAAATCCCAAATCCCACAAATGATGTTACATTTGACCTAATAATAGTGCAAAACATTTATTTTCCAGTTAATTTTCTGAACATTTTCTGTGTTTTAAATTCATCGTAATCCAAAACCTTTTTATTTTCCTGCTTTACATGAAAAAAAAGAAGTCCTAGATCTTCGATGTAGTTGCATAAAAAGAGAAGAGCAATTCCTTAACACTTGGCATGATACTATTTTTTCTAGCAGCTTGTGTGGGCCGCTTGGCATTCTACATTTAGCATCACATAACATCACAGACAAACATAAGAGGAGATCATATTCCAAACAGCCTCAAGACTACCGTCAAATCATGAGCAGTGATAAACATCACAAACGATGCAATGTCACCCATAAACTCCAGCTGTGTTGCCTAATGTAGTAGAGCGTTTTGGGAGAGAAGAGTGTAAATATATAGAGCGTATAGAGATACATGAAGACGACCAGCCCCCTTCCAATTTCATTTACCCCCCTCTCTCTCTCTCAAATACATGCGTGCATACAAGAGAAGTGCATGCAATACTGCCCCCTTTCTGAAGTGCAAAGACACTGCAAAAACAGAAGCGAAAGCGTAAACATTGTATTTAATGGCTGTCAGCTTGTGTATGTCACCCCAGTGTTTGTACTAACTGTTACTGTTTACCCTTTCTTGTCCTGCTGTGTCCCAGATGAGGAATTTGTGAAGCTCGTTTTGGTACTGCACAGTCTTTGTCATAAATGATGCTCTGAAATAAAAAATTGGCACGATCAATATTAACATTAGGCATACAGATACAAATAGATAAATCGGCATGGAATCTGAGACATCTGCTGATCTTGTTTATTAAATATTTCAGAACTTTTTACAATGCACTTACAGTATTACAATGCCAATAAGTCTCACAGCTTTGTCTAATGTATTCTACCATTTTTAAATCCAGACTGCCCCCCCCCACCCACCCAGGTGCAAATACACACAAAACAAACGCGAGACATGAAGAGTTCCATAATAAGGATTGCATGTTGTTTGTCACCGTCTTATCTTCTGTGTTGTTTTGCTCCTGCAAGCTTAAAAAACAGGTTTTGTGTTTTATGTATCGGATGTCGTTGTGAATTATTATTAGAATTAATTTTGTGTCTTGCAAGCATTGAACAACCTATGCCACTGTATGTCAATAAGTGTGTTCATGGAGTCATAGTTGTTGAATTGTAAATGCATAATTTACAGCTATTATTGCAAATTAAAAACCTTATGAGTTAATGGTAATTAATTGCAAATAGTTATTTTTTAATTTATAAAAAACAACAACAATATTATCATTTTTTGTTGGCTAGCAGGGCACAAATGTGACCCTGGAACGAACACAAAACCAGTCATAAGTCGCACGGGTATATTTGTAGCAATAGCCAAAAATACGGGTCAAAATTATACATTTTTCTTTTATATAAAAAATCATTAGGATATTAAGTAAAGATCATGTTCCATGAAGATATTTTGTAAATTTCCTACCGTAAATATATCAAAACTTAATTTTTGATTAGTAATATGCATTGCTAAGTACTTCATTTGGACAACTTTAAATGCGATTTTCTCAATATTTTGATTATTCTGCACCCTCAGATTCCAGATTTTCAAATAGTTGTATCTCAACCAAATATTGTCCTATGCTAACAAACCATACATCAATCATGTATAAATCACCATTTAATGAAATTGACCCTTATGACTGGTTATGTGGTCCAGGGTCACAAATCCGAATGACTGGCCTGACTGGGACAGCAGAAAAATCTTTATTGTTGAACCCTGAAATGTGTGTCAATTGGATTCACACTTATGTAACTTACTTAAAAGGGGTCACAGTTTAAATCTTTAACACACTGTGATGCAACATGTATTAATCAATCAATGCTGTATATTAAATCACTTAACGCAATGTGAATCTCTATTACATTCAGCAACAACAGGTCAGCAGGTGTAACTAGTTCCAGATCCTGATTTACATTTTTATTCTTAAGATATTGAATTATTATTACTAAGATTATTTGTTTTAATAATAATAATAATAATAAATCAAGTTGTTTTTTGATACAGTGCTTTCTGACACTAATCCTCAGGAAATTTCAACACGCTATGTATCAATTTTGTTTGCTTGAAACAGCTTCCATTGCAGTGCATGTCGCCACTTGCTGTGTTTGCTATGTGCCAATCCTTCAGAATTGCACGTTAGAAATCAGAAAACCCGCATCACAGTCAGCTTGGCCTCACGGTGAGTGTGCTTTGGAGTTTGCTTACCCAATTGTGGGATTGATGTTGGGATCAAAACTATCCTCCACAAACCTCCACACGATACTTGACTTTCCAACCCCTGTATCCTAAAACACAATATCAAAATCAGTAACAAAATACACAAACCTATTAAACTAATTTTACATATTATATATATATATATATATATATATATATATATATATATATATATATATATACACATACATATTTTGAACATAGGTAATATAATTAGTGTCTTATTAACACTTTTTTCATTTCTTTGATGTGTTTTTCCAACTTCAAGATGTTAGTTAAAAATGCATATATCTGTGTTTTTGTCAAAAGTTTGGAATATAAGGTCAAAACCACATGCAAAATAAACCAATCGATATCATCACAATAAAAAATGCCTTCAGATTAGGTAAAAAATGTCAAATTGTGCCATATGAAATCCTTATGCTAGAAGATTTGTTTTGACAACACTACCTGAGCTATATAAATATATCCAATGCATCCAACACAATGAAACTTCTCAAACTCTCTAGACATTTATCATCCACATCTGAATGGGTGGTTAAATACGTCACCAGCCCAGAAATATTACTGTAACACCACTCTAAAAGAGATTATCAAAGCTTGCACAATAGGTAAAACCACTGGCACACTTTATTGCTATTTATAGCATGCGATAACATTTATGACAGAGCATAAACAGTGATAAAACATTAAATACGCACCCAAATTGCAATACACGTCAAGTCATAAAAAGCGAATAGAAATCTTACCCCAAGAAGGCATACTTTTAACTCTCTTAGCGACATGTTGACCTCCAAACTAATGAAAACTTCCCAATCATTCCAAGCAGATTCATAAAGCTGATCAGCAACTATTTCTATTTGACGTAAGCTAAAAAACAACACACACAGTCTCTCTCTAGACACTAGTGTCGAATATCCACTGCTTTAGGACGGTATAAGAAGCTGATTTGAAATACTGACATAACGAGTACAGTTTATGATAGTATGAGGACTTAGATGTTATATTAATGATCGATTAGTTGCGATATTAGCTGCTCGCTGCTCGCCATCTTGAACTCCGGTTGACGAGTCTAGTTATGGGAAGTCATTCCCGCGAATCGGTTCTTTCGAACAGTTCGTTTAATCGAACCGTTCAAAAACTGATGTTTCAGCAAAGTAACTAATTACGTCATCTCGTGGTTACTAACAAATAACACTCATAAAAATAACTGACACACGGCTGTTTATTATGTTTATTATTATCAAAGGTGTTATTGTAATTTCATTTTTCCGGTTTATGATAATGGATAACTAACTTAAGCAACTTTACAGTTTAAAATATCTCTCCATTATTAAGGTGAATATATGAATAATACAAATTAAGAAAATTTACCCCTCAAATAATTTATATTATAATGCAAAGAATGCATTTTTTTAAATACATGAGTAATATGATTAATTTTATACAAATTGTATGATAATAATAGAATAATGGAAATAATAATAATTTTAAAAAAGTCTCAATCCTGATTCAGCTCATAAAAACTGGTTTAATTTGCATTTACATTAAACAACACTAAGTTCTAAGCGTGGCTTTTCGTGAAAGAATCATTCAGTCCAGTTTTGTGAACCGGATCTATTGATTCACTGAAATGATCCGACTCTACATAAACAACTCATTCACGAATCGAACGTCGCTAGGCTAGTCACGTGATCGACATTGTCTTATTTTTTTCTCATCGAGCGTTCGGTTGAGAGAAACGAATATTTGCGACATTTCCACGCGTAAAAGTTTTTTGTTTCGATGAGTTTATGTTTTTTTTTTTAAGTATTTGATATTCATATAGATGCCTGGATTGAAATAAGAGCAGGAAATCTTTTGAGGAAGTGGAGTGACAGCCCCGCTGTAAATCAAGATGGCAGGTAACGTAACGTGCTTTAGTACATTTATTTAAAGCTTTATGAGGCGGTTTAAAGAGAATCGGCTCCGTTACACTGCCGACTTTCATGACGCTTAATGCCTTTTCAATTTTTCTGATGTATTTTAGACGAAAGGTCATGAGCCTGGTGAATTTTTAAGTGGATTAACACTAGTTGCGAGTTGTGGAGCTAGCCGGACAGACTGGGATATTATAAAAGTACTGTGATAAAGAACTACTTTGGGCCAACAAGGTCATTTATGTTGTATTAAACACTTTAGGATGGAAATGATATAGTAAATTTAAGTAAATAATGAAGATAACATAGCTGAGCTGACAAGAGCTTGCCTGTCAGTTTGTTAGCTAACCTGAACGGGGTCGATTCCGGATAACACGCTCCGTTAACTGGTCACCTTTTAAAATGTATTTCTAAATTGTCATAACTCAAGAACTATTTGTATGTTATTGCACACTACGATATGAAAGCTGTTTAACGGACATCTTCGCCTAGTAAGCAGGTTATGTGATGTAGGCAAACCTGAGTTGACATATACGTGAGATAAAAGCTAACACTGCGATACATGCCAAGGCTGTGTGTCAAAACCTAGTGAGCAGTCTACCTAAGCAGCACTTGCACTCAACGTTCTCGCAATGAAAAGACCAAAAATGCTGTCTAGTAAGGTAGCTTACTAGTAGGTTGTGAGTCACAGCAGCATGGCTTTAACCTGTCAGCTTATTTACTAGAGTCTAGACACTTGTCGGTGTTTGATCTTCAGTTTATGGTTTATGTTTCCTCAGGTCTGTCTTTGTATTTTGAAGATGGTCATGATGATTTAGATGACTGTGAGTATACAGAACACTTCAGCAACTTTACAAATCAATATATCTCCATCATTGTGACTTATAAAACCTCTCAAGAACATGTCCAAGTCATGCATGTGTGTGTATGTGTATATAAGTGTAAGTGTACTGTAAGAAAATTGACAAAAAAAATCATATTTTAAATAAAAAAGAGCTTAATTATCAAGATATTCTCGCAGCAAAAATATATTAATGGATCTCAAATATGCAATTTTCTTTTTATGTAAAGTTTAATATGTACCTGACCATGCTTTTAAGAATTTCCCCATTATTTTTACATTATGTAGTTAAAGTCAGTGTGATGTTTGCTGGCAGAAGTGGTTTGCATGTATGTTGCATGGAATCTCTTTAACTGTTCTTGCTGTAAAGTAAATAATTTCTCATTAAACAAATCCCCTCTACTCTGTCACTCTGAATTTCTCTTCATCTTTTAATAAGATTCCTGGTATGAATTTAAAAGATCTCACATTTGATGCCACCTGGCTGTACTAGCAAACTCAACATTAATTTATACTCCGTCATTAACTGTCCGTATGAATCTGTCTTGCAGTTGGATTCGATGACTATGGTTCAGAGTGTGATGGGATTCGGATAACAGCATTCCTGGATGCAGGCCAGGATAATCTCACCCCTCTGGGCCGGCTGGAGAAATATGCTTTCAGTGAAAACGTCTTCAACAGGTGAGATGTTAAGCGTGTGGTCTGCAGTATAAACGAGTAACTATCAGACATGTTATGTGAGATGGATTTCTGGCTGTTTATTTTTTTTTTTTCTGAAATGCAATACTCAGTGTTTTCTTAGGAGTAGTATAAGATTTTATATGTCCATCTTGTACCTATCACTTTTGATACAGAAAATATGGCACAATATTATGGCACAATGGTGGAACATTATATATATAATTTTAAAAGTTTAAGGGCTTAAAGCGAACCTGATATGATGTTGGACCTGAAATACTTAGTAAGGAGCCAAACTTGTCATTGTAGAAGAACTTGGCTTAGACTGAACGCTTCTTGGGTGATTTCTGATATTTTGGCTGGGAAACATTATAAACATTAATCTGGAAAAATTGTGTTAAAAAATTGTCTTTTTTTACTTTTCATTTTTTATGTTTTTTCAAATAGTTTTGTGCATCTAAATTGTATATGCCCATGTGATGTGGACTGTTACGGTGTGCTTGATGTGTTTGATGTTTATTTTCAGGCAAATTGTGGCTCGTGGATTGCTGGATGTGCTCCGGGAGTTCAGTGATAATGAAAATGACTTTATCAGCGTCATGGAAACAGTTGCCAGAATGTCTGAGGATGGAGGTTTGTATGACTTTTGACTGTATTTGACTTGTTCAGAATGGCTAAACAGTATGTAATATTGTGAATGTAATGTGATGTTACAGAACCGACAGTGCGAGTAGAGCTGATGGAACAGATACCAAACATTGCCATGTTCCTTCATGAAAATCGGCCCAATTTCCCCGAAGCCTTCTCACGGTATCTGGTACCCATTGTGGTCCGGTATCTCACAGACCCTAATAACCAGGTGAGTTATACTTTGAAAAACTGCCTGTTCTTTGAATCGTTTATCTCAATGGGTAATGACAAATATTTTTGAGTAGGGATGAGTTTAAAGGGGTTAAACTAGTCAGCCAATAACCTACTAGCACTAGTAAATAAATGAATAACAGAAAAAAAAAAAAAAAAAAAAAATATATATATATATATATATATATATATATATAAATGTGTTTATATATATAAATGTATGCTTTTTTTTTTTTTTTGCTTAAATGTTTATTTTTGTTTTTTTTAATATATATTTATTTTTTAACATTTGAAAGGATTTCAAGTATATTTAAAATTTTGATTATTTAATTCTAATTAGAAATATATTATTTAATTAGAGAGAGAAAGAAAGAGAAAATAAGATTCAGTATTTTTATTGGAACTGCTTAGGGGTACATTTTTAAACTTGCCTTACCTTTTCTTTTACTATTGCATCTCTAAATTCATACCGTTTTATCGTTTCTTCTGTAATACTCACAGCGCCATCTAAAAAGCTCTTTTGTAATAGTCACAGTAAGTTTCACAACAGTTATCAGATTGCTTGAGTAATGGTGCCATTATTATGCATAATCATTAGGCTTCTGTTTTTCAGTGAAGACTATGATCATTTTGTATAGTATTTGTTGTTTAGTCTGTTGGTTTGTTAAATATGTCACTTCCATGTTTGGCGTACATTTATACTTAAGAAATGCATATGATCAGTACTAGGTGTTGTATTGATCCTGAAGCCTAATTCAGGGTTTCTTAAACACCAACTAATAATTTAGCCGTTCAGACAACCCACCGAGTCAATTTTGTCCGTGCTTTTTTCTGTAGGTGCGAAAGACGAGCCAGGCTGCTCTGCTAGTGCTACTTGAACAGGGTCTGATGAGTAAGACAGATATGGAGGGAAAGGTCTGCCCTGTGCTTCTGGAGCTCACTGAACCCAGCAGTGACGATGACTACAAGATCGAAGCAGTTGCGGTGAGTCTTTGTGTTTAAGAGAATGCGCTGCTGATTACTGGAAGTGGAAAATTCTCATCGTAAAAATATATAAGCCATCAGCTGTCATAGGACTGAAAAGATAACAACTTGTTATATTTCCTGTCATAACTTCATTTCATCTATGACGGAATGCTTATCTGTGTACTGTCTGCATGATACTGTGTTACTGTGTTAATTGTTTTGTGGGTTGTGTTGAACTTTCATGTTTTTATCTCTGTGTTGATGGTGAATAATGTTTTGTTGCAGATCATGTGCAAGCTGGTGACCATGTTGTCTAAAGACACGGTGGAACACCTTTTATTGCTGCGCTTTTGTGAACTCTGCAGTGATGTCAAACTATTTCAAGTCCGCAAGGTAACGATACTCTGTTTCATAAATTGTGGAAGAGCTTAGAACTGGTTTTTGGAACATGTCTTTGTGGAACATGTTCATAGTTGATGTGATGAACTGCATTGTGTGTGAAATTCAAATGCTATACATACAATAATAATCACCAAAAATGGCTAAAAAAGGGAAGTTACTTTAGAATTTATTTGCAGGTGACATTTGTGACCCTGGACCACAAAACCAGTCATAAAGGTCAATTTGTCCGGCTATAGATGTACTGTATGGTTTGTTAGGATAGGACAATATTTGGCCGAGATGCAACTATTTGAAAATCTGGAATCTGAGGCTACAAAAAAATCTAAATGTTGAGAAAATTGCCTTTAAAGTTGTCCATATGAAGTCCTTAGCAATGCATATTACTAATCAAAAATTAAGTTTTGATATATTTATTATCGGAAATTTACAAAATATATATATGGAACACGATCTTTACTTAACATCCTAATGATTTTTGGCATAAAAAAAAAAAAAACACAACTGTATAGATACACTGTATTGTTGGCTATTGCTACAAATATACCCAGCGATGTATGACTGGTTTTACGGTCCAGGGTCACATTTGTTCATTTTTTCCTAATACAATGACATTAAAATATGAACTACTGTTCAAAAGCTTGTGGTTGGTCAAATTTATTAATGTTTTAAAAAAGCATATTTCTATTTGAATACATTTATTCCTGCGATTGCAAAGCTGAATTTTCAGCAGTCCTCGCTGTCACATGATTCTTCAGAAATCATTCCAATATGCTGATCCTTCAGAAATCATTTTAATTTGCTGACCCAAACTTTTGAACGGTAGTATATATTTCCCTTATTACCAAAGTATGGAAATACCAATTCTGTGTATTATTATATTATATTATATTATATCAGTATCATGAGACAAATAAATAACAATCTAAAAAACACAGTGGATAGAATTGGCTTCCAAAAACAAGAAGCCTTGACACAGTGAAGTTGTGTCTGGTACATGCACATGTTTGCGACTGCAGTAATAAAACTTGGGCGTATACTGTGTAAAAGAAGTTGTGAAGAATGTTAATCTACTTTTGCAACTCGTGTTGGGTTGGCAAGAGGCAATGTTGCTTGAGTTGCAACAGGCCTCTTTTTACAACATAACAAAAGACTGAATTTGACCTCATTGCAAATGTCTAAACCTTCTATTACACTTTGTTTTTTTTTCTTACCGTCAGGTTTGTGCTGCAAACTTTGGCGAGTTCTGTTCTATTGTTGGCCAGGAAGCCACAGAGAAACTTCTGGTGAGACTTGCAGCGTTCCTCTTGTGCTTGTGTTTAGAACAATACTACAGTCACAGCCAGAATGAATGCATTTAATTATATCTGAGTGCTGGACCCAGAAAACACTTTTCATCTTATAAAGTCTGTTTGAGTCTTTGTGCAGATTTTGGTTTACACAACATGCAAATGTGTTAACCAGCACTCTCTCTTTGTCCTCACCTCAGATGCTGAAGTTTTTCGACCTGTGCTCAGACAGTCTGTGGGGTATTCGGAAAGCCTGTGCCGAGTGCTTCATGGTTGTTTCAAACTGCACTTCTCCGGAGGTGCGGCGTACTAAATTGTCCCCCTTGTTCATCAACCTCATTAGTGATCAGTCACGCTGGGTAAGAGCAAAGAAACACACACACTAACACTGTGTTCTAACATGCTGTGACTCAGCATGTACAGTAATTTGTCCTTTCTGAAAGTGAACGTCATCATTTGATGTTGAGTAAGTGAATGTAGGATTTTGGAGCAGTGAGATTTCTGTCTTTGTTTTTCTTACCTGTTTTAGGAAATCTCTTTACATATCAAATTAAATCAATTTTTAAAGGGCGTGGAACATCTGCTTATATTCTTTTCCTTTTCAGGTACGCCAGGCTGCGTTCCAGTCTCTAGGTCGTTTCATCTCCACGTTTGCCAACCCTTCAATCACAGGATTGCATTTCTGTGAGGATGGAACCCTCCGTGAGATACAGAAGATCTGCTCAGAGAGGTAAATGCACATGGTTTCTTTACTGTGACCGGGTTTGTATGGAAAAAAATACATGTGTTTGTAATTGATTAGTTGTTATAGTCAGGTGTCAATCTTTATTGGAAACCTTGTATAATTAGGCTTTTTTTATATAAAGAAATTCATGCTTTTATTCAGCAAGGAGGGATTAAATTGATCAAAAGTGACAATAAAAGTTTGCATTTGTTAGAAAAAAAAAGGTTCGTTTTTTCCCCCCCTCAAATAAAAGAGAATCCTGAAAATTGATAATTGTTAAGTTGTTGTTAGATTGATGGTTAGTTTTTTTTGATCATCAAATAGTAGAGAATCCTGAAAATTTGTAGTTTTTTGTCACATTAGAGGCTGGAGTAATGATGCTGATAATTCAGCTTTGCCATCACAGGAATAAGTTACATTTTATAAAATATTAAAATTAAAAATATAATATTTCATTGTATTTTTATACACTGTATTTTTCATCACAAAATGCAGCCTTGGTGAATGTAAAAAAAAAAAATTCAAAAACATTAAGAAATCTTGGAGACCGTAAATGTTTGAACAGTAGATATTGAACTTTATATTGAATAGATTTTTGAAATGTTAGATTTTTGAGATAATTTTGTCTTTGTAGCCACGGACAGGAAGTGACCACCAGCATCTCCAGTAACAGCCGCAATGCCTCCATTGGTGGTTCTCCAGACAGTCTCATTCAGCCCCATTCAGAGCAGCTACAATCCACTCCAGTTCTGACGGGTCCACCATCACATCCTCCAGAAGGCAATTCCTCTACCCAGCCCAAAGAAGATGGCACCAGCCTGGGCCACCCTGAACGCTCAGCCCCTTTGTCTCACCAGCAGACGGACGAGTGCACGATGTTCAATTCCTTCAACTTCTGGAGAGCCTCACTACCTGACATCACCCAAGAGCTGGAACTCTTACAAGAAGAGAAAAAAGATGAGGTGATCGAGAAACGAGATGAGACCATGAGGGAGACGGAAGGTGAGGGGAAAGAAGACGTGCCAAGTCTAGATTCACAAGGCCCAGCCACCAGCTCTCAGATCCAGAAGGTTTTGGACTGTCTTCAGCCTCACCTGGATGATCCTGATGTGCAAGGTGATTGCAAAAAGAGTTCTTTTGACCTTTTCCACATAAGGACATAGTTATTTATTTCCCTGTGTGCTTTCCACTCGCAGCTCAAGTGAATGTGTTGTCCGCTGCGCTGAAAGCTGCCCAACTAGAGAGTCAGACAGAAGATGCAGATGAGTCTGTGTCAGAGAGTAACGGTTCCACAGGCTCCCCGACATCTGATGAGCTCAGTGCCAT
The DNA here is from genome assembly GCF_018340385.1 of Cyprinus carpio. Taxonomy (NCBI): domain Eukaryota; kingdom Metazoa; phylum Chordata; class Actinopteri; order Cypriniformes; family Cyprinidae; genus Cyprinus; species Cyprinus carpio. Next base: position 25,585,979 of record NC_056602.1, on the reverse strand, counting down.
GAGTGAACTCTCACTGACAGATGCACAGATCTCAGATTTACCTTCCAGTTCACCAGAGCTGCTAGACGACTCTGAACACAGCCGTGAGGTGAGAGGATGATTTTATAGTTACTAAACTATAAAAGTGATTTCACCAATTTAACTATTCTTACATGTTTTAATGTTTGAAGTATAAAATTGAATTAATGTAATAATGCTTACAATGTATTTATATAATATTTTGATTATTATTTTGATTGTTGTTATTAATAGATATTTAATCAAATTAATTCCATAGAAGTATTTAAGAAAAGCCCCTAAATGAAGAATCTACATTATTGTGGAAAAATATTCTATGTAGTGTGGCAATTAATGCGAATTCATAACAATAATACAATGAGAATAATTTAAATGTTTTTTTTAAACTGGTGCCATTATTTGACATGCTTTTGCAACTCTGCATCTGCATTTTTATGTAAATCTGTTTATGCAAATGTCATAATAAGGAAGTGCTGGCACAGTACAGTAGAGAGTTCATTATATATGCAGTTGTGTGTGTGCACACAGGAGTCAGACCTTATAGAAAATGTGGAGGAGGACAAAGATTCAGACACAGCTAAAATGTGTGAAGATGAGAATTCTAAATTTCAGGTAATGTACTGCTCTGGATGTGTACAATGACTTATAAAGCAGAATTAAAAAAATTCTTGCATGTCTCAACATAAAAATCTGCTAGTTTTCCACTGGCCTTGATATTGAGGTAGTTGTACAAACCACAGACCTTTAGCTGTTATTGTACCAACTGTTCATTTGCAGTCATTAATGAATTATTTATGACAAAAGCAAATTAAATGTCTTATAAATAACAGACTATTTCTAGTTTATTAAATCTATGATGTTTCCTAACAATCATTCTTTCTGTCGTCTCAGAATGTAATTCCACAGCAGTTGCTGGATCAGTATCTGTCCATGACTGACCCAGCTCGAGCTCAGACCGTAGACACTGAGATCGCCAAACACTGTGCATTCAGCTTGCCAGGTGTCGCCCTAACGCTGGGCAGACAGAACTGGCACTGCCTCAAAAACACATATGAGACCCTCGCTACAGACGTACAGGTAAAACGTCCTCTCAATCTATATGCTGATGTTATTTGTTGGAAAGGTTTAATAAAACTCTGTCAAATGTTAGTACAGTACTGTAACACTTTACTTTATAAATGTTAATTAAACAATATTTTAACTGTACCGTATTATTATAGATTGTTATTGTTTGTCTTTATTTTGTAAATATTAAAAAAAAATGAGGAATAGATAGCTTCACTAGTTGTTAAATGAAATACTATTGAATGTGTTACAGTGGAAGGTGCGGCGGACGCTGGCGTTCTCTATCCACGAGTTGGCAGTGATTTTGGGAGATCAGCTGACTGCAGCTGACCTGGTGCCCATATTTAACGGCTTCCTCAAAGATCTCGATGAGGTGCGGATAGGAGTCCTCAAACACCTGTATGATTTCTTGAAGGTGAAAATATGAAATTTCCTTATTTTGGAAGAAAGAATATATGAGCATTTTATACCAAGAGCTTTGAAAATAAATTGCCTATACTGAAAAAAATACTTTGTCATTTAAGAATCATAATTTCAGACAGGTTATATATATATATTTTTTTCATTTTCATTTTAGTTTAAAGCTGCAGTCCGTAACTTTTTTTGTTAAAAATGATCCGAAATCAATTTGTGAGAAAGTACATAATCAGCCAGTGTTCAATACCATCGCCTTACTTTAGCCCGATTCACAACAGTTAGCTTATAATAATGTTTTCTAATTTGAGTGGTACGGGTAGGTTTTCACGGGAAATTCAAGGATGCTGTCGTGTCATTACGCCCCGTCTGTAAGGATAAAGAAGTTGTCCTGGCTACTAGGCTATCGCATGTGAGGATCCTACAGGTGGCGGTTCGTTTATAGCCTTTTCTCACAGCAGCTGGGATAAATAAATATATAGTTTTGATGGCGGATTGTAATCCAAAAATGGACTTTGTGTTTATGAAACGCATGTGAATGAATTAAATTATATTCCATTTTTAAATGTGCTTCTGATTACAGATAGACTGGAATTACACAAGATTTTTATTTTAAAGACAACCAGTTCGAAGGGAGCATAATTTGCTTTTTGGGTTTAAAGAATTTCTTAATATGAAAATCAAATGGTATGACAATTAGAGATTAGACTGTACAGAAATTTAAATATACATGCTAATACACACTATAGGCAATGCTGATGTTAACATTAATAATTTGAGAATAAAGTATAATAATAATAATAATTTTCATGGTTTGATGTGATATGAGCTAACCGATCGTTAGATTTAATCACAATTGTAGCGCGATTTATTGTAATGCTTTATTTCTCAGTTGGTCAGCACAAACGTGGCAGACTTGTTACTTGTTCAGATGACAATAAATGGTGAAAATTCTTATTTGGGTTATATATTCCAAAACATAGGCTAGAATCTGTGATTGCAAAGTACAGTAAATATCCACACTAGTGCAGTGACTGACTGCCACACACACATACACCTCAAAACATTAGATTCATCCACACAACCCACGCAAGGAAGATGATTCCACAAACAGCTGCAATTGCAGGTTTTCAAACAGAGATGGCGACAAAGAGGCAAAACATGCTGACTGCAGCTTTCAGTAATTTTATGTGCTTTTGTCATTTTTATTCATTTTTCTTTTTTAATAATTCTATATATCTTTTATTTCAGTTTTAGTAATTTTAGCACTTTCATCTTATTTATTTCAGTTATCTGCTGATGCAACATTTCTCATTTCATCTAATATTTATATTTCATTTCTATTTCAATTACAGAAAACTATATTTATTACTTTTATTTTAGTTAACAATGGCCTCAACAACAATGGCTCTAACAGATCTTTCTGTGTCGTCTTTTGTAGCTTCTTCATGCCGATAAGCGTCGGGAGTATCTGTATCAGCTGCAGGAGTTCATGGTGACGGACAACAGCCGAAATTGGAGATTCCGCTATGAGCTAGCTGAGTATGTGCTACTTTGTTACATGCTTTATTGACAATGTACAGTGGTGTGAAAAAGTGTTGGCCCCCTTCCTGAATTCTTATTTTTTTTGCATGTTTGTCACACTTTAATGTTTCAGATCATCAAACAAATTTAAATATTACTCAAAGATAACACAAGTAAACACAACATGCAGTTTTTATTATTAAGGGAAAACAAAATCCAAAACTACATGGCCCTGTGTGAAGAAGTGTTTTCCCCCCTGTTAAAACTGTGGTTTATCACACCTGAGTTCAATTTCTCTAGCCACACCCAGATCTGATTACTGCCACACCTGTTCACAATCAAGAAATCTCTTAACTAGGACCTGCCTGACAAAGTGAAGTAGACTAAAAGATCCTCAAAAGCTAGACATCATGCCGAGATCCAAAGAAATTCAGAAACAAATGAGAAAGAAAGTAATTGAGATCTATCAGTCTGGAGAAGGTTATAAAGCCATTTCTAAAGCTTTGGGACTCCAGCAAACCACAGTGAGAGCCATTATTCACAAATGACAAAAACATGGAACAGTGGAGAACCTTCCCAGGAGTGGCCGGCCGACCAAAATTACCCCAAGAGCACAGCGACGACTCATCCAAGAGGTCACAAGAGACCCCACAACAACATCCAAAGAACTGCAGGCCTCACTTAGTGTGGTGGTCTGGGGCTGTTTTGCTGCTTCAGGACCTGGAAGACTTGCTGTGATAAATAGAACCATGAATTCTGCAGTTTACCAAAAAATCCTGAAGGAGAATGTCCGGCCATCTGTTCGTGACCTCAAGCTGAAGCGAACTTAGGTTCTGCAGCAGGACAATGATCCAAAACACACCAGCAAGTCCACCTCTGAATGGCTGAAGAAAACAAAATGAAGACTTTGGAGTGGCCTAGTCAAAGTCCTGACCTGAACCCTATTGAGATGCTGTGGCATGACCTTAAAAAGGCGGTTCATGCTCGAAAACCCTCCAATGTGGCTGAATTACAACAATTCTGCATAGATAAGTGGACCTGAATTCCTCCACAGCGCTGTAACAGACTCATTGCAAGTTATCGCAAACGCTTGATTGCAGTTGTTGCTGCTAAGGGTGGTCCAACCAGTTATTAGGTTTAGGGGGCAAACACTTCTTCACACAGGGCCATGTAGTTTTGGATTGTGTTTTCCCTTAATAATAAAAACCTTCATTTAAAAACTGCATGTTGTGTTCACTTGTTATCTTTTACTAATATTTAAATTTGTTTGATGATCTGAAACATTAAAGTGTGACAAACATGCAAAAAAAATAAGAAATCAGGAAGGGGGCCAGCAATTTTTCACACCACTGTAGCTTTTGTAGCTCTCATGTGTGATCTCACTCTTGTGGCATGTGTCTGTGTATTTAGGCAGCTCATCCTGATCATTGAGTTGTACAGCCACAGCGATGTGTATAACTACCTCAGACAGATCGCCCTTAACCTTTGCTCTGACAAAGTGTCAGAAGTGCGGTGGATCTCCTATAAACTGGTGAGTCATGTGGCCTTCAGCTTGTTGTCAAAAATAGCAACAGCATTACAATGCCTTTCACTAGCTGTATTATTTGAGTTCGTGTTCTGACTGTTTTAACCTTGGCTCATAGGCTGTTTACACCTAGTATTACCATCCACAGCTGCATTTAGTGACAGGTTTTGTCTTGTGAATGTGTGTAGGTGGTGGAGATCCTGCAGAAGTTGTATGCCTGTGAAGCTCATGATCTAGGTCTGAATTTCATTAATGAGCTCATTATGAGATTCTGCCACTGTCCCAAATGGGTCGGACGTCAGGCATTTGCATTCATTTGCCAGGTAAAATTCATAAAAATACAACAACTTTTTACAGTGTTATCCAGGATTTACAGTCACTTCTCTCATGATTTGTTTCAATAATTATTTTGCATAGAGTAGTACTATAGTTTTTTTCCTGAGACACTGTGGGATTAATAATTCTGAAATAGATGATATAAGAGTAGTAAACTGCTGTCCAAATAACTTTAACCAGTCAAGTTGAAACACATTTGTTTTTTGTGCAATATGCAGCATTTTGTTTTGTTTTTTTCAAAAGAGAACCAAAGTCCGACACTGAGGGCTCTTGGATGTTAAATCTGTCATGTTATATCTAACAATGTGTGAGAGTGATTCATTCATTTCTTATGTTTCCACGTAGGCCATTGTGGAGGAGGACTGTATGCCCATGGAGCAGTTTGCACAGCACCTTCTACCCAGTCTGCTCAGCCTCTCATCAGATCCTGTACCCAATGTACGTGTGCTGGTGGCCAAGGCGTTACGGCAGAGCGTGTTGGAAAAACGTAAGACACACTCTAAACATTATAAAGACAAGTTAGAAGATGCCTGCATTACAGGATGTTATGTATGCATCCACTCCTTCATTAGGCCCTCCAACGGCTTACATTAATGGACTAAAATATTTACAAGTAATATCCTACACAGGATGTATACTTATTTTTGTCCAGTGAAATGCTTTCTAGAATTTCCAAAGTGCAAGTTTTCAAGTGTAGTTGCACTTTTTTGTGTGTTTTGATTTATTGCATAATGTTTTTTTTTTATTATACTTTTTTATTTTTAGTTTTGTTTTTGTCGTTGTTTCTTCTATTTCAGTTTTTGTATTTTTATTATATATTTTAGCATATTGTTTTCTATTTTTAATGTATGTATTTATTTATTTATTTTAAAAAGAGATTATTTTATTTGAACTTTATTTGAAGTTGTTTTTGTATTTTATATTCTTAGCATATTGTTTTATATTTGTCTTTTATTTATTTTAAAAAGAGATTTTTATTTGAAGTTTATTTGTAGTTCTTTAGTTTTAACTTTAATGCAGGCCAGTGACCATTTAACTTAACTTTAAACGAACTGTCACTATAAGTAGCACAAAAAAGAAAATGTTTTTCTAAATAAGTATTTAGTGTATGCGTCACTGTTTCTAATCACCTATGTGTGTGCTCTGATTTCAGCATACTTCAAGGACCCAGGCAGCGCTTACTCGGATGAGCTGGAAGAGGCTCTGTCTGAGCTAAGGATGGACAAGGACAGGGATGTGCGGTTCTTCGCCACACTGGATCCCAACAGAGACGTCATGGACACAGCAGCGTTAATTTAGCACCATGTACTGTCCGCACACATGAACAAGCACCAGCAGGAACAACACTAAACAGATTCAAGTGTTTACAAATAGGAACTACTGACAAAGACCTTCACACACACAATATATCCTTATCCTCTCCTGATACGCTCCACATTTGACATTGCATGCATATATTGTGCATGTATACACAAAACGGCCTCATTTGTAAATGTTTCTACTGATATGTAGCTAGCTAAATCTAAAATTGGATCCTTAAAATGCAAATGTATGCGTATTTATGGTAATACGACTAATACAGCCTTGCAAATTAATCTTCCACAGTGGTTTTCACCATTTAGATGATTAAAGTGTGAGATTGCCTTGTCAAGCAATTACAAATGACAATTACAAACTCGAGCGCCACTCAACTTCTCCCTTACACAGGTATCATTTTTTTAACCAAAAAAAAAAAAAAAAAAATTTTTTAAAACGAAGAACAATCTTATCTCTTTTATTTTTTGTGTAAGATTTATTTTTGCACCTTTGTGGCAGCAGAAAGTATTTGGGGACACAAGACGCATCTTCCTCTTCATCAGACCGTTCAGATGCTACCAGCTGCCCCTCCAAAGCTACTTCTTCTCCATTTCCTTTTCTTGTGGATTTCTTAAAACAAAAAAAGACTAAGAAGACATAAGCAGACTGACACATTGAAGTGCTACTAACTCAGGGAGACCTGATATTCAGATTTTTTTTTTAAAGCTGCAATGCCGCAAAATGCTGTAGAGCTGAGCCCAAGTGATGCTGCAGAACTTTTGCTGCATTTACCAACCTCCTGTTTAACTGGCCCTCAGGATCCACCCAGATTGTTGTGGGAAACAGTGTTTAGAAACAGCAAATGAGCGAATTTTTGCAGCTCAGGAGCCGAAGACCTCCCTGTCTTTTTGCTCAAACCTTTTGTAGCTCACAAGAATTTGCTTTGACATTTTAATGTACGTTTTTTTTTTTTTTCTGTGTGTTTTGAGTGTGATCCAGTTGTACGTAACCTCCTCGTCTTCCCTGATTGGTGGAGAGCGGTTTTATTCCTCACCGTTTTATAAATAATAGGGGCCAGTATTTTAGAGAGTTGTCAGAAGTTGCTTTTCAAGCAAACTTTACAGCCACTAGATGACATTTAGATCGAAAATCGTCAGACTAGTCTGATGAAATTAACGTTAAAACATGAATGATATCTTGATTGGTTAATTCAGAGCTAAGAGGGCCTGACCTGCAGAGGGCACTGTCTGGTTGTCTGTGGGAAACCCCGCACTTCTGACACTTTGCGTTTAGTCGGATTTTCACCAGTTAATCAAAGCACACCACAACCCAAATTTGCTTTAAACTAAATAAGCTATAATGTGTTTAAAGCTGATATGATGGACCATCCGTTTTTCTAAAGCATGGTTGTGCTGCTCTTGGCATCAGTTAACTCGCGTCTAGCTGCTGATTGGTTATCAGTATGCCTGTTTTTATAGTTAATATATTTAAATTAGGAGGACTGGACACACATCAGCATGTAAGGGCAGCTTTGCCAAGAGCACTTTACTATTAATGGTTCAATGAATAGAAAATTGCTGGTCCTTGTTTTATACGGTATATATAATAATTAATAAATAAATCTGTTGGACCGGGGGAATCATGATAAATCAGTGGTTCAGATTTTTTAAATAAGGCAACTTTCTTGACCAAACTCAAGTGGTGCTCGGATCCGGTGCATTTATTCTCACAGATGTGTATATGGAATATGTTTATGGATTGTGTATATGGAATTGTTTAAAGAAAATAGGTTTAGTTTAGCTCTGAAATACAGCCTGTGGTCAGATTGATAATATGATTTTATTGATGATATCTACAGGAGTCGAGGCCAGTCTTTTTATTTTCCTGTGGCAAGATTTGGTTTGGAATTGTATAACGGGAGAAGTTGTTTTCCTTGTGTTCCCATGTGTGTCTGCATGCATCTCTGTGTGGCTGTTTGTCCTTTGTTTCTCCCCCCAATTTGGACCATGTTGAAAGTAGATATATATTTTGTTAGATTGTTATATTTTCCCCAATAAATTCTCCTGTGTGATTTACTGAGGCACTGACATCACTGATGTGTCAACTAAACCACTTCAAACTGTCTGCATATGTACTGATCCAGTAGTTTTCCAGTAATGTTACAATATTATACAAGCATCTGATTCGATTCTTTTGCCCCTTTTATTCTTCTCAATGTATCATGGTCAAAGATTTTATATCCTAACCTTTCAGGTTACAACCTTTGTAATTTTCTGTACATCTGTTTTAAATACATTTTATGTATTGTTATTTTTAGTATTCATTAATTAAAATAATATAAATTTGAAATAATTTCTCAGTTGTGCTTTTTATTCTGGAGACCGTTCAGCTAGAAATCACCAAATCAACTGATTCTTCTGCACCTTGCATATTAATGAAGAGCATTCTTGCATTATTGTAATATTTAAAGTGCAGTTAACATTTGCTGTACATTTTGAGAAATTGTTTTCGAAAGTATTTTATTTTGAAATACTGTTTTTATACATTTACGAGAGAGAAAATATATATAAATAAAAACCACAACTCTCCCCCACTGGGCTCCTGCTTAACTGACCCTACTAGCATGATGAAATAATAATAATAATAGTAAATTTATTTTGTGTAATCCTTATTAATGACGTTAGGTCTTTGTCGTTTATTATAACAATTATTACATGACTTTTACGCTGCCTTCGACATCAACTCCAATATCCTTCCGCAGTAAACTAGTTCCCTATTATGACTAAATTAGCCCCCGTATCATAAAGTTATATATATATATATATATATATATATATATATATATATATATATATATATATATATATATATATATGTAAGTATAAAGTATACTTTGTAAATATATATTGTATACCTCCATTAAACGTGTAATATACGTTTGCATCGCATCAAAGCAGTATTTTCCCGTTCGATAGACTTTTGTTGCGTAGCAGAGAGAGATTTTACTTCCGGTTCGCCTTTTGCGGTCCTCTTTCCTGCCTCCAGTTCAAGATGGTGAGTCGCGAGCCTTCGCGATTGATTCGTGAATGGGTTTTAGTATATGAAATCTCTTTTATACACTGAAGAAAATGGTGTGATAACAAAGTATAGTTAGTAACGTATTTGATTTTATTAAATGTGGGCCACTTTTTCGGTTTATTAAACCGTTTTTAATAAGACGTTTGTGAAGGTGGCTAGCATGTGCTGTATCTGCTGTAACACGCGGCATGGACATGCCTGCTACTCTGTATATATGTAATAAAACACTTCCATTTAATGCTTATCGACATTTGTTCTTCAATATACTGCATACAGGTTGTGTTATAGTCGTTATTTAGCGTGTACTGTATATCAAGACGCTGCAGGCTGTCATAGACTGAGCTGACATGCAGCATCTAACTTGATTTTCTAGTGTAACGTTAGTAACATACACTTAATAGTTGATTGACACGGTGATTATTTTAGTACTTTTGGCATTCATTTATTTTGATTGGTTCTCAATATTTATGAGTCTGTTCTTTGGAAATTTTTTAATTTCTATGGTAATTGAACACTTGGAAATATCAGGAAAACCCAATTTTCAAATGTCCAAAAAATGAAAAAAATAAATAAATAAAATATGATGCCAGTAATGAATATCCTGCAAATTAAAATGTTCTAAGTTTTAAAATGGTAATTTACTGATTGGTTATTTACATTGAAAATAAAATAAAATGAACATTTAAATTGTGATTTGAAAGTGGGTCCCATATTAAAGGAAAAATCCTGGAAATATATATTTTTTTCTTATATTTCCAGGGTTGTACATAACATTTTTTTTCTTTATTTTTGATCATTTATATATGCATATGTGTGTTTTTATTCACATCTTATTTTTTTTATATCTCTGTTATTGTCTTTGTTGTCTCTTCTGAAAGCTTGTGACACCAAAACAAATTCCTTGTATGTGCAAAGTGCAAACATACTTGGCAATAAAGCTTTTTCAGACTTCTGATTTGTTATTATGCAAACTGCATCGAGAGCTCATATTTAATTTTTAACAGTTTATAATTTTTGGAAATTTGAAAAATGTGAATTTCTGAAATTAAAATTAATAATAGTAATTTAATTTTAGCATAAGCAAGAAATGGTTCTTCTGGAATAGATTTGTGTTAAAACTACATTTATATTATGTATATTATGTTTAAATTGTTGTGAACAACTGGAAAATTTCTGTAAATTCATTGGGCAGATGCTGGCAGCTGTAGAATGTCAAGAGTCAAGTCAAGAGGCATTTATTTGTCATTTGCATAGTTAACACTGGGGAAAACTGGGCATTGAAATGCTTGTGACGAGGCTCAGACATACAGTGACAATAACAAGACATAAAAGACATAGACGTACGTGTAGAGCACTGAGATTTTTGAGTTACTTCAGTGCCCATAGGCAGAAAAGACACGGACAGAGCATTATATACAAATAAGTGGCAGTAACAGATACAATAAAGGTAGACAGTGTTAAGAGTTATAAGTATTCATAAGTAGTCTTGAGGTACTAATATGATTATTTGTGTAGAGTGGTGTCTAAAATGTCATTGTAGAGTGACGCATTGAATTGAATCTATAATCCTAATGACTAATATTTCCATTTTTATTGGACAGACTAAGAAGAGAAGGAACAACGGACGTGCAAAGAAGGGCCGTGGCCATGTCCAGCCCATCCGCTGCACCAACTGTGCCCGCTGTGTTCCCAAGGACAAGGCCATCAAGAAGTTTGTCATCAGGAACATTGTGGAGGCGGCCGCTGTGAGGGACATCTCAGAAGCCAGCGTGTTTGACTGTAAGTGACTGCTTTAACTACCAAAACATTGCCAAAGTCTTAATGTGTGCTGTTCTGTGTAATTTCAAATTATTTTTTATATCCCTATTCCTCCTCCTGTGTAGCATATGTATTGCCCAAGCTGTACGTGAAGCTGCATTACTGTGTTAGCTGTGCCATCCACAGCAAGGTGGTGAGAAACAGATCCCGGGAGGCCCGCAAGGACCGAACACCACCTCCCCGCTTCAGGCCTAGTGTAAGTACAATCAAACTGTTGTGGGGAAGTTTATAATTATTAGTAGGGTTAAAGTGCATGCGTTGTATTTTGTTGCTAGGTGTTTAATGTGCATCTCAGCATTTTTGTTGTCCTTTTTTCCTGCAGGGTGCTGCACCCAGAGCTCCTCCAAAGCCCATGTGAAGCAAATCAGCTGATCATTTTTATGCAGAAAAATAAAAAATATTCAAAAACAGGTCCTGCTGTTTCATTTTGATTGTTGCTGCATGATGGTTCGAGTGCATTTGTTACTGCTATGTAGTTTGAGTTTAGAGCTTTGTCCACTTTAATTCTAAATAAATTCACTTTTTATTTTATAATAAATCTTTAAACTTATTTATCAATCATTTTCTATTATAATAGATAAACATATGCCCAGAATTATTTTACATAACAAAATGTAGTTTTGAGATGGGTCATAATATTAATTGAACTAATTTTAGCAGTAGGTGTTACAACCCTGTTTGTATTTTTTGTAACACTTATTAGAACATTATTAAACCATTATTTTTCAAATAAAAATACCTTAAAGAAATAATATGGCTGTATTAATACTTATTTTATTTCAGTTAATATTTCCCTTAAATGGTCTTTATTATTTTAGCCGTTAGGAATAATAAAAGGAAGATCGTTTAGTGATAGCTACATTGCAATTATATGAAATAAATCTTAAAAGTAATATGTACTGAATATATTAAAAATAAGTTGATTATCTGATGTTTTAAGATACTTCAATGAAATAACATTCATATTTTAAATAACTGCTCATCTGAATAAACGTCACCCAACCAGCTTGTTGCTAGTTTAAATTAATCATAAAAAACCGGACAGACTCCATGTTATGATCTTAAAACTATACGCACAAGGTAACTTGCCTTATGTTTATATAAACTCGGGTGTACTAAATTCAGGATTGTACAACTGTGGCTCTAACCTTGTTAGAACAGTCAGAATATGTCATAATCTGAAGATATTCTGCATATAATAAGTAATAAACCCATATGTTATATAAATATTTCTGCATTTGTAAATGGACATACTTGCATCCAAACTGCTTTAGTCACTCTCAGGTGGAAAAGTAACACTTAAAGTCCAGTGAGTGTAAATGAGTTCATTAAGTCAATTAAATTGTCCCAAATACAGAATAAATACAGTTAAAATAAGTTAAATAACAGAAGAAATTTTCTTATGAAAAAGTATTCCAAGAAATACTGCCATCTTAGATGCCTTTTCATAAGCATCGTGTAGCACTATTGTACTTATTTGCCATCTGTTACTGTAGGATTTTGAAAAGCGCTGAGTGTCACTAAGTCCCAGTGATCTTCTTAGTGAGGTGTGAGTTCATAATCATCCTGCCGTATTCAGTCAGACACGCACAGCAGCCTCGACAAGGACAATGGAAATTAACCAACTCAATTAAAATGGCTACAGTTAATAAATTTGTTTCATTCGAATCATTTAAATAAGGCATCCTTTGTATTTTCTCAAACTTCAGGTATTAAAAGAGACTGAGAACTAATTAAAGCTGCTGCCAATTCAATTACTTAAGGCTTTATTCTTCGGCTGCGCCCAGGGAAGACCAACAAAAGAGGACGCGCCGGGAAGAGGCCTATCTCCACAAGTTAGAAACTTCATTTCAAAAGCAATTTCCAAAGGCTTGACTTTTGGAGAGCTTTTAGCAGGATGACAGAAGGTGACGGAGCTGTGGAGCAGGAGATGGAGACACAGGAGATAAACAGTGATGAGGAAGCCCTCCTCCATTTTGGCAAATACAGCGAGGCTCGGGCCTCAGTGCCATGGGAGCAGCGCACATTCAAAGAGAGGGTGCTCTACCACATCGATCGGATCTTCCTGAGTTTTATTGCACTCTTTTTGCTGGTGCTCTTCGGAGAATTCCTGTATAAGATCTGGTATGTGACCAGCTGGAGGAAAACCCTGGAGTTCATTCTGGAAACGGTGTCCTACCTCTTTACACAAGAGAAGGATGAAGAGTTAATAGAACTGTAGACATTTCAGAAATTCACATTTCTTTCCTTGATCAGAGTTCCGCTGCTTTCTACATCAAGATGGAGCTGAAACAGAATATTGGACCCTTTCAGTAAAATATAAAAGATTGTGTTAATTACTTGTACAACTGTGAAATCTGTTTAATATTCTGAGTCAGTGTTTGTGATTGCTGTGTTTGCCATTGTGTGCTTTTGTTACTGTAAATAAAAAGCTTCTATGTCTATTCATTTTGTATTCTTTTAATGTGGTCATGTTTGTTTTACTTACTAAATAGGTGCTATTCTTATATTTGGCTATGATGTAATGTACAAGAGATTGCTCTGGCAGTGTACACAAGGGTTCTTTACATCAGCATATGGAGATATGTCATGCCTCATTCCTTTTATTTTTGCCTCTACTAGACAAAAAGGGAAAGAGAGAAGACGTGATGCAATTAATAAAACAAAACTTAATGGGGGTTAAGGCCATTAATGACAAAAGACCAAATCATAGAAATTCAACTTTTTTTTTTGTTTCATATTGGCATTTTTTATATTTAGAATATTTAGCTGGTCATCTCTCTCTCTCTCTCTCTTTTGATTGCTTATAAGAGGTGTTGTTGAATGTGTAGCTGTTAGCTAAATTGGAGGGGATTAAAACATTTAAATTAAAATAAAAAAAAGAGTAAATTGTTAAGAAAATGTATATTTAATTTTATTTAATAAACAATCAAGTTTGACATGAATTATATTACTCTTTCTGTAAGGGAAAACGCCTTCATAGAGGTACAAATGCCTAAAATCATGATCCACACACTACCGTGACAGTCACACCATAAACGAATAACAAACAGTGGCCAATCAACGTTTGCCATTTTGACAGGGCGCACCATGCAGCCAATCAGATCATCGCACACTGCTGCATTCTTCAGCTATTTCCCTCTCGTCCTCCTTTTCCGGAAATTGCAGCGTGACCGACGTTTCGTGTCTTTCGCAGACTTAAAGTATGTTTTTATTAACATTTTAACACTAAATCTTACCTTGACTTCTCGTTTATATGTTGAACGTGTTAAAGTATATTTAGGTAGTATTTGTGATTATAACTCAACTGCATTTCCCCCTCTAAGCACATGCTTATCAAGCGATATAGCCACACTCCATTTTGTTTCCTTGCTCTCCAGATTAAAAAAATGGCAGAATGTAAATATAATTAACACACAAGTTTTGAAACATGTTCTGTTTATTTGAATTGCATTTTAAAATGTAAATGCCTTAAACAAAGCACGTGTGACACGCTTTATAAACCTAGCCATCTGACTTGGAGGCTTTCTTTCGATCGCTGGGACAGTATAGAAGTTAATTTTCATAATTTGTCAGGCTAATTTATATATTAGGTTACAATATATAAGAAATATTTTATTTGTAATTTAATACCATGATTTCAAAATTCTAGTACCCATTGTGGGACCAAAGATTTAATTCACAATTTATATATATATATATATATATATATATATATATATATATATATATATATATATATATATATATATTATCTACTGGAGCTTTATTTTAGATATGTTAAAATATAATTCAGTATTTCAGTATATAAGCATAAATTTGGTCAAAATTCTTCTTTAGATCATATGAATAAAAGTTAACTATAAACAAACCCATTAAACGGTTGTGATATTTGTAACTTTCTTCTAGAATGCGTTACGTGGCCGCTTACCTGTTGGCTGTTCTGGGTGGCAACAACAACCCATCCGCCAAAGACATCAAGAACATCCTGGGGAGTGTTGGAATTGAGGCCGATGATGAGCGTCTTAACAAGGTTCAAATACACCTGTGTTTAAATCTTCATCTCAATATAACTGATTTTTTAGAATTCAACTTCTTGACACTAATGTTTAATTGGTTTTCTGCCTTAAAAGCAGGCGCGGCTCGTCTGTATGGGCAAAATATTCAGCCACTTGAAAACATAGAACTCTGCATAAACTGAACCAGTCCTTAATTTTGTGTCTGTTTGGGTTTTTGAATTATGAATAAACTGAACCAGTCCTAAATTCTATTTTCAATGGACTTCCGGGCAGTGTGTTTTTCCCAAGTCTGTATAAATTTTTATTATTATTTCGGTGTGTTTTTTTTTTTGTTTTGTTTTTGTTTTATTATATCAGTCCGCAGTGTTTTTGAGTCTGTATTGTCAGACCATGAAGATGGCGAGTGGAACATCAGTTTGTCAATAGTCTGTATTGGTTTAAACAAACGCATCAGACCGTGAAGATGGCGAGTGGTACAGATCATCCCGCGTGTATTGGCCGTGTTTATGTTGATATAAAAACTGTACAGCAAACAAAGGACAGTGGTAGGTCATCAACAGAACATTTTCCAGGTCGTGGTATGACAAGAAGCCTTGGCCGTCTGGTTGTGCTAAACAAAATAAAGTTTTCTGTTTCTCATGCTTGCTTTTCCGTTCTTCTTTAACAGGGGGACAGGGGTGATGTGTGGAGTAGTGTAGGTGTGTGCGAAGTAAAAGGCTTAAAAACACAAATCTAGCAAAGCTCATCTCAGTTCATAGTGTTCCATTATATTGATCCCACTAACACTGTGCAAGAGCAATTTTTTGGGTTTTAAAACAATTGATGGTCACACGAATGCCGATTCAATCTCCAAGGTGCTAATAGAGCAGTTGCATGTAGTTTGTTCTGACAGTGAATTTGACAAGGGGAGACTTATTGCACATACATTTGATGGGGCTAGTGTGATGAGAGGAGCATCTGGAGGAGTGCGTAAGAAAGTACAGGACGTGAACCATGTCTCCACATTGAGCTCTTGCTGATTTATAACAATCCAGACTTCTGTGCGTGTGGAGGTGCAACCACATTTTTCACATTTATAAACAGAAATAATTTGAACGATGTGCTCACAGAAACACTGAAACTCCTGCGCGTTCTGATCACAACGCCAATGACAACTGCCGAGTCCGAGAGATGTTTCTCCACACTTAAACGAATTAAGGCATTTCTGCGAAACACTATGTCCTGGGAAAGACTTAATGCTTTGGCGATGCTTTCAGTAGAAAAACACATGTGATCCCCGAATTCAACAAAGTTGTGGAAAAACGGCGGGCCAAATTCTTATACAAATAAATTTCATCAAATTAGTATGAAAGCATAAATTCTTCAGTTCAAATGTGCTCATGCTAATAGCCTGTAAATATACAAAATTTTTACGTTCTAGAAAAGGAAAGGATAGCAAAAGTAGGTCTACAAATAAAACGAATAATATGAACAACAACAATAAATAAATAAGCTATAAAAAAAAAAAATCGCCTGTAAAGAGTTCATTGTGTTTGTTTTGTTAAATAACCCAGTTCCCTGTGCACTCATGGAACTGACCCAAAAACTGCTCCAGCTAATTTATGGTCAGGAGCCGCTACTGCTTACAACCATTTACCATACCTTTTCATCAGACTGTGATGACGCGTTTCAATGGTCATCAGTATTGTAAACCCTTGAAAGTTTTTTATACTTAAAAAAAACACTATACTTTGTATTAAATCATCTTCGCATCAAATTACAACAAAGCTAATTAACGCTAATGTGAGGGTGTTTCTAATGAATTGTCTATGGGAGGTACGGTAAATTTGACATCGTTCTCTCTTCTGATTGCTGTTTTTTTTTTCCTTTTTTGAAATATCTGAAAACACTTTCGTGGAGGAATGCAAAACATATATTTGTGGTACCCTCCCATTCACTACTCTTGAAGTTAACCAACTATGACGACTTTTGCTGCTAAGAAGCCTGGAAATGAGAAAAAGGTCTATTAAATAAATCTCTTGTGTATATTCCATTGAAATTATTAGCTATTATACGGAATTCAATGCAGTTCTGGTGGTTTTGCACACGCAACTCTGTTGCCTTTGTTTCCTTGTTCTTAATCAGTAAGAAGGGTGTATCACATAAGGCAGCAAATTCCCCAAATGATTCAGTCTCTGATGTTACTCAACAGGTCATCAGTGAACTGAATGGCAAAGACATCAATGAAGTCATGAATGCCGGTAAGGCTGCTTTGCATTTACTGCTTGACCTACATAATATGAAAATCTCATGAGCAGGATTTCTTCATAAGTCTCACTTTGTTTTTTATTTTGCCACAGGCCTCTCTAAGTTAGCCTCCGTTCCAGCGGGTGGTGCAGTGGCGGTGTCTGCTGCTGCCGCTGGTGGCGGTGGTGCCGCTCCCGCAGGGGAAGCACCTGCAGGTGGGTAGTTTAATCAACCTGCTACCAAGGTTTTATAGAGAACTAAAACTGAAACCATTAAACCAAAAACTATGTTGAAACCAAAAAAACTGTAAACATTTCTCATTTTCATTTAACCAAAGCTAAAACTGAAATAGAAATTAATCAAAACTATATAGACATTAAGGAAAATTATTTAAAAAATGACAACTATTTAACTAAAATAAAAACAAAACTGTAATAGTATCTTATTAAAAAATAGCACTGTCTGGTACTGACACCAGTTTGTTCATGTACAAAGAATAATTTCATTCTAATTTGATAATTTAGGTTCTACTTAAAAAAAATAAATAAAGAACTGTTTAGTTTTCCAGATGCATTACATGTTAATTGTTAGCAAAATGTCCCCTTGCACAGTTTCAGATCCGTTTCCTGGTGTGAGTGATCTGTTTTTCATTAGTAGTTGAACGTCACCCATTACACACTAATTTGTTTGTAATGGATCTGCTCAGATAGTAGCATTCCTGCCGCCTTCTCTCATGCTAAATTGCAGCAGTCCAAACTTTAATTACAGACAGGCTGATCTGGTCCACTGATTATGTACTTTGTGGTTGAAGTCAGAAATAACCAGGAAGCTCTGTGATGTGTAACTTCATATTTGCATGTTTACTTTTCAGCGGAAGAGAAAAAGGAAGAGAAGAAAGAAGAATCTGAGGAGTCTGATGAAGACATGGGCTTTGGCCTCTTTGATTAATCTTTCTCTTGTACCTGTAAAAATACAATAAAAAAGAAAAAAACATTTTTGTTTAAAGCTGCCTGCCCTGATCATTTGTCTGCAAAATGGTACATTGTTTTTATTATTATTATTTTAAACACACACACACACACACACACACACACACACACACACACACACACACACATATATATATTACATTTTGGGGTGAAAATTGTAATTTTTTAATTTCTACTCCACTTGTTTGCTCCAAACTGAAAGCATTGGTTGAGCGAATTGTCATGTCAGAACAGTCAAGAAAACCATGATACTTAAACCATTAAACTGAGAAAATATATTAAATAAGGCTTTGAAGGAAGGTCACGGTGACATGTTGCTCGGAGAAAAACACAATGAGTGCCTGGCAAAAGCCTCTGAGCATGTGTTGGTCAGAAGTCGATTGCGTTATTGCAGCCATCAATCACTAGTCTGTGGTGTATAAAAATAGGTCCAGGTTGCCAAATAGCAAAAACTGGTAATGTCTTGTCATGCTCACTGCCCACTGTCACTCTCTCTCTAAAATAAGCTTGAGCTTAATTCACTGCTCAGTAAAAAATCAAGGTTTCAGTAGAGCTTCTGCTGCTCTCCTCTCTCTTCCTGGGTGCAAAAGATGTTATGAACTGTTATGTACAGTAAGTAAATTTTTAAGTAAGTTGGTTCGTTCTCAACTTTTTTGAGGGTAACTGAGATTAACTGGTGGTTATTAACTGGTTTATAAGTTGGTTAAATTGTTGTTATTATCTTTTTTGTTTGTGAAATATAAAGAGTATATATTTTTCATTTTTGGGTGAACTGTCCCTTTAATTTGGAATATTTTAGTTTGTTGGTCCTTATAAAAGACAACAAGCTTGCAATCCACTTGCTACAATGATATAATCCAGGCATTTCAAGGTTTTTTTTTAACATCACGGGATGTTTTTATGAAGCAGTAACTTTCAATTGCCATTTCTTGTGTAATAATAACACTTGTTAGATTTGTGCTGGTCAGTCTAAGTCTGAGCACTGAAACATATACAACTAACCTATTCAATAAACTCTGCTCTTTTTTCATCATCACTTCATCTCCTGCTTCTGCTCATCACTGGCTTTACTCAGTCAACTTCTTGTGTAAGACTGTTAATACAGTTTTGGGTACCAGATAAGACTTGCTGTTAACAGGTTTTGGATATTAGACAACTTTGCTGACTAGTTGCTCTGTTACCAGACAAAACAGATATTTGCTGACAGGATCTGGCATCCGGGCCTGGATCTGATCATTCTGGTGTGGAGGTATGATCTAACACAATCCTACTTGAGGATGTGAAGATGAAGAGAACACAAGTCAGAGAAAAGAAGATAAATGAAGAAGAAGAGAAAAGGTGGGACAAAGCAGAGCCTTTTGAAGAAATAAAAGCAGATACTGAGTTACCGGAGGAGTACTATCATGGGCTTGAGGATTTACCCTGGAACCTGAACTTACTGGAGCATTTACTGTATATCAGCATGCCAGCTTGGATACAAAGAGGTGAGTAGCCCAATAACATACATGATCACTCCAGAAGATTCAGTGCACTTCCAGCTTTAGTTAATGACACTCAGCTTTTATTCACCTTGCATCAGAGCTTTATGAGGGCCAGTGGGCAGCCCTCCATCACTCTTACCCTCATTACGCCCCTTATATCCCACCTGCTCTACAGAAGGATCATGTCGGGCAAATGTTTTTGTGGTACAAGTTGTTCATGCCTGAAATAAGCATGACAAACAGCATCTAGTGATATACAGGCCTGAAAAGTATTTAAACAGCGAAGTCGTGTTCAAAATGCAGTATCATTGCAGTATGTTAAAAATATCAAAGCAAAAAGTTTTTAAGCAGCAAACTTTATGAAATACTTTAATAAGAAATGACCAGCAAATCAAAATTACAATGATTTCTGAAAGATCATGTAATGAATGTTCAGCTTTGCATCACAGGGATAAATTACATTTTACAATATATTCAAATAGAAATCACATTTTAAATTGTAACAATATTTCACAATAGTATTGTTTTTGTTGTATTTTTTTGATCAAATATATGCAGCCTTTTCATAGATGGCTCAGAAACACTTTTTTTTCCAGATTACACTTTGTTTGATATTATTTAATGAAATATTATTTAACATTGAAGTAATTTAACACTTTGAGGCAGCTGTATAATGCACAATGATTAAACAATGATATAATTACCAGAATAATACTTTGACACATTGCTTTCATGTTTGCACTGTATGTAAAAATGCACATGCTAAAATGAAATCTCTCTCTTCAGCTCTGCTTTGTAATTTAATTGAGCGGTTTGGCATCTGGACCTTTCACAACAACATCCTGCCGTGTCGTCTCATTTCCTACACCCTACTGCCGTACACTCTGCCTGCTTCAGCTGTCATCTCATTCATCTATAGGTCAGATCTTTAGTCTAAATATGTTGCTTGTGTTTCTCATTTCTATGTATATTAATAGTACATGAGATATGAAGAAGTGCCTATTGTCATTCATGTTTTTTTTTTTTTTTTTGCATGTGTTTGGACACCAAACAGGTTTTTATGCTGGGTGGAGAAAATTCCCCACCAGGCTCTGAATGCAGGCAGGGAATTCAAACAGGAAGTGATGGCACATCTGTGGTTAGTCTTTACACACTTGAGAGGACTTTTGCCAAACAGGTAAAATGAGTAGAGCAAAGTTTTGCACCCATTTAATCAACATGAAATGACATTAGCAAACTATTTAACTGCCATAATCTGACATCATTTCTGAATTAAGAACAATGTGTATACATATTTAGATTGTAGACTTTGAACTTATTACCATTATTAGATGTTCCTGAATTTTTCCAGATTCCTGCTTTTGCAAATTCCAACTTTGCACCCCACTCTTGCTCTGTTTCTTCCACCCTGGTCCTGTTTCCCATCTCTTTCTTTTACATTCCTTCCTTGGTCCTCTTTCCCTTTACCTTCTCTTGCTTTGCATTTTCTGCCACGGTGTCTATCCACTTCAACCTCAAAGAAGCAGCTGGAGCTCAGGAGCCAGACTCAGCCTCTCTGGTCTAGACAACGATCTCTCCTCTGCTTCCAGCTCACCGGATCTGGCGGTTTCTCCAAAAAGACAGCTGACATCCTTACAGATGCAGAGCCACTATCTTCAGCCTTCCTCCTGCAGCTCAACTTAAAGTTAGAAATGGGCAGCCATCCTGAACCACTACAGCTTCAGAAGGACCGACTTGATTGTGAGGGAAGTTTATTACTGAACACAGAAGTAGATGACAATCTCTCTTCTCCTTTTATTTCTGACATGGATGTACAAGAGGAAGACTGAATGACTTGTTATGAATGTTATATTACAAACAGAAGTCTCTACTGCAGAATAGTTGAATATGCGGTGTATTCTCTGAATATGCCAATGTATACATATCAGTGTTGTTATTATAATTAATTGAAAACTGAAATAACAAATTTTAGATAAACCTAACAAGAACAAAAAAAAAAAAGAGAAATGTTGATTTGAGAATTAAAGGAAAATAAGTTACTAAAGTACGAAAATTACTAAAACAAAAGCTATAAAGAAATAATAATAATAATAAAAATCCAATAAAAATGACTGAATGTAGTAAGAATTTAGTAAAAATATAATAAACATGCCACAGTGATATTTTGTTTTATGAATGTGAGACTGTTATAATCTAATAAATGCATTATCAGGTGGGATTGGGACAGACTGATTTCACTGTGCATATTGTTTATTAAAAAGAAAAATGATTAAATTAAGGATGGATCAAATAGATCAATGAAAATAACATTGCACAATTTAGCATTAAACTAGGCTATATCAGCCAATAGCTGGCTGTAATTTATTTATTTTTTTTTGGTCATTCCTAACTAAATTTGCTATGCTCATTATTTAAAATCATTAATAATTTAAATTGATAATTATTTGGTATTAAAAAAGTACATATTTTAATGTAACAATATATATTTTTTTAATTTCAATTCTCCATAATTTTAACTTCATTTATAAGTTAAGAAATAAATGAAATTCACAACACTTGACAAAACATGTTTATTCAATATATTTTATATTTATTAGTAAACATTCTGCATATGCCTGCATATACAGTTACAACATATCTTAAATATATATATAGTGAGCAAAGCTTATAAATCTGAGTTATAATATATAGATAAAAATGCATTATGTAAATAAAACAATAATTGCAGTTGTGCAAATACATCATAATTACATCAAAAAACAATAAAATCACATTTTAGATTTCTCTTACTTCATTCAGGGTTTTTATGATGTAAAACTACATAACATTTCACATGAATGTTTTATGATATTACCAACCCAGTTCTTTCTGGTGTGTGTTATTGTGCAAAATCGTTAAATGGCTTGTTTTGTGTTGCTACATTTCAAAGGTAAATCAAGCCATAAAACTATAGGTCAACTAGAAGCTCATGCTTCTACAAGCTTATGAATTCTTGATCAGAGTTCTGTGTTTTCTGATCCTTTGCTTTAATGTCAGAGAGATGCGGATGGCTCTCGCTCATGTGAGTGAAATGATCTTGGAGATACTGGTTCCCGAAGCCCATGATTTGGCCCGTGGCTTGGCGATTTAGATTAGCCACTCTGGCTGTGAAATCCAGAGTGAAGGCGAACTTCACCAGCTCTGGTGCCACGACAGGCGGCTGGGTTTTCTTATTGGGAACTTCTGACTGCACGTATTGATCAGCCACTTGCTGGAAGGATCTATAGGTGATTCCATTCAGAAAAGTGGTTACGGTGCTGCTCTCTTTCAGCTGGGGGGAGGGAGGAGGAGATCAGAAAACATTAGTGATCTAAAGAAAATCGGTGGATCTCCTTTAAATAACACATTGCAAAAAATGGCAATACTTGGGTGGTTTTAAACATTTCATACTTGTTTTAAACTGAGCCCAATCACCTGCAATGCTTATAAATGTCTTATATTTAGTGATTTCAGAAGGACTGAGACAAACTTACCTTGATATTTATTAAGTCTCCTTGCTGCTTTACAACTTGTATGATTTTCCTGATAACCTCTTCTTGTGAGACTTCTTGTGAGACTAAGAGTTTGAGAAAAATGATAGAAAAATTAGCAAATATTATCAAATATATAGTTTCTGCTTTAAGCAAGAAGAAAATCACAGGAACAAATTACAACCTGAGGCTAATGTCTATTTACTCATCATTCAAAACCTGTATACTGGGTTATTTTTTGCAGAACAACAAAGATAAATGATTTTGGAATCACTTTCATCCATCTTTTGCCAAACTCTAAAGGACAAAAAAAACCCATAAAAGTACTTCATATAATGCGTGTGCTATATTCAAAGACTTCTGAAGACTTTGTGTGAGAATTTGCAGAATGGAAAATGATATTTGAGAAAGCAGAGGGGAAGTTCGTAACTAATTAATAATTATTATTACTTAATAAATAATGGACTCTTTTATTATGGCACTTCATAAGCTTTTTGTCTTTTATGGTCACTATGGTGTTCCACAAAAAATACTGTAACAGCATACGGTTTTAGAACAATAAAGTATGAGCAATGGTTATAGAATTTCTTTAAAGTATTACTAAAATAAGCTTTATTGCTTAAGTACATACAGTTTATTAAACAAATAAAAATTCTGTCAAATTCAGTCATTCCGTCAACTTTCTTTGGTGGAACACAAAAGCAGATACTTTGAAGAATGTCTGTAATCAATCAGTATTGGAAAGGAGACTTTCTTTTATGCTTTACCAAAGAAAGAAAGATTTTGGAACGATATGACAGTAAGTAAATGATAACAGTATTTTCATTTTTGGGGTGAACTATCCCTTTAATCTCAGCCCTATTCTGTTGTAATTCAGACATTGAGACACAACCAGCTGAACCCTATACTGGTTTGTGTTGTTCTGTATGTAATATTTAACCCACCTCTTTTGCATCATTCAAATAGTCTGTTATAATAACACTCACCATTTCCACCCTTCTGGTCTGTTATTTGAGTGCCATTGTCATCAGCTGGACTGTCTTTCACTTCATGCACAATTTTCTCCAGTTCCTCTGACATTTTCTCATAGTATGAGTTAGTGGGTTCCACTATCTCAACAGCTGCTAAAAATCAAAAATCAAACTTTATTAGAACTTTTTTTTTCCAATAAATGCAAACTTCAAACTAATACAAAGAACATACATAATAAAGATCCATCTGAGATACATACATTTTTCAGTGGACATATCTCCACTTCGCCTCCATTTTAATGATCTCCTGAGCAACGATTTCTTTTTTGTCGATTTTGAACGGCGCAGGTTGATATCGCCTTTTGATGGGGGGTCAGCTAAAGGCAAACAAGAGATTTGGGGTGTTGAGGGATGGGAAAGAGGGAGCTGTTCTTCGGTTCTCTGATGATTTTGCTCCTTTTCACCATTTCCTTTGGAAAACCAGCTCAAGAAACTCTTCCATATAGTGGATTTCTTTGTCTTCTTGCCTACTTTGTCCTTCCTTTCCGTTACAGAAGTCTCCAGATTTTCTTGCACATTTGAATGCATATTTCCAGCAGTAACTGTACTTGTTTGGGGGGATAAAGAATCAATGCTTTGCCCACCTTCCTCCTTGCCCTTATCCAAAATTAAAAACTTCTTCTTGGGTTTGCTGTTGGACTTTTGCGATGCATTAGACCCATCGTCGCGCCGCAGACTCCCTCTACCTCTCCACTTTTTGGATTTCTTCTCAGACGATGTCTCCTTTTTATCCATTTGCGGTTCAGCGAGGGGCTCGTATCTAATGTCCTCATCTGAGATGGAGGCTTGTAAAGTCAATTTCAGAGATGTATCGCTGGAATGTTTGCGATCTCTTGTCTTGCGCTCTTTGATGGCAACCCATTTGCGTGATCTTTGCTCCTGTCTCAGAGGACATTGTGATCCATCGTTAAGGCTGAGACTTCGCTTTACATACACCTCCAGCAGCCGTTTCCTATCCTTTTCTCCCACTGACAGCAGTTGAGGGGTCGGCTGTGTATTCTGGTCAGTTGAAATGGATGCCATCCTGTCATACTGCAATAAAATGCATAAACATTTGTATTAGTGATTGACTAATATGTGTTTTAATTATTATTATTATTTCCATTCCAATGCTGATATCTAGTGAGCAGTGGCAGCGTTTCACAAAACCATAGGCTATGGCGCAGGGTGATGGGGGGGGTGTTGAAAAATAAAACAATTTCATGGCACACTCTACTGAAATACAGGGGGGAAGGAAAGAAAGGTGAGAAAAGTCAGTAATTAAACAATTCTGCGTCATCAGTGTTGGTAATGTATCAGACACTTGCACTTAACATTGAATGAAAAACAAGCTCAGATGGAGTTAACAAGGTTTTTGTCTGACGATTGAGGAGATCTGTGTTTTGTCTGTCATTAGAACGGCCGCATCTGAGGCAAATGCATCGCATTATACGCTTTCATCAACTTTTACAGGTTATATATCGGTTATTTCTGCTATGTGGGTGCTTAGTTTTTCTTGTTGTTTAATACACTTGGCCAAAATCTCATGATATAAAGGATTAAGTGCTTATGCACAGTTTATTTAAAATGTACAAAAGTATACTGGCTAGATGGCAAATAATCCACTTCTCCGGTCTTCAAACACACAAAACATTAGCCTTCACAGACATAGTGTTTGAGTAAAGAAAATGCTGTACTATTCAAACAACATCAGTTATTTATTTACCCTTGCATTGTGAAAAATACTTATCATTGGTTAAATATTTGTAAAACCCTCGGATTTAAAATAACAATAACGAATTATAATAGAGAGAATAATTTAAGTATTAATAATTTAGGTCATGGCACATATAGAGAGAGAGAAAGAGAGAGCAACAAAATTGCTGAACTGCAAAGTAATACTTATTTTACAAAACATTTGAATGAAAATTAACTAATGAAAAACAGAAAACAGAAATTGTCCAATGCTAAAAATCGGCAAAATGTCTCTGATTAATCGCTACATATTACTGTAGGCAGAATGTCACCATTCATTTTTATTCTATCAAACCTTTTTGTGTTGCTCGGAAAAATAAAAATTATACCGGTTTACATGATTTCCGTCACATAACATAAAGGAGACACAATTTTAGTTTTTAAGGGAACTATTCCTTTAAGAATCGTCGATCTTCAAATCATTTTAAATAGCATGGTAACGGCACGTGTACAATCAGCTAACAGCGAAAACACAAACCCAAAACGATATTACAAGCAGAACGTATTTAAGTTTTGAAATAAACCATTGATTTTTGTCTTACTATTTCTCGCACTTTACGATGCTGGTTCAATCTCCAGTTGTGCCCGACTGTTTGTTAAAAGTGTCTGAGGGAACTTGGACTTGTAGGTGACGATAAAGACGCCCATTTTGAAAACACCTATCAGCAGACGTTGCAGCCGGGGTTGACGTCATTCAGGTACGTTCAGGTAGTTTGGGAAAAGCTCGTCAGGTGTTGTTTACGGTTTCGACGTGTGTTTTGTTTCCATGTTAAGATGAATAAGGAAATAGCACCACAAAATAATTTAAAATGAAACTGAACCTATCATTCCCATTGAGTTTGAGTTGAAGTAGCTGTGCAATAAGAATTATTATTATTTTTATTTGTTTTGACATTTTAAAACACTGTCACTTTTTTTGGATTAAAATGAGACAAAGAAAAATCCATTTAAAGTCAAACCAGTTTGTCAGTTTGTCAGCTGACGTATCCCTTTGTTTACAGACCGCTTGCCTCCAAAAAAGGACATAAGCTCTTTTTACTTTTACTATTCACCCTTTCATTATTATAGACTTAAAGAGATGCTTGTATAGTCTGTTACTATGATTCATATTTTTTTTGTATTCATAGCTGTCAGAATTATTGAATACATAAATGCACTAATAGCTAGATAACGGCAATAATCACCACATGCATGTTGAATTTGTGTCTTAAAGCAGACACTTTCTTACTTTCTTACTTTAAAAAAAAAAACACCTTCCTATGGGAGTGCATAGGTCTATGTTGATGATTACAAGGTTACCAAGGTGATTGCTTTTATTTTGTATACAGTACCAATGCAGACAGTGTAAGTGTACATTACAGTGGTATCCAGTAAATGATGACAGATACACTTTTTCATAACATATCATATACAGTACTTCCTGTATGGCTTACATATGCCATATCCTGTAAAGATACAGTGCCATGCTGTCTTGATTTATTTTTCTGCATATCACATACATCTATTGAAAGATGAATTAAGTAATGCATCTCTGGTGTTTTTCTCTATGTGGTCCATTTATACCAAACTGTTCAATAATATGACCACTAGAGGTCATCTGAAGGATGTGTGGGGGCAGACCTTGGCTGCTTTACTGAAATTATGTAGACAGTTTCCTGGAAGGAAGATGGTTGACTTTTCACCTTGTTTTCAATGATGTCTGCATTACTGCACACACCTTTAAAGCCTTTCAGTTTTGGAAATATGTCAAACATCACACACATAATGCAGGGGACAAAACTTTTATGATTCATAGGCACAGTAATTGCGACACTGTAAGCAATCAGCAAACCAGATTTGGCTTTCAGTGATGTGGATTACGAGAAATGCACCATGTATTTCAGACAACATTGTATAAGGAAGTTCCTCTTTCCATATTTTTTTTGAAGATGTGATTTTGATTTATGACTAATGACTGTGCTGTGCTCTCATCTCTTGATGAAACTTGACCACATAATATTTAGAACTTTATTTCTTTTGAAATGTCCCCTGTTGAGCTATTGAGACAAACAGGTAATAGGCTGATCTGATGCAAATTCTGGAGTCAGCTAGATTTTTTTTATATAAATATGAAATCTTTTTGAAGGCACAACATGAAAACTGTTGTCACTTTGGCCTTCAAGTGAGGAATGGTGCCCTCAAACTAAATGGAGTATGAGTGCAAACAGAAAAACACATCTGTTCTCATTATTCTACACATTTGCATTTGGAGGTTTCAGTGTCCAGGCAAGGATATAGGGATATAAAGAAGATAAAGTATATGTTTTGTTAAAGATGATTAATGTTTGCTGCATATTGCTTCTAAAAATACACATGCTTACTAATGTTTTTTTTTTTAAACTCCTCTGTAATGAAGTTGGTTTTTATAGCTAAACATGCTACTGTATGAACTGAATCTTTTTCTTTGATACACCTTAATGATGCAAACATTAAAAACCACTAAAAAGTATTCAATATCTTTGAAGGCGGTGCTTGTAAATGTTGGTATGGCAAATTATGTGGGAAGGTT
The DNA here is from genome assembly GCF_018340385.1 of Cyprinus carpio. Classification (NCBI taxonomy): domain Eukaryota; kingdom Metazoa; phylum Chordata; class Actinopteri; order Cypriniformes; family Cyprinidae; genus Cyprinus; species Cyprinus carpio. Next base: position 25,557,368 of record NC_056602.1, on the reverse strand, counting down.
AAGTTTAAATGGGTATGAATGCATAAGGGAAAGTTCATTAGCCATTTATTTTAATTTTAATTTCATTTTTATTTTCATTTATTTTCCTGAGGATGGTACTCCCCTAGTTATGCTTGGAGATTTCAACATCCACCTAAATCCAAAAATAGTACTGACCTTAATGTGTATCAGTCACCCCTCTCTTCCTTCTCTGCTCATGTCTCCACTGCTAAAAGGACATACTACCATAATAAAATTAACAATTTGTCTAACTCTCGCATGCTTTTTAAAACATTTTCCTCGCTCCCTCCTGCATCAACTCTAATAGCTGACATCTTTACCACATTTTTCATTAATAAAATTAAAAACATCAGTGCACAATTTTCCACACCACAATCCATCAAGCACATCTCACCAGCAACATACATACATCTCATATCATCATCCAACTCAATTCACTCTCTGAGGCAGCCATCAAGTCTCCAAACTCATCCTTTCTAATCAGATCCGTACTCACTGTCCGCTACGATCCTATCCATCTCATCTTCTTCAAGCCATTTCTGCGATAATGCAGTTGTAGCCTGCACTCACTACGGCACTGTCATTAAAACCGCTCCCTCCACACTGGTGATTTAGCCCTTAGGGCGGCTTTAGACAGCATGCTCGTAGATATATCGCCCAAAGATTCAACCCACCCTCAGAACTCCAACTCTTTTAAGAGAACTACAGACCAGATCCTATTCATCTCCTTCTTCAAGCCTTTCATGTGCACTCAAAATCATTAACTTGAACTGGAGCTGTGTTCAACATTTAGACTCTGCCTAACTCACTACTTAACAACCTCCTTGACAGCAACCAATCTGGCTAAGAGAAGTGGACATTCAACTGAGACTGCCTTGCTCTCAGTTGTTGAAGCCCTAACAACTGTGTTCAGAGCGGAATCCAAATCTTCAATACTTATCTTGCTTGATCTGTCCAATCTGCTCAGAGTTGACATTCAACTTAACCACCAGCTCCTCATTTGTCAACCCTACTGGCAAGAGCGGAATCCAAACCGCAATCCAGTGGTTTAAGTCTTCCGCTACTCAGGTTTAAGTCTTACCTATCAGATAGGTCCTTCAAAGTGTCTTGGAGAGGTGAGGTGTCCAAGTTGCAACATCTAACTCCTGGGGTGCCTCAGGGCTCAGTTCTTGGACCACTTCTCTTCTGTGTCTACATGGCATAATTAGGTTCTGTCATTCAGAAACATGGCTTTTCATACCACTGCTAAAACTGTCTGGTCCTGCAGATTTGCTTTATTCAACATCAAGAAGATCAGGCCCTTTCTTTCGGAACATGCTGCACAACTCCTTGTTCAAGCTCTTGCTCTGTCCAGGCTGGACTATTGCAATGCTCTCTTGGCAGGTCTTCCAGCCAGTTCTATCAAACCTTTACAATTAATCCAGAACAGCAGCAAGATTAATTTTTAATTAGCCGAAAAGAATACACGTCACTCCTTTGTTTATCAATTTGCACTGGCTACCAATAGCTGCTCACATAAAATTTAAGGCATTGATGTTTGCCTACAAAACCACCACTGGCTCTGCACCCCTTTACCTAAATTCATTACTTCAGACTTATGTGCCCTCTAGAAGCTTGCGTTCTGCAAGTGAATGTCGCTTAATTGTGCCATCCCAAAGAAGCACAAGGCACTTTTACAGACTTTTAAATTAAATGTTCCCTCCTGGTAGAATGACCTGCCCAACTCAATCCGAGCAGCTGAGTCCTTAGCCATCTTCAAGAATCGGCTTAAAACACATCTCTTCCATCTTTATTTGACACTCTAACTTTAGCACTCACTATTCTAATTCTATTCTTTAAAAAAAAAAAATCTAACTAGCTTTCTAATCTTTTTGTATTCTGTTTTCTTTTCATTTATTATACAATTAACAACCCCCCCCCCCAAAAAAGACCTCTAACACTAGCTTGCTCTATTCTTTTTCTATTCTGTTTTCTTTTTATTTATTATATTATTTAAAAAGCCTTGCTATGTGTACTGCATTAAGCTAACTGAGACTTGTTATGGCACTCTTAAATCATTGCTCTTTTGTTGATTTTGATTGCTTCCATTGTCCTCATTTGTTAGTTGCTTTGGATAAAAGCGTCTGCTAAATGACTAAATGTAAATGTAAATGTATTTTATGTTTTCCACCATTTTATTCACCCATTTCTTCTTATTATTCTTTTTCAGGTCACTGTCAAATCAACCTTTAGAGTGTCATAGTAATAATATAATATTTATTTTATTCTGAACTTTACTCTAGTTATTAGACCATCATGTGACCATTTTGAATTATTGAGTGAGACAGAAACATCATGTAAATAATGAATGAAGAGGGTGTAACAAAGTTGGGTAATAGAGAGTTGGAGGGACAGACGTGAAGCAACTGGGGAAATCCCTCATGGTATGAGTAATATTCATTATCTGTTTTACTGCTTAATTGAGGTAAGAGGAAGGGAGATTCAGCACGTGAACACAGGTAGACGATATTCCCATAGTCATGTTAGGCCTACATAATTACAACAATCGATATGGTAGCTGGGTGATCTACCCGTATTTATGTGCCAAACTCGCCTGAGGAATTTTCTTTCTCAAGATAACCCGTAGGCCTAATATTATGACACAGGCAGCATATCTCGCACATGAGATATGTACGTGTGGAAGAGGTAGGTCAGCTCTTATGACTTTTGTTTTGCCCGAAGCAGCGTATGCGTTAAAGCAGAATTCGTGCTAATACCTATACATTTGTGGGGTGTCATGACTCATGTGTCATGAGACACTTTATACTCTCCAGTATGGTGTATTAATCTAAACTTTCGATATGACCTGAGTTTGTGACTGAACTGCAGGTGCTAGCAGCAAAAATCTGCATTATTAAAGAACCAAACAAAACACTTTAGTCATTAAGTTTCTTTAATGTATACATGCAAAAACAGTTGATAATTACAGATGCAAACTGCAAAATGCCATCAAACTGTAAAATGTAATTTATAACAGAAAATGTGTAGCCTGTTGGTATCTTAAAAAGATTTGACAAAGCTTTGTACACAAACCTTGCTTTAATTTTAAGATGGACATCCAATTGCAGTTCAGAAAGTTAATCAAGTGTTTATTCAGTAACCACTCTGAGATGGACATCCAATTGCAGTTCAGTGAGTTAATTGAGTGTTTATTGTTTGAGAGTTATGATTGTTTTGGTGTTTTTTTTGTTAAGCCTGCATTTGTATATTTATACTGTAATGGCTAAGTACAATAATACGTGAACAAACATGTTGTGTGAAACTTTTATTTGTTAATACTAATTGTTGTTAGGCTATAGGCACCACCTGCTTAGGCCAGTTTTTGTGATTAAATTTTGTGTAATCAGGTATTATGATGATGACTCTTTTTGTCAAGTCATTTTGATTATGAACTTTATGAGTCAGACATGACTGAAAGTAGTGATATCTGAGTAAGTATGTTATTTACTATGTGATTACTCATTGAACGTGAAAGGTGGCCATTATGCAGTTGACAGGGGGATCAACCAAGTGATGTGGAGGCCACACTTCCTCTCATCTGATTTTTTCCCCTGTATATTGCCAATGAGCTGAAACTGTCCTCCATACTGAAATCAAACATTTTGTCTCTTTTTGTCATTGCTAGATAGTGTTACTTTAGAAGAATTACATTTGCTAAGAATTACAGTATTACTGGTTTACACAATTTTATTGTATACTGTCCATTTCTTTAACATCTGAGATTGTTTAAAACAGTTTTCTGCCTTGCTTTTAAGATGTCTACGAATGTGGCATCCAGTTGTACAAGGTAGTAAGTCACTGTTTGGTTTTTCATTGGTAGTTGCCATGTTTTTTTCTGCTCATTTGCATGAAGTTGACCTCTGTGTGGGAGCCACTGAAAGTGAATGATGACTGGTCACTTTTTTGTTGCAAATAAAAATGCCACTAATCATTGTCACTAAACATGTAAATCCATACGAAATATTATTGTAGTTTAAAGGGATAGCTCACCCAAAAATGAAAATTCTGTCATTAATTACTCACCCTCATGATGTTCCAAATCCGTAAGACCTACGTTCATCTTCGTAACACAAATTAAGATATTTTTTATGGATTCTGAGAGCTCTGATTCGTCTCCTCCGTGTCACCCTGGCACCATTTTGGAGAGTATCCATTGAACGTAAATAGCGTAGGCTATGCTGTTCTGTGTCAGCTGCACAGCATACGCTATTTACGTTCAATGGATACTCTCCAAAATGTTGAATTGTTGAATAAAGTCTTTTTTTTCTTTTGCGCACAAAAAGTATTCTCGTAGCTTCGTAAAATTACGGTTGGACCCCTGATGTCACATGAATTGTAATGTTTCTGGACCTTGCTGTCTATGGGAGGGTCTGAGAGCTCACGGGATGCTTAATTTAATTTGTGTTACGAATATGAATGGATGTCTTATGGGTTTGGAACGACAAGAGGGTTAATAATTAATGACAGAATTTAAATTTTTGGGTGAATTTACCTTTAAAACAGTGGCTCATGGCACCGCTGCCGGTTAGTTTGATTCTCGGGAAATGATAAAAAGTATACCTGTAGTGCAATGTAAGTTGCTTTGGATAAAATGCCAAATTCATAAATGTGAGTTAAGTATTAACCTTGATGTTTAATTTAGCATCACTTGGGTAACCATATTTTCTCAAATATAACAAAACAAAACATGTCTAAGAAAAAGTATTGCAATGCAGTTTTATATAGTGCATTCAAAATAAACATACATACATACATACAAGGTACAAAGCTGTTATTAAGATTGTATGTTTTACTACCCTAAATGGTACATATTAGTACCTAAAGTGTACATATAAGTATTTTTGAAAGTGTACTGACCCAGCAATAGTTCTGTATGCTTTTTTCTGAGAGTGTGGGAACTGAACCCATGACTTTGGCATAAATTCAGATTTCCAGTGAAAATGCTGGAGACTCGTAAGTAAACATAATCCCTAAATTAGTAAGTGCCACCGTTCTTTGATTAAACCTGCAATCACCTCAAATATCGTCTGGTCTGCATACTAAAGTTACCACAGTAATCAGGATTGCGTGAAAGTACAAATCGTGCCACGCTCGGGTTATAGGGGTCAGTTTCTTTCACTTTCTGCATGTTGTAGATGTAATCAGTCTTACCCAGCTTTAACTTGCTAGTAAAGTTTTCCAGCCGCAGAGCTAGAGAGACCTGAACGGTCTAAACAGTGCAAGACTAGAACAAAATGGCTGGTCATTAATTGTTTATAATCTCTCTCCATACCTGTTTGACCTTACCGTGCACCTGACCAGTTAAGTATATATGAGACTGAGGGTATCTCCAGGGTATTAAGGCCATTGCCGGCTTTGTGTGATTTTTCTTTCCCCAATCTCCTAATTGGTCCTATCAGTGGTTATCAGTGTAGTGTCAGGTTCTAGAGATAAAAGCAGATAACATTAAGACACATCATTAGGCATCTAGTCCGGAATGTGGTGTGACCGGTATAACTGCTGAGGAGATTTTAATATTTATTTTAAGTATGTTTAATTGTTTTTGTTTATTTAAAATATATTATTAAATTATGTAAAATGCAAAGCGTAGCATTTCAAAAGAAAAAAGTGTTTTCCACTATTTCTTTCTACAATGTATTTGTTTCACAAATTTCATTTTCTAGTTTGACCATTCGCATAACACTTGCTTAAATTAACATGTATGAAAATATATAATCAAACTATTTGATTGCTTTGCTTGGAAACCGTGTGTTCTCACGTACCTAAAAATACACCAAACTATATTTTTATTATGACAAACAATACTTCAGAAATGACACCACTCAAATGACAGTCATATAATACCTAGCATTCCTCTTACATAACCACAAAACACTAACAGCATTCTCTTACATACTATATACATAGTTCAGTATTTGGTTACTTTGCTGTCTCACTGCTCAATATTTTAGTATCTCAACTGGACACTCACCTCTAGACAAGAGTGCTTCTTATGACTGCCTGTCAAATGACTGAAATCAATCAAGTCTTGAAATAACCTTACAGGCAAAGCAATCAGAACAAAATGCTGATTGAATGCAATTCAAATAGTGAGGGTGTATTCATTCCATATATACTTAATTCATTCCAAATTCAGGTTCTCTTGAATGATGTGTAAATATTTTGATGTACTGTAAAATTAGATTTGTTGAAGCTTTAAAGGGTTAGTTCACCCAAAAAAGAAAATTAGCCTATGTTTTACTCACCCTCAAGGCATCCTAGGTGTATATGACATCTTCTTTCAGATTAATCCAATAGGAGTTATATTAAAAATTGTCCTTGCTCGTCCAAGCTTTAGAATGGCAGTGGGTGGGTGTTTTGTTTTTTCAACAGTTCAAAAGAAGTCAAAGCGCATCCATCCATAATAAAACGTGCCTCATACACCTCTGGGGGGTGAATAAAGGCTTTCTGTACCGAATCGATACTTTTTTTTCTAAGAAAAATATCTTTATTTAAAATGTTAGTAACACAAATGATAATTTGTAAAGAAAATTACAGAGGATTTCGAGATAAGCCAAGAGGAAACTTTGCTTCCTTTGCTCCTGTAAACAAACTCGTGAGACTAGCATATCTCACAGGTGCCTGTATTGCGCATATGTCCTTCGTTCATCCATCTGGAATGGCTTGCACATATGACAGTTATGGGCTATGCCTATGTCCTACGTCATCTGTCCAGTAAATGGATATTTTTCTTACAAAAAATCATTTGTGTGAGGCACGTTTTAATATGGATGGATGCGCTTTATTTGACTTCTTTTGGACTGTTGAACAAAAACACCTGCCTACTGCCATTCTAAAGCTTGGAATAGTAAGGATAATTTTTAATATTACTCTGATTGGACTCATCTGAAAGAAGAAAGTCATATAGACCTGGGATGGCTTGAGGGTGAGTAAAACATGGACTAATTTTCATTTTTGGGTGAACAAAACCTTTAAACAGAATAGGTATTATTAGAGTATGTTTTACAGGTATATACTCCTTCTACTTTAAAAATTTGGCATTTTATTCAATGTGTAACTTGCCATTTCTTCATAATTATTTCTTTGTGAATGTTACTATCAATTTTTCAGAGTGAGAATTGTTTCTACACCATTTTTTTTTAGTGTATATTTTATATCACAGCTTAATTGAATAAAAGATAAATATGGAAAGCAAAAGTGGTATTGGGACAAAAGTATTTGGTAAGGTCTTCGTGAAGACCAAACCAAATATTCAAGCCAAAAAATTTGATTTTAAGCTGGTAATTCAGGTCATGATGAAAGTGAGGAAGGACATTGAGTTTATTGAGGGATGACCAACTTAAAATGCCTGCTGCATCTGCGTACTTGACATACACACTATAACAACCCGTTCCTCGTAGATGGTGAGCTTTTAAACATTAATGCATGCACACATACACAAACAAAATTGCCTTAAAGATTAATGTGCTCTCATTGTGGATCTTGCACTGTTTAGTCTCCGTTCCCGAAAAACTCCACAGGTCGTGCCAACAAATCATGGTGGCTCTCTCACCTGTCTCAGTGACCTGAGATAAACTTTTTAACTTCTCTAATACTGTATTAAAACTTAATGAACCACACACCACTACCCTCTCAAATACTAAGAGCTGATATCATGATTTATGAATAATAAAACTGCAAAACCAAAGATGAGAAGAATAGCTTGTAATGACAGCTGGTCTTTTTCTGTGAAAAAATAGGAAAGAAAAATTGACTCAAGCTATATTGAATGTATGTTAAATGTAGTTGTGCTGAGCGCGATGTTTTTGGGTGGTGTATATATATATTGCAAAAGTGCAATGAATTAAAAACAGGAGCAAATGTTTTCAGCGCACCAATTTTTCTGTCTTTTATGTTTTATTTTATGGATATCTTTGTTTATTATTATTATTATTATTATTATTTTTTACAATAAGTTTATTTTACTTTGTATTGAGTCGCTACATAATCATACGATGAGAATGTATGTGTCCTTGTGAAATCACACAAAGCTGGAGCCAATAAATTTAATATATATTTCATAAAAGGCACTCAGAATATCATGAATAAAATATAGTGCTTAAACAATCAAAATATATCATACAGCCATAGCATACATTCATGAGATGCTAAATGCCATAATGACCACATAACACTGGCATTATCACCTTCGTAAAAAATCTAAATAGAACTCTCAGGATTTTTTGAACAATGACTTTCAATATTACTATTGATATTACACCATACTATGACATAAAATGCATGCACAAGGGAATAAACTTAAGATTTTTCCATTGACGCAATGGAGGGATGATTTAAATATAATTTTCTACCTCTAGTCAAAGCATGGTCATTATAACAAATTCTTTAATCTCAGTTTTTTCATGCATCTTTTAAAATTTACAACAGCATGATAAAAAGCATTTTAAGATCTATATTGCAGTTATACATTAAGTGTCTGGAAAATGCAATGTTACCTGCTGGCATAAGTTCATTTTCAAGCTTATTGGAAAACTTATTTTAGCTTTCCTGAAAAGTGCTATATTGCTTTGCTTTAGTCAGTGCTGAAATGTTACAATCAAAATTTGCTTTGGAAACATTTCAATTTTTTTTTCTCAACTTTGCTTTTTACAAAAACATGCAAATGTGCAATATTTTTAATGCAAATAAAGCATGAAAAATTCTCTCATAAAAGGGAATTCCTGCAATAAAGAAACTTCAAGTTATGGAAACACAGATTTGTGATGAGCATAACGCACCTTACTCTTATTCCAAAGAGAGATATTGTACTCCTCAGAAAGACAATATCTCATAAGTGAAATAAAACATCATCATCATCTATTATAATCCTGGACAAAGACAGACATGTGTGCCTTATTGCATGACAAAAACTTTATGTAATTCCTTTCATATGCTTATGAATGTTACTAAAATGCTTGTAAGATAATAATTCTTCCTTTTCTGTTTACAAGATAAATCCACAAGAAACGTCCTGATGTTGCAAACATTTACAAGTACGTCGTTAGGCTGGATTAGATGATATATTTGCTGCAATATTTTCCTTCTTTTGAAGTGGCTGATCATTAATTGGTTTCACTATACAGTACATGCACTGTGTTATCATGCTCTCTGCCTTCATTGGCTTGTCAAGTCAGCATAAATTAGTGTGATACATAGAAAAATAACACTTTTTACCTCCACCAACAGAACCAACCCAAATTAAAGCTTTTTTATATGTGCACAGTTTGACCAACAAGTATTGTATAACTTGTATAAATCCATGCTTAAATTCTTGTGCGTTTTCCAGCCATACATATCCATGTGCATAATGAGTAAGGCTGATAGTAGGCCAATGAAGCCTGTAGGTAAAAAAGTGCATGTATCCTACTAGCTATCATCAATGCTTGTTATATACATTCGGTCAAACAAGAGTCAAGATATGATGTAAAACCAATTGAATGAAATGGCCAAGCAAAGGTGTGTACCAAAACTTGAACTCACTCAGCATAGGAATCCAAAAAAAAATTATAATAAAAAAAATCTCACCCTAAAGATAGAGTTCTAGTGTCTCATTCTGTGTGTGTGTTGACAAGAATAGAAACACCAGAATAAAATGTGGGACGAGGAGCAAGCAGATGCTGCCACAGCACGGCGGGTCATCCAAATATAACATACTTGCATGCGTAGGATACTGCATTTAAATTCCAAACGGGCCTGATTTTGTATGACAACTACCAGGGCTGTTAGAGGAGACATTCAGTGACATTGAAAGATGGATAACAGTTTGGCATAAGCTTTTTCTTTTACAAGCAGCAGGGACAAAAGGTGATGTCAGTGCAAAACTCTAAAGGAAAGACAACATCAGCAAAAGGTGGTGCTGGGTGGATGCTCAGAGTGCAGATTCATGATTCCTCGGCATTAATTTGAGGGACTCTGCAACACAGGCACTTAATCGCGATTAATTAAATGCTTGTTTTGACCTCAGTCAAACGCAGCCGTTTGCCTCGCAAATGATGACATGAGTACTTTTTTGTCTTCCGAGTTTCATATTCCTTTTTCGGTTCAGTGCATTTCAGTTTGTATTAGTGTAAAGCCTTAAAGGGATGTTCCTTACAATATTTTTTGCTTTCTTTTTGTAGATCGTGATTCTGAGGTTTTATAATCATCCATCGAAGGTGTTTTTACCAGCCTTTGGCTAAAACAGCATCCTGTTTGAGGTCTCCCTTTGAAACAGCATGTTCTGTAAAGGTACTGTTTGTATATGCATAGCATTAGGTACATTTGTAGAACTCTTAATTAAGCAGTTGTCAAACCATAAAACCGAGAGTTTCTAAGTGCATTGTTGTACAGTCATTATTGCTAGTCATGCGAAATATACCAATCCATAATACCAATTATGGAATGCCGTTTTTCCCCGTCTGCCAATTCCCATTGCTCTTGTCCAGCGAGTAATTGCTTTCATACTTCTCTTCAGAACTGCTTTTCTGATTTGCAGCAGCCTCAGCAGCAGCTTCAATCATTTGTTTCTCTGCCTGCTCCGTTTCACGATGGTAGAAGTAGTTGAAGTTGGAGACGATGACAGGAACAGGAAGTGCAATGGTCAGCACACCAGCGATGGCACAGAGGATCCCAACCATCTTTCCCCCCAAAGTGATAGGGCACATGTCGCCGTAGCCAACCGTCGTCATTGTGACCACAGCCCACCAGAATCCTTCCGGGATGCTCACGAACTGAGTATCAGGTTCGTCAACCTCAGCAAAGAAAATGGCACTGGAGAAGAGGATGACGCCTATGAAGAGGAAGAAAATAAGCAAGCCCAGCTCCCTCATGCTGGCCTTCAGGGTTTGGCCTAGAATCTGTAGGCCCTTGGAATGGCGGGACAGCTTGAAAATCCTGAAGACGCGCACTAATCTGATGACACGTAGTGTGGCCAGAGACATGTTCTGGTTGGCGGTGGGGTCTTCATCATGGGTGGCCATCAGTTCCGTTATGACGGTAATGAAGTAGGGCATAATGGACACAATGTCAATCACATTCATAATATTGCTGAAAAACTCGCTCTTGCTGGGGCACACTATGAAACGTACTCCAAGCTCAAAACAGAACCAAACGATGCAGATGGTCTCCACCACAAAGAAAGGGTCAGTAAAGACAGAGAGTATGGCCTTAGGACGAGGAGTAGGGGACAGAAGTGTGCCGTTGCCGTCACGGGTTAAGTTGACGAATGCAGGCATAAATTCACGATCATCACGGAATTCCGGGAGCGTCTCCAGGCAGAAGATACAAATAGATATAGTGATGACAAAAACAGACACTAGGGCCACTGACCTGGCAGCACTGGAGCTTTCTGGGTACTCAAAGAGCAGCCAAAATTGACGGTGAAGCTCACTGGTTGGGAGTTGAGGCTCAGGGTCTTTGATGAAACCTTCATCCTCCCTGAACTGTTCCATGACCTCATGGCCCAGTCGATAGAACACTATCTCATCCGCAAATACATCCAATGGCACGTTTGCTGGCCTCCGAATCTTACCTCCAGACTGATAGAAATACAAGATTCCATCAAAGCTGGGGCGGTTGCGGTCAAAGAAATACTCATTCCTCATGTGGTCAAAGTAGTCAATCCTCCTCATGGGGTCTCCCAGCAAAGTATCTGGGAACTGATTCAAAGTTTTAAGTGTTGTTTCGTACATCATCCCTGAGACATTGATAACCACTTTTTGTTCGCCCTCCTCAAATTTCTCCTTTTCAGCAAAGTAGTCCTCGCAGCAATCCTTGGCTACCTTTCCTAGCAGAGCCTCATTGGGACTGCCCTCGCTGCTCATCAGAACCTTCCAGTTGGAGATCAGGCTGTTACAGCTTGATGTTCCTTTCTTGCTCAGTGTTGGTGGAGAGGCCAGCGAGTGCCTCGGCTGTCTTCCTCTCTGAGGTGAGTGTGTGGGTGAGTTTATGCCACGGGTCCCCTGGTTTGGTTCCGGGGCATCTGAGGTGGGAGAGTTCGGATATCCTGAGTCACTTGGGTCTCCCAAGTTGATTCCGATGTCGTCTAGGTTCTCAAAGTTGACTAGAGGAACCTCCATGGCCTCCCTCCCCTCCCTGGGGCTGAGCTCAGGCTCCTAACCCAGGATGAAATGACAGATGGCCAACCAGCAAGCCCACTCCGCACTGCAAAGTGCAAAGAGATCAAAGAAGATTCAGGCTGATTCTGAAGCAGAGAGCTGAATCCCAAGATAGTGTCACCTGATCTGCAGATAAAGACAAAGGGAACAAAACAGTTGTGTTACTGCATGGAAGGTGAGGTGCACCTTGGGCTAGGAAACAATTAAAGCAATCTAAAGTAATATAAACTCAAAGAATAAAATGTAGGCTGACATGATGCCCACAATTGCAGCAAAATTAAGAGTGTCATTATTTATTTACCCTTGTTTAAAACCTGTATGACCACCTTTTCAAGGCTTTCAAAAATACTATTAAAATATAATGTAATATGTGCTAATATAGTCCAAGTCTTCTGACACTGTATGATAGCTTTGTATAAAGAACACACTGAAATTTAACAGTGAATCTAATGCTCATCAGATCTGTCTAAGGGTCTAAACAAACAAATTATCTAAACAAATCATTCAAACCTGTCTTGCTAGCTAAATCAGCCAATTCAATTAAAAACATTTATCAAAAAGAACAATTCATCAGAGATGAGAATGAATCCAGCACCTCTACCATCGTCTTTGCTTTTCTCATAAACACATGTCATGGTTTTCAGTGAATAATACTCTAAATTAGTGACATTTTTTATATTAAGTTATACAAGCTTGGCATGGTCAATATCCTGTAAGGATATACATTACAACTAACAGATTGTATTTAGTCTCTCCTTGAAAACTCCTTGAATGTGCTTAAACAAACACAAATAATGCATTCAAACTGAACATGATTTTCTGTCCTCTGTATCTACTGCCAAGTGTGCTTGAGAGCTGAGAACTGCACTTTATCATCATTTCTCCCTTATGGCCTTTTGTAGCGAGTCACACACACATTTTAATTGACATCTTCTGTATTGTAGTACAAGCATTTACAGCAATAGAGCTGTACTCACACTGTTGCATTGCATATGGAATTAATAATGCTTTACAAAAGGGTCCAGAAATTGGTTGCAGACCCATTCAGCATGATTTTTGGGAGAGAGTCAAGAAATATTAAAAGATTAAATCCTCTAGAACCAAACACAAACTTAATGTTCCAGGTGTAATATAAGTTGGACTTGTTTTGACATCTGTGACAATTCCCACAGATAGTAATTTTGACTAATTTTTAAATTTTTACAAACAAACAAAAATGTATTTGTTTATACATTATTTATTATTATTAATATTATTATTTAACAAAAATTACAGATTGAATTGTTTCCAAAATGTAGTATTTGAGCTGTAAAATTGGTTCAATCATCCTTTTATCTGTGGGACTATGCTCTACTAGGTAGATTAACGTCTGGTTATCTGTTAAGGTTGTAATTTCTTTAGCTGGATTTTCAGGTAAGCAACACATTGTTACATCACTTCCTGTTCTTTTATCCTTGCACACATGGAGTGAAAGCTACTCTGTTTACAAGCTTTACATGTTCAAAAAATATGTTTTGGGTTATAATTTGCACAGATAATGTTAGTAAATAATTACACTAATCTTGTGCTATACTTATTTAGAAATTATTTTTATTATTATTTATTATTTTAATTATGTTGTATTTCTCTCTCCTGTGCAGATCATTTGTTGCAGCCAAACAGTTCATTTGGCATGTCTGTGCAAATGGTGGGTCTTTTTTAGAATGTTAATGATTGTTATTTATAATTAATGTTACAGTTTAATTTATGCAAACATACTATGCTTAAATTATTTAAACCAATTGGAAAAGAGTAATATTTTTTGCAGCAGTGCGCTATGGTACAATATTACGGTAAAAGTATTTTGAATTTGTACAATTTGATTGGTTAGTTGTTAGTTTCTGTATTAATCAAAAGCATCTGTGACAGTTTAACACCATTTAAGTTTTTTCTTATATACACACTCGACACACTTTATGCCAAATCCAACTAAAGCAGCTTTTGGATTCCAGTGCTGTTCCTCTCGGGGTCAAAGGTGCAGGTCAAAGGTCCAGTTCGGGCCTCTTATCTACAGCGTTCTATTTTCCAGAGAGTTTAATGGAGACAGGTAACCATAACCTGAACAGAAGATTTAAACAGCTACCCCTCGTACCACTTGACACCATAGAACCCACAGCCACCAAAGAGAAAAGCTTCTGGCTCCATGACAGCTTGTGTGGCTGCACTGGAAGGTAACGCACACCTCTCACCTTCGCTCCGCGTTATATTCCATTGACCCTATTAGTATACAGCAGGGCCTATCTTTTCCATTGTCAGAGGAGTATTGTTGGATGGGTGGGTTACACAGGCAGTCTGTTTCATGTGGCCACATTTACAGCAGTGGCGAGTACCTTATTTATTTAAGGTAATTTTATTTATTTATCTATTTATGGTAAGTGCTGGTGTTTAGTTTTTAAGGAAAAGTTGACCAGTGTCCAAGAAAGAATAATAACATCGTACTGCTTAAATTGTTATATACCCAGCTGTAATGGCCATATACAGTATGATTCTGTACAATATTTGCATAACTTAAAGGGACAGTTATATAGTTCACCCAAAAATAATTGATTCATCCTTATATTGTTCCATACCTGTATGGATTTCTTACTTCTGTGTAATACAGTGAAGATATTGTGATTTATTCTAATGTCGTTTAGAGCCCAACTTTCTTCAAAATATATTCCTTTATGTTCTACAGAAGAACAAATAAAGGGTTTTGGCCAACTTAAAGTTGATTCAAATAATCATAATTTCAATTTGTGTGAACTATCCCTTTACATATATTCTATTTAAAAACAGCTTTTTACCAATTCTGCATCTTACATGGTTCTGCTGCCTCTATTTTAAGTATACTCTTCTCATAAAGACTTACGTTACACAACTGTAATATTCTGCACTGCCTTTGTTAACTGTATCCCATGCACTCTGCACCTTTTGTTTATTTATTATTTATTGAACTTCTTTATATTTATTTATTTCCTACATTATTCAACTAACTGCAACGACCTTGTGAAAGAAAAGGAAACTAACCTCATTATACCTGTTCAATGACCGTAAGAAGCTTGACTTATCTGATACAGTATATATGCTAAGTATTAACTACTGTATATACTCCTTGTAAATATAAAAGTTTTTCTACTTTAAAATTTCCCATTTGATGTGTTACATGCTATTTTTTACTAGTAATTTCTGAGTGAAAATTGTTTCTACACCATTTTTTTCTTGTGTTAATAGCACAACTGCAGGGTTTACAGATCCACATATGAGGGTACAGTTATGTAGCGAGAGCAGGATGGACAAAGGTTACAAGTGACAGAAGCTTCCATCGTTATCCTGCAGTGCTTCGTCTGGGGAAAATGCTGAAGATGTGAAAATGCACCACAGACAGAGATGACATCTATATCCTTCAGCAGTGTGTGTGTGTGCTCGTGTGTGTCTAGAAGATCGATCACCAACGTGTGGGAAAGTTTCCCCGCATGCATCACAGGTACAAAGCCATTGTTTTGTATCAAGCACCTCAGGAGCAGGACACTACCATGTGCACGTGTAAAGGCACATTATATAAATTTTGTACTGTATGTGCTAGATTGTGTGCATAATTCTGTGAAAAAATCGGTTTCATATATCCGAATCAGCACAAATCATCACTCTGGCTTGAATCGCAGAAATTTTATTAGACAATATGCTGTAGCTGTCTTAGTTTCCAAGTCTGATTAGTAGCAGCACAGAATGACTAACATATACATTTTCAACTTAAAATGACAGTTAACCCAAAAATGAAAACTCTTTCATAAATGCTTATTTACTCTCATGTCATTCCAAACCTGTATGGCTTTCCTTTTTCTGTAAAAAACAAAAAATGTCTGTTTTTTTTTGTCCATACAATGGAAGTCAATGGTCACAAAATCATTCTTCAAAATATCTTTTATGTTCCACAAAAGAATAAGTCATGCAAGTTGTAAAGACATTAAGGTGAATAAATGATGACAGAATTTTAATTTTTGGGTAATTACCCCTTAATTTGAAAATGTATAACTTCTGTGCTACTATGATTCAGGTATAATGTCTATCTGATAAAGGGTCACTATCCCTTTAAAATATGTAAAGAAATTGAAATTGAGAATATAAGGATTATAATGAATCGCATAATTCAAAGATGTACTAACACAGATATTTAAAACTGCACAAATGCCCACATACATATATTAGTCGTAAACTCTATTCTATTCTATTCTATTCTATTCTATTCTATTCTATTCTATTCTATACCAAAAATCAATATCACATCAAACAACAATCTATTTCTAATATTCAACTCACTCCTCAGTTCTTAAAGCTAAATACAGCTAAAACTAAAAACAATCTTTGAGCACATACTGCATGAAACAATGTGGCTAGCTGGAGATAACAGATAACAAATAATCTTATTTTGTCTTTCTAAACTTCTGTAACAGCCCCATTCACGTCCAGTAAATTCATTTAGCTCCAAATTTGATCCAAAGTCGTACTTCTAACCTTTTTAAACCAGAATCCAAAAGACCAAAATCACATTCTTAAGCCCATCGAAAACCAAACACACACAAACGCTCAATGAAATACCCACCAGGGAAAACCTCTGGAGCAGGATGGTCCTTCTGTGAGCGGTGTGTTCCAGGAAGAGTGGGGCTCCTCTTTTCGCCTCTGTCCCTCTCTAGCCTTGCTCCTCTTCTCAGCCTGCATTACAATCAGATTTCTGCACACCCTTGTGTTCTGTTTAAGCTCTCTCTCTTTCAGTAATCTTATGCCTCCTGAGTAACTTGAGACCCACGACTGCCATCAGGGAGACGCACGCGATCACACGCACACACACACCTTACCTTTCGCATCTGGCTTGGCTTTTTAAACCTTAGACTGGGTTCTCCTTTCTGTGTGCGTCTCTCTTGCTTTCTGTTTGTCTCTGCTCAGTTGCTGAAGTGTTGGGGTGTCAGAGGAGGACCCCACGGCACCGGAGCCGGCAAGAGCTCTGCGGGGCAAACAGCGCTGAGTAAAGGATGGCAGGACCTGAGCTCCTGCCGAGTAAGCAAACAGAGCAACATCTCCAGGGCGCGAGAGCTCAAACACACACACATACACGCACACGGAGACTTACAATTACTCTCATTCACACTCACAAGTTGCATAGACATATGCAGTTACACAGACACTAAATCTATGTTTGGAGTAGCATACTATTAATACTATTACAGTATATGTATAGTATGCAAATGCGTAGAATACTTGGAAGACAAACTCTAAATATTGACATTTTCAACTTTATACATAGAAAAGTGCTATGGAATGGCACTCAGTGTCGAACTTCATTCTGGGCATTGAAAGAGATTAACAAGTTATTGACTTTAAACCAAATAAATAGTTTTAATGAGTTAAAATTCATACATTAGATGATTTTTTTTAAAGATATCAAGAAGGATTATACCATATATGGTCCATACAGTACAATTATTGAATGTATATTGTATTCCTTGATGCAGTGTACTATTACTTTTAAAAGTCATAATTCTTTTACATTTTTATGATTTGTAAAAAATGGAAAGTAGTCTCTTATGCTCACCAAGGCTACATTTATTTGATCAAAAGTACAGTAAAAATGGTAACACTGTGAAATATTATTACAATTTAAAATATCTGTTTTCTATCGTATTATATTGCAAAATGTAATTTATTACTGTGATGCAGAGCTGAATTTTAAGCATCTTTACTCCAGGCTTCAGTGTCACATGATTCTTTAGAAATCATTCTAATATGCTGATTTGCTGTTCAAGAAACATTTCTTATTATTATCATAAATGAAAACAGTTTTGCTGCTTAATATTTTTGTAAAAACAATATTTCACTTTTTAAAGGATTCTCAAAAGTTCAAAAGAGCATTTATTTGAAACAGAAATCTTTTGTTAAATTATAAAAGTCTTTACTGTCACTTTTGATCAATTTAATGGATCCTTGCTAAATAAAAGGATACATTTCTTAAAAAAGTAAGTCTTAATAACCCCAAATTTTTGAACAGTACTGTATGTGATCTAGTTTTCTAGAATTCTTTACCTAAATGTACCTCAAGAAATAACCATGATACATTTTTCTTCAGGATACTTTGATAAATATGTAGCTCAAAAGAACAGCTTAATTTAGTATTCATTTATTTTTTTATTTTTTTTGAATGGTAATGTATAATTGGATTAAAAATACAAAAACATCCAAAGCCACTCACTGAATTATACATAAATGTACAAGGTCATGTGACACTACTGTGACATGTGACACTTTTTTTCACTTATAACAAGTAGTATACAGTACATAGTGTTCTTTAAGTAGTAAGCTTTATTCTATGCTGAACATTTCCACACTTTTTATATAATGCACACATCACATATGTTCTGGCCTGTTTCCATGAGCTCATGGGACCTGAATTGGCATCACTGTCAAACACATAAGCACACACATTTACACACACTTTAACTCGCATAGAAATGCACACAAATCACATCACATACATCTCGGGCTCCTTCCTCCCCCATTAGCTCAGGGGACCTGACTCGGCACCCAGTATCACTGTCAAACACACACAAGCGCGCACGCTCTCGCACACATACACACACAAACATCTGCAGCAGTACTCAGCAGCGATTCAGCTACATGGCGCAGTCCAGAACTTTAAACTGCTTATACATGAGATCCTGTGCAATTCTGTTTAGGGTCCAGAGGCAGAAGTGAAAGGGGCCATTCATCAAGTCTTCTTTTAGCCTCTTGCTGATGTCTAGAAACTGCAAATGAGACATGCAAAAAGGTAAGAATGTATCTAAGTGCTGCAGGACACTGATTTGGTTCCAGACAATCTGCGTGTCTCTATAAATGTTCAGCAGGGCCTGAGTAAGGGTTTTGAGTAGGTCGCAAAAGTGCTGAATGATCCACTGTGGAGCTCAAACAAAGGGTGAGGAGAAGTTGAATGTCACCCAATTATTGATTGACGGAAGACAACGAGACATTGGTGGCCTAAGTGTTCGCTGTATCAGTTGATTGGATATGTGCTAACCCATCATACTTTGGACGATGTGAATTCATGTCATGCTTTAGTTTCAGGGATGACACATCCACGGATCGTTCATGGACCGCCTGATGCATGTTGCACGCAACAATGGCTGGCTTTTCACACTTTGTGAGAGTTTGTGCACAGGTTTTTAACATGACATCTTATGTTTACAAAGGTACGTAACAGGCTCTTAGCTAACAGGGAATGTTCTCTGAACTTTGGCTAATGTTCTGGCAAGGTTCTCTCAAAGTTATGAACAAATGTTCTTCCAGTAACATTAATAGAATGTTTGTTCAGTATTCCATGGTACTTTAGAATGTCCTCAAAATGATAGCATAAAAATATTATTTATACATCTTTCATGCAGCATTTAATTTTTCTTGAAACGCTTTAGTTAGACAATCATTTTGTTATTTTTTTATTTTTTTTTATGTTTTATACAAAAAAGTAACATTCTCATGATGTTTGCAAAATGATGGAATGGAATCTTCCCTTAAAATTCTCACAACCAATCGTAAACATGTTAGAATGAATGTGGATGTTTTGAATATTCAGAGAACATTAAATTATTATTTTTTTAATAACTTCATGGGAACGTTAATGGGACTAGTTTATTTAAAAAAAAATACAGTAGTTAATAATTTTAAGAGAATAGAGAATATAAATCTTATATTTTAAGAAAAAAACTTAAATAAATGCTGTTCTTATGAACTTTATTAATCAAAAATATATTTGAAAAAATAATATATCACAGTTTCCACAAAAAAATTATAAATTTTAATAATATTTCACAATATTACTTTTTTTTTTTTTTTTTACTGTATTTTTGATTAAATAAAAGTAGCCTTGTTGATTTTAAGAGGCTTCTATCAAGAAATCTTACTGGCCCCAAACAGTAGTGTGTTGTTTTGCATATCTCTAGCTGATACAAGCAGCACTTTTGAAAGTTTGCATCTTTGAAGTGGCATGTTTAAAAGAGTTTTATTTGGGGCACTTAGTCTAAAATGACAAAACTTTTCAAAAATGTGTTGACTCTTCTGTTTCTGTTTGGGTAGTTTTGGGATAGATTAAGCTGCAACAATTTACAAAAGTCTCTCTTTGCAAAACTATGTTCCTCAGACTTTGGGGAAACATAATATTATGAAGATTATTCCTAAAATTCCTATTTGTTGCCCACTGCATTTGAAGGACCACTCAGGCCTGTGTACACAAAGCGCTAGAGAACTGATCCTTCTGCTGGCGCTCATTTTGTTACATAACACCAGAATTGATTCAGTAGTCTTGTTCTCCTTCATTATGTGCATATGGCTCAGAAAAGAGTGCCATTCATTGTAAAGCTGAGGTTTCCAATTCTTGTTGTCGTTCTCAAAAATATGTTCTTTAAAACAACACATGGCTTTTGTTTGCTACACAATAACCACACCTGGGAAAAACAGTCATGAATCACATTTCGTCTGAGCTGATTCAAACACAGTTGGCAGTTTTTATGTCAACTAAAGTAGCTACTGAGAATTCATTTGAGCTTGTCTATGCATATGGTAATGGCATATAGAGGACTACGAGGGGCAATTAGTGCAGTGTCATATTCCATATAAGAGCAGAATCTCTCATTCTACATCCCAAGTTTCCTGCACCAGAAAGGCTGACTGTAAATCATTCTTGACGTACTTGCCAACTTAAGCAGAACTGGTGCCAGCAGGCGAGGGTTCGCCTAGATTAACAGAATGAACGGCCAACCATGAATTTGAGACGGGAGACAGAAAGAGATAAAAACGAGAAAGAATGTAACTGTAAATCTACTGCAATCTTGCCAGACAGAAACAGTAAATGGGGGAAACTCCTACAGTCAAAAGTGAATGTTTTTGATGACAATCACAACGGAAAGGGTGGTGGACTGATGTTTTGTGAGTGTTAGTATTTTGATGTTTTCCTGTCTTGAGATTATATGTAAAGGGTTTTAATAAAAATTATAATTATTATATATAATATGATTTGAATGTACATAGACTATTATATGAGCATTATATATATATATATATATATATATATATATATATATATATATATATATATATATATATACATATATATATATATCCAATTATTTTCAGTCATAAGCAATAAAAATATTACAAAGTGTATAAAAAAAATACATGTGTGTATATGTATAATATTCTTGTGATAAACCACTCCAAAGGATGGTACAGTTTTTTACATATTCATTCAAATTCAGTAAAATATTCATTTTATATATATATATATATATATATATATATATACACACACACTGCTCAAAAAAATGAAAGGAACACTTTGAAAACATCAGATCTCAATGGGGAAAAATATCATGCAGGATATCTATACTGATATGGACTGGGTAATTTGTTGGGAATGAATGAAGATGCCACATTGTTTAATGGAAATGAAAATTATCAACCTACATAGGGCTGAATTCAAAGACACTCAAAATGAAAGTGAAAAAAGGATGCAGCAGGCTAGTCCATTAAACTGTAATTTCATTGCAGCAACTCAAAATGGTACTCAGTAGTTTGTATGGCCCCCACGGGCTTGTATGCATGCCTGACAACTAATGAGACGAAGGATGGTGTCCTGGGGTATTCCCTCCCAGATCTGGACCAGGGCATCACTGAGCTCCTGGACAGTCTGAGGTGCAACGTGGCGACGTCAGATGGACCGAAACATAATGTCCCAGAGGTGTTCTATTGGATTTAGGTCAGGCGAGCGTGGGGGACATTCAGTGGTATCAAGTCCTTCATCCTCCTGGAACTGACTGCATACTCTCGCCACATGATGCCGGGCATTGTCGTGCACCAGGAGGAACAAGGACCCAATGCACCAGCGTAGGGTCTGACAACGGGTCCAAGGATTCCATCCCGATACCTAATGGCAGTAAGTGTGCCATTGTCTAGCCTGTAGAGGTCTCTGTGTTCCTCCAAGGATATGCCTTCCCAGACCATCACTGACCCACCACCAAACCAGTCATGCTGAACAATGTTACAGGCAGCATAACATTCTCCACCGCTTTTCCAGACCCTTTTACTTCTGTCACAAGTGTTCAGGGTGAACCTGCTCTCATCTGTGAAAAGCACAGAGCGCCAGAGGCGGACCTGCCAATTCTGGTGTTCAATGGCAAATGCCAATCAAGCTACACGATGCCAGACAGTGAGCACAGAGCCCATTAGAGGACCTCAGGCCACCCTCATGAAGTCTGTTTCTGATTGTTTCCTCAGAGGCATTCACACCAGTGGCCTGCTGGAGGTCATTTTGTAGGGCTCTGGCAGTGCTCATCCTGTTCCTCCTTGCACACAAAGGAGCAGATACAGGTCCTGCTGATGGGTTAAGGACCTTCTACTGCCCTGTCAGCTCTCCTAGAGTAACTGCCTGTCTTCTGGAATCTCCTACATGCTCTTGAGACTGTGCTGGGAGACACAGCAAACCTTTTGGCAATGGCACATATTGATGTGCCATCCTGGAGGAGTTGGACTGCCTGTGCAACCTTTGTAGGGTCCAGGTATCGCCTCATGCTACCAGTAGTGACAGTGACCTTAGCCAAATACAAAACTAGTGAAAAACAATCAGAAAAGATGAGTAGGGAAAAAAATGTCAGTGGCCTCCACCTGTAAAACCATTCCTGTTTTTGGGGGTTTTCTAATGGTTGCCCATCTAGTGCACCTGTTGTTAATTTTATTAATACCAAAGCAGCTGAAATGAATTAACAACCCCCTCTGCTACGTAACTGACCAGATCAATATCCCAGAAGTTTAATTTACTTGATGCTATACTCTGATTAAAAAGTGTTCCTTTAATTTTTTTGAGTGTATATCTATCTATCTATCTATCTATCTATCTATCTATCTATCTATCTATCTATCTATCTATCTATCTATCTATCTATCTATCTATCTATCTATCTATCTATCTATAAATTTAAACATGCCTTTTGAATTTTTTCTTTTGAATTTACTTTTTACATTTTTTTTTTAAATTTCAAAATATTGTTTTTACATTATTTTTAAACCAATAAATGCAACCTTGGTGAGTATAAGAGACTTCGCCTTTTTTCTGTTTAAAATGTGTAAATATTTTATTTTATTTTATTTTATTTTATTTTATTTTATTTTATTGTATTTTATTTATTTGTGTTCTCATGCTGTGCGCTTTTTTTAATTGACTTAAGTAATGAGCAGCCGGCTACAGTTGCTTCGTTTGCATTGCTGCATCACACCCATTAAAGGATTGAGCAGCAGGTTCCTAATGAGGCCAGAAATGATCCACTCGCTCAGAGGGATCAAGCCTATAAAGGGTTCTGGATGTTGTCCAGAGCATCACTCACACAGTATAAATTAGCAAAAGCCTCTATAAATAGAGATAGAGAATGTTTTCATGTAGCGATTGTGGGACTGTCCTTATAATTTATTCGAGAGACACTCGTTCTGTTACAGTAGTGTCATTCCCTCAGCTAAAGATTTCCTAATAAAACAGACCATATCCACCTAAGATTCCCACCTATTTTGGAAGTGATCTCTTCGTAACTGCCAGTTTTGGAAGCAGCCTGTTAGTGCAGCCACCTGTCTTAATTAGTTCCGCAACGGCTCTCACAGGTGCGCGCCAGCTCTCTGGAGTCGTTTACACTTATATCAGTCTCACACTGTGGAGCCATCTGGCCAGCCTATTGTGCAGAGTCGCCCCACAACACCGGTGTTGTTTGCATTGGTTAAGCAGAAGTAATCTGGCATGCAAAAAAGCATATTAGAGAATCAAGGTTTAAACTGAGTTACATCTGAAACTAATGGGGCCTGAAGGTAGCCATGCCCCTCCTGTTTGATTATTTATAGCTGGAAAGCTTGGGCTGATATTTTTAGGGCACATTTCCCAGAACAAGCTGTTTCACACTATCTTGCATGTATTGCAGTACTCTTTCTGACTTTTTTTCCATCTATAAACTTTTAACATTTATATTTGTGTGCTCATTCTGTCCTTGGAGTCACTGTGTGCGTAAGGAGTGATTATAAAATGGCTTTTTTTAAACCATGGCCCCAAAAAGTAGCTGTACATTTACAAATATATGAATTTCATTGTGTATAAATATAAACTAAATGTAATGCAATGGCACATAATGGTAGACTTTCCAACTGGACAATCAGAAAGTGTCATATTCAGTGCCATTCAAAAATTTGGGATAAGTATAAAAAAAAAAATCTAAATAAATGAATACTTTTATTCAGCAAAGATGCATTAAATTGATCAAATAAGACAGTAAATACATGTATACTGTTGCAAAAGATTTGTTTCAAGTATTGTTCTTTTTATTGTTATCTTTATCAAAGAATCATGAAAAAAGTATCAGTTTCAGATATGAAGCAGAACAACTGTTATAAACATTGCCAATAATGAATATTTCTTGAGCAGCAATTTTAATTATTTGAATGATTTCTGAAGGATCATATGACACTAAAGACTGTACTAATGATGCTAAAAATTCAGCTTTGCATCACAGGAATAAATGACATTTTATTATATTCAAATAGAAAACAGTTATTTTAAATTGTAATAATATTTTACTGTTTTACTGTATTTTTATTCAAATAAGCACAGCCTAACATAAGAAAATTAATTCAGTAATCTTACTGACCCCCACCATTTGAATGATCTTCATACTGTATATGCAATATGAATGAGCATTTCTCAGAAATAAGTTTATTAGGCTAAATATAAAATATTACATTTCATTAGTTCATAGGAAGGATGGTTATTGACATTTTTTAAGTGTGGTTTAAATGTCCAAATACTGTTTGCGGCCACTGTAATATGGCTATGCTGTGCCATATCAAGGGTTAACTGTCTCTCATCTGTCTAGTCTTACATGTGAAATGAGACTTGGCCTATTAAGGTCTACAGTTTGTCTATAGTATTTCACAGACCTGCCCACATTGAGGCAGACTGTCTATCACCTTAGCAACATTCTCACAGACTTAGGGACTCTCCGACACAGGCCGGCCTGCTCTTTTCTGCTGTATGCGATCAATAGGGCTGAGAGTAATGGAATGGCTCCATTGATTTTATGCAGTCCAATTCACTTACAACGAGATTATGCCTTCTATAAACAAATGGGTTTTAACATTTACACCTCTTGGGTCTTTAGTTTAACTTGCATTGATTCTTTAAATACTAGTTTGTTTACTGGCTGGTTATGAAAATGGATCAGATGGTAAATTTAACAGCATTGATACTCCTGCTTTTTGGAGGGTGGTGTTTGTTATATTATATAATTATGTGTTTAACCAAGATTTACTGTACATCTTGTTAACTAGAGAGCAACTCCTTGAGAATAACTTGAGGTTAAGCATCTCGCTCAAGGGAACAATAATGGTTGCTTATAAATTGGCCTTCTGGGGTCTGTAATCTTTTGCATTAAATTACTTGTGCTGAGTTATGTTTCTAGGTAATTAACAACATTGTAGAAGGTTTTAGAGGTCAAAACTGCAAATACATGAAAATTGAGTTGAACCAATGCAACGGTCTACATAAAACTTTTACTTTTGACCTCCAAAATCTTTTGCAGTAAAGATAAAACGCCCATCTTCTCCTGAAGATAATGAACAAAAGTCAGTATGCTATTAAGAAGTACCTGAAGTGCAACTTTTGGTTATTTTAAGCAGGCTCAAATAATCCACACTCTCACAATTGGAATGTGTCATTCACAAAGTGCCAAACATTCCACACACTTGAATGGTCTTTTTTTTTTTTTTTTTTTTGGGGATAATTTGATCATGCTGTTAACCACCAAAAAGAACATAATATTTTCATTCTCTGTCCGACACTTGTTTACCTGAGAATACAATATGTTTTTGTTTGTAGGACAGAATTCACTTAAAATGTTCTTTCAGGAACTGGAAGATGTTTTTGGGAACCCAAATGGTTCTTCTGTGGTGGTATCACTGTAAAAATCACCTTTAGGAACGTTTGAGTTTTTGATACATTAGTATTTCTGTTCTTTTCTCTCTAGGGATGTTCCCTCTGTAGTAGACATGCTGCTTTTACAGATACTGTGTGTGGTGCTGAAACTTGAGCTAAAGAGCACTTGTGTTGTTGCACACTGCCTCTAGTGGACAATAGCAAAGTCATTCTGTCTTCTGATGACAGAAATTGTTTTATTATTATTTTAGGTAAATAATCTCTTTAATATTTATTTTAAAAATAAAGGTTCTTTATTGCCATCTGAAGAAATTTTAACATCAATGGAACCTTTCCACTGCACAAAAGGTTCTTTACAGTGGATAAAGCTTATTTAGATTATTAAATTGTTCTAAACGCTAAGAAAAAAAAATGGTTATTTTAAGAACCATTCATTGAAAGGTAATCGTTCTTCTATGGCATCACTGTGAAAACCCATTTTTGGAATCTTTTTTAGGAGTAACGTTTTTTTAATATATCTAATCTCTAATCTCTGGCTATGATAAGTCTTTTTGTATTTATTTAAATTCAGGTTAGTATCTTAACTGAACTGAATTAATATCTGTGGCATTTCTGTTGGTTTCCATACACAGGGAAAGATTCCCCGGTGCTGAGCTTGCAGTTGGTGATGAAATATTAACTCATTATGGGTATTTTAAGACATCTCATATCCCTGGTAAGTTACAAGAAACACGCTGCACCTCACATAAATACAGTTTACATCAGTAGACTCAGCAGGAGACACGGTCATACAGATTTATGCGGATTTTCATGTTTACAGAATGAAAGAAAACCTGATAAAGAATTCAGCTTTATAGGTTTACGAGAGGCTTGCATAAGTGTACGATAGTAACCCTGGTTTCTGCCCAATGTGTCATATTGACTCAGCTGGAGTCTGGGAAAGCCCTCAACTCTTTACAACATCTTTTCCTAACCTTTCTCATATCAGCTCACTTATTTGTTGTTTTATTTGTTAATATGACATACTCAGTGGACTTTCTCTTGACATTTACACATCCCTGATTTTTCTAAGAGAATAACTGACAGAAGCTGCTAAATCCAACAGTATGTGGCATGTCTGTGGTAAACAAACACAGCCGGTTAGGACAGTGCGAGTGAGGTGTGCTCCGACCTCCCTCTGATCCATGGTTTTCCATCTCTCAGGGTGGAGGGTGTGGCTCAGGAGCCCGTGTTCTTGGATCTGAGTCCAGGCCATATGGCAACTAAACACTTGGGAGCAGAAAGGAGATTTGAAGGCTGAATACTAATTCCACTGGTGCGCCGCATTATACAATAAAATAGGCGTTTTCTAATCTAGGTTACAAGTGGCTACCAGTATGCTACTTCCAGGTTAGGATATAATTACACAGTATCCACTGAAAAAACTGTCAGAGTATATGTTTTGCAAATACTAATAAGCATAAAATATGATGTAGCTTGTCAAAGTGGTTTTCAGAATTGCAAAGCAATGCTATGAAGCATTCTGAAATGGCTGGGTCAAATTTCACCACTAAATTATTACATTTTAGGTCAACTAAGATTTTTATTCTTATTTATTTACTTTTTACATTGGAACTTTATTTTCATAACAATTAAGCAAAGTAAATTAATATTTAACTGTTTAGTAAACTTGTCAAGTACAATAATAAATATACATCATCTGTTGCCCTAAGTTCAATTAAAAAAATCTAATTTAATTTAAAAACATTATATCTGGTCCAAATGATTTTAATTATTATAATGAGAATTTGGGTCAAGATGTGCTTAATTGTCATTTAAAAAAATAAAATTAAAATAAAATAAAGATTAAGAAAAAAAAATCTTATAAATTGGCTTCATTTTCTAATGTAAAACATCATTTTTATCTTTCATCTTTCTTTTTTTTTCTTTGAGTTTGGAATGAAATATGACCCAGACATTTCCTTGTGAGATTCATCCATACAACCAAAAATATGCTCTTGTAAAACAGTGAAAATATATGTGCATTATATTTCAGGGCACTGCCTTTAGAGGGCATCTGTGCTCTCCTTTACAATGAAACATTACCTCGGGCAGCACCAGCACATGGTAGGATTGAGATGAAACAAGAATTTTCCGAAATTTGAATCTGTGTTTGTACCCTTACAGCATTACATATTGAATCTAGCACTGCTTGAGTAAAACGAGCTGGAATATCTTTTTATAGCCCATGCAAATAGAGTCTGTACCTTTCTGACTCCCAAATGAGTGTCAGTCCTCATTCATATAAATGATAAAACCAGTTTAGATTTCTAAACAGCACAAAGAAAATGCATTTAGAAAGGAATCATCGTTACTCAGTGTCCAAACAGCTCATAGTATTGTGATATGAGAGTGACTCAAAAATAATCAGTACTCTATGAATATATGATGGATTGGAGGCATTTGCTGCTGGAAATCTTTCGCCTATCCCTAAATATTTCACAAAGGTGTCAAATTTGATCCCACACCTCCTGCTCCCTGTCATCTATTCTGAACATTCTGTCCTCCTCCTATTGTCACTTAGACACACACACACACACACACACTCGCATTCTCTCTTTCTCACTTCGCACGCCTTTAACTCTCCAGAGCTTATGCCGATATACATTGACAGTCTTTCTGCACCAGCCTTGTCTATATCCTCCTCTCAGACATGCATACAGTTTCCCATCTATTTTGCTCCCAAAGAAATGGCTATTTTTAGCACAGCCTCCTCTCTGTGGAAAGTGCAGAGGACTATATGCTGAGCACTTAAAGCGGAGTAAAATCAAAGATGCTAACAGGCACCTGTCCCTGAATGGTTTGAAGCTACCAACCTTTTCCTCTGGATGAGCTAATAATATCGACATCAAAAAGCTCCCGGTGTTCTGAAACAGCGCAATGCCGTCATTATTTCCTTTTCTAAAATTGTCTGCCAAATACTAGCTCTGAGCATCTCTATGACATTTAGACAATGCACGACAACATTGAAAGGAACAAGCAACACAGCTTTCAGCTTTCATATATCATCTTTGTTGTATTTGCAGTATTGATCATTTGGAAGGGATATATGCATGTCTCGGTCCATAGATTGTCCACTGGTGGTGCTTGTAAAGTGCTTTTTTTTTTTACATCGAGTAACAGTGAAGACATTCTGTTTTTCAGTGCTTGCTTCCTAAAAAACATGGCTGCATTTAAGAGTGAATATTACTGGATCACACTAACGGGAGTGTAAAACGTTCAGTGTCTTGGGGCTTGTCCTTCACAGCCAGAATGGGTTGAAATAGACTCTCTACCAATTGAAGTGTTTGTATAAGTCTAGACATCCCTCGGTCTGGCTGTTGAGCACATGGATATACACACATGGCCAAACACACATATACAACACTGTATTGCATAACTAAGCAATAGGAGAGACTTTCTTTCTTTCTTTTCAGGCTCAACAACATGGGATGGACAGATACAGGGCTTGTCTCAATCACCGCAGCCTACTTATGTCCTCAAGGCCAAAGGCAATCAAAGCATAGTACAGTTCTTGCAACTTCACTGTATTTTAAACCTATATCAGAATCTCACAACAGTACATTTATCCTTTAATTCAACATGAAACCTAAATATTTAATAATGTTCTTGAATTAATGGTTTATGAAGAGAAAAAATTTAAATTATGTTGCTTTTCTAGCTATTTGACTCTAGGTTAACATTGTTATCCAGTAGCTAAATAGCTATTTAGGTGTTGTTTTGGCAAACTTGCAATCTGTTTTGGATCTTTTCTGGTTTAGAACACTTAGTTTTCATGATACAGAATTTTAAAAAGTGTTTGCCATTGAATATGAGAAAAAGTAGTAGTACAATTTAAATGTAAAATTTAATTCAATTTAAAAATATTACTGCTCTAAATCTGTGATAATTCGAATTTAATTAATAATTAAAATATAGCTTTACTGGATGGAGACTTCATGGTTATATGGTTTTAATTGAATTTGGCCTGTAAGCTTTTTCTCTCCGTCATTTTGTAAACAAAAACATTTGTGAAGACAAAAAAAAATAAATAAAAAAATAAGATTGCATAAGTTGATGCACATCCTTCTAAGATGCTAACAAATATGTTTTTGTGACATTCAATGCTGTCATTTAGCATTTCAAATGACATTTAGAAAATCAACACACAATCCAAACATAATACGAGAAACTGGTGCACCTGCAAGCAAAGCAAAGACTGCGTTTTTTCAGTGTTTCTCAGACATTCCTGTCCAATGAGGAAAAAAAAAGAAGGCTTCATAGAGGTACTGTTATAGCCCTGACATTTAACACTGCCAGGTCTAGCACCAAAAGCATAACATATGTTATGGTCACACATTAAATATATAGTTACAGTGACAATGTTTATGTATGTGGATTAGGATGGTACATGTGATTCACCAACAGCATACTGTCCAATGTCATGCATAGAAAACCTGCTGTTTGCCTGCATTAGAGATGATGTGTGTCATTTCTGTTCCACTAGTGGAATTACAAAAATAATTGTTTTCATTATTATATTCCAAACACTCCCCATCTGCCATTGATTGAGCCAATGTTGCTGTTTTGCTGCTTACATATCAGAGCAATGATTTTTGTTTATATTTTTTGGGGAAATTAACCCACAAATGGATTACTGACAGAATTATTTTTTTTTTTTTTTACATAAAAAAGACACACTTCAGCTTTAAAGCATCCAAACAAAAGTTTAGTACATTTCTTAGGCACTGGCTATGCACTGTGGGGCGTCCGTTTGGATAGATTGGTTTAACATTCAGGATTTTACACTTTGTTAAACCTACACGAATTGTGTGTGTTACAGTGATGTCTATATTCTGAATTTAAATGAAAACATAATTAACAGCAGCTGTGAAACCAGTATCTGCTTCTAAATTAGCAGCATCAGCAAAAAGTTGCTTAAAAAATATTAGAGAGACGAAGATAAAGGCACCTGCAGCCCAGGTGAGATATTGGAATAGAGAAACCTTCTAATGGTACACAGTCACATCAAATAACCATCAATCCATCCTTAAACAGGATTTTGCATCTAAAAAGTCAATAGAATGAAAACAATGAGATTTACTGCCTTGATAATGGCTATACTTTTAAGGAAAAGAAGCAACAACTGTGGTTGGAGCCTAGCCATTTGTAGAAAGTCAATCAAAAGAAGCCAATATTGACTTCCATAGTGTATTTCTGTTGATATATTGTTTTTTGGCATTATACAGTCTCTTCATCATAAGAGAAGCAAGTAAGCATGTAAGTCTAGATTTCAAGGTCACCTGAAGCTAAGACAATCAGAGTCCCAGCAATCAATGCCCTAATGCTGCACTGTCCATCCAAATGCATTGCAGAGTGTCTTTTCATTCTTTCAAATACAAAACAAAACCTGAAAACTGAAAACAGCACCTTTGGATCACAATAAAACTTTGCAGATAAAAATAGATGTATATATACAGAGCAAGATACACATTTTTGTAATATTTTAGCTAACTAGTTTCTTTATCACTTTCTCTTGAGCTTAAAATCCATGCCATTAGTATTGTTTTGAGGCCATGCAACACTAATACCGGTGTTTTTCTCGATAAAAGGCAGTAAAAAAGACAAAACGTTTAACAAGCTCTATCAAGGCTTTTCTAACATCTGAAAATGATTTCAGGATGATAGACAAGTCAGTGATTAAAAATAATCTGACATCATTGCTACAAATTTACCAGGGGACATTTAAGTGTGAACTACAATATGGCTCATTAAGTGACAAAGTAATTTGAATATCAACTACATTTTGAACCATCTCTGCAGCTTGCAGCAGAAACAATGGGAATATACACTGAACAGTATGCTCTTACACAAAATACATCAAGCATTTTTTTTCTGTGGCACTAGGGTGTTATTTTGCTTATTTTTCATTTAATGTGTTTTGTATGCTCCTTATCCTGAAGAGCTGTAAAAAAAAAAAAAAGATATGAAATGATAAAAGAAAAGCCACTGAAGCACAGTGGACACAGACAACGTAGACTATAAATAACATAAAATATGAGATGAAGAGACATTCATCTTGTCTTCAAAAGCTTTGCAGCAGGATAATCTTGAAGGAGTAGATACAAGTGTTGTCCATACATACGTATTTTGGGTCCACACACAGCTATCGACACAAAAGCAGGCAGTTTTCAATGACATTCCCAGCCTGATCACTACAATATCGCTAAAATGACAGACAACTGTCTTGAATCGATGTGAATATTGGTGTTTAACAAGCAGTAGGAGAGTGGACGAAACTTCTGTGAATATTCTTTGCATCATATACATGTATTGCATGTGACCGCAAACTTTTTTAACAGCAGATGGAGCACACAAATGACGTTTCTTTGGCAAAGCTTGGCTTTGAGAGTAAGATGTTGATGGAAATATACTGACAGTCATATGCTGTTTATTTGTGTTCCACAGTTCCGTATAAATACTTGGCTTCTGATCCGGATAAGGTGTTGGATGATATAGATGACTCCATGCAAACACTGATGAATACTGTGATTGTGGACGGACCTGGATGTAGGGTTGGACTTTTAATGAGGAACTGGAGATTGGAAATCTCATGACAATAACTGAGGCGTTCAACCTCACAATCCTCCTTAGAACATGGCTTACTATAGTCCTTTTATAATTCAATTTGTACCTGCTCCTCGAATTACTAGACATCTGTCAGCATTTTTTTGATATTAACATAATTTGTATTAGCTAAAGTGCAATTGGCTGTCTTGAGGTTCTCTTCCTGAAAGTCCTCGTTGCTGTTGTTGACCCCTTCTTGGATTTCCATGTAGTCCGACTTGCTGATAGTGGATCCACTTCGACTTCCCTTCAGCTCTTCTTGGGAATCGGCTTTAGAGACGGTAACTTGGAGATACTGTGCTTGCTCCTCGCCTTCTGTTTCTCGATGGTAGAAGTAGTTGAAGTTGGAAACAATGACGGGCACGGGAAGGGCGATGGTCAAGACGCCAGCGATGGCACAGAGGGATCCGACAATCTTTCCTCCAATGGTAGTAGGCACCATATCTCCATAGCCAACGGTCGTCATTGAAACCACAGCCCACCAGAAAGCATCCGGGATGCTGTAGAACTGCGACTCAGGCTCGTCAGCTTCTGCAAAGAAGACGGCACTGGAAAAGAGGATGACTCCAATGAAGAGGAAGAAGATGAGTAGACCTAACTCTCTCATGCTGGCTTTAAGGGTCTGGCCAAGAATCTGAAGTCCCTTCGAGTGGCGGGAGAGTTTGAAGATTCTGAAGACTCGTACAAGTCTAATGACCCTCAGAATTGCGAGAGACATGGCTTGTTGCCCTTGCTGCCCGTCCTCTGCTGTCTCGGCCAACTCTGTCCCCAGCGTAATGAAGTACGGAATGATGGCCACCACATCAATCATGTTCATTATGTTCACAAAGAAGCTGGCTTTACTAGGACAGGCAAAGAAGCGCACCAAGAACTCGAAGGAGAACCAGATGATGCATAGCGTCTCTAGAATGAAGAAAGGGTCTGTGAAGTAGGTTGATGTGTAAGTGGTTGTAGAGTTAGTGAAGGCAGCTGGGACTTTGTGCATCTCCTCCTCATCGCTGCGGAAGATGGGCAAGGTTTCCAGGCAGAAGCTGACGATGGAGATGAGGATGACCATGACGGATATGATCGCTATAATCCTGGCTGGTCCAGAACTTTCTGGATACTCGAATAGCAACCAGACCTGCTTCTGAAACTCATTGTCAGGCAACGGCCTCTCCTCCTCCTTGATAAAACCCTCGTCCTCCCGAAACATCTCTATTGCTTCCTCTCCAAGCTCGTAAAAGCGGATCTCCTCTGAGAAAACGTCCAAAGTGACATTGACGGGGCGCCGCAACCTTCCACCCGATTGATAGTAATAGAGGATGGCGTCAAAGCTGGGACGGTTTCTGTCAAAAAAATACTCATTCCTTAGCGGGTCAAAGTACCTCATGCGTTTCTTGGGGTCCCCGAGTAGTGTTTCGGGGAACTGTGAGAGGGTCTTGAGCTGCGTCTCGAAACGCAGACCCGAGATGTTGATGACCACTCGCTCACAACACTCCTGCTCCATTCCAGGGTCATAGTCCTGAGGAAGACCAGGGTGTGCTGCCGCCTCATCTGAGGGGTCGCCTGTGGCCACAGTCATTATGCAGGAGGGTGAGGCCTGCACTTTTCACGGAGGCAGGGCACCACAGGGTGGGAAAATGCAAGGAATCCTCACGGAAGGGAGCTTGACACCGTAGAGCACTAAGGGCCACAGCGTGCTACCGGGTGGGTTGACTGAAAGACAACAAAAGATCTATGAAGACAGCATTCAGAGTCTATACTGTGTATATATATATATATATATATATATATATATATATATATATATATATATATGTCTACAGAGGTTCTAAAGCACGTGTCAAACTCTGGTCCTGAAGAGCCACTGTCCAGAGTGTAGCTCCAACCAGCAACAAAAAACCTGCCTGGAAGTTTCTAGGGAATCTGAAGACCTTGATTAGCTGTTTCGAGTTGGATTTGGCTCTCCAGGAACTGTATTTAACAACCCTGGTCTAAAGGCTTTCTGCAAAAATAGTAGGGTGAATGCAGGTAAAGCGGGACACTTTCTGATAATGTGTCATTGGTGTTGTTTTAAAATATGACGAAAATGACTTACCCTTCCAATAAATACATTTTAATGTAGAAATTTGTTTTTATGATTAAATCTTCAATATACCATATGGAGGGAAAAAAATACTATTAAGTATATAAATAAAAAACTTCAGTGTCCTACTTTGCTTGTCACTCTAAGGGAAAAAAAGAACTAAGAAAACAGGTAAACCTTCTGCATTATGTATGAATAATGTTTATAAAAATGTAAGTATGTCCCTAGTATAATATTTAGGAGAGCGACCACACATGCAGTACACAACAGCAAAGCTGAGGCACAAAGTAGATTTTAAAATATGTACGTAGCACAATGTATATAAAACAGCATATTTAGTTGCAAAGCAGTTACTTGGTCGTCTTATAGAAAGCACCACAAAATGAAGCGCTTCGTTAAGCCCTGTCAGTTCTTTCTGTTTTGCTGCAATGGACAAATATCCATTCACATAAAACCGCATCTCTCACAGTGCAGTCATGTGAAAGAGGCCCTTCTCTATGAGACATGCACATGCTACATAACCATGTTGTATCCATTCAGTGCATTCCCTATCCCTTTCTCCCTATCCTTTTCCATGAAATACCTGAATGTTCAAAGAACCACATATGGCTTGCTGTTCGTACATATTTGTCGGATGCATTTCAATGGAATGTTTTTTGTTGTAAAAGACGGTGGCATGATGTTAAATATTCAGCAGAAGCAGCCTATGAAATATTAAACTGCAGGAAAATACATTTTAGGCTTAAGATTTGGTGGTCTCTCTCTTTTTACTCTTTAGATCCCTTCACATTATATTATACAAGATGCATATCTGCATATAATAGAATACACACACAAATATCAAATAAATGAATAAAGCATCCATGCATAATCAGAATTGAGACATTGTACCTGCTAGGATAAACTTCTAAATCACCCCTGTGGTTCCTCGGGTTCCCAGAAGTCACGACAGCCTTCTCGATGTGTGGATAGCACTCCGCCATCTGTGTGGCTGCGATGAAAAGGACAGACACACATCTGATTCCTTAAATCCGGCTGCCGCTGTCTGCTGTAGCTCTCGGTGCACCGGCGTATTGTGCATAACGGGGCAGGCAGGGAGGAGGAGCAGTGAGGTACAGTATGCGGGTGTGTCCTCGTTTACCCCAAAGCTGCCTTACAGCAGGTTGTTTGAGAAGGACAAGGAGGAAAGAACAGGAAAAAAAGCATATGATGCAAAGGAAGGAGGGTCTCTTTATTCTACATTTAAGGAGGCGTTAAGCAATCCATACAGGTCACCACAGCCTTTGCTAGAAAGGTTGCAACAAATGACAGTAGAGATGAATGTGAAACATCTGCAGTATGCACAGCATTAGGCTTGACCATTAAGTAAGTATTAGTCTTTCAGGGATCACATCAATTAACTGGACAGTCAATTTGTAACATTAATGGAAACACTCTTTTAAGTGACTGATAAGCTACTGATAATTGTGCAATGTGTGAGGGTCAATGACAAAGCATGTCAGAGATAAATTATTTTCTATTTTCTATAAAGTTTAAAAAAAAATTTAAGTCAAAATTACATATTTTTATAAATATGATTTTTTTTTAAAGAATGAATAGTCAATAAGTTTTCCATTTGAAGTGATCATTATGTTATTTATGTATTTTGGTCACATGACACAAAAAAAAAAAAATGGCTAACAATTTAAAAGAAAGTATTATAAAATTAAGCCATTTTTAAAATACATAATTATAAAAGAATATACCAATATTATAAGAATTTCAGCCTTTTAATTCGATTTTTTTTCGTTTTTTTTTTCAGGACAGTTACGCCACCAAGACATTTACTCTTTAAGCCCCACAAAAAATATCAAAATGACATTTAATTAGTTGTAATGATGTAATTGTCTGTATGAACTGCATTTTAACATTTTTAACTTTATGACAAGTGATAACATCACTGTTATTAAATGCATCACCGAAGAAGCTAAAGTTGTATATCATATGATTTGTATGTTTTATTCGCCAAAAATGTTATTTTATTTGACTGAATTTGACTGAATCAAGAAAATGATCCTTTATGTGACAGCTGCACCTTACCACTTTCTACATTGATACAGTATAAACGCAGAATCTGTGAAGATGTCACGTTGATATGGGAACAGATGCAGAACATCATACATAAGTCTGCAGCGACAGACGTCTCGAATCTCTTCCTACCTGTCTGTCTACACCGCTTGCCGATGTCTCAGTAGTTGTTGCGTTATGTTCACGCAACAAGCCATTAGTCAGTTAGTTAAAGCGTTAAATGGAATCTGCAGTCAGTCGTTGCTGTGCATACCAAAAGACTTCTGGATTACAGACACTAGTGATGGGAAGTTCGGCTCTTTTCAGAGAGCCGGCTCTTTTGGCTCAGCTCCCAAAGAAGAGCCGGCTCTTTCGACTCCTGACGCTCGTTAGGATTTTTTGTAGGCCTTTATTTACCATAACTTTAAATTACTGTTTGTGGTTGAAAACCCTTTCTGTGCAGTGTTTTTATGAGAATCCTTATATTTGCCAGCATTTATTTTGCAAACCATTCTTTTATTTGTTTTGTTTAATATTTTAATCAAACATTTTATTGCACAAATTAACAAACAAAATGCAAATAAATCCAAAGAACAGAACTAGAACCAAACTCAAGCAACTCGTACATGTCCTCAGTGATGTGCATTCAGAAAAAATCAGTTGCCTGAGCTTATTTTTTCACTGAAGCCTACTGGAATCTTTCTGTGATTACTCATAGAGTTATAAAATATGGACGTGCGAGTCTGTGACGTCACCATAGACTCCTGAAGAGCCGTTTTGAAGCTCTCAAGTGTGCAGAACGGGCCGTCGCCATCTTGGCAGCGCGTCACCGCGTGACTCTCCCGGATAATCGAAAATAGGCAAAAAGGCGGGAGCTGGTTGCTGAAGCCACGCCCACCTAGCGCGACGGCAGTGTCAATAGAGGCAATCACCTGCCACTCAAGTGACACGCCCTTAATTAATGCAGAATTTCAAGGCTTAATATTATTTAATCGGATGAGTTATAAAAAAAATTCACCCCCCTCACAGTTTATCATGAAGGGTGCTTAGCTATATCTCTAAAATCATTTTTTGAACCAGGCCTGTGAACGTTTTTTAACCTTGTAAAGTTGGGCATTTTAACATGGAGTGTCTATGGGATTTTTTTTTTTTTGCAGAATACCCCTCAAGTGTGAAGTATTCACTTCCTTATTGAGCTTCACGAGAGAGAGCGGGAGGTTGCCGCTCGGATATCTGCCCTGTTTCACCCCCCTCTCTGTTTTTACATTTAAGGTATATAATCACATCTGATTGGCCGCCGCGATGCGATTGCTGACCAATCAAAAACAAAGTTCTGCCTGAGGTAAGTTGCGAAAAAAAAAAACTGGGAGCCGGCTCTCACTCGATGCGAGCCGGCTCTTCTGATTCACTACAAAGCATCGGCTCTCAGATCCGCATCTTTTGCGCATGACACATCACTAACAGACACGCGCTCCGTCCGCGCTACCACTCCTCACTTTATCCGCAGAGTGGGCAGTTTAAAGGGGGCGCGTGTCGAGTGTTGTTTTTAGAGTTTTATATCTGTGGGTGCTTTGAAATGAGTGGAGGGTTCTCCAGCCTTAATGCACATCTATTATCACATTTATTTACTTTTATCCTGTCCATTGCTATGTTTAGAACTATGTCAATCATTGCTTTTTTGAGAGTGAAGCCTGAAACTTTAGCTTGTATGTGCCAGAAAAAACAAGTTTTATCTACCTTATTTTTTCAATGAAGCTCTACACTGGAATCTCTGGGTTTACACTTAGTTATAATGTGAGGATTTGCGAGTTTGTAGCACTGAACAAAACCTCTGGCGTTTTGTGGATTGTAACTTAAATGCCTCAGACTGGCCATTGCGTTCAAGAAATCAACATATATGTCTGTGACTGGTTACACTGCTCAAAGCAGAAAATGTTGCAGAATAAAAACATCTGATGCCACCACAAGTACTGTACTGTATTGTTTGCCAAATTTCACCAATGATATTATTACAGCTTCATCTGTGGTTCTCTTGCGTTATTTTGAAGGTGCTTAGCATTCTCTAGCACCTCGTAGAACCAGGCCTGCCTGAAGGTTATTATAACCTTCTTATGTGATAATGGAAAAAGAATGAATGAATTAATTTTTTAAAGCATACCCATTCCCTGTGTAAATCATTACCCTTCGGAAGATTGTAGTTCAGAGTCAGATACCTCTGATTTTTTATTTTTTTTAACAGATTTTTTGGCATTTAAGGTTACCTTTTTCCTTTGGCACTTTTTACTACCCCATAGTGTCAGCTTTCAGCTCATGTATTCCACTGGGAAATTTGATAAATTTGTATATAAATTTGTTGCATTTAACATTTGATGTACCGTACAAATGATTAAGCTAGATGTCATGGCAAATTAATTATTTGTTTAATTTCATTGGTGGAATTCTGTGTGCTTTCAAAGGGATGATTCTGAATACAAATTGTGCTGAGGGCTTTGTGACAGGCTGGTTGTTTTATAGCCAGAGCTTGGATGTCAATCACGCACACATGTACAGGAAATCTCTCTGACAGCTCAGCCGTTATTCATGAAAGCCAATACAAAGGAGTGTTCATGCACTTCGCCTTGCATTAGCTCACACTCTTTAATTAAACCGGAGAGGTCAGTGTAATTCTGTGTTTGGGTGAGATGTGTGTTTAAGACTTGCCAATGAAAAGAAATGCAAGTGTGAGCCAAACCCTATTGATCTTGGGTCAGTCTGAGGGTACACTCACGATCACACAAATATACAATTTCAGTCACAAGGGACAATCTGGTCAATGTGTAGTAGTTAAGCAGGACCAGGAGTGAAGACAGATTCACTGTCTTTATCTTTTAAGGCACCTATTATGCCCCTTTTTACAAGATGTAATATTGGCCTTGGGAGTCCCCAGGATGTGTCTCTGAAGTTTCAGTCCAAAATACCCAACAGATAATTTATTATAACAGCTGGACAATGTCGTTTTTTCGGGGTGTGTCTAAAAAAAGAGCTGTTTTGGAGTGTATGGCTTTAAATGCAAATGAGCTGCATATCCCCACCCCATCTCCAGAAGAGGGCGTTGCGTATACATCTCTCTGCATTGCATATCTACAGCAAATAACAGCCAGTAAAAGCAACATAACTGAGAGTGAGAGAACTGGTATTTAGCCGTACATATGAGAAGCCAAATGCACTGAAAGGGACGAAACAGCACAATGTAACAGAGCTCGCGCTGCGCTGACCTGCCATCGGCATGGATCAATTGACCGAGCCGCGCGACCACGCTACCATTGAATGGTGCAAACTAATCTCACAAGCGATCAGTTAAAAAAAACCCTTAATGCACGCACACAAATACGGTTAAAATGCTAAGCACTATAACGATATGACATTCACAAAGGAGTCTGGAGTGATACACATATTTAGGTAGATTTTGAGGCGCATGGTCCACTGCATCATCAGCAGCTCAGATGTTAGGAGAAAAGATTCTATGTTAAGTCTTAAGGCCTTTCACACTGAGCGTGATGCGTAAAAGGGAACACACCGAACG
This sequence comes from Cyprinus carpio, assembly GCF_018340385.1. Lineage (NCBI taxonomy): Eukaryota > Metazoa > Chordata > Actinopteri > Cypriniformes > Cyprinidae > Cyprinus > Cyprinus carpio. The sequence continues at coordinate 25,516,857 of NC_056602.1, read as the reverse complement.
GTCAATTGATTGTTCGCCTTCTGCTAATTCACGCCTGCATGCTTGGTGGCGCCAACCAGCAGTGAATTTTTCCTTAAATATGTATCTCGTAAGTAGATTTAACATCGTTTAACAGCTGCTCAATATACAGCATTAAATTAAGATAAACAAGGTTCTACACCAGAAACACAAACTATCTATAATGCTAACAAGAATAGGCTACATCCTAAAACATAAATTGAAGTACAATTAGCATCAAGCTACACTTGAAAATCTTTGTAATTATTAATGTATTTGCTTACCCACTTTAAACCATCATCGAGTGCTTGTAATAACTTCCGACTGTGATCTTTAGTTGATGTTGATTAATAAGCAGACACATGCACTCTGTATGTTTAATAATGCTACACTGCTAATATTTGTCATAAACATCCTTTATTGCTATAAAAATACCATGAGCTGCATACAAAACACATACAGAAAATATATTGTCATAATATTTCATGTGTAGAAAAAGAGTGAATGCGCTCTGACTCATAACACTCGTGCACCTGGAAGAAGACAGACGGTGCTCTACAGTTCACATAATTCAGTGGAGAATTATTAGAAATGTTCTTCTGTATAAAGAACATGTGAGAATAAATCTGTTCTCAAATACCAACGATAACAATGCAGGGCTGTCAATCAAACCCCATGGCCCGGCCCTATGCAATGTGACGTCACACTGCATGGAAATCAAAACGGCAGGCCTAGTGATACTTACAGTACTTGGTTTAAAGGGGATTAAAAAATGAGGAGTGGGTGTGTGTTCACACACTGCCAACACACTGCCAACACACATCCCTTACCAAAAAGTAGTATACTTCAAGTTTATTTTATTAATTATACTTAAGTAAAGTTCAAGTATATTTTTAAGAATACTTTATGTAGCAAGTATACAAATATCAGTGTTCTAGTAGTATACTTGTAAGTGTACTGTTTCAAAACTCCTTGGGACTAAATTGGCCCACTTTCTAGTATACAAAAGTATACTTTTAAGTATACTTTAAGTATAACAGTAGTAAACTTTGAGTACACAGCTAGTTTACCTCTATGTTTGTAGTTTGTACTGCAATTATACTAAAAGTGAACTTATAGGTATACTGACAGTTTACTAATTAAATACTTTGTACACTTTGAAGTATAGTCTCAGTAAATTTACTAGTTTAGTAGTTTTATACTGCAAGTATACTCATAAGTTTTCTTTAAGTGAACTTTACATCATTATTTAAGTATACTCTTATGTCCCTATTTACAGTAGGTTTTAATTTTTATATATTTTGTTATATGAATATCTGAACATACAAATCATCCAAAGAAAGAACAAGGTATCTGCTTGTAAACAAAAACATTTATTCTAGCTTCATGCATTCTTTTTTAAACACTTTAATGTGGGTAAGTTTCATAAAAAATAAAAATAAAGAAATAACATTTTGAACAAAAAACTGACAAAAGACTATGAATTGGATTCAGAATGATTATTCATTGAGAATGAGAATTCAGAAGTCGATCAACACCCCAAAGCTTGACTGTAATTATTACCTCTTCATCGGTCGACATTTTTATTCCATAACATTACAGTTTTGATGTTGTTTCTTGTCCGATAATCGTGTTAGATTACATGTGTTAGTATCTGTTGTTTCTTCTTCTTCACTTGTGTTTTTTTGGAAATTCTTCACAGAAGATGTGTACTAGCGCCCTCTACTGTATAACAATGAAAACACAGATTCTAGGAGCACAATTATAGCTCAAATATATTTATACTTTTTGTAAGTATAAGTCAAGTATACTTAAATGTCATTTTAAGTATATTTCTGAGGAGTACATAAAGCCCATTTCTGAGAAGTACATAAAAATAAACTAGAAGGATACTTTCCTATTTTTAGTTTAAAAGAAGTATATTAATAGCAGACTTGAATAAACTTTTTTTTTTACTTTTTTTTTTCATTTACTGTATGTCCAAACACTATGTAAAAGTGGATTTTGCATATGTGCCCTTTAAGTTATTAGTTTAATGGAGTGAAAAAACACCCTCAGTTCTCACTTGTTTCCAAAATTAAAAAAGGTCCAGAATTACATTCTTAACAAATTGAGCTAAAAAGCGATAAAAAAAATTGCATAAATCTTCTAAAGTCTAAATGATTCTGCTTTTTTTTCAGCGCTGCTTGAGTTTGAGGCAGGAGGTAGCAGACAGTGGCAGAAAGCCAAGAGCCTGAAGCAGCTCAAGGTCATTTACCGATAAACACTGCAGCACACACCATAACCTCCACGGCCTGATTAACCAGAGCCACCGCAGGATACATCTCCACCTCAAGTAAACACTCTTACTGTTGTTACATTATGAATTGTGTGTTTTTATGTTATGGATATTATGATTGAATGTAAATATAGTTTAAATTATGGAATATTTTATTTTAAATAATGGAATATACCTGATGATATCCAGTGTAAACTGTGTTAAACAGTCACTTTAAAATCACATTTATACTACCATTGAGACACTGTTTTGTGAATAAAACTAGACTGTGAAAGCCATTCTGCCACCGCTGGATGGTGCTCCTCTTGTTACTATGGCGACATACCTAGAGCCCCTCTGCAGGCAGATTGGAGGAGATGAGAGCTGTGATGACATCACACAGACTGAGGAATCACTGGCGTTGGGCCACAGATGTGATGTCATGCCTGCAAGCTCTTCTAAGTGTTCCACAACTGAGGTGGAAAGAAAGGCACAACTCAGCATTTAATGGACATCCTCATGAAGTAAGATGATTGTACTTAATAACCAGTGATTAGCTGTGCTTTCTAAGCATCCCTGTCATAACTGCTCATTCTTAGGGTTAGTGATTCAAACAAACCCTAAGGCCTTAAGTATTAAACTTTGGCACATAATCATCCAGCACTATTTTAGCTAACATGATAGTACCTCAGATTGTCCAATAATAATACCTTGTCCAATCAGCAATCAGATGTACTTTCACTTGTGTTTATTTTTGATCGGCATATAGTAAAATTGCTGAAACAAAATAATTGAAGACGAGACCCAAACTGTAAAAATTAACAATAAAAATACTGTTAGAGACAACTTTTGATTTTAATAATATATTTGTACATGTTGATTTATTAACTAAGATTAATAAATGCTTTTGAATTATTTTTTGTTGTTAATTCATGTTAACTAATGCAGTTAACAAATAGAACCTTATTGTGAAGCTTTATAGATTTAGTTTATTGAAGCATTATGTCAAATATCAAATATTTAAAACTTTTTAGCAATTTTTGTTCAGTATTTTCTGTATTCTTGGTAATGGCTCACTTCTCAGAAGTGAGTAATGCCTCCTTATAAAACCATTTTGAAGAGTTTCCTTCATCTGACATTCACTTTTCTCAGTGTTGAAGCTATTTTCCTGTTTATCTTTTATCATACTGGTCAATATTGACCTTTTGTTCCTATGGTTTATTATAGGACCACAACCTTTCATTTCAAGCAAAGTTTTTTTTTCTTGTGTTAACTTCGGATCTCATGGATCATAAAGTCTTTACTCTGTTCTCTCAATGTACAGTATCATCAAGGGCAAACCGTGTAATGTTCTCCTGGAATCTCCTCTCAATTTCACACTCCATTTCCTGTTGAGCTGACAGCCATAAATACCACAGTCTGTGACACCCTGGAAAATGAAATTCCATGTTAACAAAAGAAATGTCTTTTTGATGTAGCTCCATAATAAGGAACTGTCTTAAGGTTAATATTAACTTGCAACTGAAAGTTCAATGACCAGACCAAGATTAGTAGTGTAAATCACACTAAACCAGTCATATTTCATCCTAAAATCAATAGAAAAAATGTCAGTAAGGGAAATTATTATTAATATTATCATTATATAATTTCCCCCTCGGGGGGCCCCCCTCCATCGTCGGGCCCCTACAATTGTCCTAACCCCCCCCCCCCCATGGGGCCCCTGACCACCACTGTATGCTGCTATGCTTATGAACCGTAAAATAATGATTACAAAGTGGCATGAAATTAGATAACAGATCAGATGGCTGTTTTGACTAAATTTGATAAGCACACAACTTTTCAGAAATTTCCAGAGGGGGTTTTAAACTCTCAGAGCTTTTATTCTTAAAGTGGTTATCGTACGGTCCAATCTCCAGCGGTTTAATACCCTGTTGGAGTGAGTTATTGCAGTGCTAGAATGACACTCTTCAGGGATGTGAAAAGTGGAGAGAGAGAGAGGAAAAGGGGGAAGACCACAGGCTATGTGGAGGACACGTATGCTTGTCTGCACAAACACACACGTAGGAGGAAGGAGGAGAAGGAGGATCTTATTATCACACATACACATAACTACTGGGAGTACACCTGCTGAGGCCTCTGTACACTCAACAATATCCTTCTGCCTATAGTTTATATACTGTATTTCTCAGATTTATTTATGACATAATGCAGCATAAAGTGGTAATGTTGTGTACAGCAAAATATGTTCTCTGTTTCATGTGAAATCATGCAGTTCTGAGGCTCTGTGGGTTGTTCTGGCTAAATCCCAACCATATGGGACCGCTGTAGATCTGAAACTAGCAGACTCACTCAGTGACTCTTTTGGGGGCCAAATGCTACTTCATTGTACTCTGGTGCTTGATAAAACAAATATTTAGTCTTCCACATTTGAGCTTAGATGTTCAAATATTGTTTATGAGGGATGTGAAAAGATTGTTTGGTGTTTTGTCTGTAATAGAAGAGGCTTAACTGCATGACTTTAAAGTTCAGCTCTTTTGTAAAGGCCTGTTGCACAACCAGGTGTCAGGTTTGTGATTTAATATATATGTAAAGGCCTGTTGCACAACCAGGTGTCATATTACTTTATATTTATATATATAAATATATATGGCCTGCCTACTTCAGACCTTACTTTAGTTTTCTTATAAAGAAACAAATGCACAGCCATCTTTAGAATGTTATCTTTGAACTTCGAGTTTTGCGGTAGTGCTATAGCATCGCTGTTGTAGTGTAAATAATTGGTGAATTGGATTTATTTATTGTGAGTTAACAAAGGTTATCACATGCATTGTAATGTTTGAAGTGGATGTCAAATGTTGATAAACCAGGAAGATTTTAAAATAAGCGGCTCATTTTTAAATTCGTATGAACTGACCTTCATGCTACAGAAATACAAACAGAAGGCAGAGGACAACGAGTGTAATGCTGAAAAAGGGTGGAGCTCCGTAAGGTCTACAACAATGATTAATTAATATTGGATAACCAGAAAGTTTCCAGTACTTTTTGAGTATGTTTACACGACATGTACTAAAATCTGAAAAGTTTTCCTCTGTCTTGTGTACAGAAGGCAACGTTGTCTTCGCATGGATCCGCAAAAATGACTAAAAATGCCGTATTACGCATGCCAGGCCATTAGTTGGTGATGTCACTTTGTGAAGAAACACTACGCACCTGCACACAGACATATGTGACCCTGGACCACAAAACCAGTAAATTTTTTGAAATTGATATTTATACATCATCTGAAATCTGAATAAATAAGCTTTCCATTGATGTATGGTTTGTTAGCACTGGAAAATATTTGTCCGAGATACAATTGTTTGAAAATCTGGAATCTGAGGGTGCAAAAAAAATTCATTATTGAGAAAAATCGCCTTTAAAGTTATCCAAATGAAGCAATGCTTATCACTTTTTAACACAAGTTTTGATATATTTACAGTAGGAAATTTACAAAATATTTTAATGGGACATGATCTTTACTTAATATCCTAATGATTTTTGGCATAAAAAAAATCTATAATTTTGACCCATACAATGTATTGTTGGCTATTGCTACAAATACTACAAATTGCTACAAATGCGACTTAAAAACTCAAGGTTTTGTGGTCCAGGGTCACATATAGACTGAACACGTAATGTGCATGCGCATGACATCATCGTGTTTTCAGGCCTCCGAAATGCTACTTTCATCATGTAAATGAACAAACAAAATGCATAAAGTGTTCCATTTGTAGTTGAAAACTGAGTTTTGAACAGTTCATCTATTATTTTATCATTTAAAACCTGAGTGTGCATGGTTTGATATTTTGTTCTAATGCAGTGACATTCACACAGTTTCTTAAGTGTCTTAAGAGAGAATATATGGAGTGAAGTACTTCAGAATGGTGATTCCATCATTCGATTAAATAGGCAATATGAGACAAAATATCTTTCCGACTATTTATATGGTCAAAGAGCAAGAAAGATTTAGTTTCCACATAGTTCTCACATCTGGCACAACAACAGCTAAACTGTAAATACATGATGGACACCAGAAAACAGCTTGATTAATATCTGGCAGTGGTCTCTTAGATGATCCAACAGTTCATGTCCAACAGTTCAACAGTTCAGTTCTCTTCATATTGCTTTCTTTGTATTAAATGTGAACCTGCAGAATTCCCCCCAAAAAGGCCACTTCTGGAGTGTTGCAGTTCACGGTGATTCAGTCAGACGTAAATGGTAATTGGCAGTAGAGATATGCGGGCTTCTTCTTTGTCGTTTGAAGGTGAGTACAGTTCTGTTTTGGTAGCAGAAAGGTTAACGGCCTCCGTTTCTATTGGTCGTCAGTCCTAGGCACTGCGTGGATCTCCCTCGAAGCCTGCAGAAACAGACACACGCAGATGTATTACGCTGCTGGAATATGACAAATAAATATAAATGATGCAGTTTACTCACACGCTCAAGTGAAAGGGAAACACATCTTTCAAGCTGCAAGACTTTTATATATTATACCGCCTACTTGAGCGCAGCTCTACATTATAATGTCTCTCTGTCACAGTTATCTCACTCTCCCTTTCAGTCGACCTCTGTCTCCGGCTAATTAATGAACTGAAGCAGACGCAGCACCTCCGGTGACAATGATAGAACAGTTATATCACTCATGAGCGAGGGCAAGATGACTAGAGGAGATTATTAACACGCTGTGAGTGCAAACACACACACCTAAAACGAATACGGTGGTAAATTTCTCCAGTAACCCAACAACGCCGAGAGCTTTACGAATCAGGGCAGAATTACAAGCCTAAATAAAAAGAATCTGCTCTATTTACTGGAGCCTTCAAGCTTAAAGGGATACTCTACCCCAAAATGAAAATTTTGTCATTAATCACTTACCCTCATGTCGTTCCAAACCCGTAAAAGCTTTGTTTGTCTTCGGAACACAATTTAAGATATTTTGGATGAAAAACAGGGGGCTTGAGACTGTTCCATAGACTGCCAAGTAAAATACACTGTCAAGGTCCAGGAAAGTATGAAAAGCATCGTCAGAATAGTCCATCTGCCATCAGTGATTCAACCCTTATGTTATGAAGTGACGACAATACTTTTTGTACATGAAGAAAACAAAAATAATGACTTTATTCAACAATTCCTCTCCTCTGTCTCTCCCCACATCACCATAGCACCATTTTGGAGAATCTGAACAGTACGCAGATGGTGTACGCTCTTCTGACAGTCTCAAGCCTCCCGGTTTTCATCCAAAATATCTTAAATTGTGTTCCGAAGACAAACAAAGCTTTTACAGGTTTGGCTCAACATGGGGGTAAGTGATTAATGACAAAAATTTTCATTTTGGGGTGGAGTATCCCTTTAAGTAAACACAAACATTTGTGTATGCATAATCATCTGTAAAAGGGCATCAATTTATATTTGTTTTCATATTATAAAAGGAAAACGGTCTTGAAATCGTACACCTGAAGGGCGTAATTTGTGCCAGAACAGTTTGGATATGATTGTGGCACCTCCAGAATTTGATCTGACACTTATTTGAGAGAATTAATTTGAAAGGCATTTATGATATGACCTGTGCATGATTCATGAACGCTATAAATATTTATGTTTGTTGTCAATAATAAATCATTAATACAAAATGTAAAGTAGAAATGTTTTGTTAATCATGTGTATTTTGTACATCTTTTTAATGGCACACACTACTGTTCAAAAGTTTGGGCAGGTAAGAATTTTTTATTTTTTTATTTTTTTACAAAAAGTCTCTCATGCTCTCCCATCTGAGATGTGTTAATCTAATGCAAAGATTTTTTCGCTCTGCAGGGCAAAGGGCATTTCATCTGAAAATCAATACTATGCATAAATACATTTCATTCACCAAAATATAATCTTATGCCAAATAATCAATTTATCTTCCACAACAGAAATGCCAATATAACAGCATCCATCTGGACAGAAATGAAACAACAGCTATATGCCCTATATCATTTATGCCTTTTATTAGCTACTATTATGTAAAAATAAATTATTATTATTATTTTTTTTAGTAAGGATGCATAAAATTGATCAAAAGTGAAATTAAGAATATGTGTGTTTTACAAGCAATTTCTTTTTAAAATAAGTGCTGTTAATTTCATTATTCTATTCATCAAAGACTGTTGTTTCGACGAAAATATGATGCGCTGCACAACTGTTTTCAACACTGATAATTATAAGAAATGTTTATTGAGCAGCAAATGATTTCTGAAGGACACTGAAGACTAGAGTAATGATGCTGAAAATTCAGCTTTGATCACAGGAATAAATTATATTTCAACATATTCACATAGAAAACAGTTATTTTTAAATTTTACAATAATACATTTCTTACTGTTTTTTGATCAAATTATGAGACTTTGATAAGTAGTGTATTTGACATAAATGCATTAATTTAAAGTTAAAGGTTTTAACTTTTCTTGTTTTAACAGCATACTGTATGTGAACAGTTAGGGTTAAACAGTTATGCTAAGAATCATCTGCATTTTAGTGCACATCAATAATGTTGGATTTCAAAACAATATTGAGAAAAGGTACAAGAAGTTTACCTTCTAAATCCTGTTGTCTTCATTCATATTAGCCTACTATCCGTCGTCAGCAAACTCCAGAATTCCAGTGAACAGACATCCAGGTTGTTTCCTTTAAAAAAGAAACACAAAAGGCACTTAACTTTGTTGAAGAAGGCACAGTTATAAGCACCCTTTATGAAAGAGTTAATGGACTCGTGAGTCCTAGGATGAAGATGTCAACCTGGATTTTGAGAGTTGTCATGCAAGCCAAAACACCTCAGACAGCAAACTCTTTGTGTTAACACCTTGGATATAACAGCTAGAAAATGTGAGAGTCAGCGCAGGCACCAAACGAACACACATACACTATAAAAAGAAATCATCCTTCACTGCTGATCACAGACGAGCCCTTCATAGTCACAGGAATGCTGGAATATTTCAGAGAAATGGGAAAACAGGAGGGAACAATAAAATGGGCTAAATTTAGTTTGGTAGTTTTTTTCCACATACATTAGACCAGGGGGCCACAAGGGACTGCTAGGGGGTTTAAAAAACATGGTAAAAATAATAATAATAAAAATTTTAGGGTACATAAATAATTGCATGTATATCATGGTAATTAATATATATATATATATATATATATATATATATATATATATATATATATATATATATATATATATATATATATATATGTATTAAATAATATAGTATATAAAAATAAAAAAATATATAATTAAAATTATATTGTTATAATGTTATAAAAATAATGTTATAAGATAATATAATACAAAATATTCAAACAAAATAAAAACAAAATAGATTCTAATAAACAGGCCTACAGAAAAGTAAATAAATAAGTTAATTAATATTAAATTTAACAGTTCAGTCCTTTCATTAAAATAAATACAATATAATAATGTAACTTAATAGAAGTTAAATATGTTCTAAATATTATTTTATACTGTAAAAATGACGGCTTAATGTAATTTACGCTCAAATGACTTATGACATAAGTTTTTTATACTTGAAGCAACTGAGCTTAAGTAGGATATATATATAGGTTGAAATAGGTAAAAAATTATTTACAGTGTAGACATAATAATATTAATTTTTCACATTATAAATAGGCTCCTTATCCAAAAAAGTATATGGTATCTAGAAGATAAAAAAAAAACCTGCATTAGACAAAGCGTTTAGTGCATCTAAATAGCACTGTTGCCAGATATTTCGTGTTAAATTAATTTATGTTCTTTCTAGGGTCTAGATGGCAAAGTTAAACCTGGCTTTCGCAGATTTGCACAGGAATACTTTGTCAACAGAGCAGTGATTGTTCTGTTGCATGAACGCGTCACTTGGTGGCAGTACTGAGCAAAAAGTCAGCAACTACCTATTTGATTCATAGCAGTCAAATAAGCATCACATATCTGGTGTTATGAAAGTGTGCATGCAATTAGATTCAATTGAGCAATAAATTACATGTAGATTTGTTTTGATTTAAAAATCAGTCGTTTGTACTTGTTTTTATGAGTGAATTTAATAACAGCCATGCTTGTCTTCTGTTGCTGCTCTATTTGTAGGTAGTGTGAAATGATGACTAGGGCGGAGAGCACAGATGACTGTGAGTGAAGCGCACAGGTCTACGGGCTGAGAATGATTTTCTCTGACTGAGCGCTTGGAAAGTGTCTGGCGGACTGCAGTGCGGCCTCTAACACCCGTCAACAGGAGCGTCAGCGTGAAACCTCCGGTAATCAGCTCACGCTGCACCTCTCGTCCTGTCTTCTCCATGGGAGAACCAAATAGGGAACGCCTGAGTGAGCCCATAACCTATACACAATCATGCTTTGACAGCTACAAAGTGAAAGCACCCGAGCCACAGGCGACAATAACAATCCACCACAACCTACTTCATGCACCGAAGCCATGCATGCTTTTTGGTCTGTTTTGTCAATATCAATCATTTTGCACATGCAACACATTCAGTCGATTGTTAAGATTAAAAAAGGGAAATATGTGGGAGTGCATCGGCTCTGGATGGTTTGCAAACCCAGGGTTATGGAAATTATTTGCAGTTTTACATCATTTTAAAATGCTAGAAGAAGGCTGTAAAATGTTAGAGCTACATCCAATAAAGGACCGAGATCCTTTTCTGATGGCAATTCTCGCGCTCTATTTTGCCAGTCAGGCTTTGTGAACCATCTGGAGCGTTGCTCTGACAACGGGGGAGGATGTCATGGTAACATTAACGGGGGTTACCCAGGAAACTGTAGTCGCCATAGAGACTGCATCACAAGGCGGACTCAAGGCGTGATCTCTCAGTCTTTCAGTCTCTGATCTGGTAGTCTCCCATGCCGTGGAGGCGATGCATTTTCCTCCCGATCCCAGCCACCTTTTCAGATGCTTCCTCTTTTTTTCCCCCAGAATCCAGAAGCGCCGTGACGTCTCACTTTGAGGGAAATCGCCAACGCTCTATTTTTAGGCTAGACGTGATTTGAGTTTTACATAATCTGGAGATGACTACATTTTTGCACAACTTGATCACAAAATAAAGATGGTTTCATTCAGTATTAACCAATTTCATTTGGTACAAGCAAGTCAGATTCAGTAGACACATAAAGTGTTGATTACATTATTAACAAAACGTATAGTCCCCCCCCCCCATATTCATTGTATTTAAATGAAGTCTGCACTGAGATGTTTTGGTGATTCTTCATTTAGGGGCACTTTTTGAAATCTATGTTAATTTATATTAATTATCATGGAATACAGATTGGATGGCCTTATTAAAGTTTTTGGATGATTGGATGGCCTTGATAAAAAATTTTTTTTAAAGCCAGTTATGAGCCAATTACCATAATTAATGAAACTACAAAAATGGATTGTTTTAGAATTAAAACTGACAAATAATAATTTGGTTATGAATAAAGTTTGGTTAGGACACCTAATATAAACCTACTCTAAGGTCATTATTTCTTTTTAATTCCTAAAATTAATGATATTCTGTCATGTATCTTCAAAACTAAGAATTATTCCCTGTATTGGGGACATGTAATTCTTTGTTATAAAATGTTAGCAGATTTTACACATAAATTGCAATTTAATTTTAAAAATACTGTTTTTAAAAATTCCTTGTAAATTTCCCATATTTGAATGCATTTTATAAATTATGTGAGAAGAAAAGTTAAAAAGTCTGGGTAGGAAACAATTCTGACAAATTTAGCATTTCAGCACTTAAAATAAGGAAAAAGCAATTAAAGAGACATACTAAAACCTATTATTTTATTTTTTTCCTTCTAGTTCCCCTAATTGATGAATCACCCATATATTCAACAAAATACATATGATCAACACAGCATTATCTTCAGTTTGCTCACGTTAACAGCGACACATAATCGGTTGTTTCACTTTGCCACAAAATGTAAGATATTGCAAATACTAACGTATTATGATGATTATATGTTAACACTGATAACAAACGCAGACTTACGAGCACAGTATTTGCAGTATGGGTGCTTCTTCTTTTTAGTCCCTGATCTGAACCTTATCCTTTGTGCTGTAGACAAACGCAACACGAGAATCGGAGTTTGGCACCTTTCTACCAAAAAAAGCGCCCTGCTTTATTTTAGTGTAATTTGCTGGTTTGTCCATAAGATGTAGGGTACAACGGATCTAAAAAGGCCCTTGTGATATATACCCAAAACACTAAAAAACAACAAAAACTACCACAGTACTTTCCTAAACACTTGTTTGTCTCCAAGTGTCCTGATTCATAATGCAATGACAAAAGACTGATTTTGAAGTGTTTTTCTTCAGATTTCTGAATCTTAAGTTGTGCAGTAACAAAATACTTCAGATTGATGTAGCTAATAGAAATCATTACAATTACTTTATATATCTCAAGACTTTCAGTTTTCAGTACCTGTTGAATAGCCAAAAACTCAATTAAGTTGATAAAGGAATGATAATGCCGATTATCTGTAGTGCAACTAATTGTATTCTGTAATTGGGAGGGAATAATTTTGTTACATATGTGCAAAGTGGATTTATATTAACTCTTATAGCTACAATATGAAATCCGACTGCAATTACACTGTAGCTCCCTGAAATGCCAAAAGCGAGTAAATAAACTGAAAAAAGCTACACCATTTGCTGAAGTATGTATTTAAATGTTACTCTAAAAATATCTTGGTATATCAAAAGTATTTGCAAATGCTGACAAATTCTTCCCTCTAGCTGCCTTTATAAATTTTTAATTTAATCAAAACAAACTACTTGTAGCATTTACTTTATACAAATTATATATCCCCATCTATATTCAGTAAAAATAAATATTTTTTTTCAACTGCCATATACTTTGGGATCCGACCGAAAAAAAAAAAAATATATATATATATTTTTAGCCCCGTTGTACCCAAATAACGCAGCACCTCACATTCGCACTGGTGCCTTCATGGTGATTACTGTAAGACTGTCTGGCACTGTACATGATTTACACGTCTGTGAAAATCTTTTTAATATTCACGCAGTTTTGATTGTTCTGGTTGGAGTAGTTTGGCTGTTTGAACGCGCTATTTATTCCTTCCTCTATGACCATATATTCCGATTTACTGAGGGAGGATGTGCTCTGTGTCCGTTTCAGATCTTCTGTGGAGTTGAGATGCTGACAGCTACCAACGTGGAGGTATTGCGCGTGCTCCTCCCCATCAGTCTCCCGGTGATAAAAGTAATTGAAATTGGACACAATGACAGGTACGGGCAGCGCAATGGTCAACACGCCAGCGATGGCGCACAGAGATCCCACGATTTTGCCTCCGATGGTTACTGGATGCATGTCTCCATAGCCGACCGTAGTCATGGTAACCACAGCCCACCAGAAAGCATCAGGGATGCTGCTGAAACTGGAGGTAGGGTCGTCGGCCTCGGCGAAGTAGACTGCGCTGGAAAACAAGATGACACCGATGAAGAGGAAGAAGATGAGGAGTCCCAGCTCCCGCATGCTGGCTTTGAGGGTCTGGCCGAGAATCTGGAGGCCTTTGGAGTGGCGCGAGAGCTTGAAGATGCGAAAGACCCTCACCAGACGGATCACGCGGAGGATGGCCAGAGACATAGCTTGCTGGCCGTTGCCCTGCCTCTCGGCCAGCTCCGTGCCCAGAGTGATGAAGTAAGGAATGATAGCAACGATATCAATGATATTCATTATGTTTTTGGAAAAGGTAGCCTTGCTGGGGCACGCGAAGAATCGCACGAGCAGTTCGAAAGAGAACCAGATGATGCAAAGGGTCTCAATCACAAAGAAAGGGTCTGTGAAAGTGCTGGACACGAAAGGGCCAGTGGCATTCGCAATAGGCGAGACAGTAGTCGGGTCCTTGTCATCCCTAAATTCAGGCAGGGTCTCCAAGCAGAAAATAACAATGGAAATCAAAATGACCAAAACAGACACAATAGCAATGCCCCTGGCAGGACCAGAGCTCTCTGGGTACTCAAACAAAAGCCAAACCTGTCTCTGAAACTCATGGTTTGGTAGCGGTCGCTCCTCTTCTTTGATAAAGCCCTCATCCTCGCGAAATTTCTCCATGGCTTCCTCGCCAAGTTGATAAAAGCGAATTTCCTCCGAGAAGATGTCAATGGGAACGTTCACGGGTCTCCGAATGCGTCCCCCGGATTGATAGTAGTAGAGGATGGCATCGAAGCTGGGTCGGTTCCTGTCAAAGAAATACTCGTTTCTGAGCGGGTCAAAGTAGCGCATCCTTTTCTTCGGGTCCCCGAGCAGCGTGTCCGGGAACTGATTGAAAGTTTTCAGCTGGGTCTCGAAGCGCAGTCCCGAGATGTTGATGACCACTCGCTCGCAGCACTCGTGGTCTGGCTCGTATCGATCCACCGACAGGTGACTGGGCAGCGCCACGGTTTCCTCCAGCATGTTATCGCACGCCACAACTGTCATGATGTCCTTCTCCGTCTCCGCGTAGCCGTGGTTGTCTGCGTTGGTCCCTCTGTGGCTGGCTGAGGGCGAGTCGATGAGGTTGTAGTGGTCATCCATACAGGTGAGGAGACGGAGCGGCAGAGGGCGACCCGCCTCCCCTACCTAACATCGGGTGAACCGAGGCTTTCTCTGTCGTGCGCTCTCGTTCGCCTTTTAACACACCGTCGCCGCCCCACGGAGCTTTATAAACACGTCTACTCCCGCCCACGGCGAGCATATGCCTGACACATTTTCACCACTCGCCCAATCGGAGCCCAACAAGACAAGAGCATCTTCACAGATTCTGTGTTTTGCTTGCGCGCACGACGCAAATCATTCACAAAGTGTCCAAAACGCGACGCTCTCTCTCAAGCAGTTTTGGAGTGGAGAGGTTCTATGGGGTTCTTTTTTGTGCAACCAAAATCGACTTTTTAAACCTCTAGGGCAGTTAATTAACAGTCATCTGTCACCTTTTTTGGTGATTATATTTATATATAAATCTCGTTTTCACTTCAATACTGAATGGAAAACATACTGTTGCTATGGTTAGGCAAACAATATGGTAGTCTTAACAGACTGCAAACTGACAAAACTGTCATTATCACTTGCATATGACAAATGCAATATAGAAAAACTTTAAAAAATCGTTTGGCTAAGCCAATTGTGTCTTATTAGAATCTCAGCAGAACCTTAATGACAGAAATGCCATGCACTGCAGTGTTTACAAAAGGAAGAACAAATGATGCCATTAATGTTTAAACTACTCACGGGTCTTAGTTTTGTCATTTTTGCAAAGATAGCACGGCGTAAACAACTGCCTCCTGTTTTTATACAACAAACTGGTTATTGCTTAAGCAAGGAATTAATTATTTTCTTGTGGCTTTGTCTGAGAAAAGCGTTGATTGGCTGAGCGTTCCTATGAAGAAAACGGAGCTCTCCATGGTACTGAAACGGTGGCGCGCTTGAGCGAGCGCGGGAGGGAGCAAAACATGAGGAGACTGACCTGTATCTGCTGAACAGAATCACATCTTCGCACTTAGTTTGTACCTGGATCTTCTGTCAAATTATGAACGCTATCAGTCTGGCGGTGACTTAAATTTTTTTATTATAATTTTTTCACGACCAGAGTCTTTTTTTTATTTTTTATTATTATTAAAGATATGCGTTAACTATTAAACCACAAACAAAGAAACAAAAAATATCTGCGCAATGAAATCACGGTGCAGTACGAATAATACAGTGTTAACATAAACAAAATCTAAACTTTCTCCAAAGGCTTCCCCATGCTTCCTGTTTCCTGTGGTGGAAGGACACAGATCCTTCAAACACTAATCCCCCCCCCCACCCCCTGATGTTGTGTGAGCCTTGATGTGTCCCTTGCACTCAATCTTATCTTCAATAAATGAATGCTTTTAAAAACAGGGAGGAGAGGGTGAATACTACAGATACTCTCTTCATATTCAGTCTTCACCATCGTCATCACAAAGCTGTTAAGATGGCAGCACTCTCCTACGCCAGTCTCGCCCTCTCTCTTCATCTAAATCAAGTACACACCGGTCCTCGACTCAAGAGGGAACTTGTGTCCGTAATTATGTTTGTGTATGTGTGTCCTCATTCCTGAGCTCATGCTAAGCAGTCCCCCTTTATGATAATGGAATGGGTTCTCCATGTGATCTGTTGCTGATGTCTGTCATGATTGTACAAGCGGGGATTGGCTAGCCACAGATTAAACTGATTATTTGCACAGCAGCAACCGTCAAGAGAGCACAGGGGTGATTCATCTTTGTAAAAGAAGAACTCAGGGTAATTAAATATTCATGAGCATTTTTGGTCATGTCCTCTGTATGAGCCTGCAAATAGTAATGCATTATTAATCAGATTTTAAATTAAGTGAAGCTATTCTTTCAATGGCTGGCTTTGGTGATGAATTCTTGCATTTTAAGTGCAGCTGAAAATATGATAGACCGCAACTGTGAGGGGAATAAAATACAGATTAAGTACTTTGACACACAGTGTCTGCAGTCCAGCAAATATTAGCTTGGTGACTGCAAGGCCTCTGTGACACTAATTTACTATTCGCTGGAGAGCAAAAGCAGAAATCAATGGGGTTTTGGGGTCACTGATCAGGAGGCCACAGCCAGTGAACGCGTAAGCTGGAGATCATTACATGTTCACATCGGTCAAAAAGGTCAGTGCAGGATAGTAGAAATATTTCCTATCCAGATTGGCCTAGTGTTAACAAAAGAATGACAATTGATCTGTGTGAAACTGATATCTGTTAAATGTCTGTTTTTGGAAACTACTGCATTATGTTTGTGATGCTCAGTGGCTGGTCAGCTATCATCTAGGCTACTGTATGTAATGAAAATGTCAAAAAGAGGAATGCCAGATTCTCATTAAAAATTTATGATTTCTTACAATACAAAGATTTACTTATTTTTTATTTAATTACATGTTGACAACAAAACAAATACTGCCATGATATTTAGATACGTTAATATAAACACACCTACACCTAAACCCCATCACAGGAAACGGTCTGCATTTTTAGATTTTCAAAAAAATAATAATAAAATAAAATAAATAATTTGTTGTAAATTGTCATATGTTATTATTTAAAAAACTCTGTTGTAAATTGTCAAAAATAAAATAACACACACACACACACACACACACACACACACACACACACACACACACACACACACACATAATGTTAAAGCTGTAGGTTCGTATATTTTTGCGACTTTAGAGCCCCCTACAGTTACGTGAGTGGAATTACTGTCGTAAAACTACCACTGTTGTAATGAAAGTGGATACGATCGTACAAATACACTTTATTTTAAACAAATACACTTTATGTAAACTTTTTTTTAACCTTTTCCCCCTGATTTTTGGTGAAAAATGATTTTAAGAGAGTCCATTTTTAAGAGCTTCAATACCTCAATTTGAAAACTCATTCCAAACTCATCTTCTCTTTTTATATTGAATAAAGCCACTTGTTTAGGCGATATTATTCAATGCATGGCATCTTGAGCATCTTCTTTTCTTACCCCTGCTAATTAGGCAGTGCTACCAATCAGAACAGCTGCTGCCATGGTAATTAGAAAAACAAACACACAGCACTGACTATTTCCATGGGAGTAATCACTGACACCTCCTCAACCCTGCCAACCATTTGAACAATGGGGAAATATTACATACACACAGGTACAGTACACTCCCTCATATGTACAAATCAAGGATATACATAAATAGACACAATCAGTTGCTTTAAAAAGATTGTAACTTCTCATGAAGAAATGCTGCAATTAGAAGAGAATGAACAAGCAAAATTAGTGCATTGTCCTGTGTAATTATGGCATTCATTTTTATCTGTGGGAAAAGCAAAACAAAACTTTTACACCAGTCTGGCAGTGATTTGCATAAGCACTTAAATCAGTAGCCAACTGTAGGATTTATTGTCAAGTTGTCACAGAAGGATCATGAGTAGGACCATTTTAGTGGAAAATTTGCAAATTTAAACACTTAAAAGACACGTCACAACTTTCCTTCCTTGTGTATTTCTTAAAGATTTCTTAAACGGCAAAATATAGTTACTTAAAATAAAATAATATATATAAAACATTTAAAACATTACCAGATGTTACTGTTATGAACAGTCTGTTCATTCTGAAAAAAATGTTCATGGTTTCTAAATATTAAGCAGCAAAGCTGTTTTCAGCATTGATTATAATAAGAAATGTTTCTTGAGCAGCAAATCAGCATATTTGAATGATTTCTGAAGGATCATGTGACACTGCAGACTGGTGTAATTATGCTAAGAATTCAGCTTGGCCTCACAGAAATAAATTACATTTTAAAATATATTCAAATAGAAAATAATTCTTTTAAAATGTAATATTATTTCACATGTAAAGTATTTTTGAGCAAATAAATGCAGTCTTTGTGAGCGTAAGAGACTTCTTTCAAAAACATGCGTATATATACATGACTCCATTTGGAGATGAAGGGTGAAGGTCGGGGGAAAGAGAAGCACTGGAGATTAGTGACTCACCTTTCTTTATTTCTCTCTCTTCACATCTCCTCTTTAGGGCTCTGTCAGTATAATGAATGGACTGAGATTGGTTAATCCCCCTCCTGGTTATTAGGTTATATCCTGACATGCCCTTGGGGGGGCCATGTGTGTATGCGACATGAATGCACCTTCCGTAACGTTATCCTGTCAGTGGGGTACTGTGTGAGACACACTCCACAGTCTGTCTGCATGTTCATCCATTCTTCCATCACTGAGAGTTCTCTACATGCTGCTGCTGCCAGAGGGCATCAACTGTTTCAATTCATCAGCTGCAGATGGCTTCGAAGAAAGTTTGACGTAGAGTTCACATCAGTCAACATACTGAACAGGCAGGGAACATGGGCCGATGCAGATGAGATGCATTTGAACGTCTGGCATTAGGCATGTCAATGAGGATCTTTCTGCAGTTAGTAGTATGAAAACAAATAGAAGGATGACATTTCCTTTATTCTGTGGCTCAAATAAATATTCATTTGCTGCTGTTTCCCAGAGAGATGCTTTGTAGTGACTCATCATGACTGACGCTGACTTTCACTTCCAGCAGTAAACGAAAGATTAATTCAGTTGAGTAACATTTTGACTGCTGTGTAATAAACACGGCAATTAAGTGCTAATATACAGTACAATTTCTACAGCAGAACCAAATGATGGCTTTCCGTGCTGTTTAGCATATCAAATGACAGAATTTGTTTTAACGAATCTTGCATATACAGTAGATTTTAGTTAGAGTAGATTGTCCATTTGATTTTTTGATTGTTTTTGAATGAAGCTTCTTATGCTCACCAAGGATGCATTTATTTGATCAATAATGGCAAAATCTAAAAATGTCCAGAAGACAGAAAAAAAATATGCCAGGTCTGAGGTCAAATGTCAGTGGTTCTTGAGTGTATTATCACTGACATCAATCTGTATTAAATATGGAAAATAGCCTTCTCAGAGAAGACACATTTTATGGCTTCAGAATGTTTGCATTAGTGCAGAAGTTGTATGGACTATGTTTACTTTTTTTTTTATAAAAAAAATGTATGAGTTTTAGGATAATACTACAAAGAAGAAACCAAAGCAGAACAAAAGACATTATCAACTTAATAATACAATGAATAAATAAAGTTTAAAAATACATAAAATTAAAAATAAGAAAATAAAAGTATGGCTTAGGAAAACCATGAAAATAGAGTTATATGATGTATTATTTTTGTATCTCTGCAGCTCTAGTCACTATCATCAACAATAGCAACCTGGACATTCTGTGAAATATCATCTACTATGTTCCAACAAAAAAATAAGGTCATACAGGTTTGGAATGACTTGAGGGTGAGTAAATTATGACAGAATTTACATTTTTTGGGTGAACTTCCTTTAAAACTATATTATATTTTGATAAACAGCAGTATAAAGTAGATATAAAGCCAACAAGCAAACCTGCTTGCTGGTGTAAAACACCTAAAGTGCTTTGATCAGTGTGCTGAATGCTTCAGAACAACTGGATTTCTGCCCCCTCCCCCAATACCCCAATGCATCCTATAGAAGCTGTCAAAGACAGGCAAGCCTAGACACACATGCAATCTGCTCCACACGGGGGGGAAAGGATCCCCTACCGCTTTGTCTCATTTATCACACCAGGCGCCCAATAAACACACACACACACACACACACACACACACACACACACACACACACACACACATAGATGCACAGGTAGACAAATTCTCCAAAGCCCTCCAAACATACAGTGCAAGCCTATAGAAAAACAAACACTC
Organism: Cyprinus carpio; assembly: GCF_018340385.1. NCBI lineage: Eukaryota > Metazoa > Chordata > Actinopteri > Cypriniformes > Cyprinidae > Cyprinus > Cyprinus carpio. Next base: position 25,496,234 of record NC_056602.1, on the reverse strand, counting down.
GTGGCTATTTGCAGTTGACATACATTCTCCAACATCCACTTGAGTGCAAAAAAAGCCATGCACACACACATGCACACTCCTGCATAATACATGTGAGCACGCTCGCACACTTATAACCCATAATCCACCCACACAGAAATTGAGAAGGGTTTTCCCCTGGTGCAGAATTAAAGAGCTCACGCTTCCCAGCCCCCACTTCCTCTTACCTCTCGCTTCCTGCACCTCGGAGCTGGGAAACACTGGCAGCAGAGTGCCTCGCAGACCCAGACCACGTGCTCGTATTCATTATGTGGACCGAGATTACCCTGGACACTCTCTACAGAATTTAAGCCACAATATAACAAATACATCATTGTTTATATGCGTACTCTATGTGTGAGGTTATTACCTTACCCAATAAACCATTTCCTGCTAAATCCTCCACTTTCCGCTCAACGTCAATACTTGGTTACGTAACGTAGGGACTGCCATAACAAGACCACATGCCCTATACGACAGTTATGGTATATAACAGTGAATTATGCAAAAACAGCAAGATGACTTTATCATATAGGAAGCTAAGTGGTGAGCTAGAGTGAAAATTGCATGAAATATCTCCTTATACCCAGCAAACATTCAGGTTTGTGCATGCCAAATGCCACTTTACAGATTCATGATATCATCCTCTTCAGATAAACACGCCGCCAAAAGCTTTACATGTCAATCAGACAGTCTCTTCCTGTCTGAGTGGGCGGACTGTGTTCAGAATAAGCTACAATAACTTGGTAGTCAAAAATGTGGTTATGTGCGTCTTTAGCAATACCCTGAACTAATGAAACAAGAGCGCTCACAGCTGGTAATTGAGGTGAGCTGTGTGAAATGTTATCAGAATTGACTTTTCCATAAAGAAGTGATTGCATGGAGAACCTCAGGACTCCCACTGGCTTCAGTTCCTGAACTAAAGCACTCAATCTCTAATCAGTCTTCATCTTTCTTGTAATATAATGACGCACTTGAGATACATGTATGTTGTGCAACTTGGATTGAGCTGTGCATTCTTGCTGTAACATATCGAACTGCATTGACTAACAGAGATTCTATTGCATAGTTCATAGCAGCTGTGTGTATATTATATTGATCAAATGTCTCTTCCTATCTTCGTCTATGGACGTCTGTGTGTATATGAATTTCAAAGTGATGTTTGAATAAGAGCTCTAAACTTACATGCTGTTATCATTGGCTCATGTTAAAGTAGATTCAACTGATTTTCTGATTACACTGAACTCAATCAGTTCATGATATTAATAGCAGCAGGAGGAACCAAATTGCGTTTGAAAGGAAGGTAAGAATTATAATTTAAATGATCCAAACTTTCATATCCTAACTAGGTCAGGCAGATGACATCAAATGTAGACATACGTTCACCATTTCTATTTGTGTCTGTGGGTGACGTGTATCAACACTGTGGTGTTTCCTGATTTACTGCATGAAAGCCCATGTTACAGAACAAACCCTTTATTTATTGCTTTATTTTTTAGTTGTGTACACTACCGTTCAAACGTATGTGTATTTGTTTTTAAGAAAAAAAAACTTTTTTTATTCAGCAAAGATGCATTAAATTGATCAAACGTGACCTTAAAGACATTTAAATTATTACAATAAATGTATTTTTTAAATAAATGTTGTCTTTTCATCCTAAAATTCCTAAAGAATCCTAAAAAATGCACAGCATTTAATCGCCTTTGTGCCTTCCTTACTTCATTTTAAATGGTCCTATGGTGTGACCAACTATTCCATGCAACCTTAATTAGTTTAAGGTCATAACACTGCATGTAAATTAATTATAGAAGAAATTATTTTTAAGAGCAGTTTTAGAGACTTAGCATGTCACACCACAGGATACTTAAGAAACTGCATCAACTATAAAGGAGAATTTTGGATTTGGTGCTTTAGGGGCATGAAGAATGAGACAATTAGAATGATATGAGAGATTATGTGTAGTCATTGTCCAACCCATAAAAACCAAATTCCTTGAATTGACTGTAGTGAAAGGTATAATCCATCTCAAAAAGGAATACAAATCCATCTTTTTCATCTTCCATGAAAGGCACAATTGATACAAGCACCACAAATGATTTTGATTCCATCTTAATGATTTTAATCCAGTTCACATCAGTGTCTCTTTTAAGTGGAGGAAAAAGTGGGTTAGATCTCATGAGTCGACTATATGTTCTAGAAGCAACATGAATCTTTTTCTGGCATACGAGTCTTACGAGATGTTTATCTTCAGGTGGAAATAGAACCATGATTTAATGAAGTTCTGCACTAAAAATGACGAAACCGGCATGAAGCTTTTGAAACTGCATGGCATTTAAATAATTCCAGCTATGCTATTTAATTTACAATGGAAATGTGTCTGTATAATGCATCAGAAATGTTGCCGTGCACTAAAACCCAGACACAAGACAGCAGCAGAAAATCTATATAGAATGATGCATTCCCTCCAATGTGAGGTGTATCATAAATAGTTTGTAACAAAGGGTTTTATAAACCTATAGCACGAAGAGGATCTATATCACTTTATAATGCATCTGTTTTAACTTTTATGTGGACTTTGAAGTGCATTACAAATGCATGCGTTATGTCATCAAAATGTAATATAAATAGAAAATAGTACCAGGAGACATGACTTGTCTTTTCCATTTTAAAGATATAAACACCTTGAAATTATTACATAAACAAGTTTAATTTCTTAAAGCATTTATTGTACAGTCGGACTTATCAGGTTACTGCTGCGTCCTTAAAGCACCAAATTAATACAGCAGTCGCTTCTGAAGTTTAACTAGAAATTCAAAGAGGAAAAACACTGAAAAATTGACTAACAGTAACTGACAGCTTGGGCACAGTGACACAAATGCTTAGTTTAGTGCTTTTGAGGTCAGTGCATGTTACCGTAAGCCCAAAACATTGAAGTGAACATGGTTTCATTTGGGAAAAATTTTATTTTTCTATCCTATTCTTCATTCGAGTTACAGAAGCCACAGGCTACTTGATAAATACTGCAGTTGTCTCACTTTCCACCCATGCTTGAGATACAGCTAAAGGGTGAGCTAACTAACTAAAGGCCAGTGGGCTTGGGGTTGGATGAGGACAGTTGATTTTTGGGCTGTGTTCCATTTACTATTTTGTTTCTGTAGCCAATACGCAGCATAGGAAGATTTGTTAAATGTTAGAGCAGAGCCATCATCTGACACCTGGAGTCATCAGGCACCGAAAGGTCAGCTCTGTCCGTCTGTTAAATGCCACAGAAATGTCATTAACATAAAAATGGATGGGAAGTAACTGAACGGGATTTAGAATGCCATTCAGAATTTTTGAAAAGCTCAAATCCCTCAAGAAAGGAAACATTAAATCATTTTAAAAGTCTGTGTTGAAAGATTGTTCTACAGCATTCTTTTCCCATCAAAAACACAATTTAGTTGGCAGTCAATTACGTGGTCTTATTATTTTGTGAATTAATCTTTTGATCTATAAAAAACAAGAATTACACCCCCCCCCCCAAAAAAATAAAAAATAAAAAATAAATAAATAAAAATAAATAAATAAATGCACCTTTTCTATAGTAAAAGTAGATGTCTTCAATTTATGCATCGAAAATATTATGATGATACTCTTTCTGGGGTATAATATGAAAAATTTCAATATCCAAAAATTTTAATGAAGAAAACTACTTCAAAAATTTGAAATAAAAATACAAAAATCATATTTACATTTACATTTAGTAATTTAGCGGACACATCCAAAGCGACTTACTGTACAAATGAATATTCATGAAATTTGTAAAATAAAATATAATAATAACAATAATAATAAACTAAAAATACATTTACAAACAAACAAACAAATAAATAAATAAAATGCATTATCTTTGGAATTAAAATTCCTTATGTGAAAATTTCAATGTTCTGAAATTGTAATGAAGAAAATTCTGAAGTTTACATTTTAGATGTGCATTTAAAAACATCCAAATTTATCGCATTAATCACTTTCAAAAAAGTGATTAAGTGATTGATATTTATGTAGTTAAATTATGTAGTAAATAGGTTTTCAGACAAAGCAGACAAGCATTTCCTTATTTGTCATTGACCCAGTACGATATTTGCTTTTGATACTTGCTTTACTGTTTTTCAGGTTACATGCTGACTGGTGTTAAGCTGCTAGATTTGAAGGTCTGGAATTGCATTCTTTTAATCTCAAAGGAGCAGAGTGAAGAATTGAGGAGAGGAAGGTAGGAAAGCCCAGTCAGGGAATCCTAATGACTTTATTGATTGTGACACAGACATGTATGAATGCCTGACAACACAGCACGCCATCAGAGTTCATCATCGAAACAGAAGGGAAAATTGCCCACAAATCTCATCTAAATGACTCTGACAAATGACTCTTTACATACAAGCAGGAAGGAGCTCTAGAAGCTCACAGCACACTGCAAGATGCAGTTATCCAAATTATTGAAGGAGGCATTAACATTGGAGGCATAAATTACTGTATTTAAAAATGTAGTCCGTTGATCTGTAAACCAAATCTGCACATTCTGTTGCTGTGAGACGACACAGCCGAGCGCTGCAAATCTGGGATGTTTTTAAATGCACGTGGCTAAATGTGTCAAGTCTCAAACCTAAATTTCCTTGCATAATAAACATGCTCCTTTTTGAGAAGCAAACGAGCGCTCTCATTTCTGTTCCATCCCCTGATACAATCCCCCTCCCAGCAGTAAAATCCCATTCCAGTGTGCCTGTGTGCAATTGCCTCAACCCAGTGATTTATGAAAAGGAGGAAAAATCTCTGTGCAGATGGGACTGAGAGGTTAGACAGAGGTATAAATATTCCTGATCATGTATTCAGCTGCCCCCGATGTCCCTCTGTAATAGACGGTATATCTTCTAGTGCCATTAACCCGTGAGATCAGACATGGTTGCGTGTTACGGGGACAAGAGAAGCAAATTGCACGGAACCACTTGCGATCACACCTGTGTCTTGTTCTATATAGTGTAACCTGAGTGTTGTTATTGTCACCTTCACCGTTAGAATATTGACAGTGGGATTGTTTTCTGAGAGAAAAGCGCTAGTTGAAAGCAGCGCTGGCCCTTTGTAGTGTGAATTAGGTCTTTATTAGTGATTCTGTTTGATCATTTCTAATTGAAAAACAGCACATCCGACAGTATATCGTCTTTATATTCCATAATCTAGATAGATAGTTTGATAGTTTGCTGTCTCTAGCATCTGTATGTATATGCATTTAAACTTAACATTCACTGAAGAAAATGGGTGTAGAAACAATTTTTAAAAAACTGAAATACTATTTTCTTAATTTTTTGATTATTATTACTTTATTATATATACAGTGCCCCCCACTAATATTGGCACCCTTGGTAAATATGAGCAAAGATGGCTGTGAAAATAAATCTGGATTGTTTATCCTTTTGATCTTTCATTAAAAAAAGAAAAAAGAAAAATCAAGTAAAACAATTAAAAGTGAGGGAAAATCTCATTGTGAAATAAATGCTTTCTTTAGTTCATGGTGGCCACAATTATTGGCTAATATTAGTGGAGGGCACTTTATGTATGTATATATATATATATATATATATATATATATATATATATATATATATATATATATATATATATATTATTTATTATGTATGTATGTATACATACTATAAACCACATACACACACACACACACACCACACACACACACACACACACACACACACACACACACACACACACACACACACACACACACACACACACACACACACATTAAGAGAAAGACCTATTCAATAACACACACTCCTGATAAGCCTGACGTGATTTACATTGTCCAGATTCATCTGAAATTTCATTGTTTTACAGCTGATCTGTGTCAGAAGGTGAGCTATTTTTAACTTGGCATGACATGACACAATGTCCATCTACTGCTTGTTTACATACACCAACAATTAAAAAATAGGGCAGATGATAACGCTAGAGTGCACTGAATGCAGCACCACAACTAAAGTGGGACACTCCTCACAGGCAGTTACCCCTTCTAAATTAGTTCAAAGTCACCATGATATCAAAACTGACACTTTTTATTTCTTCATGGAATATTGAAGTGTTTATTATGAATAAGTAATCCATGCACATCATTCATTTTTTAATTAGTGTGTCCTCATAATCTTTAATAAAAAACATAAACTTTACGAGTTTGAGGCCAGGACAATAATCCCTGACTTCTACCCAGGAAAAAAATGTAGGTTTTGTGGGAACTTTGTTTTGAAATGTTTCTAAAACATAGAAATGTCGAGGTTACAAAAAGTTCTCTTACAACATTCTACTAACTTTTTTTTTTATTACCTAAAATATATTGTTATTTTAAATGTTTTTTTTTTTTTAACTGTTAAATGTTAAATATTAAAGTCCGGTTTTTCTGTTGTGATTAGAAAATTATTTAAAGGTTACAAAAATGTTTCTTACAACAGTCTACAAATTTTTTACTAAAAATATGTTTTTTGAATATTGATTTGTAATATTCTATGTACATTAAAATGTCCAGTTTTCTTGTTATGATTAGAACATTATTTAAATGTTACAAAATAACATTTCTTAGAATGTTCAAGTACAGATAACATCATGAAAACATTTTGAGAATGTTGTTAATGTTTTCTCTCAATGCTATGGGAACGTTTATCAAATATTAATAAAGTTCAAGAACATTAAACATTACTTTAAAGGTGCTGTATGTAAGTTTTTGACTCTACTAAAGCATAACAATACCATAATGTGTTTGCAGATATTTAAGAAAAATGCTACGTTAACATACTTGTTTATCTGATAAACAATGCTACAATCTGTTATTCTCTTTTGAAAATGTGCGTTCTGGCCGGAATGCCAGTTTACCCAATTGTATTTCGGCACCCCGGGTGCAGAAAACACAGTCGGTACATTCCAAATGGGATATATTGCCTTCCGAAGGGCACTTCTGAGTGAAAACAATCATGGCCGCCATATTGAAGGGTCATTCCAAACCAAAGTGCTCAAAACTGGCCACTTCAAAGGGCCCTTCGGAATGAAGGATTTTGAAGGGTACAACTGATGGACACTTCAGGCTCCCATGATCCTTTGCACAGATTCTTTGTATGATGACGGCGCCTTCGTGTGGGCACGTAATGATGATGCAGAAGGGCACTTCAAGAAACAGTTGTTTGGTCCCCTACACCCTTCAACCCTTCGAAGCTCTCACCCTTTGAAGGGATTAGGGCATAGGGATGAGCTCTTCCGAATGGAACGCAGGGAGTGTATTTCGTTTTAAGTGTGCTCGTTCCTGTTGCTGTTGTCAATCTGGCAAACTGCGTGTATGTCAAATCTGAGAAGAAGGGTCCGGGTGAAAAAAAACCTCTCCAATATTTTGAATTTGGACTGCAATACCTAGTTCAACCACTCAGTGCCAATCCTACATACAGCACCTTTAAAATGTTTTCCTCTAGCAATTATGTAACTTGAAAAAAAAAAAAAAAAAATGTTAGTGAAAGTTATGAAAATGTTCCCTGTAAGATGGATAGAAATCTGTCACTCACATGACATCACTGCAATTAGTAAACAATCCTACAATCCGATGGACAAAATCGTGTCCAGCCCTACATTTTTTTTTTTAATTCAAGAAACTGTATCTATTTTATAATAGGAAAGAAAAGGTGATCACAGTTGCCTTTTCATGCTGACTTTACGTTACGTTCCCATTACGTTATGAAAAAAATCCACTTTTGAATGTTCTCTAAACCATCTCAGTCGAACTCACGTGTTTCAGAAACATGTTCTATAAATTATGTATAAGTAATGATTTTGTGCTAACACTTTGAGAACATCATTATAGACCAGATGACTTTGAATAAACATTCTATTACTGTTACTGGAAGAATGTCTGTTCATATCTTTTAGAAAATCTTGTCAGAATGTTAGCCAAAGTTCTAAGAACTTTCCCTGTTTGCTCGGAAATTGTTTATTTGCTTGACAGCTCACTAGGTTTGGGAACATACAATTTAGTTCAAGGCTAACTTCAGTGTTTCTGAAATGACTTTTTGCCTCTCCTCTTTGGTTTAGATATTAGAAGGTTTCAATCTAATACATTTAATCTATAGCAACATGTTCATGAACGCCTATTTTCTCTCATACAACTGAGACTGTCACAACATGTTTGCTGCAAAGTGGACATGGGTTTACCATATCACACACTGACCTGTAGATGGGCTGCAAGTGGAAGTCAAGCTTAATTAACTAATTAATTGAAACTTCCAGCTGCTAGTTGCAGCATCTGTTGTTGGAATCTTCTGCTGAGCATCTCCGGTGAGAATTAATTTAGTCTCTCTGTTAATAAGCCATTGGTGGGTCAAATCTGCTCCCTTCAGAGGACTTCAAAAACAAGATATATGCATAATTACTCTTTGCAAAGCATGTTTGGAAGTACAGTCATCGGTTAAAGTGAAACGTGCATCGGGCAAGTTGCACAGCATTATCTAATTCATGCATGTATTGCTGCCCTGGTAAACACTAAAATGGGGACAGTCCAGTGTCTAAAAAGCGCCCTCTTGTGGTTGTACATGGAGCTTGCAGTGATTATAAATGACTGGGGAGGATTGGCTGCAGCACAACTATTAGGTTGAAAAAAATTGTTATTGACTTTTATTGAATGTAAAACACTCCAGCTGGGAAGTTTGGAGATAACAGTTGTTCTTGTATAAACATCTTCACACCACTCAGTAGTGTATTTCCACAAGAACATTTGTTGCAGAGTTTCAGACACAACAGAATGTTTGATGGACACCACAAGGAGGCAGCAAATGTGTATCACCAATCTGCTGCTTCTGTGCAGAGTTTGCCATCCATCAGTGCTCTCTGTGTTGGTTGTAGTTAATTAGTGGTGCTTGCCAAAGCGAGCATCAATAATCACTTGTTTGGGTTTGTACAATCCATCCAACACCTATCTACCGATGTCATAGCTACATGCGAACAACCGCATACCAATTTGGTAACCACATGCAATACTGTTACCTAACTCAATATTTCTCAATAAAGAGCAATCAATGTGTGTGTACAAGAAAATCTAATGTTCTGATAATTTAACCTCAGATAATATACTACCTAATAAATTTGATGTAAATGATCAGCTTACAAGGAATGTTCTCAGAACTTTGACTTACATTCTGGTTATGAAAAAGTTATGAACAAAAGCTATATACTGTATATGTATGTATGGATATATATATATATATACATATATATATATATATATATATATATATATATATATATATATATATATATATATATATATCCATACATTATCTGAGGTTAAATTATCAGAACATTAGATTTTCTTGTACACACACATTGATTGCTTTTTATTGAGAAATATTAAGTTAAATAACTCAGTATTGCATGTGGTTGCCAAATTGTTATGCGGTTGTTCACATGTAGCTATGGCATCGCTAAATAGGTGTTGGATTGATTGTACAAACCCAAACAAGTGATTATCGATGCTCGGTTTGGCAAGCACCACTAATTAACTAACACAGAGAGCACTGATGGATAGCAAACTCTGCATGTATATATGTATGTATTTTCTATTTTAAGTATTTTTAATATGTATATTCATTTTTATTTCAGTTTAAGTTATTTTAATACATTAAGTTTACATTAACTAAAAGAAAATGAGAAATGTTGCTTTGGAAACTAGCCAATTATTATTTTTTTTAATGTATTTTTTATTTTATTGTTAATAACATTTTTTTTTGAATAACAAGGTGTTAGTTAACTATAATAACCCTGACACTAAAAGAGCATACATTTGCAATTTTTTAAGCTACTGTCGATAAATGCGTTTCAACATCTGACTTCTGAAATCAAATGCCAAGACTAACAATGCTTAAGTCTTATAATCTGAAAATCATTTGATCGTATGATTGAGAGCATATTAGAGCAAAAGACAAAAAACTATCACTTTATTTATCCAGCCAAGCAGCCGTAGTTTTACTCCGGAATCCCTGACTCATGTTGTAAGATTAATTGCAAAGGAATTTTCCCCTCCTTTTCTCCCCAATGACGGAAGAGAACAATGAACAGAGAGGGCTGGATGGACAGATTGCAGAGGAGTGTAAATGACAGTGGGAGGTAAACCCAAGAGATAACATGGGTCACCACACGTGCAAAAGAAACCTGCTGGATTTCCCATTGTCTATACAGAACCCAAAGTAAATAGACAAACAATTGACTTTGTGAACAAAATAACAATTATTTATTCATTTTTTTTTTATTATTATTATTTTTGACTCATTTAGTCAGAACATTATAAGCTAAATCAATCGAGGCAGTGCCTGGGGGTCATTGTATTCTTCAGGACCCATGCACATTCATTTGGAGAGGGTCTTTGTGCTAATTCCTTAAAAGATGGTGGCTTTTTGGATCACTTCTTAGATTTCAAAGGTGAGAGGGGTCACTTGATCTGCTGGTGCTTATTAGGAGGGGCTTCATGACATGCAATAGCTTAGGAGCTCTACTATAGCGATCTCTGTATAGTGTTTGTGTGTGCACATATGCTGTGCGTGGGAATAGCACCTTGGCAAACCTAATCCTCTAACTGATCATTCGTCTTGCAACTTGGAATTTCAGCTGGTTTCCAAATGATAAGCTTTAGACAAATCAGTGTGTTTTTAATTTGCTGGAGAATTCTAGAACACTAGTTGACATTACGCATTAGTCAGTCTGAATGAAGAGGTCATTATAAGCATTTCTGTGATGCTTGTTTATTCCATGAACATTCCTATTGATATTTATTGAAGGCCTGACCCATATGAGAGAATATTTTGGATCCAAATATTTTAACAAATATTAATAGAAATAATGAGGTCAAATACTTGAAAGTTCAAATCATGAAGCAATACATAGAGTCTGATTTAGTTTAGATTTTTATCTAGTATAAACTATTAAAATCCAAAGTAAACTAGACTGTAAGTTAGATAGTATTTTTTTTGTCAAAGTTCAGGGTCGATGATGTAAAGCTAGTATTTTATTTAATTTTATTTGTTGGTGAAATTGTACATAAATGTTTTCTGTTCCTTTTTATGTTCTAAACTGTTACTTCATCGGCAGTGGTGCTTAAAACAGAGAGGATTGTTCACCACTGTTCAAATCCAATTTGTTTAATGCCCTTCCATCATGTTTCACTTATCACGTTGTGTTGACAACTCTTAAGTACTGGGCGATATAAGCTTGTGATGCGGACAGACAGGCCTCATCAAAGTGTTTCCTGTAGAAGCTGATGATGTGTGTGGGCAGATGTTTATAATGTGGCTGTGTTATGGAGGTCACCGGAAATCTCTAGAACATCTGGAAAAACACAATTATCTAAACTGACAAAACAGGTGGAGATATTATCTTTTTATTCCCTAGAAACATCTCCCGTACAAGACTTTTCCCGCTTGTTTTCTTTCTTAAGTTTCTCCGGCATCCAGAGGGGAATCATGTTAATTTACCATTTCTTTAACTTCGAGGCTAAATATCACTGGGTCCACAAGAGATACTGCACTGTATGAGCGAGTCATTGAATCGTTCAGATGATCAGTTCAAAAGAGCTGATACATTCAGGAAAGAGACAGTTGACTGTCTTTTTGAATGAGTCATTGAATCATTTGTTCAACCAATTTGTTAAAAAACACTGAATCATTCAGGAATGAAACTTCTCTACTGAATGTTCTGCTTTATTCTGTTTCTGTTTTCCATGGTGCAGTAAAAACAGAGTATTGCAATATTGTATTAAAAATGTAAGTTACACAACATTAACCTATTATTTGTTGATCTGTTGTATACAGGTAGTATTACAGAAATAGCACCTGTTACTCCAATGTCTTTTCAGAACCTTCTCAGACATCAACTGATGTACAAAGTGTTATATAAATGCTTACAAACAAAACTGATGACACAGAATGCATTGTTGCATTCCACTGCACTGTACCACTTTTGTAAACATGCATTTACCCAAGTGAAACAAATACTTAAATGTTTTTCAAATAAATTTATTTTGTGCTAAGTATACTACAAATACATTTAAATATTTATGTGCTTAATAAAAATACCCTGCAGTTATACTTTTAGTATACTAAACTTGTATGCTTAAAGTCTGCTAATCTGGAACAACTAAATGTTCTCTAAGATATACTTATGTATATTTGATTGTGCTAAAGTGGAACTGTTGCAAGTATACTGATAATATACACAGATCATACAATCCTTTTTAATAGTGATATTAAAACAGATTTAGGCATAATGCTAAGAAATTTGCATTGTGCAATAAAGAAATACTCCAAATAAAGTTTAATTATAATTTTATATCAATAGGTTTTAAGTGGTATGTCAATAATATGTTAATCGATTTAAAAGTATACTTAGTATGAAATTAATGTATATTAAATAAATTATAGCATAGGTTTTTTTTTAGTAGGGTAGATGGACAGGTTTATCAGTTGCGCTCGAGTCTAGGCTCTTTTACATTGTCTTTCAACAGTTGAAAATATAAACAAAGTGTTTGATGCATTCTGTGTAAAATGCTTTAGAATATGGTGATATGACACTTCATATGATATGACCTTCCCTTTCAATAAACAGGAACAACAGCTTGAGGGAACAGTTTATTGAGAGATAATAACCCTCATTTATGTGTCATTTTAGCTTAGTTAAAAAAATGGGACAAAAGATAAGATAAAATAATCATCAACACTTAACTAGCACTTGATAGTTAAAACATCTTTCAGATGGTGTATAATAAAGGATATAACATGACCTATGTAACGCCATAAACTGAAATACAACCAATTATATTTAATTCTTTTAAAAATTCTCATGGATTTGTAAGGCGTTCATATGAAAGATAAAGAAATTTTTTGTCTGAGAATGTGAAGCACTGAACTCGACAGGAAATAATGCCTACATTGAAGAAAACGAACAAAGGGGCGCCATGTGCAGACAGCGAGAGTGTGAATTAACACTTCTATTATTGTGGCATAAAAATACTGTTCCCCCTCAGGATAAAAATGCTAATTTTGTTCAAACCTCAAACTATGCCACATATTCATATAGAGAAACCGTATAGCTGCCGGTTTTGTTCATATTAAAGGCACTATTCATATTAAAGGTCATTGAGCACTTAATGTGGTGAAAATGCATTTTAAAATGCGTATTTGTCATAATAAAGAGAACATCAATTTCTAACAGCTGTGAAAAATAGATTTCGGTTGTTCCGTTGAAATAGTGCATTATGTTTTCTAAATATTTTCTTTTGTGTTCCACAGAAGAAGGAAAGTTGGTTTTGGAGCAACGTGAGGGTGAGTAAATGATGACAGATTTTTCATTTTTTAATGAACTGTTCCTTTGAAGTTGAAGTGTGTAAACACTATAAACATATGTTTTCCATTGCTTGACAAAGTTGACAAAAAGAGCAATGAAAAATTACATACTTCAGCTTTAATACTGTAATGTCATACTGTAAATGCTGAGATTAATTAAAAGATCCCTTCGGTTTAATGGCTAAAGATAAATTCTTCAACACTCTCCAGAAGATTATATGGTTATTAAGAGGCTTTTAATAGTGTTTAAGGTCAAATGTTGGCAGCATTTGAACAAAAAGAGTTTGATGGATCAAATAAGTATGCTCTCTTTTGTGGTCTTTTAATAATTTATGTCAGCATGAAGAGTTTTCTTTCTACCAAGTAGTTCACATGGATTTCCAGTCTGTGCTAAAGCTCTGTTTCTCATTGACGTAATCAACTGAACACGTTCAAAGTCAATATTTTCAAAGAGGCGGTTGTCTGTTCCAAAGAACACAAAATGGCGGGATTTTATGAATTTCTGTCCATGTTGTTGTCAGGAAACTGAAATCCAGCATGGAAATCGACCTTTACATCTGATACAACACAGATACTGTCTTTCCCTGTGTCAGGAGCGAAATGATGTCCATCCTGATGAATCAAGGAGAAGGTCAAAGGGTCTTTTGGCAGCAGATTCTTGGACTTCGGAGTCTGAATTCCTTCATTCTGACTGTATGGCAGAGTCTTGAGAATCTGCAGAGCTGAGGAGACTTTCTTCTCATCTAATGAACAACACTTGGCTCATGCTCGTGTTCAGAGGAAATGACTTTTCCTAGCCACTCTTCATCTCAAGTGCAGAATGGGGGGAGTGCATAAGTTCAGCTTTCGAGTGCATAAGTTCATTATTGTTCACGCTGCTGTTTGTTTGAGTCACACAAATGGTATTGTTGAAATCAGGATGCTGCTACAGTACATCTGTGTGATTTTCCAATTATGGATCCCTTTTCTGAGTTGTCACAGTGAGTGCATTTACATGTACTGTATAACAGAAAGGCAACAGCCATAAGAAATTCATTTACATGAGACTTAGAAATCATTGTTTTTATCTCCAGTTTTGATGTGAAAATTTTATACATCTAATGAGCTGACAGAAAACGTGTTCAAATGTAAAGCAAGGTATGTGAAAAACCTGAACATGGTTGGTTATTTGCTAAGTAGTACAGTATTGGTTTAATATATATATATATATATATATATATATATATATATATAATATTGATATAAATTATATAAATATATATATATATATATATATATCAAAACGTTAAATTTGAGTAAAATTAGAAATATATATATATATATATATATATATATATATATATATATATATATATATATATATCAAAACATTAATTTGAGTAAAATTAGAAATATATATATATATATATATATATATATATATATATATATATATATATATATATCAAAACATTAATTTGAGAATAAAATATAGAATATATATTATATATATATATATATAGATATATATAATATATATATATATATATATATAATATATATGACACTATAAATGTAGATAAATTAGAAATTTCCATGACTTCTTAAGAATTTTATAAATTGTTATGATTTTTGCAGATCTGGAAATCATACTTTCAAAATTCCTTCTTATTTCCAGGTTTTCCTATATATCCTATATTTCCTATATATATATATATATATATATAAAACATGAGAAAAATTTGAAAAACATATAATATTGACAGTATAAATGTAGAATAAATATAGAAATCTCCATGGATTTTTTTTGTTTTTTGTTTTTAGATTTTATTCATTTCCATGATTTTTCCATGTTTGCATGAAATGTTTTCCATGTTTGAAAAAAAAAATCCCTTATTTCTAAGTTTTCCTAGAACTTATATTTGTAGACTGTATTTGTTAAGACTTGAATTTAAATCCCGATTTAAGTGATTCTCTCATCCACCTTTCAGTCTGCCCTGTTCACGCCGGCGCTTTTACATTATTTTACTCCTTCCCCCTTTTTTCTTTGCAGTGTGCTACTGTACTGCCTTTGATGTCTTTTGAAGATATTAATCCTCCTTTTCATGCTTGATTCAAAATCCTTACTGATAATTTTCATGAAAGAATTTCAAACAACCGAGGAATTTATTTATTATCCATTCTGGGTGTATTTTTGAGGGGGAAATTAATAGGAAATGATCTTGTAATTCTTTTCGTCTGACTGCAAGTCAGAGGTGGATGATAAATGCGAACAGATTGCGTCCATGCAAAAGGTCTGTTTGCACTTACTCCCCAAAACTGTGAAAGTTGAGCTGCTTCCTACATATCACATAATATATGCACAAAACAGAGAGGTGGCTATGGAGATCCAAGTACAAAACGCAGTGTGATTTGTCTTTGTTAAAGATATGTTCAGTATGTTCCTATCCAATTACTTATTTCACAGTCCTCAAAAGACATGACATTTGATGACATTTACAGATCACATGGCAATAGCTGGAATTAATAGATGGGTCTGACAAAAAAACTGAAAATTTGTTGAAAATAATAGCGTATACAACAATCTTGATCACTGATACATATTCATAAATACATATTTTCCTCCACCCATCTATTCCTCAGGTTTGTTTACCTGTGTTTGTTATAGTTCCATTTAATTATGAAGAAAGGAATAGTTTGTTTCTGACAGGATATTACAAAAGATGAATGCACTTTGTTCAGTGCTTGCCTTAAAAAAATAAGCAGGGATAGTTTATCCAAAAATTAAAATCCTGTCATCATTTACTCACCTTCATGTCGTTCCACGTGTTTATTTTTGGAATTATTATTTTTTTGTCTCTGCGGAACACAAAGGATGATATTTTAAAGAATCTATCATCTGTTTTTGTTTAAACAGTAAAAGTCAATGGGATCCAATGAGTCATATTGAAGACAGAAGGTCATACATGTTTGGAACAACATGAGCGTGTGTAAATGATGACTAATTTTTCACGTTTGGGTTAACTATTACTCTAAACCAGCCTTAACTTGTTTGCTGGCCTTACCAGGTCTGACTGGTCTTTTGGTAAGTTTTAGTAGGATTTTGCTTCAGCTAAGCCCAGCAAACCAGCTGGTAAACATCTGGTTTAATTTTTGTTGCTTGCTTTACAGTAAATGTTGGTCAGATCTTGTGGAAGGATCTTGGCCAGTATGAGTTTCTAGGTCGACCAGATGTTACCTGTTTCCTTGAGAGTAGTCACTTCAGTTTTGTTATATTAGTCAGTCCTGTTTTTTTTTTTTTTTACCAGTGTCTGTAGTCATGCTTAATGAAACTATGCCGATCACTCAAGACCTTCTTCCAGACTCTTAGTTTTCTGAGAGTCCTGAGCCCATGCCAATAACAACAAGAAACAATACTGTTTGGAATGCCACGGCCTGCAAACCTCAAAATCACTTTTACACAGTTACATACGATCTCAAGTCTTTTATTTGATTGCAGTGGCGGCTCGTGGAATTTAACATAGAGGAGGCACACTAATTGTATTGGTCTGGGATCCCTGCCAATTATTATTATTATTATTATTTGCTTAACCACTTTAAAATGGCATTTTGGTTGCTTTTAGTCAGAAAACGTAAAGAAAACGACACACATACAACAAGATAATATAATTTCACTTACCTGGCCTTTCACTTGAAGCAAACATTCATCCCTTAAAAGTCTGCATTAAAAGAGAGCTGCCTGTTGTGCTATTTAATTAAGCTGTGACTGCTGTAGACTATATCCAGCTTAGGTGTGTTTTCCCTTTTTTTTTTTTATTTGTATATATACTGTTTGAATTACAGCTTGGTAAATCTGTTGGCGATCAAATATTCAAAATCACTACTCATCATAAGTACTTGGATCATTATCAGCGAAGCGAGACGTTCAAATTAATAGCACGTAATTTACGTCTCTGTGATTGGTTGATACCAGAAGGGAGACTAGCCTCCTTTACGAGGTTTCTTTTCTCAAAATTTCCCCTGACGAGCCACCATTGCTTGATTGTGTGTTTGCAAACACGACAATTTCCTATCACATATATGCTTAAATCTTTTTTATGCTGCAAGCAACATTATCACCCTTGGGAGGAAATTTTTATAGATTGCGATATGTGCTTAGATTTGGACATCATTATACATCACCTCATTTGACCTTGCACATCTGTGCAGTTGCGAGAATCCATTACTCCGTCTCCAGCAATGAAAAGTGAAACCTTTATATAACGGCCTGAAGAAAAAAGGAAGCGAAAGTGTCATGTATTTGTTTGACAAACACAAACAGCAAGCTGACAGTGACCTCTATCCTGCAGTGTAAAACCAATCCAGACAATTTGAAAAATGGAGCTGAAAACAGTATCTAATGCATGAAGCTCTGTTCTTTGATGTTCTCTATATGTATTATTGTGGTACTTGCCAAGACAAGTATCGTTATTATTTCTGATGAATAATTGTGAAACATGTTGTTAACTGACAAAGTGGTTTAACTGGCAAAATGTTTTCTGTACCTCCATTTCTATTGCCTTGAAATGCAGTGTTTTAGAGAGTGTTGCAATTCAGTCATCAGATGGAAAAACACATGTTTATGAGTTTTTGATTGGCCCCGAAATGTAAACAAACGTGTGTTGCTGGGCAGCTTCATCGCTGTGCAAATGAGCCTTGACGAAATTGGATATTGCAAAATGGCACTGAACTAACAAGGTCCGACTTGCACTGGAATGCTTCATCTAATGTGCATTTGTTATAGAAATCCCATTATAATTATGTTTCATTTTTGGAACTACCTCCGGATGTAGCAAAGACTTCCGACATCCTGTGCAAGTACCTCTCTGAATCTGCACGTCACAAGAGCAGTTTTAATTTAAGCAATATTGCAGGAGTTACGTTTGTACAACAGTTCTGTAAACAACCAAATAATATCAACCATATGCTATTTTGTATGCTACTTTTGCTATTTAGCACAAAAACAAAAGTTCAGTTACAATGTGGTAAGCCATATAAATGGAATTTTACCTATTGAACTATACAGTTATTTATACAGAGACAAGGAACCTCAATGATTCAGATGTGCAGATTTGTTTAATTATTTGGAAAATGGATTAGGATTGGGATTGTAGTTATAAATAGACTTTTCTTTTTGTTTTATGATGTTAAGGTGAGGTCATGCGGTCTATCACTGGATTTGTAACTGTTGGTGTCACATGTGAAATTCCAGTGATTGCTGGTGTGTCTTTGTGATGTTTTGGTCTTTAGCTTGCTATTTTAAGAGGTTGGGATATGCACTCTTAACAATCCTTCAGCAAACACAAATCAAAGAGTTACGACTAGTTGAGTCACTCAGGCTTATGCAGACCCCATAAGTCCACAGTATGAGATTGTCTAGAAGTTTTAAGCCTTAGTCACTAGCTGAATTGTCTGCGGTGTCCTGTGAAGACATAAGCACTATGAACTTTCATACTTTAAATTGTTTTATGTGCTTGAGTTAAATTCTATTTGTAACTGAGACACCTTTCTATAAAAGAATTCTAACTTCAACACGTGGAGATCCTCCACCTGCCAAATCATGATGAATTCATTGCTAGTTCTGATTTTAGATTTTTTGATTTTTAACAGACATCAACCTTTTTTTTATGTTTTCTTTTGTTTTTACTGACTCACTTTATAGGATCTAACCCAATCAAATGCCAAAGCCCTACATTTTTTTCTCCTTGAATATTTAGTTTCATTTAGAAATTGATAATACTGACATAAAGTGTTCATTACACTTTTAGTGGCTAGAAATAGAGGTAACTTAAAAATTCATAACATGATTTACGTTTCATAATGTTTCAAAGCATTCCTTTTTGGCATGGCATGTCATATTTAGGAGACTTAAAATATACAGTAGCCCAAGAGATGGATGAAATACTTTTTTTTTTTTTTAAATAACTATAAAAGTAATCACACATTTTTTTTTCTAAAATTTTTCGCAGTTAATCTCACCGAACATTAATGGTTTTATATATACTATTATATAGCGATCATTTAACATTCAATCTTCAAATTAATGTAGAAACAAAATAAAGACAGAATTTTTTTTTTACATGAAACATCTTTTTTATGACTGAAGGTGAGTATGACTGATATCCATACTGCTGATGTCTCTAGGAAAATGTTATTTTTTCCCCTATATTTAGCCTAACCATAACCTAATTATAGCAATTCAACATTACAGTATAATTGAGAGCCATCAATTTTAACATTTATTAGACTTTAAAAACAACAACAATTTATAATTTATATCACATAAACCCTTTATAATAAATGTCATATTTACCTGTGCCCTTCAGCAAGTAGGAAATATACAGAAATTGAATAAATTTGTCAAAAACTAAATTAAAAAATAGACGAATCCTTAAGGATACAAAAGTTATTGATTTCCTCTTTCTTCTTTTGTTCTTTGATTAACAGACATCACAGCAGCTGGGTTATTAGGTTATTTGGCTGCTGTTACTTTAAGAGCTGCTGCTGCTGAAAGTGACACGGATCTGATACGCATGCTCGTATAGTTTCACCCGCGCTTTAATATGAAATGATACAGACTACAGAGTGCTTGCAGCTGAAGAGCACACACTACAAGCACAGTATAACGGCAGACAGGACAGGCAAATATGTTTTTATGGACACGGCCTGACAACATCTCATCTGACCACAGTCACTGTTGTTCTACTGAAACACCTCTTCACCTGTACCGTTTCAGCGCTCGTTTGAAAGTGAAGTTGGAGCGCGCATCTGAAAAGTCTCCTGTTTGATGTGGTCGTAAAGAAGTTCTGCTTCTGAATAAATGCAATTCTTGTTAAGAAAAAACAAAAGAGACAGAAGCAGCAGTTGTGAGTGGGGTGGCCAACCTTAGCTCCACCCCAAAATATTTTTAATACCGTTAAACTGGAAAAATTAATCGCCTGCGTTAACGCTCTAATTTTGACAGCAATAGTTTTTTTTTTTTTGATAAAATTTTCATTTTTTTTTTTAATTTTGATTGTTTATCAAAAAATTTAAGAAACTAAAAATCAATGTTTCTTACAATTCTAAGAAAAAGTCAGAATTATGAGATAAATTTAGAATTGTGAGATATAAACTCAGAATTCTGACTTTTTTCTCAGAATTACCAGTGTAAATCTCATAATTCATGACATTTTTTTTAGGATTACCAATTTAAATATCAAAATTCTTGTTTTCTCTGAATTCTGCATTTACATCTTGCAATTCCTACAATAGAGTGCAATAGATTCCACCACAGACTTTTTTGTTTTTAGAATTGCAAGTTTGTATCTTGCCATTCTGAATGTATATCTCACAATTCAGTGATCATTTTCTCAGAAATGTGAGAAAAAGTCAGAGATAAAAAGTTGCATTTTCCTTTTTATTTGTTTATTTTGTAGCAGAAATAGGCTCCCATACTTTTAAGAATTGAAAATGACTTTATTCCCATTGTAAACTAAAAGCTTGAACCTGTCAGGTTTTAGGACCTGTGGCTTCCCCATCCACAGAGGAGGCACTAAGACGGGACTTCTGGCTCTAACTACCACAGCAATCAATTTCTCAACAACAGGAGCTGCTTCGGACTGGGTGACAAGAGCACTCTGTTTCCCCATTCAGGATTAAGCATTGGAACAAAAGTGGAATATTGAAACATAAATATAAGGCATCATCTGATAAACTTTCAGAAGTGATAGAGAGTGAAGAAGAGGAGGAGAGAGGTAGGACAGTTTGATAACACATGCATGCCTTTAATACTTTACAAGAGAAGTTGTGTCTAAAAATGCTGAAGTACTTTGTGCACATAAAAATGCTAAAACACACTTGATTTTTAGTTGATCCTTGGTCCACTTTTAAGTTTTAGACTTAAACTCTAACCGCACTTTCTTATATATATATATATATATATATATATATATATATATATATATATATATATATATATACACACACACAATTATTTTGTGTAATCTTCTCTTTTTTAAAATAAAATTTTTTATTCCTCTCTATACTTCATACAGAATAAAGTGGAGTTTGTGCATGTAATTGTATGTAGGAGAGATTTTGACAATATTTATAGGAGTGACTTAGTTCACAGTCTTCAGGGGCAACCAACAAATCCCATTTGTCCCATCTTTGGGGGGCTTAAAGTGTCTCCCCTCCCTTCAAACTTCAGGATCATCAGGTTACTATTGCGATACGGGCCAGAGAAGGGCTTTCAGCTGCAGCACACATGCACAAACCTCTACTCACACATGACTCATATTACCTCCAGTCATACACTGCTGAGGATGTAGCATCAGGTCAGACATACCTTCCATATTTTTCATACAATGAAAGTGCACAAACTTTCGGCGCTCTCCGCGTTTTTTTTTTTTTTTTTTTTGTCATCATTTTTCTCTGTGTTGTAAGGCAGACATGACTGCAGCCATCTCAGTTACCTACATCACTCATTACTGATTCATGAGTACCAGTCATTACAAGGCATAATATGTGTGGTACAGCATAGACATGGAAGCCATGAAACAATAGCATTCTTGTGAGGCACTCTTTGACTTTTTGTAAGCATGGTGCAGCTTGTATACATGACATAAAATAAAAATTGCATAGATTTTGTACTTCTGTTTTTTTAAAAGAAAGAAATGAATATTCTGTCTTAATTTATCCACCCTCACATCATTCCAAGCTTTTTATAACTTTTCCTTCTTCCATGGAACACAAAAGGTACTTATAAATGCTATTATAATGAATGAGAACTGGGGTTTGTGAGCTTCCAAAAGGAAAAGCACCATAAAAGTATCATAAAAATATCATAAAAGTAGTGACTTGCGTCCCTTTGAAAGCTTTGTGTGAGAAACAGACTAAAATTTAAGCCATTATTGACTTGTATTTAAATATTAAGTGATTGATTTGTAATTTCTGTCTGTTCTTCACACAAAACTATCATATAACTTCAGAAGGCTTTTTAGTGTGGTGCACTAGTCATATACTAGGGACTATATGTATGGTACTTTTTTTTGTCATTTTGGAGCTTAACAGCTCCTCACTTTCATTATATTGAATAGAGTGTCCTGGATATTCTTCAAATATTCAACTTTTGTGTTTCACAGAGTTTGGAACAACAGACATATCCTTTTTGAGTGAACCATCCCTTTAAATATTTACTGTAAGTCTCTAAACTAACTTACATTTCACACTGTTTAGCCACATGTTTATTCAGGTCAGTTGCCACATAGAAAGCCAGGTTCATGCACCGTGATGTTCTCCAGACACCTGACACACTTTCAGCTTCTTATTTAGAACACAACAGGTTGTCTTTTGCCTTTTAATGATGATCCAAATTCTTGTGCCATTTCTCTTTTAGAATAGACAGTGTTTGGGTAGGAGAAGCTGATCCTCTCACAGCCAAGTGATCTGTACTATTGGCCTACTCAACAGGCTTTTTAGGGCTACCAGGCCACGTACAGTACACACATGCTTTGGGAGTGAGAACAGCATTTAAATGCAATTAAAAATAAATTATTGTTCTGTGTGTGTGTGCAAAATACAGGTGTTGCATCTTGAATTTGAGATGGTTGACATAATGTTTACTGTAGAAACAGTTTTGTGTTTCTACTGTAAGTTGTACATAAGAAACATGGATGCCAAACACTTAAAATGCTAGGTGTTAACTATTTTTAAGCAGTATTAGCTATAAGAGACACTACTGTTCAAAAGTTTGGGATAATATTTTTTTTTAAAGAGTTTTTTTTAAACATTTTCAGTTGTTTTGAACTTTCATTAAAGAATTTCTCAGTTTCCTCAAAAATGTAAAGCAGCACTACTGTTTTTATCATTGATAATAATAAGAAACGTTTTTGAGCAGCAAATCAGCATGTTAGAATGATTTCTGAAGGATCATGTGACACTGAAGACTGGAGTAATGATGCTAAATATTCAGTTTTGTATCACAGAAATAAATTACAGTTCAAAATAGAAAACAATTATTTTCAATTGTAGTAATTACAGTTTTATTAATTTTTTTTTTAATTTTTGATTAAATAAATGCAACCTTGGTGAACACATTAGACTTCTATCAGAAACATTATACAATCTTACCAACCCCAAACTTTTGAACAGTAATGCATATTGTCAAGATATCTTATTAGTCAAGATATCTATATATTTTTTATTTATCTTTTCATAATTTTTCATAATTAATTGATGTTTAAAAGGATCAAATTAGGCTGTATAATGTGGCAGTTTTGTAAAGTGAACTCTGAGTAGTTCAATATGAAAGTAAATACTCTGAAGACAAGTCACAAGTGTAATTAGTTGCAGTGTATATGAGGACATTGTAAAATCAAAAACTGCTTTCCAACTTCTGTCCATATTTTTTAAAATATTTATAGAGGCCCGTCAGGTTCTTTAAAACTGTCCGTAACTTTTAAATTTCAACATCTGCCAACAAGTTCTCACAAAAGGAAAAAATTTCCATTTGGCCTGAAATTCAAGAACTGAACAAAGGGGGAAAGCTTGACTTGCCGTCTTGTCACAGACCCTCACAAGACATCACTCTCTTTGGGATTTAAGTCCAACTGCCCCCTTTCCCACAACCATTCGAGGCTTTTCAGAGGGGTTTATGGTGTCAGCCTTGAGGGGGTTATTGGTGATGACCCTGGGCCTTCCTCCTTTGAGCCAGGGATTACCTGAAGAATAACAAGAGAAATGGGTGAGAAAATCTTTGAAAGCAAACACCCCGAGAGTGAGAGGTGAAGGGGAACTGAGAGGTGATTATCAAGGCTCAGACTAAATAGAAATTTACAGCTGGATTTGCAACGTCAAAATGGTTTCAAGAGGTGTTTGAAATAAGGACTGAAGGGGCACAGAAGGAAAAAAAACTTTGTTTACCGTAAGATAAATTTCAAGCATGTGCTAAACGGGACTCGTGTGTTCTTAGGAGTTATCAGCGAGGAAGAGTGTAAAAGGCAAGGGTAATTTCTGTCTCGTTTCCCTTTGAAGAACACAGAGACAGAGCTTTAAAGTGTCCTAACATGTGGTTTCAATTCAAAGGCACTCCAATAAATAGTGCTCTAAATGTATGCCATCAGTTCCCATACCGTTCTAAATCTGATTTTCGATGTAAACTATCCAGCATATTTACCATTTCTCCTCCAAATAGTTTCCAGAGATGCAGGTGTTTGCCCGTGAAATATTCTCTGACACATCCTTTTGTGCCGCGCTCTGTAAACTATAGAAACGTGTTGGAGGCCTTTATCTCAGGCTTGGATCGCCACCAGCCTTGTTCACTCTTTTCAACCTGGTGGATTCTGTGGCTTCAGGGAGCTGTGTTTAAGGACTTGAACTTCTAATTCCCCTGCAGTTTAGCTCTCAAACCTGACATAACAAGTTCGTACTGTAGTTGCTGTAATTGCAGTGTCATGTCTTGTTCGGTGGTAATGATGTCAGTGGAATGCACCTGTAGGGAAATAATAAAATTGGACCATTATATCTGAGGAAGACAAACCATTCACTCCTGGTAGTGGTGGGCGGTATGATCAAATAACCACTTTTTTAAATTTACAGTAATAATATATATCAAATTATAGTGATTTTATTTTGTTTGTTTATTTTTTTAGTAAAAGTGTATTTACTTTTTAAAGTGTATGCTGTATCCATGCTGTTTAAAAGTATAATTATAATTTATTTTATTCAGCAAGGATGAATTAAATTGATTGAAAGTGACAGCAGATACTTTTACATTGTTGCAAAAAAATTGGTTTCAGATAAACTCTCTACTTATCAAAGAATCCTGATAAAATTATGTCAGTTTTTACAAATATATTTAGCAGCGCAACTGTTTTCAACAGTAATGGTAAGAGCAGCAAATCAACTTATTAGAATGATTTCTGAAGAATCATGTGACTGGAGTAATGGATGAGACATGTTTGAAGCTGTATCCATTTTTTTTTGTCACTTGCAGACAACATAAAACTATCCTGTACAGTGCACTCCAAAGATTTTATTTCTTTAAATCTGATATAATAATATCATTATAAACTTTACAAAACAAACTTTTAACATAAAATGTATAAACTGTATGAAACAAAGTATTTAAATATTTAAGATTCATTTCTAGCCACTGCTTCACTCAGATCAATTTCAATTTAGTCAGTACAATTCTGAGACAATGATCATGTGACTCGTTGTACATAAAGTTAGATGTTATTGCTTTCACTGAAGCAAAAGATGCTCTTGGGAACATTCTTAAACCATACTAGAGAATATAATAAAACTTTTATTCATTTATGGAATAAAGGTTCCACTCAAATTTCTAAATTATTTTTCGGCACTTACCTACGGTATCTATATCAACATTTTTACAATCAAGTGTATAGCGTCACACCGCCCAGTCGTCACACTTCCACTTTAAGTAATTTGACCAGACTCTTCTTGGAGAGTGTGGTTAAACAATGATACACTTTATAACAAGATAAATATGTTGGTTATTTCAGGAAGACAGCGTTTTACAACCTCTTGCACACTTCTGTCATAAAATGCTTTTACATTGGAGTTTTTTAGTTCCTATGAACAGGTCTTAGATTTCCTGCTTTAACTTTACATACTGTAAGCAGCTTACTTGGAACACTAGGAAGAATGTGACCCTTTTATCTGAGAAATCATATTTGTCTTAGTGTGTGTTCTTGCGATTAACCAATCAACATTGCCTGCCTTCATTTCTTGTGGCTCCAGATTGAATAGCCACATGGCATTTAGCCCATGAGCAAAGATGGCAAATTTAAATCACATACTTTTCAGACGCAGCAGCCGAGCCATTCAAATGAATGGGATTGCTAACAAATAGCTTTCTTCAGGTATTACAGACCACCTTTCATTTAGTTTGCTGACATGTTTGTGTAGAGAGAGAACGTGGTTGAAGTTCGCAAGATGACGGAAGTAAGCAAGACAGCTGAAATCACTTACAGCACCTTTTAAGCCTTGTTTATTTTACTTGTGGAAGAATGATCTTTTCCAATGTGACAAGGATTTATTTTCACCATCCTAACATTGGAACAAATTTCAATATTTAGAGCGGCTGAGGACAGTTGTATACATCCACCATGAAGCCCAGTGTAAATCAGAACATCTGGGAGGAACTGGGCTGTGAAGAAAACATCTCGAGCAGGGATTGGCCAGAGGAGCACTAACTTCACCACGCAGCCTCGGGCTCCGGGAAAAGCCGGGCTGTTTGATCATGACAGATTCACAACATCCTCAGCCCTTTTTTTCCAAATGAGTTTTCACTCGTGACTTGTTGTTAGATAATTTAACTTTACTATTCACTCTGTTGTCAAGGGTGAAGAAACTTCACTTAGATGTCAAAGGCAGCATAAGTATGTATTATTTTTCATATCTAATTGATCTTTATATTGAATGTGTGTGTCTTTACTAGCACTTTTTTATGCATCCAGAATAAAAGTAATAATTTCTTTAAAAAAAAAAAAAAAGGAACGAAAAAAGTATACTGACACCAAACATTTGAATCGTGGTATTGTTACAAAAAAATTCTATTTTAGATAAATGCTGTTCTTTTTAACTATTTATTCATAAAATAATCCTGAACAAAAATATCACATGTTTTAAAAAATATTAAGAAGCACAACTTGCAGACTGGAGTAATGAGGCTGAAAATTCAGCTTTGCATCACAGGAATAAACTACATTTTAAAGTATATTAAAATAGAAAAACATTATTTTAAATTTAAATAATATTTCACAATATTACTGTTTTTTTTTTCTGTATTTCTGTAATCAAATTAATGCAGCATTGATGAGCATAAGAAACTTAAAAAATAATTTAAAATTTTACGGATCCCAAACTTTCGAACGGCATCTATCTATCTATCTATCTATCTATCTATCTATCTATCTATCTATCTATCTATCTATCTATCTATCTATCTATCTATCTATCTATCTATCTATCTATCTATCTATCTATCTATCTATCTATCTATCTATCTATCTATCAAAACAATTTAAATTAAAATCCCTCAATAAAAGATGGGCAAAACAGATATAGATTTTCATCCCAGACCAAAATAATGTGTTTTTAAACAGTTTGACATCTCAGAGATAATACAGAAATGTCGTTTAGTTCACGTGCAGTGGAATTGGCTCCCAAGACAGTAACTTTGTCTGTTTCTAAAGTTTATTTCGAGTGTAGCCATAAACAAGTCTGAGGCCAAATCTCACAAATCCCTCAGACCAGAGGCATCAAGTCTGCATTCCAAAACAGTTGCTGTTCTCCACCTATGATAATTAGTCTAAAGAAGCATCAGTCCGTCTGTACCCTGTCACAGCAGATACCAAACATGGTTTAAAGCGAGTGATGAGACTGTCCAGGTGAAACCTGTGTGCTGCAGCAGTTTCTTTAAATACCATTCGTGTCTGTGTTCTGCAGCCATGGAGAGAGCTGTTTTCGTGACTGCAAGCGTTAGAATGTCCAAGTGTTTATTTCAGGACCGTTAACAATTCATACTTAACTGTTCCTGATGTCGTTTCGCTCTTTTACTGGCATCCGGAGCCTTATTCAGGCTTGCTTGTTAAGTTGCTCCTCACCTGCCAAAAGTGTTGAAACAATGTAAATACTGTATGTCTTTTGTCCTGGCAAAGGTCTTCTGCACTGTTTTTCAAATATTTGGGCTAAAACATTCAGATTCAGAAAATGCAGTCATTGTTCACGTGTATTTTTGCATTCATTTGTAAGTTGTTTTGGATAAATATGGAATCCTCTTTCCACTAAAGAAATAAATATACATTTTTTTTTTATATCACAATACTGTATCTTACAATTCTGACTTTTTTCTTAGAATTAAAAGTTTACATCTCAGAATTCTGACATTTTTTAGTTTACATCTTGCAATTCTGAGTTTTTTCTCAGAATTGTTTGTTTACATCTCGCAATTCTTGCTTTTTTACTTCTCGGAATTCTGAGTTTACATCTTGGAATTCTGGCTTTTTTCCCCTCAGAATTCTGAGTTTATGTCTCACAAATCTGGAATCTTGGAATTCTGACTTTTTTCTCAGAATCTTGTGTTTACATGTCACAATTCTTTTTTGTTTCCACCAAGACTTTTTATCTCACAATTCTGCCTTTTTTGCTCACAGCTGCAAGTTGATATTTCTCAGAATTGCAAGAAAAAAAAGTCAGAATTGTGAGATAAAAACTCACAGTTACTTTATTTTTTATTCCATGGTGGAATCAAAAAAGAGAATTCTGAGAAAAAAGTAAGAATTATGAGATAAAAAAATTAAATATTTTTCCGCATGGCAGAAACAAACTTCCATAGATATGATATCTATATCTGCTAAATGAATAAATATTAATGTGAAGGCCTTTAATGGACATTTACTCACCCTCAAGGTGAATAAAAATACAATGGAAGTCATCAACTGTTTGATTACCAGCATTCTTCAAAATATCTTTTATGTTCAACAAGAAACTCATAGAGGTTTAGAACGACATAAAGGTTTGTAAATGATGACAACATTTTCATTTTGGGGTGAACTATTCCTGTAAGTGATTGCATTTTACATGTTTTTAACAGATGAAAAAGCTTGAAATTTGTGATCTGTATTATACTAATAAATAAATTAAATTATAATGAAAAAGCTTGAATATATATAGATATATATATATTATATATATATATATATATAATAAAATAAGGTCTTGAAATGATGTGAAGAGTCTTTTTAGTCTGTACTCAAAGGGAAATATTTCAGCTTGTTCTTAGACCTCCTGACTCTGGTCAGAAGATCCAGCACATCTGTTTTAGATTGAAATAGCCTGACAGAAGCGGTCAGATTTAGGTATCTTTGCCTTCATGCCTGCTATTTCTCCATAGTTACTCAATAGCAGTAATTGGCAAGCTTACACCTCTACACAGAAAACAGGAAGGGTGTCGAGAAAATTGGACAGTTGACAGTTGGTCTAAATTGCCTGCTATTATGCTTTTTAAGACAGCTTCTGCTAAATAATGTCCAGAGGCCAAACAAGAGAAAATCTCAGGCTCTGGATTCCAAGCAAGCCGGAGCTAGCCGACAGCATGCAATCCTACAGAAGCATTCACATGGCCAGGAGCATCAATCCACTGCAGTGATACCTTCTCAATTATAGTTGTGGGTTAGATAGCTGACTGTCAGTTTGTGCAAGGAAATGTACTAAAACAACATGAGTAATAAGACTTAAGGCATTGGTGAAGTATTTGAATGGATTCCCACACAAAAGCATTTCCTATGTAGTTACTCCATCTACTCCATGATTTTGGCAGCTCTTACAAACAATTTGATTAGGCCACGCCCATACGAAGTGAAATCATGCATGATAATCAGGTCTCAGGTGTGAAATAGTATCTGATGGAATTGAAATAATGTCAATAATAATAATGTAAAATGAAAAATATTAATAATTTTATAAAAATATGTTTTTGCAAATAATTCATGAAAAAAATTTTTTTTAAATAAAAATATTTAATGTAGGGTTATCATGGAGTTTTGTCAATCATAAATCATGAATTTTAAATATTTTACCATTTTAAATGTTTTTTATATGGTAACCATTTATAATGTTAAATTAAAAATAAATTTGTATAATAATAATAATAATAAAAATAGCATAATATATCTATAAAAATTAAAATGTTATATAAATTTAAATGAGTTTTTAAATAAGTAATAACTTGTAAATGTTTTGAGTATTTTACCATTTTAAATTGTTTCTTATATAGTAAACAATTACAATGATTAAAAAAAAAATTCTTAAACCTTTTTCATTTTTAAAAAAAAAATGTTATTAAAAAATATTAATAAATGTAGGACTCTCATGAATGAGAATTTGTCTCTGGTATAAAAATAGTGTGTGATGTAATGTGTTTCTTATATGTTACATAAAATGACTGTAAATGAAAATGAAACAGAAATATGTTTAGACACTTTGTTTTTCTGATGGATTTGTAAATTGATTTGTATATGGGAAAAATTATCATATTAAGTAAAAAAAAATATTTTTCTGAAAGTTTTTCTAATAATAATAACAATAATAATAATTAAACAATAATAATAATAATAATAATAATAATATTAATAATAAATCATTAATTATAATAATTAATAAACAAGATCTTCATGTAGTCTCGGGTTAAGTATCTGATAGAAATCTGAAGTGAAAAAATAATTTTTATTTGTGTACTCAAGCTCAGTTTAAAACACATATTACATTTATACAAATCATGTCAAAGAGGGCAGCACAGGTAAGTAACTAAATGAATTCAAGTGTGTGAAGAAAAATAAATATTCATAATATAAATTACTTAAACACATATTTTATAATGAACTTTTTTAATGGTCTCAAAGTTTAACAAATGTAGCCCCTACTCTTACATGATATGATTTCAGTCAGTCATGTTATTTTTGGCAATTTTTAAAAATGCGTTCTCATACTTTTATGCACTGAAATGGTTTTGGATCATCTTTTCAGGTTTTTTTAATTTAGAAAGCTTGACAGGAACTGTCTGTTGTGCATGTAAATAAACATTAGATCACAGTTGTAGTTTTTTTCTGTCCTGCAGTCTTTGTTGCTTAGATGTGGCTTCTACACAGAGTAAAAATCAGCAAATTTAGCCATAACTCATAACACAGTGAGGGGGGGGGCTGCACAGCGCTGTCCCAAACGCCAGCGCTCGCATTGTTGTCCAAGTAAATGATGTAACTTCTGTTTCTCATTGAGGGAATTTGTTGAAATAGTTAAATTACACAGCTGGTGGTTTGGAGAAGTGCAGAGGAGATGTGAGTAATATTTTAGATTGATGTCTTCATATTTCAGCACTCAGACTCTTTCTCTTGTGGGAAAAGTCAACCAGTTTTCTTTACTCTGAAAACAAAAGAGAGTCTCAGCTGTGTTTTCGGAAAGGAAACAGAAGATAATCATTATGAGACCATTGATGCATTTGAAATGTTTTCTGTTCACCCACATGTTAATTTTATGCACGGAAACCATCTATCAATCCAGCAGCCGTTAATGAGTGACCAATATTTTTACAGATGCCATTTACTGAATGTCTGTTTTTATTGTTTTGACATTGTTCGTACTTTTATATACATGTTGTATTTTTCTTTGGAACTGCTCTTAGGTTAACTTTAACTAATAGATTAACAGGGGATTAACAAAATGGATATCCTGAGAGAGTTTCGGGTCAGTAGACACCCTGTCAGGCCAGGGCTGTGTCTTCTTAGTCTGTAAAAATAGGGCACAATGTAGGCCTATTGTGTTAATATGAAGGAAATCTCCTTAATGATTTTTCACAGGGTGTTTCTCACATATTTTGAATTATGCATAGTATTATTTTTTTATTTTTTTATTTTTTATCACCGATTGTGTTTTATGCAATCATACACATTTGGTTTTCTGTGATGTACTGAATAGTGTTGTGAATTTACAACATCTCCACAGTAACGTTATCTGGTTGGCTGATTTGGATTAGGTTCTGTCTAAATGATTTGTGATAGTCCTGGAAGCATCATATAGCATTGGTCAAGAGTTATAAACAAGTGAGCAATGTTTTGGAATGTATGTCCTCATTTTCCAGCAAAAATGCATTTAGAAATTTACATCTGCGACGGAGTTACATTACAGCCAATGTTGCAATAGTTTTCATTATATGTAAATTATAATGTAAATTCCAATACATATTTTAATAAATTGTTAGATGTAAATAGTTTCTGTTAATATTCAATGAAAAATAGACATATTTTTAGAAATATATTTTATATATATTTTTATTGCATAGTGTATATATATATATATATATATATATATATATATATATATATCTATATATATATATATATATATATATATATATATACATATACAGTACAGGTCAAAAGTTTGGAAACATTACTATTTTTAATGTTTTTGAAAGAAGTTTTCTTCTGCTCATCAAGCCTGCATTTATTTGATTTCAAATCATACAGATCCAAAACTTAATAGTTTAGAAACAATCAGTGTATACAATATGACACGTCTCAGGTATGTATTACAATGATTAAAATAATTAGTTGGTTTAGAATTTAGATGTTTTTTTGAGTAAAGACTCAGCTGTTTTGAGAAATTTATCCAGGAAAAATTGAGAGTATTTGAAAACTGAATCTTTTGGGATGGCAACACAAGTTCACTGCAGAGCGAACTTCTGGAGGGTTAGGAACTAGTGAGTTTAGGTAATCACAGTGGGTCGTTTTGTATGCATTACCTGAATTTAGTATATTTGATCATTCAGAAAAAAAAATATGATATATTATTACAATTTAAAATAATGTTTTTAAATTTATTATACATTATCATTTATTTCTGTTGCAAAAGCTGAATTTTTAGGATCATTATCTGATTCTTTTAGAAATCATTTAATAGATGTTCATTATCAAAGTTGGAAACAGTTCTGCTGCTTAATATTTTTTCAGAACAGTGATACTTTTTTGATACTTTGATGAATAAAAAGTAAATAAAAAAAAGAAGCTATGTTTTTTAAAATATAAATATTTTGTAATAACAATATACACTACTGGTCAGTAATTTGGGGTCAGTAATTTTTCTTTCTTTCTTTTTTTAAATAAAATCAATACTTTTATTTAGCAAGGATTTGTTAAATTGATAAAAAGTGATAGTAAAGAAAAATATATTATTAGAATATATATTATTAGAATTTTTTTTATTTTGAATAAATGCAGTACCTTTTTAACCTTTTATTCATCAAATATATTAGACAGCAGAACTGTTTCCAACACTCATAATAAATCAGAATATAAAAATGATTTCTAAATGATCATGTGATAGACTGGATGTACATGTGACACTGAAGGCTGGAGTAATGATGCTGAAAATTCAGCTTTGCATCACAGGAATAAATTTTTTTTTTTTAAGTATATTCAAATAGAAAAAACTATTATTTTAAGTTGTAATAATATTTCACAATATTACTGTTTTTTTTCTGTATTTTTGATCAAATAAATGCAGGCTTGATGAGCAGAAGAGACTTCTTTCAAAAACATTAAAAATAGTAATGTTTCCAAACTTTTGACCTGTACTGTATATATATATATATATATATATATATATATATATATATATATATATATATATATATATATATATATATATATATATATATATAAATATAAATTCATAATTACACCACCATTCAAAAGTAAGTCTCTTATGCTCACTAAGGCTGCAAAAATATAGTAAAAGCATTAATATTATTAAATATTATTACAGTTTAAAATAACCATTAAAATGTAATTACAATTTTAAAGTGCAGTTTATTTCTGTAATGCAAAGCTGAATTTTCAGCATCATTACTCCAATCTTCAGTTTCACATGATCTTTTAGAAACCATTCTAATATGCTCAATTGGTGATCAAGAAGCATTTCTTATTAACTTTGATGAACAGAAAGTTTAAAACATAGAAATAGAAATGTCTTATAACATTATAAATGTCTTTGAGTCATCTGATTGCTGGATAAAAGTATTAATTTCTTACAAAAAAATAAATAAATAAATAAACTTTGAATGATCGTGCATGTAATTAAATAATTAATAATTTTTGAAAATAAAAGAATTGTTAGGGAAAGCAACAATCTGAACTAACTACCTGACTGTGTCAGTGAACAAAAAAATATATTCATTGTTGAGTCCTGCTTCTTTTGAGTCTCTCTCTTTATGTGATTCTCTGGAGCTTGTATAAACTTGATAAATAGATTTTGACTTGACTAGACTTTAACTGTCATATCTGTTCATCACTGCAAAGAGACAAAATGTAAGCGTTTTAGGCGGTCCTGGGAAAGGCCTGAGCATCTGTCTGATACAATAGCCTGAGCCTTACACTGTGTACCACACACATACAGCCTCTGGCTACTCACTCTGGCAGAGGAAGTGATGTGTGTGCATTCCAATGTGATGACCCGTCCTCACAGGAAGAGCAGGTACTTCATCTTGATCATGTTGACCTGCTGGGTGGCTGTTTGCAGAACACTATGCACTGCTGTGTGCATTCAACTGTACTGTAGGACTTTTTAACTGAATTAAAACTTGTGTTCATAGTATGTTATTCAGTATTTACAGTCTATGTAATATTTTTTTTTATCCTTTTGACATATTCAAGATGTCAAGGTTATTTCACTTTTAATTAAGGGTCTGTATACCCATATATCTCATATATAAAGGAATAGTTAACCCAAAAATGAAAAGTTGCTGAATCTTTACTCACCCTCAGACCATCCAAGATGTAGAAGAGTTTGTTTCTTCATCAGAACAAACTTGGAGAATTGAGTCCAACCAGCTGATAAAAACCATCACAACAATTCACAAGTAATCCACACCACTCCAGTCCATCAATTAATGTCTTATGAAGTGAAAATCTTAGTGTTTGTAAGAAACAAAACCATCATTAAGATGTTTGTTAACTTCAGACCGTCACTTCCAGCTAAAATGTGAGCTCTCTATCCGTAATATGTGACCCTGGACCACAAAACCTTAAGTGTAAACTGTTCAAAATTGAGATTTATACTCTGAAAGCTGAATAAATAAGCTTTCCATTGATGTATGGTTTGTTAGGATAGGACAATATTTGTTTGAGATACAACTATTTGAATATCTGGAATCTGAGGGTGCAAAAAATCTAAATCGCCTTTAAAGTTGTCCAGATGAAGTCCTTAGCTATGCATATTACTAATCAAAAATGAAGTTTAGATATATTTACGGAAGGAAATTTACAAAATATCTTCATGGAACATGATCTTTACTTAATATCCTAATGATTTTTGGTATAAGAGAAAAATCTATAATTTTGACCCATACAATGTATTTTTGGCTATTGCAATAAATATACCTCAGCGACTTAAGACTGGACCCTTTGTGGTCCAGGGTCACATATTGCTTTCTCCAGTGAAATTGCAGTGCTTGCAAATGAAAACAACGGGTCAACGGGTCAGAAGAGACAGTTTAAGATAAAACGTCTTAATGATGAATTTGTTTCTTACAAACATGCAGCTTTACACTTTAAAAGATGTTAATTGATAGTGGTGTGGATTACTTGTGGATTATTGTGATGTTTTTATCAGCTGTTTGGACTCTTGTTCTGACGGCACCCATTCACTGCAGAGGATCCACTGGTGAGCAAGTGATGCTACATTTCACCAAATCTGTTCCGATGAATAGACAAACACATCAACATATTGGATGGCCTGAGGGTGAGTTAATTCAAAGCAAATTATTATTTTCTGGTGAACTATTCCTTTAATTATGTATGTACAATTATGATGAATATTTATGATAACCCTAACACTAACGTGGGCATGGATTTTAAGCCTGGATTTTTTCATTAGAAAAGTATTATCACACCTCGTCAGTGAGCTGCATGATATCTGTTATGTCTGGAGCACAAATGGTGTTACTTACCGAAGTTTAAAACTTAGGGTCAGGGGTTTGATCATGTTTCACATGTAAGTCATACATGTTTGTTTATGTCTAGTGGAGATGAGATATGGAAATCTTTGTATAATTGCTAACAGGGTGTTTATGTGATGGTACAATAATGTCCAGTTCTATATCCAGAGCTGATTATATGACCCCATCTGGATTCATCATCATCTGTTGTCAGTAACACAAGCGATAAGTCTTTGACACCATCTCATAACAGACCTCATGCAGTCAGCCATCTGGATGTGTGTATGTGAGTGTGCTTGTGTGCATTATGTGCATGGTTGCTTGTATTAACAATCATAAATTTGTCAGGGAAACATTGATAAACTATATTGGTGGCATTGAAATCACCGCAGTCATTAATTTTAATTGCTGTCCAGCCAGCTTTGTCATTGTGGCCAAGCGGCCTAAATAAATGTTCTTTATATCCTAACAAGTTTCCTTCTGAAATTATACAACTCATACTAATATTGTATATGACTTTCTCCTGGCAGATGATCAAACAAATGGAAAATGTTGTAGACTTACATTGAAGAAAGAGCTGGAGCCATAAAATAATAGAGACTAGGGCTATTATTACAAAGCTACTTGGTTTATATATATATGTAGGCCTATGCATGTATGTGTATGTGTATGTGTGTGTATATGTGTGTGTGTGTGTGTGTGTGTGTGTGTATATGTGTGTGTGAGTGTGACCCTTGTAAAAACCCAAAAAAAGAAATCGTATAGTCACACAGATATATTTGTAGCAGTAGCCAACAATATACTAGTATGGGTCATAAATGATTGATATATTTTTCTTTTATTGCCAAAAATTAATTAGGATTTAAGTAAACAATAAATACATTTCCATGAAGATTCATTTTAAATTTTTAAAGTAATATATCATTTGTAGCTAAAAAAATTAAATTGGAAAACTTTGTGTGGGTGTGTGTGTGTGTGACCCTGGACCTCAAATTTAGATTTTTTTTGCACACCCTTATATTTGTTCAGATTTCCAAATAGTTTTGTATCTTGGCCAAATATTGTCCTGTTTTTATGCCAAAAATCATTAGGATTTTAAAAAGATCATGCATGGGTTATTTCAACCCAACTTTGGGTCAAATTTGGACTAATTAATTCTTTTGGGACAAAATTAAATGTGAAAATTTCAATATTTATGGTTTTTTTAGCACCCATATTTCAGACCCAAAGTTGGGTTGGCCCAACAACCCAGCATTGTTTAAGAGTGTATATTGTCCTGTTCTAACAAACCATACATCAATGGAAAGCGTATAAATCTCAATTTCAAAAAATTGACACTTATGACTGTGGTCCAGGGACACACACACACACACACACACACACACACACACACACACTATAAACTATTTTGTGTGTGTGTGTGTGTAAAATATATACTAGAATATGAGGAAAAATGCAAAAAAAAAATGCAAAAAAAAAAAAAAAAACATCTTCACTGTCATTCGTATACAGTTAGGTTGAGTTCATTTGTTTGCCACTGTGAATTGAACCCATGCCTTTTCATCTAGGTATATTTCATACTTTGAAGATAAGTTTAATCTGACTAGCTTCTTTTTGGCAGGAAGGTCCGAACATGCCCGCTGTTTCACCTCATCCTAAATGGCAATGATTCTCATTTTACATAATGCCATGTGACAGCTTCTAGTGAAGCTATGTAGACTGTAGCATAAGTCTTCAGTGTGCATTAAAGGGGATGCTGCCTGTGCATGGACTTCTAGTCCACAGGCCCAGGGCCAGCACAAAGCCACGCTTCATCCCTGAGCTCTGCCACACATGAGTGCTTAAAGAAAGCTGCCCTCCAGGAATCCATAGCCCTGTGGAGGCTGCAGATAAGGCTGTGCATATGTGTGCTTCGGAGGAGCTCACGTTACACACTGAAACCCTTGCCACCCAGGAACTGTTACCATATGAAAGCAGACTGTTTTGAAAGGAGAGCACCGCCTGGCTCTGCTCTTTGTGTCAGCGTGATAACATCGGCTATGCCAGACGGAATGTGTTAAATTGTCTCTATCACAGCTAATGAGTTTGAGGTCAGTGGCTGAGGATTTCTTAGACCACCTCCACAAGCCACACAGAAAGGCTGCGATCCAAAGCAATTTACTGGAGGTTTGTGTATGTTGTGGCAGTCGGATGGTTTGAGTGTGGGGTGTATGTTGATGTGTGTCACATTTGGGTTTTGGTCTGTCTTGTTTGTCTACGCGTGTCACGCTCAAGCAGTAATTTGACAGTGATTACTACATCATTCATTGAAGATGCCATTTATCCGCTGAAACATAGTCTGAAATGTGCATTTTTCTCCCAGCATTTCACCAATGGAAGGAATGCGTTTGGACGGATGAGGTGTTTCTCCATGTAGGAAAGAAACAGGAGATCTGTTTAATACGACAAATGTTTTTCCTTGACGGCAGCGAGATGTCAATTTTAGATGTTTGTCTTCAGAAAAAGGCCTAATCTAACATATCTCCCCTCCTGGGTCTGGTGAATCATTTTTTGTAAATCCGTCTGAATGAATCGATTCACTAGAGTACAACGCTGCATGAGTGATACGCATGCGGTAAATGGCAATTATGTGAAATTACAGCTTGCTTCATACTTTTCTGTACCTCTCTGCAGAGGAGCTGGAAGCAGAAGATGCCACGCTGGTCGATACATGTACCATGAGGAGCACAGAGGAGCTACGCTAAAGACAGACGGGAGAAAACAGTTCACCTGGACACATTTCACAGGTAAACATAATCTTTTTTCCTCTTAAACACAAGATTACCTGTGTAAAGCACAGATATAAACCTATTTTCAGTATTAAAAAGTCAAAGCTATGCTATGCTAGTTTGCGGAGGTTCAGGTTGTGCTGATACACATGTATGAGGGATTTCTACTGCTTGAATAGCTGTCAGTTAATGCTATATAGTCCTGGCTCCCAGATTCAAAAAAAAGTACCAAAAAGTTCTTTGGACAGTAATTTGGATACAGTACCATGGTACTACCATAGTTTTGGAGTGTACAGCTAATGCTAAAGAATTACAGTAAAATTTGTATAGTTTATAGATATGGTAATCATTCGATATTATGGTACATACCAAATATATTACCAATCTGATATCACTGTACAACAATAATGTCAAAATATCCAGTTGAAGAGACTATAAAACATTCTCTTGTTGAGTATTTTTGTTAAAATATTTATTATATTAGATAATCGATTCATAAAAGTGTTTAACTAGGTTTTATATACCAAGTAACACAGAAGATTAAAAATAATGTTATCAGAAAGTAATGATATTAATTTAGATTAGGTGTGACATATGACCATCGGTATCTGAAAATATTTTATATGTATATATATATATATATATATATATATACACTTTTTATATATGTGTGTGTGTGTGTGTGTGTGTGTGTGTTTGTGTGTGTGTTTTTTTTTTTTTTTATATATATACTGAACATTTTAATATAATTATATAAAATATTTTAATGTTAATGT
This sequence comes from Cyprinus carpio, assembly GCF_018340385.1. Taxonomy (NCBI): domain Eukaryota; kingdom Metazoa; phylum Chordata; class Actinopteri; order Cypriniformes; family Cyprinidae; genus Cyprinus; species Cyprinus carpio. The sequence continues at coordinate 25,456,753 of NC_056602.1, read as the reverse complement.
TTTTAATGTGTGTGTGTGTATATATATATATATATACATATATATATATATATATATATATATATATATATATATATATATATATATATATATATAGGAAAATATTAAGTAGAAACCAATTTAATATTATTATCTAAAATATTTTAGTATTAAGTATTTTAATATAAATATGATTATTTTAAATATATGAATCAGCTAGTATTACAAGCAGATAATACTCTTGTTTAACAGAATGAAACGAACAGTTTAACAGAAAAAAATACTAACAGTTATTCTGTTGTATATTATAATGTTTTAATGCCTGATTACGCTACTTCAAAAGAAAATGAAATTAAGAAAAAAAGTTTGGAGCTTTATTGAGCTTTTTTTAAATTGTGTAAATCTACAGATTTCAACTATCATATTATCTACCATTCTTTGGCTGTATACATATCTGTATATATATCAGCCAAAGAAATGTAAAGAAATCTGGCATCATATTTGTTTGTATGTTATTGCGTGTGATGAAATCTAACGTTAATCTATGCCATACTCAGGTCACGTTGAGCCCATGCGGTGGTCCATGCTAGCCCTGCTGCTCTTGTCCTGCAGCCAGATGTTTGCCCAGCGCCCAGGTGACATCTGTCCACAAAACACCGGCCATGGACAGCATGATGTCACGGCAAACCCTGTGCCGACTGTGGATCCTAAACTCTTCAACAAGAGACGGTACCGCTCACCCCGGGTTCTGTTCAGTGAACATCCCCCCGACTCAGAGCTCGCTGGGCACCAGATGAGGAGCAGGACGAAGAGAAAGGCAGGAGCACCTCAACACCGCGGAGTTTACTCCGTCTGCGAGAGCATTAGCACTTGGGAGGGAAATAAAACCAAAGCTACGGACATCTCGGGCAACGAGGTCACCGTCTTGCCCGACGTAATCATCAACAACTCCAAGAAAAAGCAGTACTTTTTTGAGACGACGTGCAGCAGCGGGCGGACTGGAGGATCCGGGTGTTTGGGAATCGATGCACGCCATTGGAACTCGTACTGCACCAATTCACACACGTTTGTGCGAGCGCTGACTTCATTCAAGAACCTGGTGGCATGGAGACTCATAAGAATCAATGTAGCTTGTGTGTGTGTGCTGAGCCGAAAGTCTTGGAGACAATGACAAACTGGCTGCTTTTCAACATGCCAACACCAGCCTAATGATATCAAACTCATATTCCTCTCTGTGATGGTGGACATTTTCCTTGTGCAAACCATTAATGACAACTTCTTACATAAAACAGACCATCTAAGGAGGACACTACAATGGACTTTTTTCAGTTCTTTTTTAAGTCTTGTTAAGATAATTGTTTTCATTTGCAGCATTACGAGAACATGTACATACATTGTTGTGTGTGGTAATTGTTATTTATTAAACCGCATCATTATTGTCTAGTTGATTTGGTGCATATTAGGAGATGAGGTCATTTTAAATGAACATATGTCATCATTTACTCATTCTTGGAATCCTCAGTGTCTGTTCATTACAGCTGCATTGACCTTTTGCCATTTTTTGGTTCTGTAGAAGAAATAAAGTCATACGGGTTTGGAACGACATTAAAGTGAGTAAATGATGACAGAAATTTTACTTTTGGAGGAACTTATTGTCGATGTGAATTTAAAAGTAACCTAATTTACTAACTAACACATGTTCCTGGTATTATTGATTGGCGCACATTATTCCAAAGAAAAAAAAAATGACTGAATGACTTTTATTTTTGGCTGATGTCACTAAGCCCCTCAAACCAATTGTCAACAAATTTCCACAGACAGCTTGTCAGTCAGTCACACATGGTTTAAAAAGTCCTGGGCCCAGTTGCAAGAAGTGTATTGTCAAGGGTTTTCTTAACCTTAGGGGCTTCTTACAGACGTCTACTGGCCTACATGTTCTTGTTAAATATCTTGACTCTGAAATATATCATCTTATCAAATTAAAATGGTTTGGAAATGGTAAAACAAATCTGTTTCATGTTGACCTAAGCTCTTTCGACAGCATATGTGCTGTTGGTTACCACAGAAGATAATTTGACGTGAAAAATAAATATGAAAAAAAAAGAGTTGTTTTTTTCCATAGTGCACTTACTGAAGTCTAGTAGACAAGCATGAATAAATACTTACAAGGATAGTTCACCCCCCAAAAATTATTTAGTTACACTAGATTTATTCTAATGCTGTATGAACTTCTTTTTTGAAGGGGGAAAAACACCCAAACGTTGCATGTTAGCATGAAACACTAAATGGTTTAATAGAATTGCTTATCAACCAACTAAAAAAAGTTAAATCCAATTACCTTCACTTGGTATTTGCTCAAGAATACCAATTAAAAACATGGAATGAAACCAGAATAACCAGAGGTTTATCGATCTAGAAAAATAGATCAATTTTACAGGTCAAATAAACTTAAGTTATAACATAAGTGACCTTTATTTTTTTTGCTTTTAAATGCTGGCACACTTGGCGTCCAATGTAATCGCATTACTATAAATATTTCACATTGTCCAGATTATTTTCTGTGGCCATCAACAGCATGCCATACGGTTGACAGAGCCAAATCAAGAATATTCCTTTAAATATTTTCCATTGTGCTGTAAGCCAAAAAAAGCCATTGAACTTTACAGAACAACCTCAGTTAAAGCTTTCGGGAATTAGTTGGGTTTTTTTCTGGTTTTGATGTTAAAAAAAGCCGTGACTCAGACACGACCTCCAGCCATGTGGCAGAAAAACTAAACGGTCAGGGCAAATTTTGTCAGACACTTTAAGTAAGCCGGAGAGTTTGTTGAAACTGACCGACCTCACATCTCAACAGATGTGCCTCACACACATGGAAACGGACCTACGCTGGAATGCATTAGACGTTCCCCTTCCAGACTAGAGGCTTCCACGTAATGCCTAGAGAACTGGCCTTGACAGTGAAAATCGTTAAAAAAGCAATTCTAACAACCACAAACAGGTGTGTCATCCCAATCAGACTTTGAATACATTTGTTTAGGCAGAATGTGGAAGTCTTAAAAAACAGATGGTGAGACCCACCTCAGGTTTGATTGTGTAAACAGAGGAAGATCACATGCCAAAGGTCAGGTGCACGGCCAAATGATGAGGTCATGTCTGGAAGCCTGAAAGCCACAGGTCTGCAAGGTCAGACGTCAAAGTTCGGGTGGAATAATCAACAGGATTGTTAGGTTTATGTCACATAAACCATTAGGTCCTTCATCAGCACTTGTTTGTTTAGGGATATATTTAAAAAAAAAAGAGTCACTTTCACACAACCATTTGCTCTCATTAGAAGAGGATGTTTTGTGGTCAACAGTTATTTCAAACAGCTCTGTGTACTCAGATGAAGAATGAGAGAGAATTTTCCTCAAGCTCATGTTAATGGAACAAACAAGCTTGTCTCTAATTGTTTGTAGGACAGCTCCCTATGGAGAGTCTGTTGTGACAAATCCAAAAGAGCCCCTTTTGTTTAATTCACAGAGAATATTAACGAGATTAATGAACTGTGGACGGTAGGCTACTGACACACTGAGGAGATTTCAAACAAGGCCACGGCCGCCCCTCCGTGTGCGTGCTACAAGGATTTATCGTCTTCAGAAAGGCTGAAGATTCCTTAATCACATTCACATAAAAGTCTCAACTCTTAATCGAGAGATAACAGTGAATTAATGTATCTAAAGCGATGAGTTGTGCAGTAAACAGCGTGGACGGACCAATTCAAAAACAAACAACAGTCGCCCTCTAGTGGTTGATTCCTAAATCTACAACGGATGAAGCCATTAGGTCGATTTAATGGTGCCATTCTCTTCTGTTATAGTATGAATGAGTCCCTTTTTTTGTTGCAAAAATAAGATTTCAGATGTCATTTCACTTGCCATTTGGCCCGTTGTTGTACAATATTGACAGTACACGTGTTTTTAGTATACATTTTTTTTTCACTAGAGGGCGCACTGCTATTACAATCTTACTCTATGTTGTTTAAATTAATGTAACATAATTAATTGCTCATATACTAAATATATTAAATATCACATGTCCTGATTTTATTGCAGCAAGGCCGTTCATTCAAAGGTTTACTTGATTCATAGGAAAACATTTTCTTGACTAGACCTGAGATAACAATATATATATATATGTTTACTTGATTCATAGGATATATATATATATATATATAATATATTGATAATATATAATTAGCATTTCCACTTTTAAATAATTAGAGATTCATACAATAATATTCATAAAAATAAAAATAAAATAAAATAATAAAAATAAAACAATTATAAAATAAAGCAATATATAAAACATTACTACTATGTCTGTGTAATTGTAAAATATTTATTATTATTCTTTTTAGATTCATGTCAGTGTCTAAATCCTAAATAAGTCTACACTGTGTCCTGGATGTATTTGAAAACCATATTTAGATTTTGCTGGCTGTATAATCATGCACTCAGATGATGGTCAATGCCGGTAGGGTTACTCAAACATTATGTTTTGGTCATTGTACTTTGAGAGATATGGTTGTGTTTTGACATCATTGTATTAAAGCATTAAAGTTTATACAAAACAGTTAAGGTCAAAGACTACTACCAAAGTAAATATAGCCTAACTATATAATTAATGTATAATATAGAGGCTGGGTTTTACTTGTAAAAATACACAAACACTCGTGGGTTTGAATAAATACAGTCTCTCCTGAAAATGTGAGAAAGATTATCTCAAGATTGTATAATTAAAATGTGAGTAGTGTTTTTGAATAAATACAGTCTCTCCTGAAAATGTGAGAAAGATTAAGTGATTGTGTCTGATGTATAGTGCAGTGAGACAAATGAAAGAGACTCAATAATGAATACCCTCATGTCTGACCACATTTCGTTCAAATAATGCCTGAAAGCAATTCTGAAAACTGGAAAAACAATGTAAAAGATTATCTCAAGATTAAGATTATTCTTTCTATAAAAACCTCTTTGCACATATGTATTTTCATGTTAAAATATTAAAAAGTTTATAGTAATTTTAAAATTTAAAATAGTTTAAAATTAAAATATTTAATAGTTAAAATATTTAAAAATTTTTATTCAAATTATAATATAATATTATATATATATATATATATATATATACATATATATATACATACATACATACATATATTAGTGCTGTCAAACGATTAATCGTGATTAATCGCATCCAAAATAAATGTTTTTGTTTACATAATATATGTGTGTATACTGTGTATATTTATTAAGTATATATAAATACAAACACATGCATATAACACATATTTAGGAAAAATACGTTATGTTTTATATATTAAATATGTTTATATATATAATATAAAATATAAGACTAAATATATAAATACATATACATATAAATATTTTTTAAAATATATACTGTATATGTGTGTATATATATATATATATAAATAATAAATATACACAGCACACACATAAGTTATATTATATAAACAAAAACTTTTATTTTGAATGCGATTAATCGCGATATATAATAGGATTTTAAAAATAGGCCTATCTATCTATCTATCTATCTATCTATCTATCTATCTATCTATCTATCTATCTATCTATCTATCGTTTTACCATCCTGTTAATTATAATTATTTCTGTTTATTTTCTAATTTTTAAATTCACAACAAAATTAAATCTGGTAATTTCATTTTGTTTTTAAATGGGTATCTATCTATCTATCTATCTATCTATCTATCTATCTATCTATCTATCTATCTATCTATCTATCTATCTTAAAATAGATTAATATATATTTGTAGTAAAGACACTGAGGTCTTAGGAAAACGCGGGAAATTGTCCATGTCCTTCTGGACCAATGGGCGGTGCTGATCCGCGCGCGCGCTCAAACCATAGGCTCACACACACAGCGAAGTGCGACAGATGCTCTTGAAGTGCGGCGCAAGTGTTGACGGTCCGCGTGTGGATTCTTTTTAAATAATATTCCTGACCTACATATTTGCGCAAACATTTTGGTCGAAACGGCGAGCGCGCGGAACGAAACGGCAGGCAGAATGAGCAAAGTCCAGGGCGGAATGAAATGTGTCAAATACCTGCTGTTCGTCTTCAACTTCATATTCTGGGTAAGTGCTGATGATATCTGAGTGATGATGTCACGCATGCATGCTTTGATTAAGAGTGAAATGCACGAAGGCAAATGTACTTACATTTGTTGTCACCATACAGTCTATGGTTGTCACCTGTTTGTCCTGGAGTTGCTCAACATTTGTATGATGCTCTTTCTGTTTGAGCGCAAAAATGTGGCATTGTGCAGCTTTCTGTGGACTCTGGGATGCAGATGATTTTGTAAAGTACAAGTAGGTGACAGATGTCAAGTGTTTCAAATCTAGTAAGCTTCCTGCCTGCACATTTTTACTTTCTCTCTCTCTCTCTGTCTCTCTCTCTCTCTCTCTCTCTCCAAAACTCTCTGGAGATTTGCAGTGGAGAATATTGCACTGTGTGTTACCTACAAATAGTTTTGTTTCTAAGTTCAATATGTCTGTTTCATCACCCTGTATTTTTTGTTTTTTGTATGAGACTGTGTTTCATGTTTTTGCTGAATGTTCTAGGCTAGTACCACTGTTTACAGTATTGGAAAGAATACTTGGGAGATTTTTTTTTTTTTTTTTTTTTGGAGGAAAGTATTCAAAAACACACGAAGAACAGTGTATTTTGGCAAATTTTATAGTTGTACAAGCTAAATTAGCCATTTGGAAGACCTGTAGAATGGCTGTTGAGGGGAAAAACATTAATCCACTGCTGATTTTTACTGCTTTGGTTGAATCGAGGATCAGGATGGAACATAAATTTTATCAAATTACAAAGAATTTACTTGAATTTGAGTTTAAATGGTGTGTGAATGGTGCTTTATTGTCAGTATGTGAAGATGAAACTATAGTGTTTAACTGGTAATGTTTGTTTGTTAATTTTTATTTTGTATGTATTTAATATATAAATTAATTAATTAATTAGTTTATTATATATGTATATATCTTACATGGTTTTGGGGTTTGTCTCTGCATATATGCATGTTGTGACTGTGTCTGAATGGGTAGAACATATTGTACTTTAGCGGTTTAGTAAATGTTTAAATAAAGAATTGTAAAATTCAAATTCTCTCTCTCTCTCTCTCTCTCTGTGTGTCTCTCTCTCTATATTAGTGCTGTCAAACGATTGACATCCAAAATAAATGTTTTTGTTTACATAGTATATGTGTGTGTACTGTGTATATTTATTATGCATATATAAATACACACACATGGATGTATATATTTCAGAAAAATATGTTATGTTTATATATTAAATATATATATTATTTTAATTATTATTAATGTAAAATGTAAATATTCTCAAAATATATACCGTATGTATGTGTATTTATATTTACATAATAAATATACACAGCACACATATATTACGTAAACAAACTTATTTTGGATGCGATTAATTGTGATTAATCGTTTGTTATTATATATATATATATATATATATATATATATATATACACACACACACATACACATATATACATTATTGGCTTTTCATCAAAATGCAAGTAGTAAAAAAGTTAAAACTCAATTAAAATAAAAACAATTTTTATACTAAAATCTATTTTCATTAGTTTACTCTTGATTGAATGGACTCTAGTGTGGTTTTATTGTGTTCACTAAGGCTGGCCACACACTATACAATTTTAAGGCTGATTTGCGTCCCCGAACGATCGGGGGGTGTGGCCCAATTCGAGGCTTGTCGCAAACGATTTTTTGTAGAGGTCGACAATTGATCGGCCAGCCGATTAATCGGCTGATTTTTGGCATTTTTAAATGAATCCGCATCGGTCGATTGTGCTGCAAATTAGCTGATTTATAGGCAGGCACAGCGGTGGGCAGCTAAGCGTTGTTGCTGAACTCCCTCTGAGGATGCGTGAGAGACCTAGCAGCTCACACTCTGCAGCAGTGGCTTGTTCACACACAGCTTCTGCTAATGTCAAGGCAAAACAGCCCGTTTCGGAATTAGTTTTACCCGACTAGAATTGATGCCGGAAAGTTATCATATTCATAAGTGCAACAAGTCATCTGCATGTGAAAGTAGAAACACGTTCAATTCAGATGAAACTTCTGTGCTGATTATAACGTGCACGTAAACTTTCCTCATGAAATGTGTGTGTAGGTCCGACAATATCTTCCACGATGTCATCGCTCGTGGCCAGTGCACTCTTAAGCAGTTAGGAGCAGCAGGCTGTGTAATATGTGTGAAATCTTTTATTTTTGTTATCACTATGGCCATTTGACTTATAGCAGTGTCCAGTGTTTCCTATACATTGAGTTATTTGTGACGTCTTGTCACTATATCAATACTGCCACAAATAGATTTTCCAAAAGGCTTATACTTCGTTGAGTAAAATGAAACGGGTGTTTTTATATGAATCTATCTTTGAAAATAACCAACTGTCTTCAGAAAAGCTTCGATGTCATTTTCATTTCATCTTTCCTGTAATGCCTGATAAAGTAGAGTTTGTAAGCAGTAATACTACTATTACTTTCTTGTACCCTGCAATAATAGTTTGCTCAAACTCACTTTTATGAGATGAATGAAAAAAAGAAAAGAAAATTGGCCAAACATATCGGCCAAAAAAATCGGCATCATATATCGGCCATCGGATTAGGATTATAGGATTATAAGGCTAAAAATGAACTGTGTTCATGTCAGTGGTCTCATTATAAAATCTAAATTATATGATACACATTTTAATTTGTAGCATATCATTTACAAAATGGTTCTAGTTTAGGACAGTTTTATTTAGGACAGTTTTTAGCCTTCCTGTTAACAGAACATCATGCGTGCCATAATCAAGAGCAAGGTCACTGGTTCAATTCCTAGGGCTAGAAGTTACTGATAAAATGCGTTTCTTGAATGCAATGTAAATCACTTTAGATAAAAGTGTTTGCTAAATTCATAAATGCAAATGTTGCTTGGTCTTTGAAACCATACAAAACAAGGCCCAGCCTCTCCTGTATGCTTGAGCATCAAACGGTTTACTGTAACCATTCCGTATCATAGGAAAAACTGTTGCTTATTGTTTATTGGCTGTCTGTTAATTGACTTGCATGCTGGATAGTCTCCTAGTCCCAGTGTGTTTTATTTTGCTCCTAGAGTCATTTTCTAGTACTCCCCACCAGATGAGAGTGACAAATGTTTAACAGATTGTCAGTTTCTCAGGCAGGCCCAGATACACAGAATTACTAATTTATTTAGAAATTATTTGAGATTGTGATGTGATTTCCTTTGGGCAAGTATTAGAACATTTCTGTAGATCCATATTGTGTTTTAAGTGGAAAGCATATGTCTGAAGCTGATTATGTAAGTTTGTTAATTGTACTTCCACATGAATGTGACAATTTACTAACAGGATTCTTATAGCTTGAGTATGTAAGAAGCAAACAACATGCATAATCCAACATAAGTGGCTCTGAAATTCCTCTGTGGCCGTGTGAACTGTTTTTAAGATTCATGCTGCACACGCTGAATGAGCAAACCTTCAAAGCTAGTCTTCAGTCAGTAAAGAATCGGCTTTCTGTGAAAAGTTATTGAAAGTGTCACCCTTTTGTGCTGTATTCAGCACTCCTTTATTCACTGAACCACAGTGAATTCTGAAGGGTGCATTGAACTCTGGATAATAGGCTTATCATTTCTTCAAAGATGAGGCCACATTGGTGGTCACTTTTTTGTCACATGCATGCAAAGCGGAGAGATAATTCATATACTCTAATAATGTAACAGCATATCCCATGAGGTGGAACTAAGTTTTTTATTTACTAAGTTTGCTCATTCATTATATATTTTATGGTTTCGTTTGCTTATAATGCTCACTTTTATCATTTGTTTTATAAAAGTACAATCCTAATGCTATAAACACATAAATTCATCACTGTCTAAATGACGGGTAACCTGGTTTTCCCCTCTGTGCTGCTCCTTCTTAAAGAGATCTTCTTATCATGTGACCAGTTGTGATGCCTCATGTGTACACTCAAAGTCTATTAGTGAACAATACTTAAAATGATGACTGTTTTTATATTTTATTGGTGCTTTTTATCCTTTTTGTAGCTTGGCAGTATAAATCACCTTTCTGTTTTGTTGCATGAAAAAAAAATGGAGCATAGGCACTCTGTGCATTTGTGTTTTATGGTAAAGAAATAGTACATTCGACTTACGTTGCATTGAAGGTTTATATTTTATCAGTTCTTGCATTCCCTGAGAATCAAACCCATGACTTTGGTGTTGCTAGTGCCATCTTTGAGCTACAGGAATGCGTTATTAGGATACAAATGCATTATTGTTGATGAATAAAATGTCATGTAAATAACTCATAATAAAATTATTAAAAATTATAATGTTGTCTAAAAATGTATACATAAGCCAGCAGATCTTTTAATTAGATTGGATCTGTTATTTTAGTATTATTTATGCACTGTTGTAGTATTTCTTAATATTTAAAAAAAATATAAATAAATTCTATTTAACAATTTATTTTGTTTAATTTTTCATTTCAGTCATTTTAGTACTTCCACTTATTTCAGTTAGTTGCCCAGGCAGCATTTCTTTAATTTTTTTGTTTAATTTCAGTTCCTGATTATTATTATTTTTTTTTTTATCATAGCTTCATTTCTGTTTTAGCTTTAGCTTACAACAACACTGCATTGGATAAAGCATAGTTTCCTGCATTTTTTTTTTTCCATTTGAAGCTGATGTGAAAGAAGTTCTTTTAAAATCTCTCTTCAGTCTTCAGTCTTGGTTGTTTGAATCCACACAAAAGTCATAGGAACCGTTCAAAGAGCACACGTAACTCCTCCTACACTTCATCACACTCTGATTTTGTTACTGCGTTAATGGTCACATTAGACTGGTTTAAACTGTTAGTGTAAGATGTAATGTAGGGCAGTGGCATCAGTCATTGGTTATCTGTAGAGTGGTCTCACTGCGCTGGACAGCAAGGCCTTTGTCTTTGAGAGGGCAAGCAAAAAAAGAAGTGGGTCGTTGTCCTGTGCAGTTTTATGTCCTGGTGTTGCATCGGGTGGGCATGAGGGGGCAGGGGATGGCACCGGGGGATGTGGATGCCAGCAGGGCAAGCTTGTCAGACTGTCACAGCCTGCCTGTTGATCATAGAGATGGGCACCACAGTAGACCTACAGTGGCCGTAAAACTATTTAGATGCTTAAATTACACTAAAACAACATGCTTGATGCTAAACCCTCTCTCAAAAATATTTTCGGAATTACCTTTACAATTATCACCTGCTCTATTGAATCCCATTTCCACCAAATAAGAAAAAAAGATGCTTTGTTAAATCGGAATTATGACATAAAAAGTCAAAATTGAGATACTAAGACATAATTATGAGATAAAACTTCAAATTCTAACATAAAAAGTCATTGGACATAAAAGAATTGACATAAAAACACAAAATTATGACAAAAAGCAAAATCATGTCATAAAAAGTCAGTTATGACATTAAAAGTAAAAAGTATTAGAGAGTCATAACATAAAGGACAATTTTTAACATGAAAGGTCATGAAACTTTTTTCATTTAAAATTTTTTAATGTAAAAATTAATAGATTATGACAAAAGTGTAGTCTTTTTAATGTCATAAATGCGACTTTATCACATAATTTTTTTTTGTCATAATTATAACTTTGTATTTGTAATATATTTACATATTATTACATGCCATTTCACAAAACAAGAAAAGAAATGATGAGATACAAGTCAGTTATGGTATTAAAAGACAAAATTATGAGATGTTTTATGTTTTTATATGATTTTTTTTACAATGATTTTGACTTTTAATATAAATTTATATCTCATAATTTTGACATCAAAATGTAAAATTATGAGATAAAGGCAATTATGTCAAAATTCAGACATTTCTCTGAATATTATTTTCGGTTTTTTCGTTTTTTTTATTGTTTTTTTTAATTATTGTGTTTTAAATTGTTTTTAACTGAGCTAACATGAATTGTAGTCATACTGGAAAGGATAAATATCTGAATATGTTTATATGTTGTGATTGTTTCCAGTATCACAATAAAGCACTTTATCTTACAGAATAACAATCAATGCTCTATTTTAGTCAAGGTTATCCCTCAAGTTACGGTGATGGGCAAAATACAAAGTATCCTGCTCTCAAAGTCAAACCCAGCATTTTTGTGTTTGTACTTAAATAGACCTTTGCAGAATGTGAAACCAGTGACGTGGAGTAAACCAGCAAATGTCACACACACAGTTTTTTCCACTTGTTGACAGTGATCTAATGAAGTGGTGATTTTCCCGTACATGTTTCTGATTTGTTTGACTCTTGTTTGCAGCTGTCGGGCTCACTGGTGTTGGCTGTGGGATTATGGTTGAGGTTTGACCCAGAAACGGTCAGCCTCTTAGCCGAAAATGATGCCCCTGAGCACTTCTTCATTGGTGAGTTGGAAAAGAACGTTAAAACCCACGTCAAATGTTTACATAACAGTCTTTGTAGGTTTCATAAACCTGTATAAACCTAAGACATAATATAGTGTCAGGACTGCAGACTTGCAGGGGTTATTAGGAGAGGAAACGGGCCATGTGTATATCTGTAAATGAGAGAAACTAATATATAAAAAAAAAAAAATTATATATAGTTTATATAGATATATATATATATATATAACATATAAAATGACCAACCAAAGTTTCCTTTCTTTTTCTTTATCACTTAGGAATGGGTTTATTTAAAACAGTTTATACCCCACTTTATTTTTTTTTATTGGTGTAGTGTTGTAATTAATTCAGTAATTTGCTTTGTATGTGTTTTTGTCGTTTTTATTATTATTGATACTTTTTATTTTTTTATTTGAGTTTATGTTTTTTTGGTATGTTTGTTGATTTGTAGTGTTTGGTTGTTTTATTTATTATTTTTGTTTTTTTGTTCGAGTTAGATGCCAAGACAAGATTTTTAATTCTCATTGTAAGTTTAACTGTTTCATGTAATTTTTTGTTTTTTTTTTATTAGTATTTTTATTTTATATTATTTGTTCAGTTACCAAATTTGTACATAGTTTTAGTTAACAATAACAACTGAAAAACAGAACAAAATACTTTGTAAACTTGTAACCTTTGTACCCTGCCTTCTGGAGTTTGTATAAAGCCATCCAAGAGCTCTCAAGATTGAGAAAAACTTTTTTGTGCAATATATCAGACAGACACTGAAAAATCTTTAAATAAATACTTCCCCTTTTGTGTGCTTAAACATGCTAAATTTGCCATTATGCACTACATATACACATACAACACCAACACACTATTAACAAAGCACTGGGCTTCAACTGTGATTTCAGGCTGAAATTTCCCATCTGCGTCATGGAGCCCTAATGGCCTCTGTAATGGCGTACCTGATATTGGTTTTAGGTGTGATAAATGAGCGGGGATGCTGATAGTTCTTGCTAATGGCTAAAGCTGATTTCTCATAGGAGAGGCTGTTTAACTGGTGTGGGTGAATTATAAAAATTATTTCCCCTTTAGCTCTGGTTTAGTCCCCAGAGCAGGCAGTTGGTGAACTACAGTTGGTTGTAAAGCTGGTCTCTCCATATACCACATTGGTCTAATAGAGGACTGAAGAAGTCATTTGTTTTTGTTTTTAAAAAGGTTAGGGGTCACTAGTTGTAGAATGGTGTTTAAGGATTGTTATTTGCTCATTTATAATCCTGCATCCTGATGTTTTTTCTGCCTGTGGTAGCAGTGAGATGATGTATATTGGCCTCTGGTGACTAGACTGTGGTCCTGAGCTGCGTTTAAGCGCTCATAATGGACAAACTACTACTTTGCAAGTGCTAACCACAATGATTATGAAACAAAATGCAGTACTGGTTTATTAAGGTCCTTATAATCATATGCTCAGATACCCCGAAACTGAGCAGTTAGGTTAATCAGCACTACTATAATCTTAAGCAGAAATGTTTCAATAATGTCTCGGCGACAGAGCAAATATGAAAAAGGAGAAGTGAGAGAAGCTCTGTGGATCCATCGCTGATGCACAAATAACAAGCATTTCTTGGTAATATGCTTATACTTGGAACAAACAGTTTCCACCCAGAAACGGAAGATACATCACTTGGCAAACAACTATGTACTATGAAGCTAATGGAGCAGATGCATAGAGACAAAAACAGGAAGCAAGATGGGGAATTCAACAAAATACAACAGAATAATACACTTATGTGTGTATTATCTGCTTTTTAAATGATACATTTTATTTTTAAACATTATTTATACATTATTATTTGAATTTGATGTTTGAATAGTTAACACTGGGATCTTTTATTTCCATATTAAACACAGCTCAACTCAGACTTCTTATTTAACTAAAGACATTTCAGATGTAGATTTGGGTATCATGTGAACAGCAATATTTACCAGACCAAATTGCACTTATTTTAGCCACAGAAGTGGTGTTAGATTGTCATACTTCAATAAGCGGATGATTGCGCTTAAGTGATTTTTTATTTTAATTTTTTGAAGTAGATTAGAATATTAAAAACTAAGTCTTGCTGGTGCAGCAGTTTAATCTGTATTTGTGAAGATTTACTAAATTTATATATAGGCACATTTGTCTGTAATTTAATTTTGTATTTTACTTTTGTTATGTTTTTATTAATGTAAGTGAAACCAGACCCAACAAAATTAATTTTGGTCTATTTCTATTTAACCAGTAAGATACCAATATATCGCAAACGTTAAAATATGTATTTATATTAAATAAGTGTCATCCTTCTGCTAGACAATAACGTCATATATTTCTACCTAGTGCTAAAGTTAATAGTTTGCCTTTGCGTTTTGTTTTTATGTAGCAGCAGTGCATCATATCTGTTGCTGTATTGTGCATTTGAGCAACAAAGACTGGAACAATCAATTTTACAATAACAGTTGAAAGCTGACAGCTTGTGATCTTCCAGTAAACATCTTTACAGATGAGTCAAAGCTTACCATGTGCTCATCTTTTTGCTTTTCTTGTTCTGGCGTCATTGCTAAACAACAATTACCCATTTTCTGTGCTCTCAAGTCACGAGCAACTGAATTGCCTGAGTCCTGGCATGTTTAAGAGAGATCTCTCTGTCCATTTAGAGATGTTCAGTGTTTGTGTTATAAGGAGGGCAGGAGAGCTGTTTATATGAAATGCCAGCGTGTTTTCCATCCATTATGCAATTAGGAAGTCAAGAGTAGTGAGGGCTTGGTGTTTTTAGCTTGCTGAACTCACAGAGGACTCGTGTCAAATCTCTTTTGTCCTGTCCTCAAAAACAACATTATTTTCTCCCTCTGGGATTAATTATTGTGCGCTGTGACGATTGTCTTCCCTCAGCATTTTTGCTTTTTGGCAAGCCTTTTGGTCTTCTTGACTCCTTGGGGGATGGAAATGTCATATCTGAATTTATGTAAACCTGTGTTTAAGGGTGGAAACATGTTTGAAACGCTACATACTGCCGGCTGTTAAACGACAGGGATTGTAGTATATTTATTTAGGCCCTTTGATTTTGCTCTAGTTTATCTTTTTCCATTAATAAGTTTGGCCTTAGCTTAGGGCTGCACGATTAATCGTATTTTAATCTCGATAACGATATCCACCTTTCTTGATTAATTAAAAATAATCGTCACGATATTGGCCGGCTCGTTATTTATCCTGAAAACGTGTTTTTAGTTTGGCATTTGCGTTTTCTTGCATTGCTAACAAGTCTTCACTAGCGTTCATGCTTGTGGTTGCCAGATGTGAAGAGCTTTAAGCCCCAAAACAGAGGTTTTTTTTTTCAGTTTTTAAGAATTTAAGGGGGTCTGAATACTTCCCGTACCCACTGTATTGCCTAAAATATCCAAGTTTTGGCTTTGTTTGCGCTGCGCAGACCAGTTGTTGTATGACAAAGTACCGTGAGAGCTCTAGAGAGCAGACGGCTTCTTGTGCTTTTGAATCACTCTCATGGTACTTTGAAGTCATACACCGGTCGGTATGCTCAGTGCTCCTTCAAGTCCAACACTATAAACGCATTTGCTTCGCTTTGACCGTTCTCTGTAGATCCCACCTTCTCACGCTCCACGATTGGTCAGTTACATACAATGTCTGCATGTTATTGGTCCAACGATCATTACCTTTATTAAGAATGAAACCAAAGACAAAACCTGGATATTTTAGGCAATATAGAAATCCTGGGCAGCACGTGTCCTGGGAAAATGGCATGTTTGGTCACCCTAATCTATTGTGTTTGAGGAATAAAATGTGCTTTTCCTACCTGTGGCAATACAATGGGGAAAAATTACATAAATTGGAATTGTTGGAATTTCTATTAAGAGTTTCTAAAGTTTTTACCAGTTTTTGTGTTGAAAATGGCATGGCAATGTTAGTTTTCAGTGTGTATTAACAATCTTTGAGAAAATTTACTGTGCGATCTGAGTGGCTTTTTCTCATTTGTGAACAAATTGTCACTTAGAAAATCTAATGTGAATACAGATTACAAAACACTATCCAAAACCATGAGTTTTGTATTATCATAGTAGATTAAATGAAGTCAGTGTATAGTCAGTGGAGGTTGGTAAAGGACACATGAAATGTTATTGCATTTCCCTGCTGAAAAACAAAACAAAACAGCTAAAACCAGCCTAAGCTGGTTGACTGGTTTTAGCTGGTCATCCAGCCTGGTCAAAGCTGGTCAGAAAGCTGGTTTTAGAGGGGTTTTGACCACATGCTTAGCTGGTCAGGCTGGGAGACCAGCTGGAACAACCAGCTAAAAACATCTTGACCAAGCTGGGAGACCATCTTAGATAGGTTAATTCCAGCTTAAACCAGCTAAGTTTAGGCTGGTTTTAGCAGGGTTTTTTTTTTTTTTTTTGTGATTATAATTTTAATCAAAATAATCGTGATTATCAGTTTAACCATCATCGTGCAGCCCTACCTTAGCTTGTCTAAAGCGGCTCTGGGTTGGCGATGAGGGAAAGCAGTTGCTCGCGAGGGAGATTGCAGCATCCTAGCGACGGCGTCTCGAGTGACTGTGTTAGCGCCCTGTGTCTGGGGTGACTGAATTGTTGCTATGGGGAGTTACTTGGCAGAATGACAACAAGATTAGGAAGATCCTGTAATCATGAATGTCCAGAATAGATCTGAAACGTTATGTCTTTAAATACAGCTTTACATTTTCTGAAGAAAATGACTAAAGTGTCATGCCAGGGCATGAATAGGGTGTTTTTAGGTGGTTGATTGTTGGTTTTCAGGTCTAAAGATATATGACACATTTGGTGGGTCTCTAAAGAAAAGAATGTTTTCTTTGTATAGTTAATTAATGTATTAAATAACACCAATTCATTCTCAAGTGAAAAATGTGTAGCTTAACAATTACAAAGCCCAAAACAAAAAATGAATATTAATTTTTAATGTGAAAAATTAAATATAAATCTAAATACCCCTACTTATTTATTTAGTTATAAAAATGTGGTGATATAAATTGGACATGGTTGTTTTTGTTTTCCTCCATTAGGTCATGTGAATATTTTGTAGGTATTTTTAATTTTTAAATTTTTTAAATTTTTAAATTTTTTTTAATATATGTTTTTGTTACTTTTGTTTATATTATTGTTGTTATTATTATTGTTTTTTTTTTGTGATTCTGATTTGTAATATGCTTTGTACGCTAACCACTGTTTGCTGACCAATTAATAAAAAAAAGTACTTATATATAATTATTATTTATATAATTATTATATATAATAATTATATAAATAATATATATCTCGCGGGTATATACGATTATGGTCTCAGGGCACTGGTTGAGCTTGTGGTGTCTGTGTGTGTTGTGCACACAAAGACTGTTTGTTTCTGTTGAGCCAAGGCCTTTGACACTCTGCTTGTTGGAGATACGTGAGGAGACGCATTTCACACAGTCTCAAACTTCCCTGCATACAAGCTGCAAAACACAAGAATTGCAGTGCGCTTTTATGCCTTGTGCTTTTGCGTGGGATTGTAGTTTGCATTGCGTGGGAAGTACCATAACATCTGTCAGGAAATGCCCACAGAACTTTTATAAAATTAGAATCAGCTGCTTTCATTCTCAGTCATCTAAACGTACACCTGGGTCCACATTCATAACCATGAAGTGAGAATGCTGAGATAGGCTGGTTTTACATCAGTGATCCTAGAACACTGTAAAGTAACAGAGAGAACTAGAATGCACATCAAAGTTTAATAATAAAGGTTTGTTCATGTGTCTTTTACGCAATAGTTCTCTATTTGTTTTCATCCTTTAAGGTAATGAATAAGCTGCTTGTTTTAATTTTTTATTCACAAATATCATAATTATACATAATTAAAATTAATGTTATTACATCAGGTACTATTTATGACCAATGAATGTAGGATTGTTAATGTTAACTAAAAATAAAAATATTATAAACATTTTTGTTAATTGAAATGAGGCATAAATAAAATAGAATATAAATATTAGATGAAAAACTAAAAAAAAGTAGCCTTGGTGTTGAAGCGCTAAAATAACTAACTGTAAATAAATAAAAACTAAAACTGAACTAAAAAAATAAAACCGAAATAAATAAGTTAATGAAATATATATGTAGATGAGAAATAAATGTGGCGTGTTGAAAAATGTAAATAGTACATAAAAAATTTGTAATATGAAAATAAATAATAATTCAAAATATTAATAGAAAACTGTTATAAGTATATAAGTAATACTAATGCTGAAATAATTTTTACTCACAAATAGAATTTTCTCAGCAGTTTTTACATGAAAATAAAATATTTAATTATTTAATTATTTAGATAGATAGATAGATAGAGATAGTACAAAGAACATGAATCCAGCTGAAAAGCTGAAAAATATACATTGTACATAGAGATTATAGCATATGCTAATTTGCATCTTAGAGCTAAATATAACTTGAAAATGTTATTTTCATTTATTTGCCCTTTGGTTGATAACCACTATATCCTCTTTTAACATCCACATGCTCGTGTTACAGTTGAAAATGAACAGATGATTTCATTACACAGGTCTATTCATGTTCTGCCATCATCTGGTCATACAGTGAACTGCATGCTGGGATGTTTGTGGACTAAAGTTCAACTTTCAGTAGACTAACTCTAAACATTACACTATACTCCTGGCTTCTCCTCAGCGGTGTACATCCTGATCGGAGCGGGAGGCGTCATGATGTTGGTGGGGTTCTTCGGCTGCTTCGGGGCCATGAGGGAGTCACAGTGTCTTCTGGGATTGGTGGGTAAGAACTACGCAACAGTAAATGAACAAAACACTGTTCCACCATCCCCATCTACAGCCTACATGCACGCTGAATGTTGTTTTTTTAATTGGGATAAGTTTAGTTATTGGACTCCTTATCGTTTATAATTGAATTGTTACATCCCTAAAATGGACCCTGTTTACTTCCTTAATACATGTTTATGGTCTGATTGTGCACAGCCCATCAGTTAAAATGATAAAATACAATAAATAAAGTAATAACACGCCTATTAGAAGTAATAACCCTATTGATATCCTCTGATATAATACTGCTGATTTGCAATTAGTATTGACAAACTAAAGTGAGGTCTCTTTGTTGTCTAGTTCTTCGCTTGCCTTCTTATCATTTTTGGCGCAGAGGTTGCTGCTGGAGTCTTTGGCTTTCTAAATAAGGATAAGGTCTGTCACACACTGTATCAATCATTTATTGAACGTAAAAATGAACATCTGTCATCTAATGATGTGATATGATCAGATACTCTCAAATGTGTTTCTAGATCATTCAAGGTGTCCAAAACTATTACCAGTCTTCTGTGAAAAATGGCAATGGGACTGCTATTGTATCCGTGTATCAAAAAGTGGTAAGTCGAGCTTTTGTTTTAAAGATAGTTAGTAAATGATCTGTGGCTATAGTGGCAGTATCAACATCATCTTCTGACATTTCTGTTCTTCTTTCACAGCTTGAATGCTGCGAGCCTGAGTCCTCTCCCTCTTCTGGACTGTGCACTGCTGAAAAATCTGTCAAGGTAAGTTCAAATGCACCATCTGTTTTTGAAATATGAATTTGAACACAGATCTGAAGAAATCACTTGAGTTAGTTGAAGGGAGTCATAATTCAGAGCCTTAAATTTACTATATGACGCATGATCCAAAGGCAGGTCATCTGAGAAGATTTTATTATCCAGAATTACCTCTAGGGCTGTCTATGATTCTTCGATTAAATTTGAGTACTCGATTATAATAAATCCTCGACTGCATTTTGTTTGTGTCATTTAACTGGTAAAATACCGGAAGTGGCGAGAATCCATGTAAAGCATTTTTAGACCATTTTCTAAAGCTGCATGAAATATTAAAAATCATAAGAAAGCATACTGTGAATTCACAAAGGCTGCGATTCAGTTATAGTAAATAATTAGTTTAATATGTAAATAATTCTGGTTTAATATGCGCTTTATTTATATGCATGTAGGTTACGCTCATCTCAGTAAATGCTGCTCTACACAAACAGGTATTATTTACATGCATAAAGCGTCTCAAACAAAGTTGCTTATAATGTTTATCTGGGAACAATGTGCAGCATTCTATCAGATTTATAAGGTAAATCGTTTATAAACCTATGCCAACATCTTTCTCAATATGCTAATATATATGCTAATATATGTTCTGATGTCCACGTTCTTGTTCAAGAAAGGACAGTGGCTATATAATTTCTACAATAAATAAGTGACCAAATATTAAAGATTAAGTGGACATTTGAATTATATGTTGTTTGGTCAATATCAAACAAAAATTAGCGCTGAAAAGTGTAAAAACATTTGTGAGGCTGTTGGCGCCCTCTGCAGGCATTTGATATAATACATAATGTACATAAGTTATAATTATGTTTTATTATATTATGTATTTTAACTGTTTTGTTTAGAGCTGAAATGATTCCTCGAGAAACTCGAATACAAAAAAATCATTATTCAAATTATATGAAATTATTTGCCTCGAGGCTTGGTTTAGTCCATTGACTGTAACTACACACGGAACACTGTGTTTCCCCACAGACCATCATTACGGACGCACAAACCGATAAACGCTGGACATATAAATGACCGTAAATCAATATGGTGGCTAGTTATGATATTTTAGACACCCTATTTTGCCTGTTTTGTTTTCGCCAAAAAAAACATAATTCCAAACACAGCCACAGCACTGTTTTGCATCTCTGAGCAACCTGACGCTGTTTCGTTCCTGAATGAATCACCCACTGAATGATTCGGTTCAGTCGCAATGACGCACTTCTTAACAGTGACTTGCTGCCACCTACTGGTGATTTTAATTTGGCATTTCAAGTATTTTTTCATTTTTAAAATAATTGTAAATATCAATATTCAATGTTCTATGTTTAAAATAAAAAAATATTATTTATGCATTTATAACAGCAGGTTAAATTTATGTCCCTCTGAGCTGAGTTAAAAAGTGTGTAAATCTAAATGCCTCTTCAGATGCAGCTTCTGTGTTTCCTCTGCATTGCAAAGATGAATTTTGTTGATACTGATATCATTTGTTTGGTAACAGCCCAAATGTCTTATTATTCTAATTGACTGAATAAATGTAAGAAGTTGACTCAAAAGATGTTATATTTACATTTTATTTGCTTAAAACAGCCCATTCTTACTCACATATGGTATTTTTTTAGCCTTTATTTTACTGTATTATGTGGGACTTAATACATCAGAGCTTTTTAGTGCTGTTTTGACTCACAAGCAGGACATGTTTCAGAGTGAAGTGATGAGTAGTTCTGACACAGGCCCTTAGATGGCGGCCATGTTGTTCTGCACGGTGTATGAGGGAGAGAGGGAGGGCTGCGGGACACTGACCAGTGGAGCGACGAGGTAAGAGGGGCTTAGAGAGAGAAATGAAGCAGACAGTGGCAAGATGTCCCATGAATCACTTGATCCGATAAGCCCACAGAGCACAAAGGCGGCAGGTTTTTTTTTTTTTTTTTTTTATAGCAGGCGGGAAGACACATTGATCGGCTGAGAAACATGATGTCACAAACAGTGTGCTTCAGTTGTCAAGTTCATGCTGACAATTGATCCCAATCAGCAAAGCACATTAAAGAAAAGCAAACCGTAACAGCATGTTTACATAGTGTTTTCAGTGGCTAAAGAGCATAGAAATATACTATTGAAATATATTTTGTGCACCACAACTATTAGCTGCAGCCCTGTGTGTGTGTAAAATAAAATATAGCAATCGTGTGAAATATTTTTACTATTTAAAATATGTGCTTTCTGTTTTAAAATGTAATTTATTCTTATGATGCAAACTGAATTTTCAGCATCATTACTCCGGTCTTCAGTGTCACATGAGTTTTCAGAAATCATTCTAATATACTGGTTTGCTGTTTAAGAAATGTTGAAAACAGTGGTGCTGCTTAATATTTTTACGGAAACCGTAATACATTTTTTCAGGATTATTTGATGAGTAGAAAGTTTAAAAGAACAGCATTTATTTGAAACAATGTAAAATTCTCACTGACTGCTTGCAAAAATTAACTTTAAAACAAGGTGCTATTTGGTTTGCGGTCAAATCGCTCATTATTTTCTTTTTTTATTTTAATTCAAACAATCATAAAATAAATAGGCAGTGCCCATATCCGCATAATGTTGTATGAAACACAGTTGTGCATAACAACGATTTCTACATAGTTCGATTACTTTATTGTTGGTTATAAAACATGCATATCTCTGCTATTTTAGAACTTTGATAGCGGTTCATCCAATCAGATTTCAGAGCCAGAGCTATTCATTTTATAATCAGTAGAACTGAACCCATGTGTTGTATGTATGCTGTTGTTGTAACATTATCACACTACATCAGTTTGCCATGTTCTTTTGAAATATTTTCAAGGTTTGTAATGAAGCTATAGAAAAGTTCTTCAACGAAAAACTCTTCATAATCGGATATGTTGGCATCGGCATCGCTGGAATTATGGTAACAAAATTCTAACAAACGTCTTTTTGTGAAACGTGCTTAAAAGGTCTGGTCAAATTTATTTGTATAGTGATTTCCACAGTGCATTGTTTCAGAGCAGCTTTACAGAAATTAAGATGTTAAAGGTTATTATATCTTAGTATCCTTGGTGTGTGTGTATATATGTGTGTGTGTAAAAGTATTTACAAAATATGCATGTTATCTTTAATTTTATTGAGACTTGATATTTTGTAATGCAGTGACCTTCATTTGTACATGTGGCTTAATTGTTCAAATGCTTTTTGGGAACACTATAGCTTATATTTGTTATTTAACATTTGATCATCCCTCTCTGTTTTGGCAGATAATTGGCATGATCTTCAGCATGGTTCTATGCTGCGCCATTCGGAACAGCAGAGAAGTTATTTAGGTTCCTCATGTGTCAAAGCCCGTCATCTTTCACCTCATCAGACCATCACATTCAGGCTCGGGAAGCGGGTGGAGGAGCTCCCATGAGGCAGTGTGGGTCTTGTGGTACTGTTTTGTGAACAGCGTTCTATCTCTGATTGTTTCTATCTTTTCTGTGACTTGCATTGTTTGATTATGACCTCCACTGCATGTACTGTTACTGTAACTGCATTAACCTTTACATTTATTTAGTCTTTATTTATTACTGAATCATCATCATCACAAAGGGAAACTTCACAGTGTACATCTTGCTTTTTTCAAACTTGATCTCCTTTAATAGAGTCTTCAGTTTAGACTTTCACAGTGAACTGGACATTTACTTGCCGATGTAAATAAGTTTTCTGCTGCCTCACTGATCTACTACTTTTCTTGTTTTTTTTTAGTGTTATTTATTGTGTGAACTAGACCAGGTTTTTTTGTGCTAATAGATAATGGGTCATATTTTTATTGTGTTTTGCTGGCTATTAATATTTGGTTCTTGTAATTTTGCCACATCATAAAGATACTGAATGAAGCTGAGAAGTGGATCGAGTCAACAAAGTCAACATGAACTCAATTTAATTTCATAACATTTTTATAGTAAAAGGTTCATCAGTGCATGGTTTTCCAAATGAAACAATTAGTTTCATAATTTTATCAAAACGTAACTTGCTCTTTCTCGGAAACAACTTTTTGACCTCGCACCTATGTGCTATTGGTTAATATTAACCAAAAAAAACACATCAGTTTAGGCTACTGTTGTAGGCCACATTTTTTTTTTTTTATATTGCCAGTAGTAATTTAATGTTGATTAATAGTAATATAATAATAATTACAGCAATAATAGCAAACGAGAGTTGAAAAACTTACTGCTGAAAGGAAACTCAACTTTCAACGTCCGTGTTTCAGACAATAAAATTGTTTGAGTCACGTTGACTTTTTCAAGTGTCACACTGGTTTAATCTTTTTTTTTCTCCATCTGGTTAATGCATATTACTTTCCTAACTTGGCTGATTTTGAATCTGTAAAGTTCAAGCCTCAGTTTTTAGGGAGATCAACAAATACCACTGTAAAACTGCAAAAACAGGTCTAAAGTAAATCTTCAATCATTTCCTATTTTTCTAACTTTTGCTATGGCAGGTCTGTTCAGAAATGTGACCCACTAGTTTTGTTGTTCTATGTGCCTTTATAACAGACAAAGCTGCATCATAAACATGTTTGCAATTACAATATGCACATTTTTGTAGTTGATGCAGCTCTTAACGTCAAGTAGGGTTTTTATTTTTACTGTTTCATAGCATTGTGTTGCATGTAAATGGCTTTGAAATAAACTGTGGCCACGAAAGCCTAAGTAACATTAAAACAGCACTCACAAATAAATACACATTTTTTTAATTCATTTTTGTAATGTTGAATTAGACCATTGCATTAAACAAAAATTAATACATTTTGCATTGAGGCGTCATTGTAGGAAAATGTTAATACTGTCATCAAACATCACAGCACTTAAACATACAGCCTTTTGCTCGAGGCCAGGTCCCTCAAACTTTGTGAAGAGTTTGTCTTTCATGTTAATTTAAGGCAAACACACGACCTGAAAATAATGACCTAAGCTCTGGGATAAGAAATCCCTGGAAGCTACAGTTGTAACATGCTGGTCCATATAACAAAAGAAAAATAAATGCCTTAAATATTGCATAAATAAAATATGCATCAAATGTTAGGCTGTTTTAGGTAGCCACTGCATACTTCATTTTAGACTGCACCCCATGTACCTTCTCCAAAATCAGCTCAGAAACTGCAATGGACCACGATGTGCATCTGATGGAATGAAACTGAATTAAAGTCTATGACATTCCCTAAAACTATGAACAATTTAGAGTTACAAGGTCTGAAAGCTTCAAAAGCATTAAGTAACCCAAATGTTTAGACACTGAAAACAGTGACAGGAACAGAAATAAATGAATTCTGAGTAGAAAAAAAAAAGAATTTAATACAAAAAGAATTGTAGATAGATGAAAAAAAAAGTCAAGAAAAACAGTGTCATTATAGTGACACCAGTCTCCCTCATTGAGGGGAAACCTTCACATATGCTTCAAGAAAACAAGCACGTCAAGCGCTCTCCTCCAGACATATCCTTACCAACAAGTGCAAAACGCTGGCCACAGCCCATCAAATAAGCCTGTAAACCATAGAGGAAGTGTGGTAAGGCTGGAAAAAAACAGAAACTTAACCAGAGTAGAACTTGCCGTTCTCTCGACAACTCTACCATCTTGATTAATGTTTATCTACTCTTGTAAATGTAGAGTTGGTTGTGTAGCTGCCACAGTCTAAGAGGTACTGGGGTCTGTTCAGTCAGAGATTAGCTTTAGGGAGGACTGGCTCATGATAAACTCTCCCACGCCGATGAAGTACATGACCTGTACGATACCAAACAATGGTGCCATGACTAGAGCCCTGCAGCCCGCTCCCTTAAGGAAAGCTGATGGCCCTTCTCGCTTCATGATCTTGCTGTAAGAATGGAGAAAAAAAATAAAAAAAAAAAACACACTGTAGATGATATACTCACAGTCCAGAATTACAAATCAGTTAAATCATAACATTTAAAACACATTATAGGACTAATGCATTACCCGAAACAGTCAATTATGCCACTGTAGGTTTCCTCATTGGCTCCTTTGCTTAGAGACTGCAGCCTGGTCTTAACCACTGCCAAATAAGATAAAAATGGTGAGCACATGCATTTTTTTAAAAGGTGTAAAGGTGAAAATGGGCTAGAGGGGACCAAAAACAACTTTTACCATCACATGGGTTAACGGCAACAGCAGCTGTGGAGCCTGCGACACATCCAGAGATGAATGACCAATAAAACGGTGCAGTCTCCTCAGGGGAGGGCTTACCCAGCTTGTTCAAATTTGCAAAGAGAGGGAAGTAGATGATTGAGAAAGGTACATCTCTGAATAAGAGAAAAAGAAAAAACAAGTCACAGTCTCATTAATGTGAATATTTTCATTTAGTGTTACAGTAAAGATTTTACGACGCATTACCTCAATAGAGTTGCACCAAGGCCTCTGTAGAGCCCCTGAATGCCTCTAGTGTGCAGTAACTCTCTTGCGATCTGGGTGGCAGATACGGCCCTGGGTGAGGTGTTGGGCACCACGTTGTAGGAGCGACTCAACACTGCGTTTGTGGTCGCCAGTCTATTGGAAGGAATGATGCATGGTTTTCTCTGCTGAGCGGCTGTGAAGAGGATCGGAAAATTGTTACTACAGCTAAATGAATGAGTGAGTAATACAACTACACTGTACTCATAATATTGCAAAATAACCCCAATAAACATTAATGCCAAATGACACAACTGACCAATAAAATCAACAATACTCAGACTAGACTTTATTGCTTCATTAAGCGCAAAAATGAAACCTACCTAGTCTCCCAGCATCCTGTAGTTGAATTTTCAGCATCTCCATTGGAGTAGTGACGATAACCTGGCACATGCCTGCAGCACATCCAGCCAACATCTCTCTAAATACAGTCAGCCCTCTCCTGTAACAAACAAGGATGTGATTATAGATATTTTAAAAGACCTGCATTTGAACAAGTGCTAATAAGTGCAGCAGTAGCTAACGTACCCATCTTTGGAAAGGTGGCACCGGAAGTAGTCATTGGCAGCCAGTTTGATGGCCTTCTCTGGAGTGACCAAGGTAAGATTAACCGCAGCACCTAAAAGACAAACAAACACAGGGTTAAAGAAAACCATCACAACTGATGACAGATCAGCAAACACATTCCCCACCACCATCAAACCAGAGATAAATCTACAACATGACCTTATCAAATACCATTTAAACTGATAAAAATGCAAACAGACTGTAAGAATATAAGCAAAGCT
Source organism: Cyprinus carpio (assembly GCF_018340385.1). Classification (NCBI taxonomy): domain Eukaryota; kingdom Metazoa; phylum Chordata; class Actinopteri; order Cypriniformes; family Cyprinidae; genus Cyprinus; species Cyprinus carpio. Next base: position 25,429,369 of record NC_056602.1, on the reverse strand, counting down.
TATGACAGAACTGTGAGATGATGATGGAGGGGGATTTTACATAATGTGAACAAAACCAAAAAATTAACTAGTATATAAACAAACAGTGGACAGAAAAACAGGATAGAATATTCAGATAAATGTAGTAAAACAAATGAAGGCAGGCACATTCCAGAAATTGACCGACATTAGGGTTGTGCAGTATCACGGTATATAATAGAAGAGAAGTGTGTCAGCAGGGAGATTTTGCTGTGCTGTTTATGCAGTGATTAATCTGCAAACAAAAGAGAGAAATACAGCCTATTCTCCAAACAGCCGCTTATATTGCAGACCGCTTTGTGTAGTTCCGATGTGTTGCACATACTAAGTGTAGTTTTAATATTAGTCATCTGATGTGAGGTCACAACAGCTCCAAAAATTTTTTTATAATGTACTGTATTGAGCCTAGTTTTTAAACAAGTGTTAAATGAAGTGAAATCTGTTTTAGAGACGTATGGATTTGTTGTGCATTGCTCATTTTCACATACTAAAGAAAATAATCCATATAAAAGAAAAGAAAGACTAAGTAACCTAAATTTGTAAATTATTCATTATATTATCAAAGAGGTATAACTATATTATTATGCAAGATAAAACATTATGGGTTGAATTTAGGCAAAAAAAATAAAAATTGAATTAGAATAGGGTCATACTGCCCAGTCCTAATTGAAACCAGTAATTTTAAGATGCCACTGTCTTTAAAGAAAGCACAGCAGTTGTTCACATGATCAAATAAAAAGACCTTAAAAAAGACAAAGCAGATAATGAGCGTAAGTGATGAAGATGAATATCCAACAAAACATGGCAAGATGGGTTAGTACTGAATGAGACAAGAGCAAGGACAGTGAAGAAAGTGGAGGAGGAAAAAAAAACTACAAAGAAATAAGAAGCAAAAGTGTAAATATCAAAATTCAACAATTATGTATAAATAAAACAAAAATTGGTGCCTAATTGTAAGAGCAGAGTGAGTAAGAACCATGATAAATGATTTGCCTCCAGCGTGGCTGCGCCTTATCGGCTAGCCTTCACTATCCCAGCGGGGACCCATGTCTGTAACATGAAAAACACAGATGCAAACAACAGCATTCCTCACAGAAATGGAGACCCGGCACAAAACACCGACTCCAATCTCCTCCAAACTCTACAGATAACACTTTTTAAGGATACTTATATTGGTCTACTGAATAACTGAAGCCAAACAACCAATCTACCAAATGTAATAATTACAACATGTCTGGTTTGATTTGCTTCATTTAAAATTAACCCTCTGATTAATTAATTATTCAATCTGAAAAAAAGTAAAGTTTCTTCATACTTATTAAAAAAAAAAAAAAACATAAAACCATGTCCTGCTTTTTTGAGTGCATTATTTTCTTGAATTTAAAAAGTATTTTGAGAGATTGATCCCTTAACATTATAAGGTAATGGTTAAACATAATGGGTAAATATTACAGCTAGTTATGCAGGATGTGCTGTCAAGAATAAGCATGTAGAATTATGGCTGAGGGTTTAAAAAAAAAAAAAAAAAAAAAAAAAAAAAAAAAAATTCACCCGATGGTGGTTTGGACAAATGGTTAAAATGCCACTATAAGTGCACGCCATGCATCAGAGGGTTAAAAATAAAGGGTTCTGAACAGTTAAAAAAAAATTAAAGTTGTTCTTTATTAATTCTTTATATGTTTAGAAAGTGTTTAAATATTGCTACTTCAGTGCTACAAATGGCAAAAAAAAAAATTATTGGTTTGAATTTTACTACCACCAGCCAAGCTATTCTAGTTCATTCTCCAAAGTCATATGGACTGGATTCCTCAAGTCTATTCAGGTGTACCCATCATGCCATATAAGATGCCATACTAATCTAAATAGAGTATAATTATACATTAAGCCACTCGTGAATAAATAAGAGTGAATCTTACCTCTATACATGCCAAAGTATCCCTCAGATCGCACTGTTTTGATGAGGCAGTCAATCCTAAAGGACAAACACAGTTGTGTTAACATGGGTCAGCTTACTTCTGCTTCAACAAATTAACCTGTATTAGCAACAACAGCCACATGTGGTATGTTCAGTATGTGTTTACATCAGGCATGCGACACGGTCTGGCCTCAATCCTTAAAAGGCTTTGCAGTGTCCATAGCGACTGAACCATCATGTCAGGCAGAAACTAATGTCTGACCATGCATCACACATTCCACTAGGATTAACTACCGATGCATGGCTAATCAAATCAAAGTGAGGAATGACACACAGCCATGAAACAAGCAGGAGTATCTAATAATAGTGCGTGTGAATTAAAATAGAATGTAAATGTTACAGGAATGAAGCACTGAGAAACTTAAAGGAAAGTAGTGGAGAGCCCTTACATGCTCTTGTAGACTTGCTGGCCTTGTCTTTGGTTCTGGAGTCTGGTCTTGGCCAAATCGATGGGAAACACGCAAGTGACCCCAACGATGCCAGCAACGCCACCATTAATCAGTTTGGCAGGGAGGCTAGAGGTGAAGGAGAAAAGTAAAAAGTGAATCAAATCTAGTTAAAAATAAAAAAATAAATATATACATCCATATAAATAAATTCAAGGGGACTTTTGCCAGCTTAATATCAAAAAGGACCTTAAAATTTATAAAAGTGTGTATGAGTGTGAGAGAGTATACTTGTTGATACACTTAACTATTTACAAAAAGTAACACGTACAAGGACATTCAACAGAAGAAACATTTAAAAAAAAACAAAAAAAACAAATCTACTTAAAATATATTTATGATTTATAATCTCCTGTACCTGATTTGCTGAGACATTTTGAAGGGAGTAATTCAGGAATGAGATGAAGGTTGAGTTTGATGAGAGCTTCTTGCAGTGATCAGTAAAGGAAGTTCAGACCTCGAGCGCAGACCTGGAGTAAAGACACAGTGATCATTGTTAACTGACTGATATAAGCCTGTCTACACGTACTCCACAACCGATATAAATAACTTGCACCTCACTACCATTAAGCTCTTCCTACGCATCACATGACGTTTTAATCCCCGGCAAAAACACTGCCATAAGGTCAAATGAGACTGACTCACTTCCGGCTAATGTGTAAGGCTACGCTTTCACGCATATGTTCCGTCAATGGGTTTGACTTTCTCTGGTCTGCTAAATAGAGATTACTATATGATTCATTTCCGCGAATCGACTCTTTTGAACTGTTTTAAAGCGCGGGCAATTCTTTTACGTCCTGACGTAATTACGCAGTCAAGTGGTCTCTGGCATCTCACGGATTACACACTTTATATATTATTTCGATAAAGCCATATATAAATGCACATTATGCAATGTAGTAATAAGGGTGTTAGTTGTTGACTGTTTAAGCGAACTCGTGAACGAATCTTTCAAACCGGTTTCGTGAACCAGCTGAACGTGTTCATCATGAAGAGTCGACTCAAAAGAAAGATTCATTCACGAGCTGGAAACGGCTTATTCGCCTCAGAGGAATTTAACAAGATAACTCAAGACCTGACGTGTTTCAGTGACATTCCTCTTACACACGCCCATTAGTTCAGACTTGCAAACAAGATTAAATCTCCTCATGCTATTTCTTCTGCAATTTTATAACCATTTTCACAAATATCGTTCCTAAATCGCAACATTTTTGTGGCCGTTGCATTAAAGATAAAGATAATACAGTATTAACGTGAGTTCATTATGCAATAAAAAAACAATAATAATAATAATAATAAAAAATTAAAACAATTCTCAGAAGCAACCCTTTGAATGCGGTTAAGGAAATTCAGTCAGCATTTTTAGAAAACTGGAAATGAATTACTTGGTTTTCGCCTAACGTTAACAGTCTAAACTACACGGCGAACTAAAACTGATTAAAAGAACATACATCCAACCCCGAATATATAACATTTTATATATAGTATATAACCGGTTACAGTTTGGGCGGTGAAGAGCTTGCTGTACAACAATTCTATTTCTGCTACATTTCTACTATTTAACTTCTATATTAGTATTAGAACATAAATCTGCTTTACGCTTTTCGCCAAAATAACTGCTTACCTCAGAAAATGAGCAGAAATATTTTAATGAGATTCCGTATTCGAGAACCTTCCACGACGAAGAACTTTGAATGAATGTTTGAATGGAAAATTCCCTTCCGCTTTAAAATAGGAGGCGGGGCATTTGTACCGGATGTACATTTACTTGTCCAATCATTTGCCAGTCAGTTCTAAGGACCTCCTACAATGAGTCAAAGCCGAAGGGACACGGTGTCAAATTACAGAGGCCATATGGAAAGAACGGGCATTTTAGTTCTGTGACGTTCGAGAATAATAGCTCAGTTTGTTCTAAACACAATATATATGAATAATAAAGGAACAATTATTAATTATTTATGGTCATGATTTATATTATTTTTCATAATACATTAAGCACTAGATGACAAGGTAAACACAATATGGCTACCATAAAATATAAAATACACTATTATTTAATTATTATTTGAAATACTTGCTTTTGCTTTGACATTTCTTCTATAATTTTAATCTTTTCAGATTTCCTATTTTAAAAAAAGAGATATTGACAATGTAGTACACACAGATATAGTGGATGTGTTCAGCAATCACAGGAACTACTAAAATTACACTTTCACAGACACTAATTCTTTGATTGCCCTGATTAACATTAGAATGCTTATGTAGAAATGGTAATCACTGGGCTTTCCACACTTTCCCCCTGAAACCCTGTAATTATAACCTGTGTTGTGAGACACAATGTTTACTCGTTTGGTGTAGCTAAGTTGCCTAACTGTAATTAAGAGATTTAGCACACTGACACCATCTTCCTAGAGCATGACGAAAGTAAATAGCTAGAAGCTTCTTCTCAGTGAAACTCCAGAAAGATCAGTGATCGGCGTGCTAATCTTTGATTCTCTGGCTGACAGTTCTAGTAATAAAGTTCTAAATTTAGTAAACAGTTGACTGATATTCTTAAAATAACAGACAATGAAAGTACATGTGTTCTATTAAAACTATCCGGCCTGCAGCTGGTGGTTATCAGTCAGAGTAACATCTTTAGCTCATTGACTCATAACACGTGAACTACTGATCAGTTCTAATTTAGATGAGGCTGTATTCTTGTGTCATGCTGATATTTTATCTTAAAGACTTTTCAAACACACATTTTTTACAGGTAGGCTACTGACTTGTTGAGACCTGACTGAAAGTTATTTAGGTCATCTTAAAAGACCTGGTTGGAATGTACCTTAAAGACTCAAATTTGACGCAACACTACTGTTGAACTTGCTACAACAGCCCCATTGAAATTCAGCCTTGGGCTTCTCAACCTTTGGTTTATGTTTCAAGTCCAGTTTTAGAAAGAGAAATGCGGCACAAAAATTCCACTGGACCCTGAACACATGGGGAAGGTATGCTAGTCCCACCAAGCCTGCAAAAGACTGCTGAGCAGCCAGATTCCACCAGCTTTATTGTTTGATGTATTATTATATCAGGGCATTGGATTATCACAACATAGACTCATGCACTATTGTCAAGAAAGCCTCTGCGCCATTCTAATTTGATTGGTCAGATTGTGACCAAGCCGACAGGAATCCTTGAATAATATGAAGGGGATCACGTTGGAATGGCCGTCTCTGCATGTGATCTGCAAAGGAAAACAAACAAGGAGAAATAATGAAATAACCAAAAGAGGGAGAACAGCCTCCATGCTATTACATAATCCATGCATGACAAATTAAAATGTATTGATTTGTACAGATACATGTCTGAACAGGGAACAAACAGAACACACAGTATGTTTTCTCTTAATTATATCATGTGTAGTAGTTTTCCATAGTTAGGGAGGAATAGGTCATGTTTGTACTGGTGGGCAGAACACAGACTGAGAGGCAGGACCTAATATATTTCATTTGTTGTCCTGCCATGAACCCCAAGCATGTGACCATGGTGTCAGTTCTTGACCCACCTCTAGGCAACACTCTTCTATAACTCCTCTCTATTTTCTACCACATAAAAAAAGAAGAATATATTATTGCGTGACAGCCATAAAAGAAAGTAGTAACGCTGGTTACAGTTTCCCATAAAATACAATATGGCCTATAAAGACAGTAACAAAAGCACTAGAATGAATGCAAGCTTGGGTTAACCATCCTCTGAACTTGTAATATAAATAACCCACAGCTGTTTGCCTCTCTAAATACGCATTATCTAGCAATGAGTGCTCATTTGCTACACACAAACACACCACAATGGCGGCTACTTCTCAGATGATTAAATGTTAATGACACTGTATACAATACACAATACAAAGCAGTTCTTTTAATGAACAGCATTTACACAAAACAATGCTTTACCAAGTGGCACAATTTCAGAATCAGTATTTAAATGGCCCTTTCAGCCTCCCAATCATGCTCAGTTTAGCAACATTAGTTCAACCAATGGAATGCGTTTTTAGGGCGGGATCTGTTTGATGACTAATGGCAGATGATAAATATTTTTATAGTTTTGCCGTTCTGGCCAACCCAGTCACATTAGGTGGAGATCTTGTATAAATTTGTACAATGTGATTCATACAGAAACATGCCATTTTTAGAAAAAAGTAAGCATGAAGGACCATTAGTGGGACGTAAGCATGTTGTGTGAAAATTGTATGAATAATGGACAACAGAAATCATACAAATTTATATGAATTATAGCCACAAGATCACCAAAATGAAAAATTGATTGCCATGAGAGTGTGATACTTCTGGGTCTGAAATTACTTCACTTCTTGTTTTGCTTACAACCAACTGGAAACCACAGTGGAGTATGAATGAATGATTTTATACAATGCAATTTACTGAAATTACCAGAAAAGTAAGCATGAAGTTCCACTCCTAACTACACCCATAAACCTAACCTCCCAATGTCCATAAGATCATATGAAATATATACAGAAGAGAGAATTAGACACCACTTTGCCAAAATAATAGATATATGCATTGCCATCAGAGCATGGTTCTGGGACTGAATTACTCGCTTCATCGCTTGTTTTGGTTAAAGGATTAGTTCACTTCCAGAATTAAAATCTCCTGATAATTTACTCACCCCCATGTCATCAAAGATATGCATTTCTTTCTATCTTCAGTTGCAAATCAATTTCCAACATGACTACGTAATGTGTGAAATTGAGCAAGTGCAAGACGAGCATTTGTGGTTAAAAATTACTGATCGCCTTATTCCTCGGCTGGGATCATGTAGAGCCCTTTGAAGCTGCATTGAAACTTCAATTTGGACCTTCAGCCCATTGGCTCCCACTGAAGTCTTATATATGGAGAAAAATCGTGGAATGTTTTCCTTAAAAACCTTTTGTTTTAAATCTTGGATGACATGGGGGTGAGTAAATTATCAGGAAGTGATCGCTTTTATTCTGGAAGTGAACTAATCCTTTAAATCCATGCTTGACTAGCCTTTGTCCTACAACCAACTGGAAACTACAAAAGAGTATGAATGAATGTGATTCATACGGAAACATAAATTTTTTAGAAAATATCATGAAGGTACAATCCTCACCCCACCGTAAATCTAACCATTATGGGACTTAAGCAAATCATAAGAAAATGTACCAAAAGAATCAAACAAATTCATATGCATAAGCTACCAATTTGCCAAAATGTAAAATTAATACAAATTGCCATGAAAGTTTGTTGGTTCTGGGAGTTCACCTCTCGTTATTCTTCTATTGCACGGCAAGCCTTTGTCTTTACAGTTTACTGGAAACCATAATAGAGTATGAATAATTACACAGACACAAACTGTTAAACCATAAACACTAACAATAATGATAAAACTCATTTTTATGGAAGGATTTTCACTCTGTATTTTTTATAGAAGCACTGCCATTCAAATACTAAAACATCACTAAAGTTTACAGAATAGATATTATCCATAAAAGCATAAGCATTTGAACCCCATTAAAACCAAACCTTCTTTTTAACCACTTTTGGCCTCATCAAAGACATCAAGCTCTTGATATAAAATACAGCAAACGTAATGTGTTAGGTAACTTTGTGTCATAAGGTTTACTCAATGATTACCTAAAACAAACAAACAAACAAACAAACAAACAAAAAAACAACTGTACACAGTCAGCTGCTACAAACACTTTGTTTAATTTAAGTTTTAGTTAAAGACTGATCAAAAATTACTCATACTGTTCCCAATATGCCTGGATGTAGTTGTTCTCTTCAGGGTCAGGGTACAAATGACGGACAGGTTTGGAGCACTTCATGCCAGCATTGCTGGTTCTGTGGGCACATTCATCACTGTGGGTGTTACAGGTGCTGCAGTGGCAGCTAAGTGCCACCGGATAGGTGAAGTGAGGATCTGCATGTGAAGGGCAGCCGGGCAAGATGGCCGTTCGGTACTCTACTTCTTGATACGTGCAGCCCCTCTGAACCAGGAAACGAGGACCCACCAATTCCTTCACATTACTGTCCTATAGGACAGATATTGTAATGCAGATTTAGCCACACTAAATCACCATCCCAGTTACCTTAAAATGTCTAAAAATTGCATTACTCATGCTCATTTCCAAACCCATTCAACCTTTGTTCTTCTGTGGAACCCAAGATAAAATTACATTCAATGGGTTTGTGTTCCACAGAAGTCCACCATACATGTTTGGCAAACAATAAGAGAATTATCATTTGCAAATCTGCTTGTCGTGCTGCAAGCTGGAACATCTCTGCTTAGATCCAGTTCCCTATACATCTTCACTTCTCCTTGCCGTGTTCGCTTACCCTGGAGAAACAGAAGCCCATGCAGATGGTGGTGTTGACAGCCACACAGTAATTGCACTCCTGTCTCTCGATGTAAATGGTGTACTCAGTGGGTGCACACATAGGCATGGCTACCTTCATCAAAATACCCAGCATGCCAACCACATACACAGGAGACATAGCTGGCAGTATAGCAGGATGTCTATTAAAGAGATACAGAGAACCACTGTGAATATAATGAAAAATAAACACAAAAAATCACAAAAGTAGACAGTAAACCAGGCAACATGATTTAAAAGTCCTCTTAAACTAGAAAAATTATTATTATTATTATTATTATTTTTTTTGAGAAATGTGAGTGGTGCTGGCACTTGTTGTGGGTGGTTGCTAGTGAATTGTTATCTGGTTACTAATGGTGCCTTCCAGTACCTTCGAGTTGGGCGTTTATTATTGCAACATGTCACACATTCAAATTGGAAACATAACATGGAAACAGTATAAACAAAGAAATAAACTGTGAACAATAAACCCACATAACTACATATTAATTCAAAAGAATGAAAACACATCTCTATCACTTATTTTTTTTTACATGGAATCACAACAAAATGTAAAGTTAACTGTAAGAGTTGAGTAATTAAAACCATTTGCTATAGATTTGCTTTCTGTTCTCCCTTTATATTTCTGTTCTCCCTGTTCTCACTTATTCACATTATCTATATTATAGATCAGTGCTTTTGCCATGTTTTAAATTGATGCCTCTTCCAACATCACAACTATGCAATTTGCCTATCAAAAAAAAAAAAAAAAAAAAAAAAAAACAACAGGATTGATTGTTTAAAATGGAGATACTTTAAAATTTATACACGTCTTAAAAACATGACATTGAAAAAGCTGCAAGCCTCTGGAACTTTAACTCAAAAATACACACTGAATGTCATAGCTATTATTTCATGTCTTTCTGAGCTTTCCTAAACTTTCTGACTGTCAAACATTATAGTAGAAATCAAAGGACCACTTACCTGGAGGGCATCTGGTTTAGCCTGTTTGTGTTGAAAGGCTGCTGTTCTTATACAGACACTGAACATGACCTCCACCTGTCTCCATCATCATTTTTTGTGCAGCATGCATAAAACTAATGCTTTCTAACCAAAGCACCCACATGCTGTATGCTCACCTTTCAGGGCTCACTAAATATTCACCTTGCATCTAAATTAGTTGCTGCTTTTCATGCAGGTCTGTTACATTTGAATATCAAGTCTCAAGTGTTTCTCTTAAAATTACTTTTTATTTATTTTTTTATTTTTTTTAGGTATTAAGTTTTGGTAGTATCCTATCTCTTGTTCTTTGAGGAGCTTAATGAGAATTTTATAGTAAAGCCTGTGACCTTTGATTGCAGGCTTTGTATCTGAGGACAGTTAAAGACATCATTGAGATCTCAGTTAATTTCATAAATAGACAATCTACAACTATTAGTAAAGACTGAGAAAACCAACTAAGATACTAGAGAGACCTCATTTGGGATTTTCCTTTCCTGCAGTAGCTTTTTGTGTCTGATCCAAAATCATTGACATCTTTAGTATGATATGATAGCTTTGGAATAAACATATATAATGTCACTTTTCTACAATAATTACAGGATTCATTTAATACTCTCATAGTGTTCCTAAGATACTCAGTGTTGAAATATATCCTATGTCGGTTATGTACACAAATTAAGCAGTGTTATAACATGGCAACAAATGGGTTTCATTTACTCATTTAGCTTGACAGATCACATACCTGATGTTTAATAAAGCCATGCACTATCAGGACTGTCAATTAACCGAGCTCTCATGATATAAATGTTTCATGCCTTATCTGGTGTGCAAAGTTCACAGTATAGAAAATGGAAAAGTAAATGCATGCAGAGTTTGCATGCAATTCTTTCCAGCTGAGTGCTTCACATCTTCAGCACTCAAATAGGAGAAAGAATGCCATTAAAAATTGTTTTGCAGCTTGGAGAACCTGTAACAGCATCACAAAGACAAGATGTTTTGACAGTGTCACAGATTAACTTCCTCAACCGTCGCAGCGCCATTACTAATGTTGATTTACTGGAGTGAACTATAGGTTCATGTTCACAGTACACAAGTGCCGCTGAATATCATCTATATGTGATTTTACAGCTATCTTTTATGTACTCATATCTGACGACGTCCTATAGAACCCTTGTTTCACATGCTGTTAATAATTGCTGCATCTTATCACCTGTAATGTTTCTCTCAAGCTGTAACTGAATGGAAAACTCCACAGAGTTTCTGATTTACCTGGAATCGTCAGTAGATACTGATTCAACAGGATCCACAGGAAACATTTTAAGCTTAACACAAAAGTCTTATTTCGAGTAAACTTCAAAAGAGTACCAGGAACTGAAGAATTTGACATGACCTGCTACGGGCACGTGATGATATGGTACGTTAGTCCTGTTCTGGACGTTCTCTGATCTTCTGAAAAGAGCCTAGAGCTTCTTGTGGTTTACCTTATTAGCTTATCAATTGAGCTGACTGACTAAGCATGGTTAAAGTCAGCACAAAGCGTCCTCCTGAATTCATTAAGCAACTTTGATAAAACTGTTCCTGCAAGATTAGAAATAAAAATCATTCACTTCCTTTTACAATGTAACTTGATATGTCTTCTGGCCTTGAGGGATCATTAACCCAAGTTTTTTGTGGTTGGTCCAAGATTACAGAAGACCTGACTTCTTATCAGTTATTGGCACGGACAGGAGCTACTTGGTTTCTTCCTCCTGTTGGCAAAAGCTTCAGAGGAATTTCCAGCTGAACATTACTTCTGACTGGGGTGACACTAGCTATATAGCTTTAGTAGGTCTCTGAACACACTTTTTTGAATCATGCCCGGCAGTGGCGGTCCAGTTGCGACGTTCTCAGTATGGGACTATGTGGTGTTCGCCGGCTTGATCCTTTTTGCTGCGGGCATCGGCTTGTTCCAAGCCATCCGTGGACGCAAGAAGGCCAGCAGTGATGAGTTTCTCCTGGGTGGCCGTCAGATGACTGCAGTGCCTGTGGCTTTGTCCCTCACGGCTAGCTTTATGTCAGGTATCACTGTTATTGGCACTCCTGCGGAGGCGTATATGTATGGCACACCGTTCTGGCTCTTCGTCTTCTCCTACACCATCATGTCCACATTCAGCGCTGAACTCTTCGTGCCTCTGTTTTACCGGCTGAGCATCACCAGCACATACGAGGTAAGAGGGTGACACTGGGCACAAAGGGTTTGCATGAGGACAGAGAACAGAGACAGAAAACACCATTTGTGCCTGCGCTTGCTAAAGAATCAATCGATGGAAATAGAATGAGGACCAGAGAGAGAGACAGTGAAATAAGGAGAAAAAGAGTTTATTTGTATAGATTTATCGCTTCTATACATTTTCATAGTGAAGAGTTTTATTGTATAATCCAAAGTGCAAAAGCTATTCTTGGTTACTGTCCATGAACGGATATGTATAATATTTCCAGTTAGTTCAACTTAAAAACTAAAGTTCTGTTGCTGCCTTAAATTTGATGTATAATCAAATTGGCTGTACAAGCCTTTTCAGGTTAAATTATTTTGAATTAAAGTAATAGAAAAGACAAAGTCTAACTGATTACATAATTTTGTGCAGTTTGGAAAAACAACAACAACAACAACCAAAAAAGGGTAAATTCAAAATATTTTTAAACGTAAATTAAATCTAAATTATAACAAAAAGATATATATTTAGAGTTAAAATAAATCAATGACGCATACTTCGGTAAAAGGTTCACAAGATTCTTATCATTAACCTTTAAAACAACAGATGTTAACTGTATGTAATGGTTGATAGTACAAACCGAGTTTTGTGTAATTATGTAAATTATATAAAGCAAATTTGTTTTTTCGTTTGCTAATAATTAATTGAATTGGTCACTTGTTTTTGCAGTACTTGGAGATGCGTTTCAACAAGCTGATACGAGTGATTGGAACCAGCATGTATATTGTTCAAACCGTGAGTTGGCTTTTAGCTTCTTGCATAACTTTATACTTAATAACTAAACATGCGTTGCAATGGCGCCATTGTATTTCACTTTGGAAAAACAATAACTGTTGGGTCTATGCTTCTTTCACGTCATAATGTTGCATAAGTGTTGAATATATTGAGGAATATAAGGCATAAGAGATTTTTGTCCAATTATCTAATGGGTATTGTTATCTCTCATAGGCTTTATACACAGGGATGGTTATCTATGCTCCTGCACTCGCACTTAATCAGAGTAAGTAAAGAATCATTTCCATTTGGATAATAGAAGTCTCTTATGCTCATTAAGGCAGCATTTATTTAATCAAAAATAGAGTAAAACTGCAATGTTGCGAAATATTAAAGCAAGTTTGATCCTTCAAAAATCATTCTAATATGCTGATTTTCTACTCAAGAAACATTTCTTATTATTATCAATTTTATTATTGCAATTTTGGAAAGCATGGAAAGCATGATTTTTGCGCTATTCTTTGAATGATTGGAATACATTTTATTTCAAAATATATTCAAAAAGAAAACAGTTCTTTTAAATTATAATCATATTTGGTAACACTTTATGTTGATAGTCCACTTTAGATATTCTACTAACAGTAAGTTACTTTGCAACTACGTGTGAACTAGCAGTTATTACAGTATTAGTAGACTGTCTGCTTAATATCTTCTTACACTTTATTTTGATGGGTCCATAACATACAACATACTGACTATAAGAAACTTATATGTCAAGTATATGTCAACTTATTCTACTAACCCTAAACCAAACCTAACAGTCTACTCTGAGAGTTAGTAGACACATAGTTGCAAATGAATGAGAATCCGTTGACATGTAGTTACAAAGTTACTTATAGTTTGTAGAATGTCTAAAGTGGACTATCAAAATAAAGTGTAACCTAATATTTCATAATATTAGGGCATTTATCATTAAAGAAATGCAGCCTTGGTGAGCATAAGAGACTTTTTTCAACAACATTAAAAACTTGTATCATTCCGAACTTTTGACCGGTATTGTAAATCAAATCAAATAAAGCTTGCATGTAAATGCATAGGGTGATTCTTCAATTAGGGGCCCTTTTCTGTCCCAAAGGATGATTTAAGCAAATGAAAACACATAGATATCTATAAATAAGCTGTTGTGTTGCAGTCACCGGTCTGGATCTGTGGGGAGTGTTAGTGGCAACAGGGGTTGTCTGCATCATCTACTGCACCCTGGTCAGTAATCGCAATTTCACACAGTGTCCCATACACTCCTGCCTGTTTTCTACTTTTACATGAAAGATAAAATCAGTAAAGGCTGTGAAAAAAGACAAATTTTTCATGCAGATGCGAAATCACCAACATTGCTCTCTTTTATAAATTATTCTCAGCCTTCAGGTTTGCATGAAAGAACAAAATGTTCGCCCATTTGTGTGTTTTATGTGAATATGCTTTTGTTAACAGGGAGGGCTGAAGGCAGTGATATGGACAGATGTGTTCCAGATGATCATCATGTTGAGTGGGTTTGTGGCAGTCATCGCTCGTGGAGCTGTGCTGCAGGGGGGATTTGCAAAGATCTGGAATGACAGCTATCACGGAGGACGTTTGGAAACATTCAGGTAAAGAATTCTGCACTAACATACAGTACTTTTCAAAGGTTTGGGGTCACTTTTTGAAGAAATTCATTCTTGTATTTAGCAAGGATGTATTCAAGTAATATGAAGTGACAGTAAAGACATTTATGATGTAACAGAAGATTATTATTATTTTTTTTTTCAAATAAACGCTGGTCTCTTTCTGCTCATTGAAGAATCCTAAAAAATTAAATGTATCAGTTTTTACAAAAATATTAAGCTGCACAACTGTTTTCCAAATTGATGATAATAAGAAATATTTCTTGAGCAGCAAATCACCATATTAGAATAGAATGATTTCTGAAGGATCGTGTGAAACTGAAGACTGGAGTAATGATGCTGAAAATTCAGCTGCGCATCACAGGAATAAATTACATTTTAAAACATATTACAATAAAAATGAGTTGTTCTAAACTGGAATAATATTTCAAAATATTACTGTTTTTACTGTATTTTTGATCAAACGCACAGCATTGGTGAGAACAAAAAAAAATATGAACAATTTGTACCGACTACAAACTTCTGAACAGTAATGTACAGTAAAATATGGACTACTTCAGATGGACAAACAGACAGATATTCTAACAAACCTCTCAAATGCTTCTTCAGTTTTGATCCTGATCCTTTGAGACGTCATAGTTTTTGGACAATCGTTGTTGGCGGCAGTCTGATGTGGGCATCCATGTACTCAATCAACCAATCACAGGTCCAGCGCTATATCTCCTGTAAGACAATGACTCATGCCAAACTGTGAGTATGTTCACTCAAGACATGATGATATAATAAAACTTTACTCATGCTAATATAGTGCAAACACTAGTGTCCTGTCAACATTTGCCCACACAGATCTCTGTATTTGAATATGGTGGGATTATGGGTGACAGTGAGTTTGGCCATGCTCTCGGGTCTCACTATGTACTCCATCTATAAAGACTGTGATCCTTTCACCAACAAAGATGTAGGAGCTTCAGACCAGGTAATACAAGTCCCAATAGTGGTGTTTTAACAACTCACAATGCTTACGTTTAATCTGACCAAATCTAATGTTTGCCAGCTCCTTCCTTATCTGGTGATGGACATACTAGCAGAATTCCCTGGACTGCCTGGATTGTTTGTGGCTGCAGCTTACAGCGGAACATTAAGGTGAACAACAAATAAATGTCTGTCAGATAAGTCCACCCTCATCTTTTTGGAAAAGGTTTTCTAACCAGGACCAAAGTTTTTTTTTTTTTTTTTTCTTACCAAGGGCAACTGTTATAGCAGTGCCAAGCCAAATACTTATAAATATATATGTACTGTACATATACGATATAAATACACCAAACTGTATATTCAAAAATAATAATTTTGAATATTGTTTAAATATTTTTTCCAGTTATACTTACACATAATATATATATATATATATATATATATATATATATATATATGTAATAAATAAATGTAAAATAATAATTTATACTATATATATATATATATATATATATATATATATATATATATATATATATATACATATAATATCGGTTAGTTGTTTTTATTCTTAATTAAACAACTTTTAATGACCCTGGACCACAAAACCAGTCATAATGGTCAGTTTTTTGAAATTGAGATATATTATACATCATCTGAAATAAATAACCTTTCCATTGATGTATGGTTTGTTAGGGCAGGACAATATTTGGCCGAGATACAATTATTTGAAAATCTGAAATTTGAGGGTGAAAAAAAATAGCAATGCATATTACTAATCAAAAAGGAAGGTTTGATATCTTTACAGTAGGAATGTGATCTTTGCTTAATATCCTAATGATTTTTGGCATAAAAGAAAAATCAATAATTCTGACCAATACAACTTATTGTTGGCCATTGCTTCAAATATACCTGTGGGACGTAAGACTGGTTTTGTGGTCCAGGGTCACATATAACAATAAATTAGGATTATTTTAAATTATGATATATATATATATATATATATATATATATATATATATATATATATATATATATATATATATATATATATATTTATATATATATTTTAATGATAGTTTTCTATTTAAAACTATATTAATTGTATTATTATATATATATTTTTTACAATAATTTTTTATTATATTTATTATAACAATTTGAAATTTCAGAACATACTTCAATTAGAACATGAAAATTTAGCTGACTTAAAGTGTGGGATCCTCTTAATTTTAGGTTATGATGTAACACTACATGTGAATTTTGTTGATGTCAGGTCAGGTTAGTTTTAGCTTATGTGTCTGGTTTCAACAGTACGGTGTCGTCGAGCATCAACGCTCTGGTGGCTGTCACAGTGGAGGACTTCATGAAGCCAGCATGGCCCTGGCTGACAGAGAGACAGCTGTCCTGGATCAACATGGGCATGAGTGAGTTTCAGTGCAACAGCTGTATATACACTGACAACTGAAGCACGACATGGTAGAGGAGGGGGATGATGGACTGATGCGTTAATGTTGTGCTGCTTGTCTCTAGGTGTATTCTATGGAGGCGTTTGCATCGGAATGGCTGGTGTGGCATCTTTGATGGGCAATATACTACAGGTAAATCCATTCTATACACAAAGCAAACATTTTAAATGCAATACTGCAGTACTGTCCCTGAAAAACTTGAGTTTTTCACTGTATCAAAGGCACCCTCTTCTGATAAGAGACTGTAATGACATGCTACGAAACCCTTCCTCAACAGGCAGCTTTGTCTATATTTGGTATGATCAGTGGACCACTCTTGGGCCTTTATATGCTGGGCATGTTCTTCCGCTGTGTGAACTCCACGGTAAGAACGTACATCTCAATGTACTCATTACTACATTTCAAGTGTCATTTTGTGCATCTTTTTCAACAAATAACCAGTGTCTTAAAAGGGCACCAAGTAACGTTTTCCATAGAAACTGTTTGTGAACAGGGTATTTCTACAGTAGCTTCCATTCTACATCCACACTAATAGGGTTTCAAGGCCACTGTCATATAACTAAAGTACTTAATGCACTTTTAACAATAAACCAAATTAAAACTCTTTCCCCCAGTTTCACAGACATGGCTCAAGGCTAGTCCCAGAAAATGCATGTTTGAGCTGTTTCAACTGAAAATATCTTGCTCTGACATATCTTTTAAGGCATTTATATAAAAGCTGTTTAAATATCTTAATTTAATTAAGGCCTAGTCGTGGCTTAAGCTAGTACCACAGATTCATACGGATTAACTGTGTGTTCCTTCAGGGAGGTTTAGTTGGTTTGATTTGCGGCCTGGCTATAACGTTATGGGTGGGAATTGGAGCTCAGGTGTATCCTCCTTTACCTGAGAAAACCCTTCGGCTTTCCTTGAGTGTGGAAGGATGCGTTGCACCGTATATGAATGGAACCACCACTATGACACCATTCAGCACAGTCCTACAAACAACAACACCACAGTAAGCAATCCCAAATTTATATATATTTACAAAACAATTCAAAAGGCTGGGGTCAGGGTCTCTTATGCTCATCAAGCCTGCATTCGTTTAATTAAAACACATAAAAATTTAATTTATTTCTGTGATGTCAAAGCTGAATTTTCAGCAACCATTAATCCAGTCTTTAACGACCTTCTGAAATCTTTCTATATGCTGATTTGCTACTCGATAAATATTTCTTATTTCTTATTATCAATGCTAAAAACTATTCTTAATAGTTTTTGTGGAAATGTGATACATTTTTAGAATTCTTTGCTAAATAGAATATATATATATATATATATATATATATATATATATATATATATATATATATATATATATATATATATATATATATATATATATATATACACTTTGTTTTAGAAATCTTTTGTAACATTATAAATGTCTCTTTTGTCATTTTTGATCAACTGAATGCAGCATAAAGAAATCAAAGCTAACTGTAACTTGTCTCATGGCATTCTTCAGGCCAAGACCAGCTTTGGCAGACAACTGGTATTCATTGTCCTACCTGTACTTCTGCCCTGTGGGCATAATAGTGACCATGGTCACAGGACTAATAGTTAGTGCAATCACAGGTAAGGTGACTCTTTCTCATCTTCTTGTAGGTGTGGCAAAGAGAGTCAGAGATTGTAACCAAACTTATTCTTATTCTTACTCTAAATCTTTACTTCAGGTGGCTGTAAGCAGGAGAAAGCTCGACCTGAGCTCTTTATTGGAAAATCAGATCTATTCTGCTTTGGATGCAGAAACTCAGAGTCAGAGGTGAGAGCTTTCATTACCAGTGTGACAGACACTCTACTAAATAAAAAACCTCACAGAAACTGAATTTTAAACATTGTTTTTTTTTTTATTAGGTCTGAAATAATATTTTTCAGTTAAAAAATAAAATAATAACAACATGCAGTAAGCTGACTTTGTATATAATTGCATGTCATTCTTTTCTTTTTAGGTGTCGGACTTAATTGAGAAAGATCCCAAAAATATCCAAGGGCTGGAGAGTCCAGTTTTCTGTGACAATGAAATTGCACTGAAAGAGAAAGACCACAAGGAGAAGATCACTAAGTTTTGATGTGAAAAACAAACAGTTTTTGGATACGTTGTAAATAGTAAATTATGACTGTATTTTTTCTATGTTGAAATTGTTAAGTGATGATGATGCATTCAATCTTTTCAAACCTTTCCATGAGAGAAGCAAGACATTAATGTTAAACGTTTTTTTTATTTTTATGTCAGTAGGCTACATTATACTGTATATGGGCTTTTCTCATAAACTATATCAAAATTCTGTGATTTTAATGATCAAGTTTTGAATACTGTAAAAGGTTTTGTAATAAATCTGAATTGTTTTGAAATAAAATTTGACAAATAATTACGTGTCAGTCACACTGAGAAGTAAAGTAGCACTCAGGAAGGAACCACTCAAATCGAACGAAGGGTTAAAAACACTTGGGTTACACGAGTGTTAAACAATGGCTGAACACCTGCCTCCTCGATGCTGGTAAAGGAAGTCAGTCATTAAAGGCCGGCCCACTCTACCTGTTTGTTTGACGTGGAGCCGAGCTGTTTTCTTCAGGGAGTGGAAAAGGAGCGGAGCCTGCAGCAGGTGGGGGAGTGTAATAACTGCTGCCAGCCACTTCCTGCTTTCACTACCACTGTTTCTTTCAGCTTACAGGTAAGTTTTGCTCTTGTTGTCTGATATTATATAAGTTTTTATATAAACTACAAAAATTACACAAACAGGAGGGTGTAGGAGAAAGAAGGCAAGATGAGAGAAAGAAAAAAGAGCAAAATTAGTCTCTTTTAAGAAGATCCATAACACATAGCTTTTGTAACAATAATGTGTACTGGATGTAAATTCAACAAAATTGTTTGTGAAACAATTAAATTATGGGAAGCCCCTTTTTAGGGTAAATGTGTTATGGGTGACATTTATAAATGGGTCGCCCATGGCTGTTTGTTTAGCCTATGCAAAACCATGTGGCTCTTTGTTGTCTTCAGTTTCATGTCAGCGCCATTTTAGTCATAATGTCTTATGCTCTTCTAACTTCCTGTATGTGTTCTTTTAAAGTATGCATTTCATTTTTTAATCTATGTATAAATAATTCAAATGGCTTGTACAAAAAAGGTGTTTTGGTAAAGAAGAGAAAAACACTGTTTAAATAATAAAATACAATGGAAGTCATGATGCTACCCAATTACCAGAAATAAAAGTACTAGATAAATGGAAACTTTGCAAGCGCATAACAGGAAACCACATGTCAACACCACAAACAGATAAAACACACTGAATTAGGTCACGTGCTGTATGAAAGTGTATGTCTTATCTCTTGACCCGTTGCGACTTATGTTGAGTATATGTTTTTTTTTTTTTTTTAAGGAGCAAGCAGTTGCAACAGTTATGGGTGTGTTAACTCTTCAGCTTTTGGGATATGGCCAGCTGATATTGTTGTTGTTTGTCTTGAATATTATAACCGATGCACAAAGGATCAGTGCGTCACCATCAAGCTTGACAACTACAATAGCTCCACCTCTGAATGCAACAGGAAACCACACAGAAAATGTCTCAAATGTATCAAGCTCTTTAGCATACAATGATAGTGCAACAACTCAAAACAACTTGACAACTCCCACCACTACTTTGGGACCCAACCAAAGCAATGTAACAGGATCAGCAGGGCAGCCAAACACAACAGAACATGCTCAGACAACCCAATCAGCCACATCCTCAACATTCAACATCAGTTCAACAGCTGTCACTTCTACAGACAACAGCACCCATAACAGCAATGGAAGTGCTACATCAAGCACTACAGCAGTGACCCAATCCACAGCGATTACTTCTACTGCTGTAACTCAAAACAGCTCAGCTTCCTTCAATGGATCGCAAGGTAGGTCTGAACATAACCTAGCATTAATAATGTAAACCAAATAATGAAATATGTTTACCCTACCTTACTACTCCTACCTCTATCTTAAAGCAGATGGTGGCCTGAATCATTCAGAGAAATCTCTGACCATTTTATTCAGCATTCTGCTTGGTGTAATAGTTCTGGTAATT
The DNA here is from genome assembly GCF_018340385.1 of Cyprinus carpio. Lineage (NCBI taxonomy): Eukaryota > Metazoa > Chordata > Actinopteri > Cypriniformes > Cyprinidae > Cyprinus > Cyprinus carpio. The sequence continues at coordinate 25,408,384 of NC_056602.1, read as the reverse complement.
CTGGGACATTTTGTGTACAAGTTCGGGAGGAGCAAAGAGAGAAGTGTCCAATACACTCACCGCCGTCTCCAGAATGAAGATACAGGTTAGGAAAACCTATCTGTTAAAACTAATATGACCTCGTAATATGACCATTGATCTTATTTGGTGGTGTTCTGCTATAAGGTAACCATGATTTTTTTTTTAATATAATTTTTAAAAGACCTAGCAACTACTCATTACACCTTAGAAATAGGTTAAAGTCTGATAAAGTTATCAGGCCAATTCCAACGTCATGCTGCCAAGTCATGGGCGATGGGCAAGCACATTTAATCTAGCATTTAGTTTACCGTAATCATAAAGATTAAATATTCACTATGAATGGTATTATTGTCTGTAATTCCCTTTCATAGGTGAGCCGTTTGCACTGCCAGATGACACACTGGTCATTTCAGGAGGACTCTATGATGGCCCTCAGATTTACAACCCCACAATGACAGTGCAGAATGAAGAATTCCAGACAGACGCATCTGGATTTGCTTCCAGACCCACTCAGTTCTGCCTGGAGTTTCTGAGAGAGGATCAAGACAGAGCATTCGACCATGAGACCTCCACCTTTCAGACATTCCATGCACATGACCAAGAGCCTTAAGAACTCAGCAACAAACCTCTTTTTATTAGTAAAAATGTTACTGGAAATGTTCCTTTTACTTCTATGAGTCTATGTAAAAAGACTGTTTTTAAAGTTACATTTTTGAACTTTGAAACTGAACATCTGAAGTAATGAAATTAGTGAACATAAAATAAACACAAATGTAAATACAAATATGTGAAAAACACAACCAACAATACCAGGAACCAGCATTTTTTGATAAACATTTTAAGATACTGTATTTTAACTGAACATACTATATAGATCAATTGTGTACTAAGAGCTTAGAATAAATAATATAAATATACTTATTCAATCATAAGTAGAAATGGCAAGCAATTAAAAGCTATTGTCTTAAGAGTATGTGTACTCTAATTTTTTTTTAAAAAAGGATAATCAAAAATTTTTTGATACTTTGATACTTTTAAGCAAAGATTTTGTCTGTTGCTTTTTTTTTCTTCTTAGCTGAATTGCTAACGGTGGTCCATCCAGCATCTCGCATTCTCTTTATTGCAGCCAGTTTCAGCACTGTTCCTGGAGACTTACATGGAAAAGAACTCTGCACCTGTACATCATTTGCATATGATGACAGTCAAAACAAGAACATAAATGAATAAAATTGGGACAAAACTGGTCAAATGTTATTTTTTACCTTCCTGAACATGTCCAAACTCCCTGTGTCTGCCTCTTTTGGTTGCATAGGTTTCTTTGATTTCACAGGTCTCGGAGAGAAACTCTAAGGGAATTACGAAAGAGTAACACAAGCCAAATAAAACTGACTGCAAATAAAAATGCAGATCACTGAAAAACTCTTTGTATATACAGTAGCACAATACCTATGGTATGTAAATAGATAAAATTCACCAGTATGTCATTGCTGTCTGAGTTGTCTGATTTTGGATCCAGCTTCAGAATGTTTTCCTTCCAAGACCCTGTAATCTCAGGTGTGGGTGGTGTGCGAATTCTGAATGACTGAAGTGGAAAACAAACTGGCTCATATAAATGTTCAAGATGAATGATGAATAGTGCAAAGAGTTCAGGTTGCCCTCTTACCTTTATTTGAGGTGTTGTTTTAGTCGGTTTGCTCCATAATGGGGTATGAAGGTCTTTATTCACCGTTCCTTGCATCAATAACAAAACAAAATAAAAACAAACAAAACACACACACACACACACACACACACACACACACACACACACACACACACACACACACACACACACACACACACACACACAAGAATGTTGATAAATATGAAGAACAAGAATGCACAAAATGGACAAAGATAATGGGAAAAAACCTACAGCAGGAGTGTAAGATGCATTTCTTGATGCTTCATTTTCATGCTCATTTAAAAGTTCATACACAGCCTTCTTTGTGATGTCAGCTTTTTGAGTTTTAGAGATCTTGTTTCTTCCTTTCTTTGGTTTTATTTCATTTGCCTAAAACAATATTTTCATATTGCATTGTCCATTTTAAATTGGCATGTATACTTACAGTATCTCAAATGACAAGATACAACACCTGTTGAAGTGTGTGTTTTTCAAGATATGAGACTGGTGTCCTCAAGGCCATCTTCTCTCCTTTGAGCTTTTCAAGTTGTTGTCTAAGCTCTTCATTTTCCACTTGCAGATGAGACAGCTCCAGTTCCTAAATTTATTGGTTATTTAGTTTTTAGCAGAGACTTGTAAATCCCAAAAAATTACATTATCTACTAAAATGACAATAGTGCTCCTATAGCAACCTTGGATTAAATGTCTCAAGGACACAACTCAGCATCAAAGATTCCAATGAATTTAGAAATCCATATTTTGGACCTAGGACTCTATAATTCCCATCTCAGGCATCTAATGACTATGTTATTTTGAGTATGATATTAATTTCAAGCTTTGGATTGCAAGATGTCAAGTTGAGCCATAAAAAGGTCAAATAATTACCAGAGATGCTTTGCTTGCACTGACTTCAGCCTCTCTCATCCGTTTTTCACTCAGCTCTGCATCTTTTTCTTCTACCATTTTGTCATATTCATGCTACCAAGAAAAGAACAACATTTAAGTGAATAAAAAGTGCTCAAAAGCTGAAAATATTGTATCATTTCAGAGGCCACTTATTAAGAATAATAATGACCTTGTGTCTCTCCATCAAAGCAATCATGTCTGATATCTTCTGCTGGCATTTGATTTCTGTGTCATCTTTACTCTTCAGTGCCTCCATGGCTGTTTGCTTCAGTTTCTGCACCTACAAAAAAAACAAAACAAAAAACAATTATTTGTATCAGGTTTAATTAAATTTTCAGTTATAGCATTTGAAGAAAAAAAAAAATTCACTTCAAGGTTAAGTTGAGCCTCTGATGTTGATTTGTCTTCGAAGTCAGAGCTTATTTTCTGAAGCTCCTCCATGTGACACTTCTCTATACTTTCTGAATCTTCCTTCAATTTAATAATCTGCAAGAAATATGTAAAAACACTGTAACATGACCACTGTTTTACTTCAAATTTATGAGAAAGCAGTGTAAACTTTCAAAATTTTTTGATCATTCAGAAAAATAATAGTAAATGATTTACCTCTTTTAGACATTCCTCGTGAGCTTTTGTTTTGGTCTCTAGTTTTGTTTTAGTGTTTGTTAGCTGAACAAAATAAAATTATATTTAAAAATGTGTTTGATGAGTACAGAGAACAATAGTGTAATGTATGTCACAATATGATTTTTTACCTTTGACTCCAGTGCTTTGATTTGTTTGTCTTTTAACAGAAGTTCCCGCTTTGCGGTTTTGCCCTGATGTTGTGATTTAACATGAATTATGGTTAGATACATGATATGATACTCAACCAAAATAATAAAATAATAAAAAAAGATAACGCACACTCTCCTTCAACTGCTGTTGAACATTCTTACTCTCTTCATCCTGCCCAGCAATTTTTGCAGATAAAATATCCACCTGCTCCCTGGAATATGAAATTGTATATGTAAGACAAAATATAACAAATAAAACCAAATTTGAAATGTTACAAGACAAAAGTATCTTCTAATCTTACTGAAGCTGTTGTTTCTCTCTCTCAAGTCTCTCTATTTCTGTCTTCTCTCTTTCTGCATTTGCATTGCTTTTCTGTAAAGTAAAACCACAACATACAGCATTTGAGGATCTCTTTGTCATATTTACAACATACAGAGACTTGATCTAATTTACAAACCATGAGATGAGACTGAAGGACTTCCTTCTCTAAAGCACCACTATCAGCATGTTGTTGAATGGTGTCCTTCTGTATCTGCAGGTCATTATACTTCAATATCAGATCCTCATATTTCTCTCTTTAAGAGAAAAAAAAACAAAAACAAAGAAAGGAAGAAAAAAAGAGATTTCCATAAAAACATTGAATTGATTTCAAGGGTACAATCGCAGAATGGCCATGATTTAAATGAACGTTACAATGTTTATAATAATAATGGCTTATTTTCTTATAATAAATTTATATCACATTTTAGTTTGGGGACCAGTTCTTACTATTAACTAATTACTGACTATGAGTTTTGCCTCAGTAAACTCCTATTTGCAGTTTATTAATAGTTATTAAGATTAAGTTAGTGAATTGTTAAGTTTATGGAGTAGGATTAAGGGATGTATAATATGGTCATTCAGAATAAGCGATTAATATATATTTTATAAGTACTAATAAACCACTAATATGCTAGTAATATTCATGTTAATAAGCAACTAGTTAATAGTGAGAATTGGTCCCAATCTAAAGTGTTAGCAAAATTTAGTGTACATTGTTGTTTCCACATATACTAACTCAAACCCCACATCCATCTATCTATTTACACTATCTGTATAGTATATGAAACAGTAGGCAATAAATTAGAGAAGCAAATGGCTAAACAAATTTACATTTATTGTTTTTAACATGAGTGGTTCAGTTTGAGATATAAAGATTAATGATATAAAACCAAACAGGTCATGGATGCTCTTACTTCTGCTGCATTATGTCCCTCTCCAATCTGTCTACCTCTTTTGATGATTTACAACTGCTCTCCAAAGCACTTGACAATTGTTCCTCCACCTCTTTTAATTTAGCCTGGATGAAAGATTCAATGTGAGTATTTAAGTTATTCGACCATGTTTCATCATAAAACTCAAATAAATACACATGCTTTTTAATATAATGAAAATACAAATATATTGACCTCTTTTAAAACTACAACTTCTTGCAGCTCTTCATTGTCAAGTCTAGCTTTTGTCAGGGCTTCCTTCATGTTTTTATTTTCTGTGCTTACACTCTCCATTTCATCCTGAGGGGGGTGATTGTTAGATATGAAGCACATGTAGCACTTAAATTACTATGTTGCTATGTCAATGAATGCTTAATGACCTTTTACTCACCTTCAAATTATTTGCCTCACTTTGTTGCTCTTCAAGTGAGGCAACAAGCTGGAATACCTGAACCTCCCTTGTCTTTAATTCCTCCTTTATAGACGAGAGTGAGTTTGACTTCTCATCCTGTTACAGAATCACTATGAGCTTGGTTCCATGATTGCAATAAAAAAAATGTAAATGCTCTAACAGAAGAAAATACAAACCAGCTCATCTCTGAGTATCTGTATTTGCTTGCTATGGTCCTCTTTCTGCCCCTTAATAACTTCTGCATAAAGATAGTTTAACCAACGATTTTAGAATGGTACTAAACATGCAAAAATATCATTATTCATTACCATAGACAGTTTTAACACACCTAACTCTGTATTTTTGTCACTGAGTTCATTCACCAAGGAGCTTATCTTTGTCTCAAGGTCTTGTGCTCTGTGAAAACAAAGAAAGCATTTAATAAAAGATTAAATCAATATTTAAAGTTCTTGATTAAATATTTAATTTAATTTTTTTCTGTGATAATGGTTTAAGATTTACAAAACATTATGCTAGGTCTTCTGCTGATATAGTCGCTTTAACATACCTCTGTATCTCAGAAGTTAGTGAGGACTGCAAAGAATTCACTGTCAGCTCCATCTCTGAAAGCTGGTTTGACTGTTGCTCTTTGATGTTGTTTAGTTCCTGTAGATCATCGTCTTTCTTTTGAAGAACTTTCCCATGGTTCTCCTTGCTTTGTTCCAGTTTATAATTTAGGGCTCTCAGGTTTTCCTATGAACAGCGATACAATGCATAACATGAATTATTTTAATATGTATGTACTATCCTTACAAGTAAGTAAGTAAGTACATTTGTATTAAGACCTTGCAAAAGGACAAACCTCCATCTCCCATTTGAGTTGCTCTGTCATCCTGAGTTTCTCCTCAAGTGACTCCCGGTCCTGTGTAACGCTTTGAAGTAATTTCTGATGTTTCCCTAAAAACAACAAAAGTGAAGATAAATGACTTATTTTTTTAAATCAAGAAAAGACTGAACCAAATGTTTCATGCATTCTTACTTGCTGACTCCTCTATCACACTGGAGCTTTGCTGTTCCTCTTTGAGTTTTAGTGAAACATCTTTTAGATTGTTTTCTTTTTCTTGGAGTTTTTCTTGAAGCATAGCAACCTCAACAAGTCAAAGTCAAGCAACACAAAATACACGTGTTTTAGTCACAACAACAATACAAAGACAGGTGAGTGTTACTGTATGCAAGGTCTTTCAAAATTAAGATTATTCAAGCAAGTGCTGCCCCCTTCAGGCTGAATGAGTTAATTGTAAGGCTCATGAGCAAAGGCACTAACCTCCTTCTCCTTCACATGGCATTCCCTCTCCAACTTCACTTTAAGATCCTCAAACTGTGTAAGGCATTCTCTTACTGTAGGTAGGATGTTAACAAAACAATGTTTCAATGATTCATTTCATTGAGTCAAATACACTATATGCAAATGAATTCACGTAATTAGTTAAAAATAATTAGAAAAATTAATACAAATTTTGCACATTTCAACATATCCTGCTGATCAGCTTCTGCTTGCTTCCGAAGAGCTTCAAATGCTGACACCATCCTCTGCAAATGAACAAATTACAATGTCATGAAAAGGATTGTCCTAATCTAGGGTTCTGCCTATTGTCAACTCTGCATCCATTTTAAATAAATAAATAATTAAAGTAGTTACCTGAATATTCTCATTGTTCTGTAAGAACAGATCATGAGTTTCTTCCCGTTCAGCCTCAACTATTCAGGCAAAATAAAAAACGCATAAGAATTTACATATTTAGTGATAAACTACAGTATATTACATATTATAATATGCTCTCACACTTACACAGATTCATTTTCTCAGCAGATCTCTCAAATGTGTCCTTTAGTATGTTACACAAATTTCTGGTTGCATTGCTTCTGCATAATAAAGAATATAACAAATTTTAATATAATGTAATATGATATAATATATGTCCTTATATAAAAAATACCCATGATGTACATACGTATTTCTAAGATCTTCATTGTCATTCAGTTGATCCTCCAATTTCATGCTCAGACTTTCATTTGCAAACTGCAAAAGACATAAGTCATTATTCTGTCTTTAGTGAAGAGGACGAAAAATAATGAAAATAGATCTACTACCTGCAAATCTGATTTACCTGAAGCTCTTGAATTGCTTTGCGCTGTGTCTCGATGGTTTTTCTGTTCTCCTGAAGCTTCCTGTCTTTTTGTGAAATCTCAGAATCTATTTTGAACTTCCAGAGTTTGATTTTCTCAGCTTCATCAAGCAATCTGGAGTACAGCTGGCTGGATCTTAATGTTGTCTGTAATGCAAAAGCAAAACAGCTATTAAACTGCTTATATTTACTGAAATTATGCATTTCACTGAATTCATAATGTGGACCTTAAACCATTATAGATTATAAAAAATAAATGAATAATCATTTAAGCAGTAAACCACAATACACAATGAAATAAGCATTTAACCTGACCTCCTCCTTTTCCATTGGCATGACTGCAGCCTTCTTCATGCCCTCTGTAAGAAGAAAGCATCAGGATTAATGGACTTACTTCATTAAAACCTAAACCTCATTACAGTACACCATTCCACTTAGATTATAAATGTTACCAGATCTTGATGTCTTCGTAGGAAGCGCAATTTTGGATGGAAATGGCAGGCTTGTCTCCATATCTGAACACTTGTTATAACTCTACAAACAAAATGCACGTATCATCCTAAGTTACATTTAAATGTTCACACAGCAGTTCAGCAGCCAGAGGTCAAATAGCAACATTATAGCACAAACAGAGAATTTACAAGTTTGCCAACTTGGTTTGAAGGAGAAAAAACAGAGCTTTCTTCAAACAAGCCTGTTTCCTGAGGCTTCACTGCAGAAACTTGATTCAAATGAGCTCTTGGGGGCACCAGCAGTTTGAAGTTGAATGGTTTCTGCATGCTGTGGAGTCAAACGAAATATATCACTTTAAAAATCCTCAGAACTATATACTGAATAGTTTTATTGTTGAGTTTTTCCCTTTTGAGACACTAGCTAGCTGAGAAATGTCAAGTCGAAAGTTGAGGCAGTTGAGGTACGTTAATTTTAGTAACGTTAGATATTCCTCACAAATGATTTGATTTCCGTTACTTTCCCTCTTTTACAAACTACGTGTATGTAATTAAACTTAAGACTTCTAGAAACAATACATTACCTTTAAGCAAATCACTCTAGCACTTTCTGAATGTTTTTTTAATATATATATATTTATAATTATTACGACTCCGTTGACCAACGGTTTTTACCTGAAGTCAGTTTGACTCACGCGACTCAGATTTGAAATGGTTTGCGCGGCTGACTCAATTTAGCAACAGCAGTAGCAACTTAAATGATGGCTATTAATCCCATGTCAGTCGGAACTATATATATATATATATATATATATATATATATATATATATATATATATATATATATATATATATATATATATATATATATAATGGCTAATTATATGACAAGCATTAACATTTATAGTATCTTTCAAAAGGGAGTGTATTATAATACATAATACATTTTCACTATTTTCAGACTGGTATAAAAATACACTCCCTGCAAGTTGTTTATGTCTTCTTTTATTCAGTTATTTCCTAAAGCATTGTTTAACATATTTGTCACGTTTATGAAAGGTGCATCCAGCTAAGGGTTAAAGCTTCAATATATCAAATGGGTTGGAGGTCAGATGAACATTTTGCAAAAGTCAGAGGTACTTAGCCTACATCATTGTCATTCCCAAAAGAACACCAGGGTTAACCCCCAACACTTGAAAGAAAGTGTGAAGCTTTGTGAAATTTTTATTAAAATGAGAATCATTTTTATTTGAACCATTTTGCAACAGAAAAAATGACAAACATTTAAACCAACTCTGATATTACCTTATTTGGCATTTAACAATCAATTTCCCATGTCTTTACACAAATTGCTTTTGTGTTTACACAGTTTCAAACAAGCCTAGCCTAAATAATCTTTCATCACTAAATTGCTAGACTACACACACAGACACACAAGAATTAAAAAAAAAATAACAGGCTCTGACGCTGTCCATGTATACTGACAAAACAATGCATTGACTTTTAACTTGGAAAACATTTACCAAATTATGTGTTTAATTCGTGCATATACAGTATTTAACAAGAGACAGTATTTGCATATCTACCGGTTTCACTTTACTCCAGTATCTTTTTTGTTAGAAGGCAACATTTGTTTCTTGCAGATTAATTCTTCATATATTCACTATTTAATTTCTCTCACTCTCAGTGTACATAAAATGCACCAAAATAATAGCCACAGTTCTTGTCCTACAGTAAATGCATACGTTTTAAACTAAAATTAAATTCTAAAAATAAAAATTTCAATTGCATGACCATGTGCTCATGCCAGGCACTGAAAGGTTTGCATCACTGCCTCAGTAACCTAAATAGTCCAAGATGGATGTCTGGAATCAAACCCTTGATTTAGAGAGAGCAGAAATGTAAGAATCACCCAGAATAAAACCAGGATCAGCTATCGTCACACAGTATCCTCTGCAGTATTGTCATCAGGTATTTTCAGTGCTTCTACAACTTCTTTCCCATGCTCCTCCTGCAGATTGGCTCTCTTGGATTCTTCTTTTGCTTCTTTATCCAGTAGCCTGTAGTTGATGCCCATTCCGATGAAAAGAAACAAACTGCCAGCCAGCAGGACAATTCCACAGCCCATGTATGTATATTTGTAGTCATGGTAAATGTCATTGAACTTTCCTGTGAGTGCAGACAATTATAAAAAAAAAGAAAAAAATAATAATAAATAAATCAGTGATCCAAGTGGAATCCATTAATGCATTTTCAACAAAAAGTGATTCAAATGTAGGTCATGCTTTTGCTTTCACTCACAAAAGTTTTGCAATATAATAATGCACAATGCCCTAATCTATTTTTCATTATGCATCTTTTGCAAAGGTATGCAGAAGTCTTTTCTTCTGGGACTGCATGGTTAATGCATTTTCATGGAGGTTTTTTTTTTTTATTTTGATTAAAATTTATCTGAATGCATGAAGGAAAGTTAATTTTAAATCATGTGACTGGTCATTTAACTACATTTTGCCTTCACTAGTTTCAGACAAATACCTTTTGTTATTTGGTATGCTATTTAAAACTACTCACCTAGTAAAGGAGGCCCCAGTAACACTGGCCCACATTCTACAATTGTCACCAGTCCCACAGCACTGGAGAAACGTTGAGATCCCACAAGATCCATGAGGGTCTCAAACAGCACAGAGCTCAGCCAGCCGAAGGCAAACCCAAAGAAGATGGCGTAAATCACAAACCCTGTGTAGTCTGTGGACAGAGGGGCAAGCAGGTGGCACACACCGTTAAGGAGAATGGATGCGGCGAAGAAGTATTGCACCCTTGGCCTGACCCATTTTGTGCTGGCAACTATTCCCATTGAAGGTCGTGCAACCATATCTACAAAGGCCAGGACAGAGAGCAGAAAAGCCGCCTTCTCCTTGGGAATATCCTTACTCTTGGCGTAATTACTGAGGAACACAAGAGGAGAGAAGAGGCCGAAGAACATGACCACATTACCCAGAAGGTACAGCAAGAAGCCACGATGCTTGAAGAGTGTCAGATCGATAAAACCATTGATGATCTCCATCACGCTCTTTTGCTCTCTGGCTTCACTATTACTGTTTTTAGCTTTAACAGCGGGTTGGGGTTTTGGCCCAATGGGCCTCATCAATGATCCAGCCACACAGCAATTCAGCAGAAGTCCACCCAGGATCAAGAAGCTCCCTCTCCAGCCGAACTGGTCGAAGAACCAGGTGTTCAGGGGAGCCAGAGTAGACAAAAAGACTGGGCTACCAGCCATAGCGATACCATTAGCTATTGGGCGCTTCTTGTAGAAATATTTGCCAATCATTGTGAGAGCTGGGTTAAGATTGAATGCCAGTCCCAGACCTGGAAAACATCATAACACAGAGTTCGAAATGAAAACAGGTCCCCTGGGTGATATTAAAATGTGTCACAAGAGTGTAACATCACTAGGAGTGCTATTACTGTAAAGTGCATGGGATAAGAGCAATGGTGTATGTTTAAAAGATCTTATTTGATTTTAATTATACCTCCCACTACACCGACACAGAAGTACAAGCCTTCGACGGTATTGCAAAAAGAGGCAGCAATGAGCCCTGCTCCTGAGAGGCAGCCTCCTAAAATCATAATAGGCCGACTTCCATACTTATTGACCAGGATACTGCTGACAGGACCTGGGAATGAGATGCAAAAAACCTAAAAAAACTAAAAAAAATTGTCAGAATTTGCACAAAGCAGAGGAAAATGTATTTATTTCTGTAATCTGAAGCCAAAAAGTAAAAAAAAAAAAAAATCAGTTTTAAAATAATTTAAAATGCTATTTCTGAATCAAATGCTATTTATTGAACAAATGCAGATTTTAAATCTGAAATTCTATCATAAAAATACGAATATGAAAATCTAAAATATCATATTGCTTTTAAAAAAGTGTGATACTTAAATGTGAAAAATTACACACACACACACACACACACACACACACACACACACACACACACACATACATATTTAATAAATTATGAGTTAGTGTACTTGTTTACCAAAGAGATAACAGTGTTGATGAAAAGCATGCTTGAGATTAAGTACAAGATATGTGGTGTGTGAAGAAAAATCAAGGTAATCGTAAAAGAGAACAATAGTTCAAGCAAAACCCAATTCCAAGTTATCAGGAAGTTTAATACAGGACTTGATTGTATCCATTGGGAATTGATGGGATTGAAAACAGTGGGGTTGAAAAAATATGGTCTGGCCTATCACAGGAACACTGTATCAGAGGGGGAGCATGTTATTACATTATGATAAAAAGATTACGAAGAGAAACGTCTATCTGAAACAACATGCACACATGAACAGTTCAAAATAACACCAGGAATGTATACTAAAAGAATAAGCAGGGTCAATTTTCTTTTTCCATGACGTAAGGTAATAGTCTCTGTGCAGACCACTAGAGGGCAGTGCAGCTCTGTGGGGAAAAAAAAAAAACAATACAATTTGACATTGCATATTAATGTAGTATTCATCAAACTGCAGATTTTGCTGTTTCCCACCATCATCCAGCTAACTGAGCAAAAGATGTTACCTGTGAAATGCAGAGGCATAAAGACCAATCTTAAAGTGCTCTACTAAATCATATTTTAGATACGTTTCACACTATGGGAAACTTTAGTCCTAACAAACCAAACTAATGTGTTGTGATACCGCCCGACAGTAGCAAACACAAGGATCCCAAAGGTATTGCCAGTTACATGCGTGTTTTTAAGGCTTCCATGTACTGAGTCCAAATCCTATCATGAATGTAGGAAGGAAGCCTGCTAATCATGTGAAAACCGGGGAGCGATGGCGAGGGCCACCACGTCTTCAGCCTCTCAGTACAATAGGCTGCCTTGTTTGCCTCTCTAATCCACCTCATACATGTACAAAAGAACATTTACACATTTAGAAATGCGGAAATTCATTAGTATCATGTACAAGCCCTAGTTTACGTCACAACAACTAGGCTACTAATACCAGTACTTTAATCAGATTTGAATGTTCAGGCTCTATATAAAATGTTGAAGTAGATACATTTTAGGAAAAGAAAAAAAAAATCTGTAATTTCTCAGATTAAAAAAATTAAATAAAATCCGGATGCGCTATTTGTAAGGCTGCAAAATTTGGACAAAGTGTTATGATTATGCATCAATAAAAAAAAAAAATAAACAAAATAATAATAATAATGATTATTAACTCAAATATAAACATTACTAAATAAAAACGATATAAATAATATTTCATGGTAAAAAGAACAATTTGAGTATTTAAGAAAAAGAATATAATAACATGATAATTTATTTTACATTACAACTGTAAAATTACAATACTAATAACAAACAAATGGTGTCAGGCTAGGGGCTATCTGTTTAACCAACCAATGGCAGATGAATGGAGTACTCGGGGAAACCTGTATGAAAACAGTCATTATATGACATTAAAGTAATGCAGAAATGACACAATTAAGCTTTAACTATTTAACTTCCAGGATAATTTGGAGAATTACTACATCTTGTGCACTTTATTGTGTGCAGCCTGTATTAACATTAGAGTAAATTAAATTAAAATGACTGTAAGTGTGGTACAAGAATAATCAAGAATTAGACTAAGCCCCTGGGTGACATTAAACAAAAACTCACTCCTAACATATCAGATCAGTCCACATTCATGTAAATATCCTCATATCTGGACCTCTCTTGCTCCAGGCAAACTACCTCTGGGTTCCCTGGGTCACCGACAACAAGCTTAAATGCAATGGGGGTCTATGTAGGAAGATGTCTTGGCTAAGAATGCCAAAACAACACATCCCTGGAAAAGAAACGAACACCTTCTGACAGTATTTAGCTTAGAGGGCATTCAGACTTCTCTGCAAACTGTGGGTGAGACAGTGGCTGTATTCAGAGAAATGAGAGCAAAAGGGGAACCACAACACATGTCAGTCATGGCCAGCATCAAACTAGATGCTAAAACAATGGCATTCTGATTTACTTGTGAGCATATTGTGAATTATTATGAATATGGAATATATTGCTACACAGATGTCTGATGTGCATAAGTCAGCATAAAATATTCACACAATTATGTCTTGCCTGCAAATATGTTAGTACAAACCAGTAGCACTACATAATGCGATTCTGTTCATCATTGTCGTCAGAACAAATTGCTGGATTTTTTCCACGCGTGGTTGGTTCTGTGATCATCTGGGTCATGTGCTATGTATTGTCCCCTGCATTATAGTAGGGAATTAGCTCTGCTGGGCCAGAAGGGACATGTAGGAGTATGAGGTCAAATGTAAAGTCATGTGGCTCTCACATGCCATGAGTTCTCATGGCCATAATGTCAACCCCACCGGCATAAATTGAAAGGTCTATCTTTCAGAAACTGATCGAGTGCCTTGTTCTTGTTCATGACAAATGTAAGGGCAAAAGCTCAAGTTTGACAGAAGTATGTGGGTCAATGACATATAAAGCACAAGTAAAAGAAAGAAAGAAAAAAAATAATCACATTGTACAACATGAACTAACAAAAATATGTTTTTATAAAATGTATACTTTATATTTTATATTCAAGAAATATACAATATTTTTCAATAAATCAATATTTAGGAAAAAAAAAAAAAATGTCACATCATATATCCACCCATTTTGTCTAATGTTCTTTTTTTGGATTTTATCAGTTATCAGTTGATTTTTTGGGTTATTGTCTACAATATTGATGTACTTCATTGACTATACATTTCACAAGACAATGAAGTATTTAAAGCTCACCAAAAAATGTAAATTCTCACCCTCATGTCGTTCCAAACCTGTAAGACCTTCGTTGGTCATAGAAACACAAATTACAATATATTTGATCAAATCCAAGAGCTTTCTGAGCCTGAATAGACAGCCACACAACTACCATGTTCAAGGCCCAGAAAGGTAGTAAGGACATTGTTAAAATAGTCTGTGTGACATCAGTGGTTCAACCATAATTTTATGAAGCTACAAGAATAACAAAAATAATGACTTTATTCATACAATTTATTTATACTCATAACTTTGTAAAATTATGGTTAAACCACTGATGTCACACGGATTGTTTTAAACCTTTTTGGGCCTTGATCTTGTAAGTTGCATTGCTATCTATGCAGGGTTAGAAAGTTCTTGGATTTCATCAAAATATCTTAATTTGTGTTCTGAAGAAGGTCTTACGGGTTTGGATCGACATGAGGGTGAATAATTAATGACAGAATTTTCATTTTTGGGTGAACTAGCCCTTTAAGTGTTATTTTAACCATTTCTCCTTTAGAGAGTGTGGAAAGGCGAATAAAAGTCAAAGAATTTATCCATATTCTGAAACTTTTTTGTCCTTTTTGGATCTTTACAAACCCTAGGCTCTGTATTCTTGGAAAACAATAGTATTCATGTTCTACAAAATGTATTTTTTTGTGTTCCATGGAAGACAGAAAGTCGCACAGGTTTGGAATGACATGAGGATCATGAAAAAATCTGTTTAAAAGTAAGTTTTATTTTTGTGAACTAAATCTTTTAACTCAAATTGCAGACTGGTTTATTTTTGCCTGTTTTAAAGGTTATGTATAAGCACACAAGCAAACCATAGTGACAGTATAGAACACTAATTGGCTTTTGCATTGTAACCAAAAAATAGCACCATACTGTCAGAAACATTCAAACCTTTATTTTTTATATCCGTAATGGTTTATATTTTTTAACTTGCATTTGATTTGCTCAGTAGCGTGAGAAGGCGAACGTGCAATTTAGTCTGTCTGTGTGAGTGTGCTGACATCATTTGGTGGTGTTCTACTTCCTGAGACAAGTTTGCTATTGACGCTAGTCATCACAAGTCTGTGCGACTCCTGAGTTAGGCGTCTCATCTCCTCATCTCTCTCCAAGGAAAACATCTGACACTTGCAGAATAAAGAGCTGACTGAGAAGAAAGACTCCAGAGGGAGATAGAGTTGCCCATTCAGAGCTCAATCTCTCAGCAAAACAGCCGGTGGCTGATGTGTAAGCCTTGTCTAGCATGCCTCTCGTTTCTACAATTCAAATGAATAAGGTCCTTTCACTTGCACCACATCCATTGATAAACTGCATCGGGATCTTCATTACCTGCGCCATGATCTCACCACTGGCTTCAATGGTTGAAAAAACAGTTTGATTTAAAAGTTACCCAAGGACAGAATTATTCCATTAAAAAACTCCAGTTATGAATCAATGCAAACAAATAGTATGAATTCAGAAAGAACTTTTTATAACACATGTAAAGAGAGCTTGAGAATTTTAAGGGGAGGAGAAAGAGGAAAATGCAGGAGGACACTGCTTACCTCCTCCATACATGACAGCAAGCATGATGGAAGAGATCCAGGACACTTGACTGCTGGTGATGTGGAAGATCACTTCAATTTCCTTGAAGAACACAGTTATGGACTTTGGGAAGGCGTAGGAGAAACCAATAGAAATGAAGGCTCCAAACACTACGGCCCAACCCCAGCCACCTTCAGGAGGGGTGTATCCCACAGGACCCAACTGCAGGTGCCATGGCTCCAGGTGCTTACAAAGCTCTCTCTGTAAAGAAACAGGGAAAATAGAGTGGAAAAAAAGAGAAAAAGGTCAACTTTTGACATCAAAATCTCAACATCTCCAAGGCTCCTTATAAAAACACAGTTGACTGCACATTTGAATGATGTCACCTAATATAAACTGTAGAAGAACTTCACAATAGAAAACATACAAGAAACATACATTAATATTACAATTTAAAATAACTGTTTTCTATTTTAATGTTTTTAAAAATGCCATTTATTCTTGCTGGAAAAGCTTTATTTTCAGCATCATTACAATCATTCCAATATTGGGAAACATTTCTTCTTATTATCAGTTGAAAACAGTTGAGTTGCTTAATATTTGTTTCAGAAGAACACCATTTATTTGAAATAGAAATCTTTTTTGTAAATGATTTACTCTCATTTTTGATCAATTTAACACATCCTTGCTGAATAAAAGTATTTCTTTCTTTCAAATAATAATAAAATGTCTTACTGGCCCCAAACTTTTGTTTATTGTTTTTTAATTATAGAGTGTTCTTAGTTGCTTTCAGTGTGTTGCTATCTATTTGCTGACACTTTACAATACTCTGGTCTCTAGATATGGCCCATGTCACTCATTCAGTGTAATTCTATAGGATATTCTTGTCCATTTATCCAGAAAGTGAGAAATGTCTAAAGTCAAAAAAGCTCCTCAATCGCATCATTTGAGGCAACATTCATGTCCGAAGCACAAGTGGTGTGGGGTATGGGATGAGTTACGCAATGAAATTTAATACCAAGGGTTTGTTCAGATCCCTATCCCTAAGTATGAGCAATAGTTATAGTGATGCTAGAATCTCTAATGCCTCGATTCATGGCCAGGAAATACAAGATTTTCTGCACAACTAGTCCTCTAAAGGTAAACCTAAAACTTCAAAGCATCCCACATCAATAAAAATGAATCATATCCAACAGCTGCAAGAAATCATTGTGCATACATGTGGCAGAAAAGTGTTCAAAGGAAACATAGATGGTACATAAAGAGTCATGATGCTTTTACATATTAAAGCCTCATAGCTGAACTGAGCGCATCGTGTATTTGTAAAGGCACAGCAGGAGGCTTTTAAAGTGAACATGCCCTCCAAAATGGAAATGTGAATTACATTATTTCAGGAGGATCAGAGGTTTATGTCAGAGAGAGGCACCTTATACCAATATCAGGTTATTTCCTCCACTGGCATTTAAGTCTCTCTACACGTGCTCTAGGACTTGTTTTCCCAGCCCAGACAGCGTGATCTTGAGGCATCAGGGCGACTTGCCATTAGCAGCTAGATGTTTTTTTAAGAACAACTTTCTCATTAAAACAACAATGTGCAGTAATTATCACAAAACTAATTTAGACAAGGCGATCAGGACTCCGACGCAAAGAGGGTCTTGCATCACCCCGAAGAGGTTTATTTTGTGATAATGACTGGCTTTCTGTATGCTCTCTTCCATATTACACAGCAACAAACAAACAAATGAATAAACATGAAATGAGTTTAATACACTACTGTTAAAAAGTTTTGGCTCTGTAAAATGTTTTTGCTTTTGAAGCCACCTCTTATGCTCACCAAGGCTGCATTTATTTGATCAAAAATACAGTAAAAACTGTAATATTGCGAAATATTACAATGGAAAATAATGTTTTTCTATTTGAAAAATAAAAATAAAATACAACTGAATTTATTCCTGTGATGCAAAGCTGAATTTCCAGCATCATTATTCGATGTCTAATATGCTGATTTGATGCTCAAGAAACTTTTCTTACCATTATCAGAAATTGTTATGCTGCTTAATATTATTGTTTATTCTTTTGTCCATGATTCTTTAATGAAAAGAAAGTTCAAAAGAACAGCCTTATTATAAATCTTTTGTAACATTATAAATATCTCACCTTTGCTCAATTTAATGCATCCTTGCTAAACAAAAGTATTAATTTCTTTCTAACCTCCAAGCTGACAACAATCCATGGAGTGGTTGGTTAACTGTTACAATTTTACAAAAATATTTCACTGCATGAAGATTAACCAATCAGAATAGAACATTCCAGAATGAAGCATAGTATTTTTAAGGTATTGTCAAACAATTTCAAATGCAGCAGAATTAACTGAATTGAGAATGAAGTTACAATTGATACAATTTTAATTTAGCCAGCATTGCATTACTGGGCTGTTCACTTTGAATTTGAACCATCTGACAGTTTGATCATGTTGGCAGAGCATATCGTTCCTTTCAACTGAAGTGCTGTATGGTTTAAAAAGAAGTGAGAATGAAATGAATCATTTTACAGGTAAAACGGGGCCTTTACATGGCGTCAAAGTAGACGTTTTAGCGCATTCAAGCTTAGAATAACACATTCCACACAGAAGAGCTCCTACCTTTCTGGCACACTCTATAAATTCTCTGCATAAAATAGTCCAAAGTACTCTTCTATTCCACAGTGATGGCGAGCAGCATTTTAAGGGACCGGTCTGGGTCAAGGCAATTCTCTAGTTATGTGAAAAATCCCGAGCAAAAACACGGAGGTCTGCTTGCAAAAAAGAAAAAAATAACTGTTGAAACTTCTGTAGGCCTGTGATATGGTCAGCCTTGTCAAACTGTGCTCAACTGAGTTCAGGGCAGCTCCTTTTGGCCCCCAATGTCTACAGAAAATTCAAGATAGGTTTCTATTGGCTCCTTGGTGTCTGCCACCATACCCATTGTGTCCCTGCACTCCTCCTCCTTGTTCTTTGTCTAAGCCACCCATTCAGGACTCTGCTGAGGTCTCCTTTGGAGGATACAGGTCTCAATATGGGGTCTTTGAGATAGAATGTACATTGCTTTTTGATTGTGTCAATGCATCCAATGTCAACAAACACCCATTATAGTAAAAGACACTGACGTTATTACACTTCCTGCAGCGTGTACATGCAAATTTATAATTAGCTCTGATTCACGTTACTTGTCTTTCAATCAGGTCAAGGAACAAAAAACAATGACTGACAATAAGGATGAGCGTTTGCAGCTGCGCATGAGACGTGACACGAGAAATAACTGCAGTTCAAAGGCTAATGTCAGAATAAGATTCTGTAAGATACTATAAGCTATGTTAGACGCAACAACCAACCGGATCAAATAAATGCGGAAACAAACCGGAATCAAATTGGTTTCAGGAGTTACACTGATCTGATAATTTTTTTTTGTGTGTGTATATTTTTCTCTTATTTAAGTTTAACTGTACCCATTTGTTAAATCCACTTCCTTAATTTCAAATTAGATTTCTACATCCTGTTTGCCGCCAAAATTCAAATTCAAATTAAATTCAATAATTCATTGGAATTTAAAAGGAATTCTAAGCTCAGTTCGGAAACACACAGTGTCTTCATGCTCACCGATTCCAACCAAAGCATCTAAATTGTAACCAATAATCTACAGAATTAATAAATCAACATTAATTTGCAGAGCCTTCATTGTCTCTCATACTAAACGAGTAGGCCAGGGTCCAAAGAACCAATGTGACAATGTTTTAAGCCATATTTCCCAAGCGAGAATAAACTGAAGTAATCGTTACACTCTAGTTTTTTTATTTTAATGAAAGTAGAAAATGCTCAGCTCCACGCATCAGCAGAGTCAAACCGTAAAACACGTTCTTCCCAATTCCGTTCTCTGACTTTCAAAGACCTCTTTCATTTCAGAGCGACTGTGTCCTGGACGTGACACCAAGCCAAAATATTTACTTTCTCCATTTTGCATATTAAAACCTTCACAAAACTGACATCAATAGATTTCCTCTTCAACTCAGGAAGCTTTGCACTCAGGCCAAACACAGAAGGAGCAATTGTGGCCTATTTTGAGGTATGTGCGGCCACACACCCAAACAACACAAGATCTGATGGCTGTACATTCATGGTATAACATGCAGGTTGCGTGGAGAAAAACGGCTGTCACAATAAACATGCCATGAAAAAGGCAGGAAAGAATAGACAAGGCAGTGCTCTCCCGTCGAGGTCTCTATTGTTCAACATATCAAGGTTTACTGTGAAAGGAAGTGCTGGGTGACACTCCTAATGTGGTCATATATGGAGTTTATAGGAAAGAGGAGGTTCAAAAGACTGCCAGTCTGATTGTCTCTTTCAATTTATTTTCTATATGTCACAGATTTCTGCTGTTGTGACCGTCAAAAGTGTGACACATAGCTAAAGGCTATGATAAAATACTGGAGACTTTGACCTTCACAGCTTCTATTTAGCTTTGGTGCACACTGAGGTTAATTATCATCACACTTGAGAGACACATTAGAGTAAAATAGTGACAATTTAAGAAGCATTAAGGATTTTATATTACTCACCTGGATCAGTACTATCTCAGAGTTAGAGTCTTGCGGCCTTGGCATCTTGGTCTAGGTCTTGGCTTACAGTTCCCCATCTACTACGTCTTCACAACTCTTGATATCTTTCACATTGTTTACACCTGAAAACCTGCTATAAACATCTAGAGAGAACCAATCAAAGGGTGTCAGAGACAGATTGACATATACACCTAGTTTTTACAGTACATGCATCTCCTGTTACTACTTGTCATTCTGATGTTGTGACTACCTACATCACCTACTATATCAGTTTACCATTCCATTTCAATAAAGTACAAATAAAGAGAAAAAAAAGGCATATAATATTGATTTATACCATACCTACACATTGTAATACCTATATCACTTATTATATCAATATGCCACAGCATTTCAATAAGGTGAAAAAAGGTGTATAATATTGATTTATACTATACCTACATATTGTAATTTTGTGGCAAACATGACAATTCCAGCAGAAAGCTTTTTGTTATTTTAGTTAAGCGCCAGTATTACACTTTGAACGTGTGTTACTCCATGTTCATTCAAGGTCTAAGAAACATTTGGTGCTTGCTTATATTTAGACTTTCTTTCATGCCTATATTTTGGATTGTCTTTCAAAGTAGTAACCGGCAAATGTTTTTTTGTTCAGTGGTTGGATCACATGAGTAGACGGCCCTTCTGTGTTGCATCAGGACAGATTAGTGCTACACTACAAACATGATGTGAGAGCGTGCATTTCTGATTCTAAATTCAGATTCTAAATGTGGTTTAACAGATTAGATTTTTTTAGGGTTATAGTATTACTTGGCGAAAACTTGTACAGCATGCCACTATTTGAAATGAAGGCTGCAATAATTTCCTTTAGTTTACTTTATAAATCATCAAATCTTGGTCTGAGATGTGGAGTCTGGTATTGATCCGTTTCAGGGTCTTGCAGTCAAATGCACAACATTTTAGCATGCATCAGTAATTGCAAGCAATGAAATATATTTTCTGCAAGCTCTCAAGAAGAAAAGTAAATAGGATCACAGATGTAAGTTAAGATTTAAAAGCAAAGAAAAAAGTAAAAGAGCACTTATAATACAGAAGATACAAAAACTCCCCCCAAAAAAACAGGAGAATACAACACACAGGTTAACTGGACAATTGGTATAATGCATGTATATGATAAGAGTATAAAGGTAGGAGAATCTGAAACTAAAACTATTTGATTTGAATTTCCTTCTTGCTTCTTTTAATGTAAGGCCATGATTAGGGCAGAACAGGAATCAATTTCAAAACATTTCCTATATACAGTACATGTCCTGTAGGATAAATTAGAGAAAGTCTTGTTAGAAGACATATAATCAAATATTTTAAAACTATTTTTTATTTTCCACGCATGTATTTTGCGAGAATCACTGACAATAGTAAGCTCTCTGATTTGTCCAGCAGAAGAGGGCGGCTGACCTTGAAAGCAATGGAGAGAATTTACAGAAGGGAACACTGTTAACAAGGACTGGCCATATATCAAACAGCCAATTTGGATCTCTTAATTCACTGGGGGTCAATTCTGGCCACGTGGACATAGATCACAGCGGTTCAGGACATATGCCACATGGCTAATGTCTGTCTGCTCAAGTCTCCATCCAGCCCAGCTTTGTATTTACACAGAATGAGAAATAAAGCAGAAGGAAATGAACCACACAGAACTGAATGCACATGCACATAAATGTTTGATTGCAGTGCTAAGATTGCTTATTGTACAACTAAATGCAATGCACTGGGATAATTGCACATTCATCCACAAACAGATTGCATACATGCTGATGCAATCTGTATATTCACACACAAGATACATGCAATAATTAAACACCAGTGAGCTGAGGAACATGTTACATTAGGGAATTCTGATGTATGATGCCATCTTTCTTTTTTACCATTTTGGACGGTGTTAACAGTTTGGATGGTTTAGATAACATTGTATTATTTGGAGTAGGGCAGTTACATTAATGGGCAGGCAGATCTTCTGATATGTATTTTTGCAATACACTTAAAGTGCACCAGTGCTCTAGCAGGCAGTAATGTCACCGCTAATGGCTCTCACAGTGGAGCTGTGGCATTACCTCTATTTACTCATCGCACAATTCATCTTATGCCTTAGAAAGTGCTCTTGTGCTTTCATAGAAACGTCCAGTTTCGATCTGGTCATATCATATAAAACCTTAGTGTAACCGTAAACCTTTTTTTCTATAGCTGAAGAAGTGAGTTTTTAATTTTCCTATAGGAATAGCTCATCCAAAAATGAAAATGGAATAGATTTGGAGAAATTAAGCATTCCATCACTTGCTCAAAGGATCTGCTACAGTGAATGGGTGCTGTTAGAATGAGAGTCCAAACCGCTGATAAAAACATTACTATAATCAAATTCCAATGACTCCAGTTCATCAAACAATGCCTTGTGAAGCAAAAAGCTGCTTGTTTGTAATAAACAAATCCACCATTAAGATGTTTTTAACTTCAAACCATTGCTTCCAGCTAAAATATCTATACAAAATCAAACTTTGCATAATCCATCAATGCATGTTAACCAAAAATATCTCTTAGCCTAATATTTAAACAGAATAGGTACTTGTTTTGCCTCTGGAATAACGTTCCTTTATGGCTGACATGACAGTCAGTAAATGTTAAAAACAGACAAACGGCAATTTAGGCATTTAAGCAATGCAGCCTTTCTGAAATCTTGCCAACGGTTAATGCAGCAATTTCATGGCAGCTTTAATGTAAAAATGTGATGGCAAAAACATCCAGTAATATTTGAATGTGAAAAGTAAGTGTGTGCATTGGTATATAACAAGATTCTCTCAAGGGTGAACTTCGGTTAAAAAACCATCTTCAAACTCCTTCACAATTCCCTGCAAACTTACATTCTGGCTCAATCTTAGGACAGAACAGCCACTTTTTACAATCCAATAAATTCCTGATGGATAAAAATGTATAATTTATTCATATATTTTTTATATATATTTACCCAAAAATACAAATCACATTACAGTAAATAGGTTATGAAAGCAGTTAGGCAAAAGTCTCTATTTATTCTCCATTTAATCTTTTTAATCAATCGAAAAAAAAAAAAAAAAATAATAAAGTGGTTAAATAGTTTCCACTGCTCAGTGTTGTTCAAAATCTCAAAATGTAGACATGTCAATCATCAAAGAAATTCTACGATGAGAATTTGAAAAGTTGAAATCTGCCCTTGAAAAGACACAAAATTGATGCTCCTAAACTTCCATATAGTGCCCTCATTGTGTCAACACGGCAGCAAGTACATTCCCCTGCGTTATGTTGGATGAGGCCTGTCTCTGTGTAGTTCAGAACCTGCGCTCAGCAGATAGACTGAACAACTCTAGGATCCATTTAAGTCCCCATATGGCTAGGAGCTGCAGCGCTCTAGTGAGTTTACGTCAGAACTTTGTTTTTTTGTTTTTTTTTTGCTAATGTGCAACCTCTGCAATAGCTGTGGCTAGGTATGATTTGTATTTCTGTCCGTATTGTAAAGACAAGCCAGATGGCCAACCTGCTGAGTGGGTACAATCTGCGAGACAAGTGATGCGTCACCACCGTGAGGCCTTTGGTGGCGGCCCTGTAGACGAACTTTGAGTTTTTATAATCCAGCTTTGTCAATATACTTGGCTGATATATCTAGAAGAGTGATTCCTATCTCAAAAAATTAGCATATTTCATCCGACCAATAAAAGAAAAGTGTTTTTAATACAAAAAAAGTCAACCTTCAAATAATTATGTTCAGTTATGCACTCAATACTTGGTCGGGAATCCTTTTGCAGAAATGACTGCTTCAATGCGGCGTGGCATGGAGGCAATCAGCCTGTGGCACTGCTGAGGTGTTATGGAGGCCAAGGATGCTTCGATAGCGGGCTTAAGCTCATCCAGAGTGTTGAGTCTTGCGTCTCTCAACTTTCTCTTCACAATATCCCACAGATTCTCTATGGGGTTCAGGTCAGGAGAGTTGGCAGGCCAATTGAGCACAGTAATACCATGGTCAGTAAACCATTTACCAGTGGTTTTGCCACTGTGAGCAGGTGCCAGGTCGTGCTGAAAAAACGAAAATCTTCATCTCCATAAAGCTTTTCAGCAGATGGAAGCATGAAGTGCTCCAAAATCTCCTGATAGCTAGCTGCATTGACCCTGCCCTTGATAAAACACAGTGGACCAACACCAGCAGCTGACATGGCACCCCAGACCAATGACTGTGGGTACTTGACACACTGGACTTCAGGCATTTTTGGCATTTCCTTTCCCCAGTCTTCCTCCAGACTCTGGCACCTTGATTTCCGAATGACATGCAAAATTGCTTTCATCCGAAAAAAAGTACTTTGGACCACTGAGCAACAGTCCAGTGCTGCTTCTCTGTAGCCCAGGTCAGGCGCTTCTGCCGCTGTTTCTGGTTCAAAAGCACACGCCTGTGCACGGTGGCTCTGGATGTTTCTACTCCAGACTCAGTCCACTGCTTCCGCAGGTACCCCAAGGTCTGGAATCGGTCCTTCTCCACAATCTTCCTCAGGGTCCGGTCACCTCTTCTCGTTGTGCAGCGTTTTTTGCCACACTTTTTCCTTCCCATGGACTTCCCACTGAGGTCCCTTGATACAGCACTCTGGGAACAGCCTATTCGTTCAGAAATTTCTTTCTGTGTCTTACCCTCTCGCTTGAGGGTGTCAATGATGGCCTTCTGGACAGCAGTCAGGTCGGCAGTCTTACCCATGATTGCGGTTTGAGTAATGAACCAGGCTGGGAGTTTTTAAAAGCCTCAGGAATCTTTTGCAGGTGTTTAGAGTTAATTAGTTGATTCAGATGATTAGGTTAATAGCTTGTTTAGAGAACCTTTTCATGATATGCTAATTTTTTGAGATAGGAATTTTGGGTTTCATGAGCTGTATGCCAAAATCATCAGTATTAAAACAATAAAAGACCTGAAATATTTCAGTTGGTGTGCAATGAATCTAAAATATATGAAAGTTTAATTTTATCATTACATTATGGAAAATAATGAACTTTTATCATAATATGCTAATTTTTTGAGAAGGACCTGTATACTTGGGTGGGGATCCTTTTGCTTTAATTACTGCCTTAATTTGGCATGGCATGGAGGTGATCAGTTTGTGGCACTGCTGAGGTGGTATGGAAGCCCAGGTTTCTTTGACCGTGGCCTTCAGCTCATCTGCAATTTTGGGCTCTTGTTTCTCATTTTCCTCTTGACAGTAGATAATCTATGGGGTTCAGGTCTGGTGAGTTTGCTGTTCCTCTCCAACACCATGGTCATTTAACCAACTTTTGGTGCTTTTGGCAGTGTGGGCAGGTGCCAAATCCTGCTGGAAAATGAAATCAGCATCTTCAAAAACTGGTCAGCAGAAGAAAGCATGAAGTGCTCCAAATTTCTTGGTAAACGGGTGCAGTGACTTTGGTTTTCAAAAAACTCAATGGACCAACACCAGCAGATGACATTGCGCCCCAAATCATCACAGACTGTGGAAACTTAACACTGGACTTCAAACAACTTGGGCTATGAGCTTCTACACCCTTCCTCCAGACTCTAGGACCTTGGTTTACAAATGAAATACAAAACTTGCTCTCGTCTGAAAAGAGGAATTTGGACCACTGGGCAACAGTCCAGTTCTTCTTCTCCTTAGCCCAGGTAAGATGCCTCTGACGTTGTCTGTGGTTCAGGAGTGGCTTAACAAGAGGAATATGACAACTGTAGCCACGTCTGTGTGTGGTGGCAGTTCTCTCGGTTGGTTGTGCATCTTTTTCTTCTACACTTTTTCCTTCCACTCAACTTTCTGTTAACATGCTTGGCTACAGCTCTGTGTGAACAGCCAGCTTCTTTGGCAATGAATGTTTGTGGCTTTCCCTCCTTGTGAAGGGTGTCAATGATTGTCTTCTGGACAACTGTCAGATCAGCAGTCTTCCCCATGATTGTGTAGCCTAGTGAACCAAACTGAGAGACCATTTTGAAGGCTCAGGAAACCTTTGCAGGTGTTTTGAGTTGATTAGCTGAATGGCATGTCACCATATTCTAATTTGTTGGTGGGTTTTTGTTAAATGTGAGCCAAAATCATCAATTAAAAGAACCAAAGCCTTAAACTACTTCAGTCTGTGTGCATTGAATTTATTTAATACATGAGTTTCACAATTTGAGTTGAATTATTGAAATAAATGAACTTTTCCTTGACATTCTAATTTATTGAGATGCACCTGTATGTATGTATGTATATATATATATATATACATATATATATATATATATATATATATATATATATATATATATATATATGTCTCTTTGATGAATAAAGTTCAAAAGAACAGCATTTATTTATTTAGAATTTGTAACATTACAAATATCTTTACTGTCACTTTTGGTCAATTTAATGTGAGATTGGTTAATGAAAGTATTAAAGTATTAAAAAAGAAGAAAAAAAAAAAAACCTCCAAACTTTAAGACAGTGGTCCATATTCCATCCAAAAATACATACCGGAATAGTGACTGGGACTTTTCCAAGTAGGATGTGTTGCTCCACAATCTTATCAACCAATTAGTTTGTAAAGTTAGGTTTAGGTTTAAAGGTTAGAGCAGAAGTCAGAACCTGAGAACATTTTTATCAGTCTATTATTTCCATCTTATGTTGTTTTGACAAGAATGCTGTTCTAGTAGCAATGAAACATGTTGATCTAGGCTCATCAACGCTACTAGGCATCACCACAGCCTCTTGTAGCTTTTTAATTGTTCTAAAGCAGTGGTTTTCAAACCTCTCCCTGAAGTACCCCCAGCACTGCACATTTTGTATGTCTCCCTATATCTGACATACTCACTTCAGGTCTTGCAGTCTCCACTAATGTGCTGATGAGTTGAATCAGGTGTGATAGATGAGGGAGACATACAAAATGTGCAGGGCTGGGGGTACTCCAGGACAGGTTTGAGAACCACTTTTCTAAAGTATTTAGAATGACATTACAGCGCCACCTAGTGGAAATGGCTAAGATGGTTCCCTGTGACTTTATAAGCTAAATTTGCATTATTGTAGATGTCTGCTGTTGATTTCAACAAATAACCTTTAAGGTTACCTAACAGAAAGTAATCAAATCCTTACCTCAAACATAGGCACATGACAACAAATTTCACTGTTTGTATTCAATAAAATATGCTTTAGAGAGACCATGGTTTAAAAACTGTGATTGGCAGTGTTTGTCTATTAAACCGCATGAAACTTTGTATCACACCCTGTGGGTCTGCTTGAAAGAGCGGGACTAAATTACAATCCTTGCAGGTCATATTTAAAGATTCATGCATTGTGCCACAATTAAA
The DNA here is from genome assembly GCF_018340385.1 of Cyprinus carpio. Classification (NCBI taxonomy): domain Eukaryota; kingdom Metazoa; phylum Chordata; class Actinopteri; order Cypriniformes; family Cyprinidae; genus Cyprinus; species Cyprinus carpio. The sequence continues at coordinate 25,380,449 of NC_056602.1, read as the reverse complement.
CTGATGTTGTTTTTCCACGTAGACATCCAAACGGGTGTAAACAAGCAAACTATATGAATTTTTAACAAAGCCAACAAGTGTTGAGAAAACCCTGTAACCATAAAACTTCCCACAAAAAACAATGGACAGTCTGAATAGCTGCAGTGCTATGGAAGCAGCCTGGATCTAACTTGAATTTGAAACATACCAGGGCATCTGTAGAGTAAAATGTACCAAAAAAAGTAAGATCTTATTCCCCGGTTTCACAGACAAGGCTAAAGCCTAGTCCCAGTCTAAAATGCATGTCTGGGCTGTTTTACACAGAAGAGGCTTGAGATGAGTGATATTATAATATGTTAGTGTGTTTTTTTTGTATGAGGATTCTGACTAGTATTGTTATTTTGTGTTAGTGATGCTTTTTTGTATGTTCTTAAATGTTCTAATTGAACTATGACCTAATCCTGGTTTAACCTAAGCACTGTCTGTAAAACCAGGCCTTTAAATGATAATTAAGACTTTTGTTATGCCATTTAAGATATTTTCATAACCTTAAATTGAATCAAACTGAATTTAAGACATTTAAAGACCCACAGTCTAAAAAGGCGTTCGCACAGAATACATCTTTGTGTCTCAAAATTGGATTTTTTAATTTTATTGAATTGAATTATAATGAGTTTTTGGACATGCCAACTTGATACTTTAAACAAAAGCATGCAACACTTGCCCCACCTCTAAGGTCTTCTGATTGGTCCACAGTTTTGGAAGTGACATTGATGAGCAGCGCTGCATGTAAAAGTTGAAATTCTTTTAACTTGACACGAACTGAATTTAAGACATTTAAAGACCCACAGTCTAAAAAGGCGTTCGCACAGAATACATCTTTGTGTCTCAAAATTGAGATGCAATGGAATGGAAAAACGCATTGTGTGTAAACGGTCCCTTACTCACACATGCATTATACAAATTGTCCAGTTAATTAAAAAGAAGTGTATTGTTACTCTTCTAATGGGTCAGACTTACAATTTTCCCGGTGGAAATTAAAACCCATGGTGAAAAATCCCATATCAAAAGGTATCTAGACACTGCAACCACCTCAGAACACCTTAGCAATGCCCTGGCAACCACCCACAACCCTCTATTGTGGCTTTAAATTTTGCATGGGTAAGCACAGGTCACATTTTCTTCATAAAATGCAAAAATAGAGTTAATAGATGCTGCCGTTGAGGAAAGAAGCTATTCAGACTGCATCTGCCTCCCAACTCTATTCCTAACCTCGAGTTTCCACGGCATCTGCAACATACTTATTCATGTATTCAGGCATTCTAATATACCCCTGCCTTGGCATAGCAATTACCAGTCCATCTTCTCCACTGCCAGCCTCAAATCGTGCCTCTGTTCGGGGATAAGTATTCACCCCAGGGTCAGGGCATTTAAAAATACTCCGGAGAACTCATTTAACCACTGCACTGCTCCTCTCTATTGGGACCGATTCTGTACCATGGCCCAGAAACCCTGACTAATTTCTAAATATTGGAACTTAGTAATTCCTGAATGAATTTATGCATGACTGACTTTAAGTTCAGGCCATGGTCTAAAGGATCAGGTTTAAATAGGGTGACAGACACAGGTTTGATATGATTCTGAGCTTCTTTGACTCAAAACAAGCACGAAGTGAGAAATCTATTATGCGATATTTAGCAGCACATTGACATTAATCACAAGGAAAGAGCATTTGCAACACACCCTCATTAGGCAACATCTCTCTAGCGGCTTTTAAACAAAACATCACACTGTAAAAAATTAGGTGTTCGTAGAACCAAAAAAAAAAAAAAGTTGATAATTTGCATGCCTTTTAAGCTGAGTTAATTAAAGTAAATGTCTTGAGTGATTTTAAAATGTCAGAATGCCATGACTGCCATCATTATAACAATTACCTATTTAGATTACATAGGATAAATTGTTTTCTTAATTTAAATAAAAATCATTCAATATTATGTTCTTATTTTATGGGTATGTATAATGACATTACAAACATTAATCAGAAAATACCATAATTTACCACACACAAATCTCAAAAGGGTGACAGTCATTTAACTCATTACTTTAACTGATTATGCAACCTGACATCACAAGACAAGTTACTAAATAAAATCAACAACAGTCTACATAAACCATATACTGTATATACCACAGTCCAAAATCTATGGCTCAGTATTTTTTTCAAAGAAACTAAAGATGCATTAAATCGATCAAGTAACAGTAAAGGTATTTATAATTCTTTTGAACTTTCTATTCATCAAAGAATGCTGAAAAATCAGTTTGCACAAAAATATTTAGCAGCACAACTGTTTTCAACATTGATAATAATAAGAAATGTTTCTTGAGCATCTTGAGCAAATCAGCATATCATAATGCTTTCTGAAGGCTCATGTGACACTGAAGACTGGAGTAATGATGCTGGAAATTCAGCTTTGCCTTCACACACATACATATCCTGAGGCTTTGATAGAACTGGGGTGAAAATGTCACAAGAGAAACATTTTGGTGACGCAGTACTGTATAAAATTTCTACAGCAACATTTCCCATGTGAGACTGCCCTGGCATTTGAGTCATGTGTGACTTTTAAGGTGTGCAAATGTTCTGTAAGTTTCAGAGGAAAAAAAAAATTGAGGGCGTCTGTGGATTTTTAAGTACCACACAAGTGCAGGATTTTGCAGGTACTCAAATCAAAAGACTCCCATATGATCACTGATTGATTGCCATGTCTGTCTCAAGGGTCCCTACTGAAGCTTTTGACATTAGGAGACTCATTTCGGTTCATCTGAATCCCAAAAATGCATTTTTTAATTTTTATAGACTATTCCCTTTCCCTATAGGGAAAATCTATATTATTGTTCTAAAGTTTATAAAAAAAAAAAAAACAAAAAAAAAAAAAAACAATTTGTAGTTGAAAAATTCATGCATCAGACGGTTAAATTAATGGAATCCATCTATTTTGACCTGATACATATGACTGGTAAAGAGGCAACTGTTATATGATTTGATTTACAGCTAAAACCCTTAAATCACATCCTACACACATTATCTCAGAATATGTGCACAAAGCAATATCTGAGGGTCACGTGTCTCATATTTTGTATTCCTTCAATTTTCCGCATGGCGAGGCCTGGAAAATTGACTCAGCGATGTTTCCATGCAAAGTGGGTTTACTTTTACATTAACATAAATAGGAATGTCTTGGGCCATCAAAGCGGGACGCAGGTGTAGCCTCAGTGTTAACATTGTCAACCCTCGGAAAAGACACAGAAGTATCTCTGATGCAAATGAACGGCACGCTGCCATACGCCCCGCCGTTTGCTTCCCTCTGTCACACACATGCAAACACACCGTGTGATATGCCACGACGTTTATGCTAATATGAGTTTATTGTGCAGCAGTCAGTCTGCGTTTGTTGAGTATGTGATGAATCTGGTGTCAAAACTGCTGGGAACCAGTGTCAAAACATGTAACGTGACCCTGAGGCACTAAACTCATACAAAAAAATGGAAGCAAGAGTTTCTGTTAAAAAAAAAAAGTGAAAATAAATTAAGGTACAACAGTAAACTGGAAATAGATGACTAGTCTCAATACAAAAGGTATGTTTAATTGTTGGTTATAAATTAATAGAATACTCTCTATAAATACTTGATTCTGACTGGTCAAATTGCAGCATTCCCGAAATATTATTAAAGGGATAGCTCACAAAAATTTAAATTCTGTTATTATTTACTCACCCTCATGTCATTCAAAACCCACAAGACTTTCATTCATCTTCAGAACACAAATGAAGATTTTTTGAATAAAATTTGAGAGATTTCTGTCCCTCCATTGACAGTCTATGCAACCACCATTCTGATGCTACAAAAAGTTAATAAAAGGTCTTAAAACTAATCCATATGTATTGGGCGTTTATTCACATATAAGCTTTTCGGGTAACCACACATTTGACAGTAGCCATAGACTTCTATAGCATTTTTTGACAAAATTACACAAGTCAGTGGCAACTGTTTGATTACTAACATTCTTGAAAGTATCTTATTTTGTGCTCAACATAAAGAACTTCACACAGGTGAAGTTCAACTTGAGGGTAAGTAAATTTTTGGCAATTATCCTTGAGGCTAAAATACAATCAGCAGATCATTATTGCAAAATCCCTTACATAACAGTAGTGTCAGAAAATTTTCTAACTAGTTTAGTAACTGTGGTTATCCTGGAAACCTTTGTAAAGTTAGGCTACATGCAAATAAATGCAATGCATTTGCATAATATAATAAATAATAATTAATCCATTAGAAGGTTAAATTAATAAAATCCCTCCATTTAGACCTGATACACACTTTAAAACTTCCATATACTTTCTCATATATTTATGATCAACATTTTTAAGTGCAGATATTTAGCATTTGCTTATTTCAAAACCACAGATGATTTATTTGAGTCTGGTATCTTATGACAGTATATACCATATAATAAATCATAAGACTAGATATTATTTGAACAGATAACGCCTAAAGAAATCAATTCATCTTCTTAAGACTCCTAATCTCCACCATTCCCACTTTACCTTGTCTCTTTTCACCTTCTCATAAAAGAATAAAGCAGTTCACCCTGGGGACAAAGGGCTGCACTCGCAACCAAACAAAATGAAGAGCGCAGAGCAATAATCATTTGCATTTCCAACATCTGCTTTCTTGACGGATAATCTTGAAGGAACCAATAATTTGTTATTTTGCCACCTGGAGGCCCGTCTTCATATTCAGGTCCCCTATTGAGGTGTTTTGTCACAAGAGTGCATTTTTATGACACTGGAAAAACTCCTGTTGGGTGATTTATTTAATCTACTTCCTTTCTTTGTACATTTATTTATTTATTTTATTAGTGGTTAGGGGCTGGCTGGGTAATTTACCCTACACATTTCAGATTACATTAGACACTGCTCTAGCTGGCCGGTCAAACTGAAAGCCATGTAAAATTCAATGTGCATGATACATGGGGCGATTTTCTAGCCTCAGGATTTGTAAGGTGCAGAGAAAAAAAAAAGAAAGCTCGAGCTGCAACAACAATAACAACAGATCCTTCCTAGTTGTAAAGAGCCATCAGGACTAAATCCCTGGGGCGGATTTGTGACAGGGTTTTTTCCAGGAAGGTCAAATGCCCCGAGAGCTCTAATAGTAATGCCACTTTGAGCAGGGTCGCAGGGGCAGAAGTCTACTGAAGGCTGGTGGAGGCGAAGAGTGAGCAAGTTCTCACTTTCACGCTCCTTCACTTCATTTTCCATTTTACTAATGCTGCTATATATCTCCCCGTAGGGAGGGAGGTGGTTTAAACCCCTGGAAAGAAAGCAATGACCTAATATATGTGCTGTTTTTGGGAAGAAGAGATGCTTTATAAGAGAACTGGTTCTTAACTGTTGGGTTGCGAGCCAGAAATGGATCTCAGTACACTTCTGATCGTAGCAGTGAAAAACAGTTCAAATTACAAACAAAATCTTTAATAAATCTAAGCAAAATAAATATGATTAAAAAAAAAAATTCACGTTTTTGACGTCAAAGGCCAGTCATTCAATCAAACTTCAGCATATATCAGCACAAATTTAAGCCGAGAACACACAACTGTCATGCCGATTATGAATGGAATTTGGTCTTAAGGATGGATTGTGCATCGTGACCCGGACGGGTTTGTTCAAGCTGGGCTCAGTCGCTGTTTGTAGTCGGCAGTAAAAGTCGCATAGTGTGTGGTGTCTAAAGAATCTTAGAATTCAAAGATTTTTTTAAACATGTTTAATATTTGCGACTGACACTAGCAATTGTATGCAGTATGCAGTACTATGCAGTAGAGATGCATTCACCATCAACAACTCAGCACTCTTTTAAAATTATTGATTACAAGAAAAAAAGGCTCCCGATTGCTCTTGTGATTTATTTCTTGTCTTTCATTGAATTCATAAGTTAACACTGCAAACTTAAATAGTTTAGTTTTTTCTGCATCCGAAGAAGGTATAGCCTAAATTATGTCAGTGATTCTCTCCCTTTAAAGATGATCAAGAATTCTTTTATTTCGATCTGCAGTCTAATAAAAGTTAAGAAAAAAATTAGCCTATAGTCCTATAGACTACAGGCTAATGAATTTTTTTCTTAACTTTTAACTTAAAATTTGTTATGAAGAATATTAAATCAACTTTAGGTTAGGCTTACAAATTTCCTTCATAACGAATACACAAACATAACAAATAGTCTTGCTGTACTTCAAAACTTAGTTTTTACTTAGAACCAATTCAATTTTAAATCCCTGATTTTATATATAAGCCTACATAAGATAATTTATATATTATTGCTTGAATAAACAAGCGGCTGCAGGAGCGTGGATAGATGTTGTGTTTTTTTTGTGATTTTTTTATTTTATTTTTTTTTGTTTGGCAGAATTTGGCCAATCGTTAAGTGTGTCCTGTAGTGGACTGACTCAGTCATTGGGTTTGTGCTGCTTTCTGACTTTCAAAGAATAAAATCTGTTCCAGTCGATGGAAAGTCATTAAGTGTGTTCAAGTCAGTCTTAGAATGTTTCAGCTAGTCATGTATTGTGTCCCCAGCTTTAGTGTAAAAAAAATATATTAACCAGAATTACAGCTGCATGATATATTGAAATAAAACCATTACCGTGATATGGCTTACACTCTTAAAAATAAAGGTGCTTCAATAGGTTCTTCACAGCGATGCCATAGAAGAACCATTTTTGGTTCCACACAGAATCATTCAGTCAAAGGTTCTTTGAAGAACCATCTCTTTCTTATCTCTTTATAATCTGGAGAACCTTTCGCCACAAAGAACCAATTGGTTCTTCAGATGTTAAAGGTTCTTTATGGAACCATTTAGACAAAAAGGTAATTCTATGGCATCATGAAGCACCTTTATTTTGAAGAGTGTATTGCGATTATCAAATCTTGCAGGCTGTAATTTAAATAACTATATAGGCTACTTGACTGGATTCAAGCGTGCATGGTATTTACACATGTAGTTCAAGTCACCCCACTAACTCTAGAAATGATTCACTCTTTCTAAACACAGCTATTGAAGTAAGCTGGTGAGAATTCCTGTATTTTTTTACATCTCAATGTATATTTTATTGCAGAAATATTGTAATGTCAGGTTTTTATTCCAAATTCATTTGATTTATATCAAAACATATGCTTCCTTTTTATGTATTAAACAGTTTTGGTTCTTTGTTTGGTTGCCACTTGATGTCCAATGTAAAATCTGAATCCTGAAGCAAAACCAGTTAAGAACCACCATCACTCAATTAATGCATTAAAAGATTACACCTTCCAAATCTCAAAAGACCTTTTCTGTTGAACTGTACACTGCAACTCTATTGCATATCATCTTTTCTACTACTCTTCCAGGACTGTATGACCCGTCACCACATACACATGGTATGTGCCTAACGGATATGGAACAGAGATTGAGGAATAATAGAGGTCTGCACCATTCATGTCCTAGAGTCTTTGATTATTTGTTGACTTGGCATGGTGATCCTAAAGCTCTGGGGGTGAACAGCCCGATCTATGACCAAGATTTTGATGTATCAACAACCGAACAGCTGTTCTTTCTCCCCAGTGTCATCTGCACTGCAAACAAATCATATTCCCAATGAATATTTTGCCTTGTGTTTGTGTGAAAATAATATGTGAAAAAATAACAAAACATCCTGAAAACTTCCACATTTGCATGAGAAGCAAAACTGCATTAAGACTTATTTACACAGAATACATCAAAATAGCCTATCAGTCATTGGGAATATCATTTACTCACCCTCATGTCGTTCCAAAAAGAAAATTACTTTCTTTCTACTGCAGGCCACACAAGATGATGTTAGGCAAGATGTTGATGCTGTCAAACTCCAAAAATGACAAAAAAGCACCATAAAAGTCCACATTAGTATATTTCAATTATAAAATAAAAAACTGTAAGTGTAAGAATCAATTATGAGACACTTAAACAAAGTTATCAGGCATTATTGATGTCAAATCTGACATGAGTTTTCTTACTGCACCACATTTAGGTAAAAGTCATAGGCCTATGTATTGTAAAGGAGTTGCAGCAGAGAAGTTTATTTTGAATAACTGAAAGTCTTTTTATACAAAGTTATAGCTTGACTTCAGAAGAAGTGGAATATAACCCACAATAGATTCAAACTGGCAGTCAAGCCCCCCAAAAAGACAAAAACACCATGAAAGTAGTTAATTACGGTGCTTTTTATCATTTTTGGTGCCATTGTATTGTTCCATTGGAAGATTATTTCTCTTGTTGTAAGCATAATCCTCATTAAATTTTCTCATTAAGTTTCTAAAAGTTTTTTTTTTTTTTTTTTTTACAGTGTGAGGTTGATATAGCAAAACTCTCGTTTAAAAGTAAGTGCAACATTTACGGATTCTGCACATTTCCATCATAAATTAGAATAATTTTTGTCATTTTTCCTCACTGCCACTTGCAATGTGCCAAATATACATTTTGCAAATCGTCAAGTTGGCATAGAATACATATAGAGCAATACTATAACACTACAGAAAAGTAATCCAGTAGTTCTACTTAACCAATACTTTCTCAATACTAAAAATCTGTATGCAGGCAGAATACTGGTGAGATGAAGCAAAATGAATGAAATATTCATAAAATACTCATTCAGCAATGAACTGACATGACAATGGTATCATTTTCAAACTGGGTGAGGTGCTCCGATCCAAGAGAGAACTTTACCTGACATGATTTCTGCTTCTTTTCAACACATCTGTGCCATGGCAGCATATGCTTGCTTTCATAACAGGGCTAAACAATTAAAAAGAGGGCCAGCGCTGATGGGCCTGCTGCGAAAGAATGCATTCAGAGGGCTGGGAAAGAAAGCTTACCTGGTAAACAACATGTAAATTGCAGGGTACGGCAATGCATCCATCTCTGATTAGAGCAGTGCCTACTTGTAACCTGAACAGGACGAGAGAGGTTAGTCTTTAAGTGAAGCAATCTTTCCTCATTCTGCTTTAAAAGCTACTTCATTTTATCAGATTTTGGCCACCCATGTAAGGCACGACATTTCTCCCAGATTACAGCATCTTTTATTTAAATGTCAGGGTCCTCTAAAGCTCTCTGGTAGAGTACTGTCTAGCACAGATGTTCAAAGCTGTTCTGAGGTCAGTACTGGATGTGCGGGGAGACAAGGGACTGAGACTCAATCTGTACCTGCGGCTAGAAAGGTCAATTCGAAACTCATTCGAAAAGCACAGTCTTTAATATAACCACATGCGGGTTAAACAAGCCTAACAAAAAGTACAGTGCAGGTACAAGGTATTTTGATTTAAACCACAGTAATTATCTGAGTAATTATCATATTTAAATACTAAGGTATTTACATAGCACACCAAGGTACCTCAAAGAATGCCATTATTAAAATACATGTCCTACCCATTGCACTTTTTTTTGTATTGTGAAGTGCTGTAAAATGATTAATCATGATTAATCTCATCCAAAATAAAAGTTTTTGTTTACATTATATATGTGTGTTTACTGTGTATATTTATTATGTATATGTAAATACACACACATGTATGTATATATTTAAGAAAAATGTTACATTTATGTATTAAATATATTTGTGATATAATCTATATGAATATAAATATACATGTACATATATGTAAATATTTTTTAAATATATGCTGTATGTGTCTGTCTTTATATATACAGTACATAATAAATATACACAGTCCACACACATATATTATGTAAACACAAACTTTTATTTTGGATTAATCGTTGGATTAATCATAATTAATCGTTTTAACAGCACTAGTGTGTGTATGTGTGTGTGTGTGTGTGTGTGTGTGTGTGTGTGTGTGTGTGTGTGTGTGTGTGTGTGTGTGTGTTTGTGTGTATGTATATACATAGAGAGAGAGAGAGAGAGAGAGAGAGAGAGAGAGAGAGAAAGAGAGAGAGAGCAAGGATGCATTAAATTGATCAAAAGTGGCAGTACAGACATTTATAATGTTAAAAAGTTTTTGATTTCAAATAAATGCATTTTTTTACATTCTCAAAGACTCATCAAGGAAAAACTGTTTTCAACATTGATAATATGAAAAGTTTTCTTCAATGGCAAATCAGCACATTAGAATCTTCTAAAGGATCATGTGACACTGGGAAAAAAAATAGTTTGACATTTTAAAATTTTACAGTATAACTGTTTACACATTTTTAAATTTCACAATATTACTGTATGATGAGTCCCTACTTATATATATATATATATTTTGGATTTTTTTTTTTTAAGAACAAAATATAAGGAATTTTGTTTGTAAGATAGTTGCAAGTAAGCAAGAGGTCTGCAAAACTATCACTTTTGTTGCACAACTGCATGCCTCCTAAGGTCAGCCAAGCACGTCCTAAACTCCAGTAAGATGCATCAGTTAATTATATACACTCCACACTTGATTCATTTTTTGAAAACACTGATTTACTCCTTAGAGTTAACAATAAGCCAGGAGACACCTGAGTCACTGTGGTTATCACCATCATTGCTGTAATTCCTTCCTGTGATTTAAGCGTAACTTAAGTAAAGGTAGAATAAAGGCTTGCACTTGCCTTTGGCTGAAGGGTGTCCAGAAACTTTGTCACATTAATTGATGGCTTCATTAGATCGCAATCAGAGCACTTCAGTTTGCCTCCAGGGCCCGGCTAACCCATTCCTATGCATTTGAGAATAAACCTGGGAAAATAGGGTTTTACTGCAGTGGATATTGCACCTGTCACACCACGAAAACCGAGAGAAAGCCTCTGTCTGCTACGAGCATAATGTAGATAAAGTAGAAGCAAGGTCAAGTTACGTGGAGACTGATTGTGGTGCGATAACATTGCGGCCAAAAAATTCAATGACAAAGAAGTTTAGCCAGATATGGACATGGCGAGAGACTTTTTTGCGGGGAGGGATAAATAAAACTTTCAGATATGGAGGCCAAATTGTTGTGTGACTACAAGGCCTGCATCTTTATTTTTGGTCATATTTCTCTCTGAAGTTTTTTTTTTTTTTTTTTTTTTACAGACAATAGGAGAGTGTGTGAGCCATAGATAACAGACAACCTACAGAAAAGTAACTACAATAACTGCAGACCTATTACTGAATTACAGTCACAGTGAGTGGTTTTGAAAGAGGACTATTTCATCTAATGTAGGAGAGCAGAAAGACCTTTTTCGAAAACAATTGATCGTCTCAACTATACAATTTGCTACAATTATGTAATCTTCTCCAGTAATAGGGTGCAGTTAAAGCGAAGCATGGACTTCCATTTTGGTCGTGGTAACTTGGTGGTTATGGTGCTTTGTCTAGAAATTCCTGATCAGTAACAAATGTCAGAACACAACAGGCACGTGCCCGAATAAGAGGCTGGTGTGGCCTAATGGTTAACTAGCTAAAGCAACATGATTTAAAAGTAGTATTTTTTGTTGGTTGATTCTGTCAACCAATAATTAAAGTAGTTATCATAGGATCTTGACCCAGCTGCATAAACGCAACCATTATGTCAAGACTGTGTATTAAGAACTGGTCTGGCTGACTAAATCCCAGATACCTTATCTAAGAATTACTGACAATTAATGAGTCTACATTTATTCGTGATATTAAATATAAAATATTTTAACAACACTAATTTAGATGTAACCACACACACTTTATGATTATACATTTTATATTTTTATAACCACAAGCACAATTTGTTATACTATATGACATTTTTACAGTGTACATATTTATATATTTCCAATAAAAAAATAAAAATTGTCAAAAATATTACACTTACGCTAGTCTGAGAGTAACAGTGGCCAAGTGCAGCAGCTATGGCCTTGTTGACGTTATATAGGCTACCAACAGGTTAATATCGTAAAATTACATTTTGTACACAACTAGGTAGTTGCTCTGTGTGAACGAGTTCCAGACGAAGAAAAAGCAGCAACAACTGTCTCCTCTCGACACATGGTAGTGGCGTTCGGTCCTGAGAGGCATTTCGTGCATCTTCAGATAGAGTACCAAATCCACCATTTCTAAACCAAACAATTTAGAAGATTAGATTTTAAACAAAGTTACATAGTTTTTATCGTGATAAATAATATGTATAGGTCTATGGAATGTTATTTTATGTATGGTATGTTATTCTATTTAACACTGTAAAATATATGTAACCTTGTATAAAATATTAGGTAGGTCTACATTGTAGTAATATTCTTTCTCAGTGATTTGTCAAATGAGGTAATATGATATCTGTTAATTTAATTTAGGCATGAGTAATCTATTATATCTGTCTAATGACTTAAGAAAGAAAAGTAGCAGATTGGTAGTTTTTGCTAGTTTCACTGAACTATGAAATAGTATGTGACAGATAGTCCATTACTCTCTCTCCAGTGTCTATGAACACCTGAGAAATATTTAATCTTGTGCGATCTCTGACAGCAAATGCCTACGAAGGCATCTTAGAAGTCAAGGATTTGTAGTTTGATCCTTGTCACTAAGATCAGCGACAGATCCTTGAGAGGGCAGTAACATCTGTGTGCCTTGCTACTTTTTTGGTAATGACAACCTTGGTGCTTCTCTGAGCGTCTGCACAGAACTGTGGGTAAACACAGCATGCGGCTGATTGCTGACTGTGTGGTTGCTAATCTGTAGATGTGATGTGCTACGAGGGATAATTCGGGGTTGTTCGTTACTTTGTTGAGGCTTTAAAAAGAAAAGGAATAACTCAAGCTGAGATGATCGCATGGGGAGCCAGGGAGAGGACAACAACAGATGGATTATACCTTGCATTTGTTATAGAAAGAGCCAGAGTGTTTCTGCATATGAGATAGAAAGGTTGCATGGGTTGGTTGAGAGAGTTTTACCTTTTCTCTAAATCCGTTTGGAAAAACTTCCACGAATATTAACAGTCTTTTCCAAAGTTATTATTTGACTTCGATACAAAAGCTGTTCTTTTGGTTTAACAATATACAAAAAGGCTTTCAAAAAAAACAAACAAACGTAGATAGAAAGAGAAAGAAAAGGGTGGAGGAGGGGTTTAAGATTTCTGCAAGCGAAAGGGGATTAAGGCTGATTCGATGCCAAACAGTTCTTGGCAGATGCGGCCTGGTGCTTTTAGGATGCCAAAAAGAGTCAATAAGTCATCAGTGCATTCAATCCTGGAGATAATACATTTAGGAGAGGGGCTTAACGGACCCAATAAAAACAGGCCTTTTCATTCTCTTTGCACAACGAGGACATATTCAAGGAGATATTTGCTCCTCGTCACTCTGACGCAATTCCCTACTGTCTTTCGGTGCAATTTGACTGTTCCGGCTCCAGTCTCTTTACACTGAACAGGTTCCAGTCGTACAGTGTGCCAAGGGCAAATGAGCAATGGACCGAGAAGCATGCTGGAGACCAGAGGTGTGCATAATACTGAGAGGTGCACAGCCTCATTTATAATCGCCTCCATTCAAGGCTTTGACAGTCAGAGTGAATGTGAAAGCATCCCTTGAGTGTTTTAGCATCCATAAGCAGTGACATTGCAATTTATTCTTCACAATCTGATTTTATTGTCCTGTTTCAACTGAATGCTGCAAAGCCATTTATCAATATATTTCTGTTATCCTGTGATTAGGTCAGGAACGTGTCTTGCTCATATTTCAATCTGAAATCGAATGAAAGAAAAAATATCTATCTATCTATCTGTCTGTCTGTCTGTCTGTCTGTCTGTCTGTCTATCTATCTATCTAACGATTTTGTAAGGTATTTTTACATGCGTTAAGGAATTTAACAAAATGCTATCTGCCCTTTTATTTTTATTCATCAAAGAATCCTGAAAAATGTATCACAGTTTAAAAAAAAAAAAAAAATTAAGCATTACAACTGATTCCAACAATAATAATAAATCGGCATTGTAGAATGATTTCTGAATGATCATATGACAATGAAGACTGGAGTCAAATAAATAAATTAAAAAAACATACAATTTACTGATCCCTTTTAAATGCCAGTATATATATATATATATATATATATATATATATATATATATATATATATATATATATATATATATGTATAGTCTGGACTATATTGCAATGCTCTTTTGGCAGGTCTTCCAGCCAGTTCTATCAAACCTTTATAATTAATCTAGAACACAATTAATATTTAAGATTAATTTTTAATGAGCTGAAAAGAATGCACGTCACACCTCTGTTTATTAATTTGCACTGGCTACCAATAGCTGCTCGCATAAAATTTAAGGCATTAATTTTTGCCTACAAAACCACCACTGGCTCTGCATACCTTAATTTATTACTTCAGACTTATGTGCCCTCTAGAAGCTTGCGTTCTGCAAGTGAATGTTGCTTTATTGTGCCATCCCAAAGAGGCGCAAAATCACTTTCACTGACTTTTACATTAATTGTTCCCTCCTGGTGGAATGACCTGCCCAACTCGATCTTCAAGAATTGGCTAAAAACACATCTCGTCCATCTTTATTTGACCCTCTAACTCTAGCAATCTTTTCTAACTCTATTCTTAAAAAAAAAAAAAAAAAAAAAAAAAAAAAACTTCCCCCTTTTCGACTTGCACTCTAATCACTTACTAACTGCCTGTTTTCTTTATAATACTAATACTTTAATACAAATATTAGCTTCTCTATTCTTTTTGCATTCTATTTGTTTCTTTTTATTTATCATACAATTAACAAAAAGCAAAAAAGGGGCTTCTAACTCTAGCTTGCTCTATTCTTTTTCTATGCTATCTGTTTTCTTTTAATTTATTATGTAATACAAAAAAAACTTGCTACGTGTTCTGCATTAGGCTAACTGAGACTTGTCATAGCACTTGCATATCATTGCTCTTTCGTGTGTATATATAGCATAAATATAAACACACACACACACACACACACACACACACACACACACACACACACACACACACACACATATACACACACACACACACACACACACTTTTTACATTATATACAAGAATAATAGAATAATTTGACAAAAAAAAATGATAATACAAACTAACCTTGGGAAACTTAAAATAGGTTTTATTTTCTTTATTAAAAAAAATAATAATAATAAAATATTATTTCTTCAATTTTTTTGTTTGGTTTTAGTTTTTGTGTTATTGTGTTTTTAATTCTGGGGTGAAATGTGATTGGGACATGTTTTCCACAAGAGATCCTTAAAATATACAGGAAGGATCAGTATGTGTCAGTGATATCCACTCCATGCACACCAAACCTGCCTGTCATGCTATAATCATCACAGGTCTAAATGGCACGTGAAATTGCCTCTACCTTCTCTTTTACTAATGACCAGGGTGTTAGAGCTTAAACCTCAGAAGCCATGTGAGGCGATCTACATCTTCTCTAAAGGGCAATTTGTCTGAGTAATTACACTAGCAAAAATCTATCACTGCCACACTCCCTTGGCCAATTAACACATGGGGAAGAAAGAAGAACGAGAGGAAAGTGGGTGAAGAAGCAGAGGTGGGACTGAAAAAAACAACTTTAAGTGCACAGTTTTAGCTACAGTGGTCAAAAGAGTTTATAGAGCAGTATTGGAAGTTAATTGTCATAACTTTTTAAGATATGGAGCTTTGGCAGGCAGCATATGCTGATTTGGCAGGCAGTGGTTTAGAAATTATACTGATCTTTAAATGGCATTCGTGGCTCATAGCCCACACTCATATAATAAGTATGACAGTATGAATGAGGTCCTATTTTAAATATTGAGTAATATTTTCTTTCTGTGTTTGGATGTAAAATTGATGTTAATGTAATATGTAGTGTGTCTAATAATCCAATGAGCATGTGTTAATAACACTTAATCTAACAAGTGTCTTGGAAAAAAGGAAAGAAAGAAAAAAAAAATATTGTGGAAAAAGGGGTAACACTCTACTTATAGCCTTTATGAATAATGCATTATAAAAGTAGTTGTAATGCATTAATTATACCTAGTAATTGTACAATCTCATGAATAATTGTAACCCCAGTTAATACATTATAACACTTCATTGTTAATTCAATTAATTGTTAACTCAATTCATTGTTACACCATGCATTTTAAATTTGGTTATAATTATTTACAACAAGATATAATGTATACAATGTTTATCATGAATAATTATAATGCATAATACCCTTTAATAACATTTATAATGCATTATACATAAAGGCTATAAGTGTTACAGAAAAAGGCAGTATAAACACCCGCACGCACGCACGCACGCACACACACACACACACACACACACACACACACACACACACACACACACACACACACACATATATATACTAAGTATATATATACTTAGTATATATATATATATACTAAACATCTAGGTACTATTTATTGTAAAGCCTTGATGATTCAAATTAAACAAAATATTTGTATTATATTCCTCTTTTAATGAAACAGAGGTACTGAAAAGGTGGTAGTCTATAACAGTAATGAGAATTTAATGACAGTCACAACTAAAAAAAATATGAAACTATTAAGCAATCAAAAGTAAAATGTCCAGATGCATTATAGTAATGAGAATATCGGAGGGAAATGTACTTAATCATCTTGAAAATAAAGTTGAAATGCAAACAATCTTTTATGTTCATAAAATGAGCCTAATTTTCTAATGCAATATATATATATATGTGTGTGTGTGTGTGTGTGTGTGTGTGTGTGTGTGTGTGTGTGTGTGTGTGTGTGTGTGTGTGTGTGTATGTATGTATATTTTTTTTTCTTGCACTGGAAATATTTTCAGGTAATTTACCAAACAACTATGCATCATTCACTTTGTTCAAAGAAAAGGATTTGGTCTTCATTGTCTCACTGTAATGCTTTAAGTGATTCATGTTAACTTATTTAAACTCTACCCTGTAATTATTTAGAGAAAGAGAAAATGTTGTTCCAACTTATTAACAGAGCTTGTGATTTGCCACGCTGGAAGGGGTTTATAATTCTTGGCTTCCTATTATAAAGATGAAAAGACAAACGGTGTCCTCAATCATAATATCATGCCTTGCTGTTCTTTATTGTGTTTTAGTACGATGTTTGTGTTTATTCACATGATCGCTTTACACGGGTTTCATTAACTATCCATTAGCAGGTGTCTGCCAAGCGATGGGTTTTAACCACAGTGGAGAGCACCACGGGATTGGACTTCAGAATGAGAAGAGGTGAAGCATGACGGAATTTTCCTACAGGACGATCGAGCTGCACCAACATTTCCTCCCTGTACTAATGAAAAGAGCTGACCTCTCACCCTCAATGGTTTTACATTACCAGAGAGGGAGAGAGAGCTAGCATTACTTGCGCCAGTGCCCCTGAGAGATAGACAGTGAGACCAAAAGATAAACTGAAAGAGAGAAATGTAGAAAGGCTATCTCTCTCCAGACAGTTCTTCTGCTGCCAGCATGATCCTTAATTATACCACAGGTACAAAGCAGTAGATATCCGATTTCCCCTCCTCTCTCCCACAGACTTTCCTAATTAGATAACAACATAGTAACATAGAGAAGGGGGTTACCAGAGCCCATTTCTGTATTTAAATCAGAACATTAGCAATGGATTCTGAAACTGTGCAATCAAACCCAGAGGGCCGTCATTCAAGTGAAGACTTTATTAACTCGTTTTAAATCCTGTCAATCAAAAACCTGTCAAAAAATCCCACAAATTTTACCTCCTGTCAGAGCTTTGACCAAACACGTGACATATTGAACTAAAAAAAAATGCTGATTATATATAGAATGATAATGCTAATTATATATTGATCCACTTCAAATATTGACTCTTAGTTTGGCTGGATGTAATTAAATATATATATATGTATTTATATATATATATATATATATATATACACACATACATACACATGTATATATGTATAAAGATTTTGATCCACTTCAAATGTTGACTAGTGTACAGTATATAAATAATGCCCAAAAAATGGAGATCTAGCTTTTATAGATTTTGTAATGGTATATTTCTTCACACTGGAAAAAGTATTGTGATTGTTACTGGAAAAGTTCTATAAAAAAAAAAAAAAAAAAAAAAAAAGAATAA
Organism: Cyprinus carpio; assembly: GCF_018340385.1. Taxonomy (NCBI): domain Eukaryota; kingdom Metazoa; phylum Chordata; class Actinopteri; order Cypriniformes; family Cyprinidae; genus Cyprinus; species Cyprinus carpio. Next base: position 25,362,320 of record NC_056602.1, on the reverse strand, counting down.
AAAAGAAAACGTTTTTGTCATGCTACTGAAAAGTTTTTTTTCTTTCAGAGCCTTGAGTTGAGGCTGAGCCAAAAGTTTGATGTATACCTTGCTAGTTAAATTAAGTTAAATTGTCAGAATGTTTATGGCTAACTTCCTGAATATCATCTATCATCTCTTTAAAGGAACAGTTCACCCCAAAATGAAAAATTTATGAAAATTAACTCACTCTAAGGACATGCAAGATGTAGATTATTATTTTTTTTTTTAGTACTATATCACTTCTGCAGTGAATGGGTGCCATCAGAATGAGAGTCCAAACAGCTGACTAAAACATCACAATAAACCACAGGTTTATCCACATGATGAAAAGATGTGTCTGTAATAAACAAATCCATTATTAAGATATTAACTTTAAACCAGAATTGAAAGTTTAAAATTAAAATGTAATGATGGATTTGTTTATTACAAGCATGCAGCTTATCTCTTCATAAGACATTAATTGATGAACTGGAGTGGTGTGGACTACTTGTGGATTATTGTGATGTTTTTATCAGCAGTTTGGACTCTCATTCTGATGGCACCCATTCACTGCAGAGGCTCCATTGGTGAACAAGTGATGCAATGCTAAAGTTCCCCAAATTTGTTCCAATGAAGAAATAAATTAATCTATATTTTAGATGAACTGAGTGCAAGTAAATTTTCATTTTAATCATTTAATGACAAAGACATCTGAAGGCAACTACATTGCCCCCTTGAGTACTGGTATTACTGCCACAGCTACACATTAAATGGAACAGGACTTTGGCAATTGCAAACATATACACAGTGTGTTTGTGGCCTAAAGGGATCTCTTAAGGCTTTGAGCTGGGAGTATGGCTCCTGGGTCAATAAAAGGAATTTGTACATCAATTGCTTGTTAAGGTTCGACAAGCATGTGCCAGTCCTTTCTTATATATTGAACAGTACTGATGTGGAATCTTATTCTGCAGTTTAATTAAGGTTTTCATTTATGACTAATTAAATTGATTATACCCCCTACAGATCCCAGCAGCTTTGTAATTATGTGGAAGTTGTTAAGCAGGTGTTGTAATGAAAAATGTCTTGTTGAAGGATATGATTGTGAACGCATCGCATTAGTGTCATTGACACAAAACACATGCATGTAATGCATCCAAAATCCTATTTGTAATCCCATATATGAGGCAGCCTTATAAGTTAATCTTACAAAAATAGCAATGCTTTCTTTAAAGCAGTCATATCATGAGGAACCAAGTTTTCCTTGATCTTCTCAGAATGAAAAACTTCATTGTATTACATAATATACTGTGAATTTCTATAGAAAAAAAAAAATTCTAAATCTATTTTTGAAACTATTTATGTGTAATTAAATTGACTATACACTAAAACAATATTTGTCTGTCCAAACAATATCAGACAAATGAATGCATTTTAATTTGAGCGAATGATTTACAGTACATTAGCGACTCATGTGACCACAGGTGTCAGTAGACCTAGTACGGGACCTTTAAATACCAAAAGAAATAAAAGAAAATGTGAGAAGCTTGGTTGCCAGCAAACATTTATGATTCTTAGATGTTTTGTTCATCATGACAATCATGAAAACACAACTTTTATATATTTTGAAGCTTAAATACAATCGTCAGAAGTGAAAAGCTAAATGTTGACTATAAACAAAATATACCACGGTCACATGTCTTCAACGTCACATCAATAGGCTTCCAACAACTCTTTCAGTCTTTATTAAAGAAAAAAAAGAATAGTTAGAATAGTTTGCAAAAGCATGATTAAAAACACAATGAGGCTGTAAAAGTGACTAGTGAATATGCTAATCCTGTTCACTGGCATAATGACATTTAAGGTCCCTGACAAACCTCTGCAGTCCCATTTAGCCACTTCATAGCAACTGCATTATTCAAGACAAGTAAGAGCTTTAAAACACACACAAGGGAATTACTGATGTATCTTATGTCATAGAATAAGATAAGGAAATATTTTGAGCTTGTGTTAACCACAGAGCTTTAATCAAGCATAAAACCTATTAGAAAAAATCTGTTCACTTCGAGACGATGGAACCGTAAGTGCTAAAATGCAAACTTGTTTCTAGGTTTTGTCCTACAAAAATACATCATCCCTGCAGCACACTATTAGAGCAATCTCATTCACATACAAAGGGGGAATTTACATATACACAAATTGCAGTGGTCTGTTTAATTTTAAGAGTCAGAGAAGGAAGCAAATAGTTCTACAAAACTTTTGCTGCAAAGAAACTTTTCAAAGTCTAAACTCACCCAAACACGCTTCAAATGCATTTCAGTTGAACGCATTACAAAGCAATAGCTCTTTGAAGTCACACACTAAAAGAATAATCTTAATATGAATTTGTGCAGCACACCGAAGATCCATTAAGATACTGTAATCCCTGGGTGTCTTCGCTCCGTTCTGCTGCTGCTAAACAACCCTTTCCTTGGTGGAGTGAGCCTTTGTATCAAAATTAATTTCAGGACAATGAAGCTTTTAAAGTGCTCATAACAGAAATGGTTGGATGAAGATGAATGAGTGCAGCTTAGGGAACTGCAGGTTTATCTGCTTTATAAAGAGAGAGCGAGAGAGGGAGAATAAGAGAGAAACGAGTGAAGCAGCATGCTAGCTGGTCTCTCAGGCCTTTGATTAATAGCCATAGCTCGGCTCTGGCCCTCCTCCCTGAGCTTGTGTAATAACTGCCCCGTGGCTGTGCTCTACTCAAGACGTTTTGAGGAGAAATGGATGGCTGACTGTTCGTCTTCGAGACAAGCATCAGCCAGGGCAATTAAACAATACAAACATGCAGGTCTTCACAATTCGTTACTCTGTTGGGTCTGACAGAACGAGAACTATGGGGAGTGATCCGAGAGGGCTATCTCCAAGCCCAACCAATCATGTTTTGAATTACTGCTTAAAAGCACACATCGATAAGGAACAGAATGATGAAATTGTCTCTCGGTAGCTTGGAACGCAGTTTGCAGTACAAGATTGTCAGGAAAGGGTGAATGCATGTTACTGTGCTGAAACAAATATGGAGAACTTCGCGTATCATAGACCTTAAAGGGACAGTTCACCCCAAAATGGAAATTCTGCCATCATCTGCTCACCCTCTTATCGTTCCAAACCAGTATGAATGTATTTGTTCTGCTGAACACAAAAGAAGATATTTTGAAGAATGTTGTTAACCAAACTGTTTATTTCCATAGTATTGCTTTTCCATACTATAAAAGCCAATAGGGATTAACTGTTTGGTTACCAACATTCTTTGAATTATCTTCAGAAGAAAGAAATTCAGTTTGAAGTTTGGTATCTTATACACTGTTTTATTATTTGACATACATTCAAAGTCAAATGTAATATCCTGTAGCCTGTTTAACAATCCAAAGTGAAGTTATAATGAAGAAAGAGACATATCTGTATTTTCTAACATTAACAGTGATAAATTAACAGTAATTATTGTTACATTAATAATAAAGATATCCTAAATCAAATGAAATATTGCCTTCATTAAAATACAGTGGACTGAAAACATATAAGGAGGAAAATTATACTTCTAGTACTAAATAAAGAAATAAAAACATGCATGTGTTATCTGGAGTAAACTGATCATTTATTTTTATGACAAGCAATTACGACAAACATTAACAAAGTTAACACAGCCCCATTTTTCCTTTTGCTCGTTTATGAAGTGTTACATGTAGTTTAATAATGCTTTCAGCTCACATTGGGCACATTATATTATAACACTATGTCTTAATCAGACAACACAATACAGAAGCAATCTCTTCCATATAGTTTTTTTGGCCAATGCCAAATTATTTCACTGTAAATAATTTCCACCTATTTCAACTTAAAAAAGTTCAGTTGCTGCCTTAAATTTTTTATGTGTAATCAACTTGGTTGTACAAGTCATTTCAACATAATTTTCATTGAACTGACTTAAAAAATCAAGTTATAAACGAAGAGAAGTTGAAATTGCTCAACTTATTTTGATTAATTATTGAAAAAACATGAATTGCCATGACTTATCACATTTTTTACAGTGTAGTCCCACCCACAGTGAAATCTTATTGGTTCCAAATCTCGCTTTACATTAAATATCTGATTCTGATAGGTCAATGGCCATTATACGCCCATTATTTCAGCATATAAAAAGCACATTTAAGATACAAATAAATCCTGCATTTTTTTTTGTTTGGACTTGCCCTGTTGCATTGAAAAGTTTCTTAAAGTTTAGCTGGATAAGTAATTTCACGCATATTCTCAACCACACTGACTCCACTTCACAGTTGGCATTTGAAATTACCCTACGTTTACTTCTTCATAGTAGCTAACATGCTAAGTAATTTCTATTTGATTTCTCTGTGAAGGATCATTCCTCATGAATCCTCGGTTGAGAGTCTCCCTCCATGAACATCCAATACTCTGTGAGCTCCATCTGGCTGTAATTAAAGAGAGGCTGTTCTTAGACACCAATAACTCACAACTAATTATACATCAATTAATAAATCCCTGAAAGCTTATTAAACACAGTGTAATAATTAGCTACATGTACCTGACAATTTATTGACTATTTATTGTACAAAGAATAATGAACAGAAAGAGGGTGTTGATGATAATTGTCTTCCTTATTAAAAGATAGGGAGGGAAGTATGCATGAAAGAGTAATAAGTGATGAGAGGGAGAGAGATTTTTCTTTAATTACTAGCTTTTATGACCTGTAATCCTGTTATTATGTACAGTCATTCGAGAAAGCAATGATAAGCTCATTATTCAAGCGCCACTGCATTATGAGATGTGCACATGGCACTCTGTCATAAAATACTCAAAGTATTAGCACAGAAACTCCCACAACTAATGCGCATGAGGGGTGACCATGCTCGGTCTAAGTGAATGTGTATATGTCACCGGTGGTTAGTGGGAGGAGACGATATGGGCAGAATTGGATATTGATCCGCGTGTGTATTGAGCAGCATGTAATGAATGAAGAAGTCTAGGTCTGTACATGAGCTCAGGATGGTGACCCTGGATGTTCAGAATGAACATTGTCCTTACAAGCCCAAAGTTAGAGTACCTTAGCTGTTGTTGGGTGCTTTTTTCCCCCAACTATGCACATTTATGTCCCATAGGTTGATTTTTATCTGAGATTTGAACTTTTTTGCTTTTCTTTTTGTGATTTGACAATCACAAACTGCATGGAAACTGTTTTGTTTGTTTGCTTTACTTGTTCCAGACCAGAGTTGTTGTAGTTTTTGTTAACATTTTGCGTTTTACTAAACAGGGCAAACTAGCACGAGAGTGCAATTCCCAAACAGCGCCGATGGGAGGGGAAATTTCTGCAGTGATTTTCTAACAATGTATAAATTGAAGAACACAAAAAAAAGTACAGCAAAAGGTGGGATTGAATCCGGGTCGATCACGTCAAAAAGCCAAACACACACACTTAATCACCTGTGCCACTGAGCTGACAAAATGCCACTGCCAAAATGCCAATAAGGCTGGTTATTTGCACAAAGTATAAATAGACACTCCGTTTGTTTTATTCCATAGTAAGTGCAATTCATACAATACATTTAAACCGAGCTATTTTAAGACCTTCTCCGAACTTTCTACCACGACTCTGCTGTTTTTCAGCTGGTTCTTTCTGTATAATTGACAGATGACTCGTCCAGTCAGCAGTGAGTAATCCCAAACCAATGGCGCTGTCTCAAACTATACCTACCTCTTCTGGTTTGTCTGTTTTGTCATTGTGTTTTCTGACTTGTTATTTTGTTTTCGGATTTGTCATTGTGTTTTCTGAATTGTTATTTTGTAATTTAGATTTGCGTTTGTAATTTGTTATTTTGTTTTCAGAATTGTGATCTGTTTTGCACTTCATGGCCACCGTAAAAAGTACTTTAAAATCAATCCTAAATGTAACTGGAAGCCGGTGTAAGGACCTGAGGACTGGTGTGATATGCTCAGATCTTCTGGTTCTAGTCAGAATCCTGGCAACAGTGTTCTGGATGAGCCGCAGCTGTCTAATAGTCTTCTTGGGCAGGCCGGTGAGGAGACCATTACAATAGTCCACCTTGCTGGTGATAAATGCATGAACAAGTTTTGCCAAGTCTTGACAGGAAACAAAACATCTCATTCTTGCAATGCTTTTGAGATGACAGTATGCTGACTTATTTACTGCTTTGACATGACTACTGAAACTAAGTTCTGTCTCCAGAATCACACCACGATTCTTGACTTGATTTTTAAGAGTCAAGGTATGCATTCACCTTGAGAACGTCATCTTTGTTTTCAAATACAATGACTTCAGTTTTCTCCTTGTTTAACTGAAGAAAGTTAAGCACATTCAACTGTTAATTTCATCAGTGCATTTGCAGAGGGAGTCAATGGGGCTGTATTCATTTGGCGGTAAGGCTTGGTAAATCTGGGTATCATCAGCATAGCTGTGATAGACAATTTGGTTCTTTCTCATTATTTGACTTAGTGGGAGCATATACAGGCTAAACAAGAGCTGTGCAAGAACTGAGCCTTGTGGGACGCCGCATGTCATGGACGTCCACTTAGACTTATGGTCTCCCATACTCACATAATAACCTCTCCCTTCTAAGTATGGCCTGAACCAACTGAGAACCATCTCAGATAGCCCCACACAGTTTGCCAGTCTCTTTAGAAGTATGTTATGATCGTCAGTGTCAAATGCAGCACTGAGATCTAATAGCACCAGCACTGATAATTTGAATCAGAATCAGAATTTACTGAATATCATTTATTATCTTAAAGAGCGCTTGATTGAAAATTGTCCATTTGAGTTTAAGTATTTGTTCAGCTCGTTAAAAACTACCTTTTCAATAATCTTGCCTAGAAAAGGAAGATTTGATATTGGTCTATAGTTGCTCAATATGGTGTTATCAAGATTGTGCTTTTTCAGAAGTGACTTAACAACTGCAGTTTTCAGGGAGTTTGGAAAAGTCCAAGAAAGATGTGAGGTGTTCACCACTTCTAAGAGATCTGCTTCTAAACAGTTGAGCACACTTTTGAAAAAAGATGTGGGAAGTGTGTTAAGATAGCAGGTTGACGATTTAAGGTGCTGTACTATTTCTTCCAAAATTTTGCTATCAATTGCTTCAAAAACAGACATAGTAACTTATTTTGGAAATTTGCGGTTTAATCTGTCTGAACTCTGAGGATGTGGACTTGAGGATGTGCTAATTGCCTTTCTGATATTATTGATCTTCTCAGAAAAGAAGGAAGCAAACTCATTGCGTTTGCTGTTGGAGAGCATTTCACTGGGAATCTGACTGGGGGATTTGTTAGTCTCTCAACAGTAGCAAAAAGATTGCGAGTGTTGTTTAAGTTACTGTTTATAAGGTTTGAGAAGAAGGTCGGTCTAGCTGTGGCTAGTTCCACATTGAAAGCATGAAGGCTGTCTTTATAGATCCTATAGTGAATTTAAATTTTTGTCTTTTGCACAGCTGCTAATCTTTTCTGCATTGTCTTTTCATACTCTGTACTACTGTTGATTTTCTCTAGGGTGCTTTTTGTCTGCCAGTCTTCTTACTGACTTTCACAGGAGCAATATCATCAATAACATTCTTAATTTTTGAGTGCAATAGCAAGACCGTCAAACTCTGAGGAAATCATTGATAACATATCTGTGAACTCTTCAACAAAGGCTGGAGAGTATTTTGGAGGCCTGCAAATAATGATAAATAGAATGCATTGAGCACCTTTCAGCACAATCCCTAGATATTCAAAAGACAAGTACTGACCAAATGACACTTGCTTGCATTGATAGACATCTTTTAATAGACCAGCTACACCTCCACCTCTACTAACAGTCCTGCAGACACTTATAAAACTAAAGTAAGGAGGGGCTGTTTCATTGAGGACTGTTGCACTGCAGCTGTCTTCTAGCCATGTTTCATTTACAAAACATAAAATCCAGATTTTTTGTGGTGATTAAGTCATTGATCAGAAATGATTTGTTTTTTAGTGAGTGAATGTTTAAAAATGCTAACTTGATGGCATTACTCTACAGCAATCTTAAATTGATGCATAATAGGCCACAGATTAGATGGGTCAGCCGTATGGCTTGAGAAGGGCTTAGACTTTCTATCACATGACAAAACAGAAATAGGGAAAGCTACAGGCACACTGGGTTCCCGCTTGTTCTGTAAACATTTGTGAATGCTGCTGCTATAGTTGCGGGGACCCGACACATATCACTGAGAGCTGCTATCAGTTGTTTTTGGATCACTTACAACATGGGTAGGGTTTAGTCCTTGGCGTCGTGTCAGCGGCCGGAGAGCTCGCACAGGAGGAGGAGGGCGAGCTGGGTCCACAGGCTTTGGTAGTTGTGGGGCCCGCTGTTTTTTAGTTGATATCTGGGGTCTTGCAGTGAAAGAGTTGGAGAGTTTGGTCCCAGCATACACCAGTTCCTCCATTTTCTGTGAGAAGCTTGGAAACAGAGATGCTGGAGAGAGTAATGATGTGTCTGGTGTGTGGGGCTCTGGCTCTGGTGAATCCAGTGGCTGAAATATGTTGTCCTGGCTTCCCTGGCTGTTTTCCAGAAAGTTGTCCTTGGGTGCTGAGTCTTTGAGCTGTTCTGATACGTCACAGTCTGTCTGTGATGAACTATTTGGGCAGGGCTCAGCTGGGATGTCCATGAGCAGTGGTTGTTTTGGCTGTCTGGTGTAATCAGTGTCCTTGTGGGATGTGTCAACCACATGATGACTCAGAAGCTGATATGAAGTCCTGAGGTAACTCATACTCTGTCCAGGTGTGTGTGCCATTCAGGTTGATTGGATTGGCACACACTGCTGAAGGATGACGGAAGGAGAAATAAATATTGTCCTTTAGCACTCTTGCACCAAGTTTGTTTGGGTGGAGGCCATCCAGTTTAAACAGGTGTCTATGGCCCCAGAAAAGATTGAAGTTGTCTATTAAATTGACTTATATACTGCAGGTTCTTTGTAGCCATGTACTGTATTCAGCCCAAGCAACTGTGAAAACATGTTAGTTCCCCTTGCTGGGAGATGTCCACTGATGAACGACTGAACTTCAAGCCTTCAAAGTGTTTCAAGGAGTTCACTGAAATCCTTCTTAAGGAGTTCTGACTGCTCTTTCCGAATATCATTCTTCCCCACATGGATGATGATTCAATTTGCAGTCTTGTGCTTCATTAGAATGTTCTGAAGTTCCTTGTTCACATCAGAGATGGTTGCTTGAGGAAAGCAGCATGTAGTTGTAATCCTGCTACTGATGTTTCTGATACTAGAGTCACCCACTATCAGAGTCCTGGGCTCGGCTGCGCTCTGAGCACTCAACTTGAGTGCCTTTTAGTAGCAAAGTTAGCTGCTGGCTATTACAATCCATGTTCAATCACATTTGGGGATTCCTCACCCACATTCATTAAAGATTCAAATCTATTCTCAAGCGGTATAGTGAGTGGTAGAATACCAGTGTTTGCAAGCCTTGTCATAGCCGTATCTGGGGTAGAGGATACTACCTCAGCAATACGAGATACTTGTGACAATCTGATGTCTCGAGTGCCTTTGGGTCTCGCTCCCTGTTTGTGCCATCGATTAGCATGTCGATCAGTTTCAGCATGTTCCTCTACACTTGGTATAAACTGTAGAGGTTCACATGACTCACCGGCTGTATGCTGAAGGGGTCCGTGATGATGATCTACTGTGTGTTCTGCCTGTTTTGTAAGTCCAGCAAGTAACTTTGTTTCAAGAACCGCAATCCTTTGTAAAAGTTTGTGGCAGTTCATGCAGCAAGTAGATTCCACAAGAGGCATTTTCTTTTTCGTCTGTTTGAATGTAGGCAGTGGTGTTTTCCTGGCTCTGGAATGTAAGCTGCTGGCAGTAGGAGGCAAAGAGACAAATAAACTATTGAGATTGTGAAAACTTTTAATTTTCTAAATATCTATGGGGCCAGAAGCATTCATAGTTGAAAGAACATCGGTCCAATGATAAAAATAAACTCATAAACTGATCAATATATATGCCAGTCCGTGAAAATGAAAGGAACTGAAGCTAATCAAAGGTCAAAACAACAAACAATCAAAACCACTGAGTCTAATAGAGGTGTATAGCAATCTAGTAATTTTGCTAGTGGTCAGAGCTCTAATTCAGTGCATTGATTTGTCACAACTGATGGTATTTCTTTGTCACCAAATACTCAGACATTAATATGATTAATGTGTGATAGTTAAGAGGACCACCTGTAATTGGCTCACTGATTAATTTCTCGTCCTTCAGTCTGGTGGGATTGAGACTGGAAAAACTATTGATCACCCGCTATCATCTGCGTTTATCTTGGTTAAGACATCAATTCCACTAACGCTGATAGACTCAAACGTTCAGTCAATCAATGTCTTGTGTGAAGGTTATATGGATTTTACACAGGTACACCTTTAGGACAACATGGGGAGAACTCCTTAAATATACATTGCACCTGCCAATGGTTTTTTATTTGCATTCACATGCATCTTATTTATTTTAGCACAAGATTCTGAAGGAATTACTGTAAGTAAATCAAGTAATGCTATGTATGCACCTCAATCAGCTCTTTAAAATGCAGAAAGTGTGCTCTACTCATGACTTTTATGAATAAGGCATAATTTATAATAAACTTTATTTGCATATAAAGGAAGCATGTTACAGAAATGTAAAGAATGGCAATTACTTTATTTAAATATGGATGACGTAACACTATATCAGACAGACAGCACAGGATTAAAGTGAATAAACCAGAGGTTTTGTGCTTAAATATCATGCTCTACTGTTTGCTGCAAAGTGAATTTATGGTGCAATAATTTAGTTGAGATAGGGTTCATGTTTGTTCATATTGTTGGCTGATTGCATTCGCTTCAACACCAGATTTGATATTGCAAATTTCATTGTTAGTGAATATTAGAGCCCATAAATCATATCTCTGACCCAGTGGACTAGCTCACATTCATTAATAAACATGCGGATGTTTCGATTTTATCATCTAATACCCGACACTCATGCTGAGGAGAGGTTATTCCTGTCTGACTTCTGATATGTATTCTTTGGAGACCAAGTGAGGTCTCACATGAAGCACAAACACAATTTCTTTCCACACGGTTCTACTGACACAGAATGTGAGTTGTTCATGGTACTTTATTAGCATGGTAAGAGGAAAAGGCAGGCTAACTAATCAACGAATCTCCTGATAGTGGATTTCATGCCAGTGATGAATTAGGTGTTGTCTGCCAGTCGTGAAATGTATTTTTAATTGCTCTTTGTAATTAAGGATTGCCAGTGGAAGACATATTACAGGTCTGGGTGTGCGTTTGCTAGTGTGTGTGTGTGTGTGTGTGTGTGTGTGTGTGTGTGTGTGTGTGTGTGTGTGTGTGTGTGTGACCCACGTTCTGCACTTCAGAGGTTTTGTTTGGTTTTAGGCAGTTAATTGTGAGATTGCGCATGTTGTGAGAAAACAATTCTCGGCTGGACAACCGCTGGGAATTAAGAGCAGGAACAGTGAAGTGAGTCACACATTGTAATGAGTGCCCTCACACTCAGACAAATTGAGTCTGCGAATGCAGAAATGCACCAGATTTCTGTATCAGAGATGCAATCAAAAAGACAGACATAGATAGATAGATAGATAGATAGATAGATAGATAGATAGATAAATAGATAGATAGATAGATTTGGTTTGCACTATATGGGGTGAATTCAGCCTGGAAAGCAGCCTGGAGCCTAAATTCATTCCAGACCAAGTACCTGTGCAGACCAGACCTGTGAATGATGAATGACATCATTAACTCGCTCAGTAAAACTCTGCGGCATCTCAGGTCTCTGGTTGGTGCAGAAAAAGCTGATGAGCCGGTTAGACACAGTGGAAAGAAGGTATGAAGCGCACTATAACACTAGACATGCCAGGAAAGAGGCACGCAACACATATATTGAAGGTTTTGTTTAGTTTGCTGTTTTATTATTCATGAACTGGCTTGAAAAAATTTATTAAAAAAAATAAAATAATAGATATATACACACTACCAATCAAAGCTTTGGGGTCAGTACTTTTTTTTTTTGAGAGCAGTTTATACTTTTATTCAGCAACATTCTGTAATAAAGGTTATTTATTGGCATTTATGGGTTTATGAAGAATCTGTAAAATCAATAAGACCTCTTTAGATTATTGAAATGTTTTTTCACATTAGGAAAAAAATGGTTATTTTGAGAACTTACAGTATGGCAGAAAAGTTATTTGAGGAATGGTTCTTCTATGGCATCACTGTGAAAACCCCGTTTTGAAATCTTGACCCTCCACCAATCATGAGGCAGTATCTTCAATTTTTGTCCAACAAACAAACCAGACAGGAGAGTAGATTAACATTGGTGGACTTGAAAAATACTGTGTATTGACGTCTTTCCACGGTTGAAACAACATACCTTCTGATGTTCATTCATGTTTATTTTGAACTAGTAAAGAGGAAGTGATGATTAGTTCCACTTGAACTGAGGTGCTAGTGATCTGTCACGACACATTAAAGAGCCACAAAATGGTATTTATTGTTTGAATTTCTTACAAAATGGCAACATTTGAAAGATGAGACTTTGTTTCATAGCTAATGTAACCTTCTCTGTCTTGTCTATAGGTGCATTTTCAGTGTCCTCTCTGCACCGTGATGTATTTTTCACTGCATGAGAACATGATTCAAGATTCAAGATTTTTATTTGTCACATACACGATTATATAGAGCATATATAACCAGGAGTGAAATGTGAGTCAGGTCCACTCCATGGACAGTGCAATTATTAAAGAATACAACTCAGATGAAAATATACATAAATATAGGTATAAAATATTTAAATAAAAGTAAACAATAAAAAAGATGTATACTGTAGAATTAAATATAGTATAGAACATAATGTGCATGAAAGTATACTGTAGTCTTAAATATTAAGATACACAAGATTGTACAAGAGGCAAATGTGCATTATACTGTAGTCTTAAATATTAAGATACACAGGAATGTGCAAGAGTCGAATGTGCAAACAGGTTGTGACACTGTGAGTATGTCAATGTGAGGTAGAGAATGATTAATATATTACTGATTAAGTGAATATTAAGTGGAGACAAGTGGATGTTAAGAGGCTGGTTTTGAGTTCAGGAGCCTGATGGCCTGGGGGAAGAAACTCCTCCTAAGTCTCTCAGTTTTTGCCATCAGGTTACGGAAGCGCTTACCAGATGGCAGCAAAGTGAAAAGATGGTTACTGGGGTGAATGGAGTCCTTGATGGTTTTAACAGCTTTGCTTTTGCAGCGTTTGAGGTAGATGTCCTCCAGAGAGGGGAGAGCAGACCCTGAGATGCGCTCAGCTAAGCGCACAACTCTCTGTTGGGCTTTGCAGTCTTGACTGGAGCTGTTCCCATACCACACTGAGATACACTGTGTCAATACACTTTCTATGGCCCCTGAATAGAAAGTTTTCAGGATTGCTGGTGAGACCCTGAATTTTCTCAGCGGTCGCAGATAATACAGTCTTTGCCTGGCTTTATTAACCTGTGTTTGAATGTGGGTAGTCCAAGTCAGGTCCTCGGAGATGTTTACACCAAGGTACTTGAAGCTGCTCACCCTCTCCACAGGGGTCCCGCTGATCATAAGAGGGGTATAGGGCTGCTGCTGTCTCTTCCTGAAGTCAACAATCAGCTCTTTAGTTCTGCTCACATTCAGAGAGAGACAATTGTCCTGGCACCATGATGTAAGTTTCTCTGCCTCGTCCAGGTATGCGGTCTCATTATTGTTGGAAATGAGGCCCAGAACCACAGTATCATCAGCAAATTGGATAATAGATGTGGAGCTGTGGGAAGACACGCAGTCATGTGTGTTGAGAGAGTAGAGCAGAGGACTCAGGACACAGCCCTGTGGGGCTCCTACGTTCAGGGTGATGGAGCTGGAGATGAACTGGCCAACTTTCACCGGTCTGCCGGTGAGGAAGTCTTGAATCCAGTCGCAGAGTGCAGAGTTTAGACCGAGGTCTATGAGTTTAGAAGCAAGCTTGATGGGGACTATAGTATTGAAAGCTGAGCTATAGTCGAAAAAATAGTAGCCTTACATAGTTTCCGTTATTGCTGGCAATGTGCTTGAGAGAAGAGTGCAGGATGTGAGAGATGGCATCTTCAGTGGATCTATTGGGGCAAAAGTATCCGGGATGGAGGAGTAAATGTAGTTTTTAATCAGTTCCTCAAAGACCTTCATGACTATTGATATGAGGGCAACTGGACGATAGTCATTCAGACAAGAGGGTTTATTGTTCTTAGGTACAGGGATGATGACAGATTTTTTAAAGAAGGTGGGAACCACCGAGGTAGCAAGAGACTCATTAAAGATGGATGTAAACAAACCAGCGAGTTGATCAGCACAGGACCTCAGAACATGGCCAGAAATCCCATCAGGACCTGCTGCTTTCCTGACATTCACTCTGATGTTCGTCCCCTGACACGGTGATTACATGATTATTGCTGCTCTGACTGCTGCTTCCTGACTCGGTGATCGGCAGACTCGCTCTGCTTAGATTATTTTCAAAGCGGCCGTAGAAAGAGTTTAGCTCGTAAGCCAGCGACGGATCTGCTCTCACCTCTGCAGAGGATTTATTTCCAATGGCACAGATGGTCCTTAGTCCCTGCCACATGCGTCGGAAGTCATTTAGCTGGAAATGCGACTCTATTCGTTCCCTGTATGAGGAAATTGGCAGCATGGTCCGATTTGCCAAAAGCCGGTAGTGAGCGAGCTTTGTAGGCATTCTTAAACTGAGAGTAGCAATGATCCAGTGTATTCGGTCCTCTGGTTGGACAGGATACATGTTGATAAAAGTTTGGCGTAACCTGCCTGAGGTTGGCTTTGTTAAAGTCCCCAGCGATGATAAGAGCAGCATCAGGATGTTTGTTGATGTTGCCGCTGAGCACATTATGAAGCTTAGACAAAGTCAAGCCGGTGTCTGCTTGTGGTGGGATGTAAACAGCAGTAACGTTGATCGATGAAAACTCCCGGGGCAGATAGAATGGCCGGCAAATGATGGATAAATGTTCCAGATGAGGCGAGCAGGAGCGCGACAGAGTGGAGATATTCCTGGGCTCATACCATTTCTTGTTAATCATGAAACCACCTTTGGATTTACCGGCCTCAGCTGTTTTGTCCATCCGTTAAACAGAGAAGTTATCAGACGGCGTTACAGCAGTGTCTGGGACCGAGGTTGTGAGCCATATTTCAGACAAACAAAGGATGTTACAGTCCCTTATGTCCCGTTGAAAACTTATCCTGGCTCTAAGATCGTCCATCTTATTCTCCAGAGACTGGACATTGGCGAGCAGAATGCTCGGTAGAGGAGGACTGTGAGCTCTTTTCCTCAGTCTGTTGCGAATCCCAGCGTGTTTCCCGTGGTGTTTCTTGATCCGTCACCTCGGGTGGCTATTCAAGTGCCCATTGTTCATCTCTGCGTTACGGAGAATCTCAGATGGCCACGATGGATTGGAGGATAAAGTGTCCTGAAACAGGTCAGTGAAGCGGTGTCTAATGTTCAAAAGTGTTTCTTTGTTGTAAATGATCAGTGCAGACGTTATGTGTGTTAAAAGAGAAAGCAAAAGTAAGTAAAAAAGTAAATAAAAGCACAATCTAAGCGGAGCGACCTGGACGGCGTCCGAAGACTTCTTGGCTTGACATGATGGGTGGTGTGAGAGAGCCATGGCTTGACATTTATAATGTTACAAATCATTTCTATTTCAAATAAATGCTTTTCTTTCTTTCTATTCATCAATGAATAATTAAGAAAAAAAAATAATGGTTTCCTCAGAAATATTAAGCAGCACAACTGTCTTTAACATAATAATAAGAAATGTTTCGTAATGTTTCTGTAGCTGGAATAAGCCACCTTCCTGACACCCATTATTGAAGTGTTGCTATTTGAGGTCACTTGCATTTATTTAAATCAAATCCCGATACTCTTCCCAGTCAGTGTGGCACATGCATTGGCTTCCCCAGCACGCATGCAGGGCCTCTGACACTTCCCGGACATGCCCTTGACATTTCGGCAGGTTATTAACCTTTTGGGATGTGAGGAAGAGACACTGATAAAAAGAGAAGGGATGCAGGTGAAGCGCTGGAGCTGACAAATGATCATTTGTGGGATGTGTGCTTTTGTACGTAAAAGTGTTGATAATAATGATTGAAATGAGACTGATATTAACAAAAAGGGAAGCGCTAGAGAATCCAAGTGGAATTAGGGGAAGATTGGGATTCCCTAAAATAAACTGTAAGGAGTTACAGTAGCTTTTGGGAAGTTACCAAACACTCCTTCTGCCCATTACTCCCAATTCTCTATTGTTTGTCTTCAAAGGGTTCAAAACACATAAATAAAAAAAAAGTCAAATTTGAGCTGAAGGTAGTGCTGGAGGGTTTGCCTGAGAGACCCAGAAATGCTGCAAAAGAGTTAAAAATGGGAAGAATTAAACAAAGAAAACTAACAAAAAATACGGGACGGGTCTGTTCTGATTGAGATAAAAATGTAAATATTTACAAAATACTATGTATACTGTAAATTTTATATTAATATTTCAGCAATATTTCTCATAATTGTTATACACTATTGCAATACACATTTATACATTTCTTCTATTATCACTGGTCTGTTATTAGAATTATTAATAAAGTATTTAATATATAAGCATTTTAATTAATAAAGTCATGAAGTAAATTATTGAATTCTTTCTTTAAACAATTTTGGTAGTAGATTGGGTTATCACTTGTTGTCCGATGTAAAATGTGAGTGCTGAAGCAGAAGCTGTTGAAAACCACGGCCCTACTGTATACTGTAGGAACTCTCTTCTCATATTTAATAGCCAAACATTGACCTATCATGCCCAGGTCCTTGCATTACACAGAAATGTATGTTTCCCCTTAGCCTTTACATCTTTAATACACTCACCTCAGTCTCATGGCACACCAGGGAGTAACAAAAGAGTTCCACCCCAAATAGAATAAAGGGCGAGAGTAGAGTCGAGAAAGAGAAAATCTGAGATGGTGAGGGAGTGTTAGTTTCATTATTCATCTCACACTGGATTGGCCAGCTCATACTTTTTCCCAAAGGAAGACATATGAAATTTCAATTGGCATCAATCTGTGTGTTGAGTTTTAATGTCAATATCATAGACAGTCTTTCAGCGGCCTTGCAGCCACAAGAAACGGGAAACTTCAAAGGAGCAGCTCTGCAGAATCCCTCAGTCTTGAGTTAAAATGTTAACCTTGGAGACATGTTAAGTACAAGGCAGGTAATGTTGTAGAATTCAAATGAACAGCTCTGATGGTGCTCAGCGATTGGGAGAGTGGGGAATTATTTGCAGATTCTACTTTTCTAAATTTGGTTTTAATTCGTCTTCATTTCGTGTCAGAGTTTAAAAATACTCCATGTCATTACAGGCTAAAAATGCTCTTTTGGTGCAACACATATAATTGGGAAGATGTTAGATGTTGAAAGGCATGTGGAAGCACAGGGCAAAAGTGCTGATAGAGGCGCACTCGAGTGCTGAAATATGCATGTGTGATTGAGAAGTGTTGAATAAGAGTCTCGAAACCACGGCTGATTGAGAGACAACACAGAAGCGGAGAAGTGGAATTAGAAAATTAGCTCTAACTAGCTGCGTTAGAATTAGGGCTGTCAATTTAACATGTTAATTTGATACAACTAATTATTTAAAATATAATGAGATATAAAATAATTAACACAAAATTAATTCTGCCCCCCTGAACCCAATATAAATTCTAACACCTAAACGCAAAACATATTTTTGAGAAAATCACATGTACATTGAGCTACACTTGCTCAAATTTGCTCATGATGCTAAAAACCACATGGCCATGGGTTCGAATCCCACTGGGAAAAATGTAAAACATTAAACGGCAAAGGTAATGTACTATAATGTATATAAAATGGAAATAACAAAGTGGCCAATGGCCGCTACCATAAGTCTACCTCAAACAAACTGACAAACTCAATAGCAAATGGACTAATGTGGACGGTAAATCAGTGACAGGCTTAATGATTTGGAAATAAAACAAACAATGTACTGATTTCTATATCCACTTTTTATGTGTTTAGTCTTTTCTATCCCTCCATCCATTCTCCATATCATGTATCCTCTGGAAACCATCCCAACATCTTGGGCCAAAAATATCGATATACACATAAAAATAAAGGTTCCAAAATGCGGTTTTCACAGTGATGCCATAGAAGAACCATTCTGGATTCTCAAAAGAACCTTTCAGTCAGCAGTTCTTAAAGAGAACCATTTGTGAAAACATTTAAAATAATCTAAAGAATCTTTTTCCACTACAAAGAAACATTGTGCAATGAAAAGGTTCCATGGAATCAGAGATGCCAATAAAGACCCTTTTTTTAATGAAATTATTTTGCATTATTTAGCATCTCATAAATTAACAAATCAATTCTTTTTTTAGTTTTTTTTTTTATTTAGACAGTCCTAAGAAGAATAAATGATTAAACCCTTACTGACCTGAAAATAAAAACAGAAACGCCCGGTGCTCTCTGCGGTATATCTCGCCCCAGGAATACAAGCGCATAATGGCTGGCAGATGTTGTTGGGTGAGGGTGCCAAGGCTCTTCATCCAGGCTCAGACTGAGGTCTTGCTTCACTGCGTAGAAACACCTAGAGGCCTGTGCAGGCCTGGGGCACAGCCAAGCACATGGTAGAACAGAGCAGCCATGTTACATATCAACATATACAGCACTCCACGCATATGCTACTTTCTTCTCCTCTGTGCCTTGTTTCAGAACTGCTGAGGCCCTATTACAGGCCCTGATAATACGATGTGTAGCTTTGTTGGTCTGTAAGAGCATTTGGTTTTGGTTTTGAAATGTTTGAGAAGGAAAACAGCCAGATTAGCTTTACAGCTAATGATATGGATTAATTGTCCTGCTGTGTTTTTTTGTATTATGAAACCTAGGCTTAACTGACTCCTGGTCCCAGATGTTTGGGTTCAATTCTTAGACTTAAAGACCTCATGCATCTCAACTTGGAGCTGATTTGCATAACAAACAAAGCATTAAATTGAAGACAGTTTGTTGAGTTGATTCTGTAACTGTAATTGGCATCTCATTCCTTTGCAGCTTGTTTAGATGTGACGCATATTGTACCTATATATATTTATATATATATATATATAATCCTTTTTTCTGCATTTCACTTCTGCTCAAAGCAGTATAGTTAAATGCTCCAGAAGGAAACCAGATGCATAACTTGGAGCTGATTTGCATAAATTTTTAAGAATGATTAAATTTTTTTTATTCTTTATAGTTTATAATTTTTTTTCTTCTGATCACACAAACCGTAATTGATTGTGGCAACACCAATGGTGTCTATATTCGCTGAGTGTGTTTAAGGCAATATGTTAAAGTGAGCAGCTCAGGGAAATGTCTGGGATGGACTACGGCTCCTGGTGCTCATAACCAGAATCTTATTATCAGTTAATCATCTTTCTACCAACAGCTCTGATTTCTCTAGTGGCTTTGCACAATTGACCAAGAATTTTTAATTGAAGTTGATTATACAGGCTTCATTTTTAGTAGAGACGTCCCTTTGAATGCTAAACTATGGCTGGATGACAATAAAATGACCTCTCCAAGAGCTCACCTGTGCAAGGTGACACGCGGCAGTCATCAGTATTCAAGACAGGATCTCGCTTAGAAACCATTAGCATCATCATGGATCTTCACTCTAATGAGGCTCCAGGTTTTCATGTCTTAATTGGATTGCTTCAACACAGTCCCTTATTGATGCCGGTCCTGCACAGTTTATCATGGTAAGTAATGAGTGGATAATTCTCTGGCCATATCTAATCTTTTGGCTCATCAATGAATTAGGTGAAAAGTACTTTTTCATCCTTGACCCCAACTGGGCAGAGGAACTACCCCATCCAAACATGAACTTTGCACATTTTAAATACATCAATAATGTGATATCATTGATTGGGTAACATGTTACTAGTAACATGCATCAAGCAATTTCACCACCCATCCCCCCACCCCAAAAAGTGTATTTATATGTTATTTTCACCATCAGAATACTTTTCTCAGCTTAATATGCTGAGACAATATAAGTTAGCCAGGCTAATTTCCTGAAAAGTGTAAAAATGACTTCTTAATGAGTTTTTAATTAGTCTTTTTTTGACTCGTTTATAACTTTAAAAGTCTTAATATCCTTGAAACAAGATAAATTTACTTGTCATAACACACTATGTGTGCATAAGATATTACTACTTGTTTTCAGAGAATGTATCTTTAATACATGTAAAAAAACAAAAGCTGCAAGTGCAGAAAGACAAAATGCACTCACATTAATATTCTTGGAAAACAAGCCTTAATATCTTATGCACTGTTGCAGTTCCAGTGCAATTTGTCTTGTTTTGAGGATTTTGTTATTTTATAACCATGCAGAAAAATAAAACTATAATGCTTGTTTTTGTTTACACAAAAAAACTATTGCTCACATTATAATCTTGTTTATATACAAAACAAATATTTTCACTAACATTATGTATGACAAATGAGTTTAAAACTAAAGGCTAAATGTATATATTTACCGACTGAAAAGACTAGCACATGTTTTTAGTCACTGGAATTAGAATTGAATTAGCTGAACCATCAGTATGCTTTGGTTCAGTTACATCAAAAAAATGTTACTTGTCCATCAGCAAAATTTGGCTGGTTAACATTATTTCTGTCATGACAACTCTAGGAAAGTTTAGCATGGTAATATACATGGAAATGTTAATGTGTTTGGTCTTGGCGGAAACAGATCTGCTACACTGCTGCTGCACATATAACGTGAAATTACTCCTGAATATACAGGATAGCATACTGTACATGAAATCCCCCATAACAGATTTATACAGGTGGAGCTGGGGAAGGTGGAGGGTTTCTAAAGTGGACTGTAACTGCTACAGCAAGCACTAGCAAGCATTTGAATAATAAGCAGCAAGCTCATTGGCTGTCGATGCAACTAAAACCAATCGGTTGCATCATGTGAATAATGATGTCATTATACCATATTGGGTTAAAATCTATCAGCCAGTGTCATCTAGAGTTTCATAACGGAACTGTGCAAGTCCATCTGGACCAGCACTAACATTCATGCTGGTCTTTTTAGCAGGGTACAGAGTGAATCTAGGGTGTATGTATGTGACAATTTACTCCCAAAGCAACAAATCAGTGGCAAATAATCAGCAGAATAGAGCGATGCAAGGATACAGTGTTTTATCAGTGGAAAAGGAGATGATTGGCTTTTCGAAAGGCCAGATAAGTGCAGCTGGGACTCTTTCAGTTGTCTATCTGATATCTCGGGCCCTGTAGGAAATTGATACTTACACTTGGAAACTGAACTGTCAAATATAATTCATCTATGGTCATTTGTTTTATTATCTCCAAAAAGGACACCGCTAAGTAAGTGAAGTCAGCCCAAACAGGAAGAGCAGCTGTGGAGAAGATACACGCTTACAGAGGAGAGGGCTGGAATACTTATTATCTGGAGAGAAAGAGGGAAAGAAAAGGAACACTTTTACAAGGAGGCCTGGTATTTAAAAAAAAGCTACCATCTTCATTTATAAACCAAGCAACACTCTATTCCAATGATCCTCAGTGAACCCCAAAGGCACAGACTGCTCATCCCATTTACCTAAACCTATATATCTCTTTAATAGATGCTTTGTATGTTTAACAGCACATACATTCAACCAGTAAAACTAGCATATGCATTTGATTATAGGACTTCTATCGTCACCAATCTGGATATTAAGCTAAGATTAGAGCTTTTTTAATATTGAAACTTTAGCTATGTTTCCATACAATTCATTAATTTAAAAACACGATTCCAAAAAAGTTGGGACACTGAATAAAAACTGAATGCAATGATGTGGAAGTTTCAAATTTCAATATTTTATTCAGAATTCTGGAAGTATTCCTGAGCCCATGTTGTGATTTCCATTACAGTATCATTCCTGTATGTGATGTAGTGCCGTCTAAGGGCCCGAGATCACGGGCATCCAGTATGGAATCAACCAGAGATCACGGTTTACCAACCGTGACAGGTTTAGATTCTCTGAATCTTTGGATGATATTATGCACTGTAGATGATGATAACTTCAAACTCTTTGCAATTTTTCTCTGAGAAACTCCTTTCTGATATTGCTTCACTATTTTTCACAGCAGCATTGGGGGAATTGGTGATCCTCTGCCCATCTTGACTTCTGAGAGACTGCCACTCTGAGAGGCTCTTCTTATACCCAATCATGTTGCCAATTGACCTAATAAGTTGCAAATTGGTCCTCCAGCTGTTCCTTATATGTGCATTTAACTTTTCCGGCCTCTTATTGCTACCTTTCCCAACTTTTTTGGATGTGTAGCTCTCATGAAATCCAAAATGACCAATATTTGATGGTGACCTTTCAAGATGTGTAACTTTCACATTTGTATGTTATCGATATTCCAATTGTGAAATAAAATATAAGATTATGGATCTGAACTTATTCCATTCCTTTTTTACTCACAATTTGTACAGTGTCCCAACTTTTTTGGAATCGGGTTTGTATTCTATGCAAAATATCACAAAAAGAATTTGCAGTAGGATTCTGGAATTAATAGTAGCCAACAATCTATTAATCCTATAAACATGTAGAATTTACTTCCTATATGGTATTTTCATTGCAGTTTATGTTTACTACCTGCATACTAAATAAAAATGTATGTACTTCATGCACATTTTAGACATGTTATTTGCATCTTTTTTGTCACCAATCTGGATATTAAGATAGGATTTTAATTTTGTAACGATAGCTTTGTTTCCATACAATTTATAAATTATGTTTATGTGGAATATCGCAAATTAAAAAAAAAATGCAAATAAAGCAGAATTCTAATTATTCAGTATGGGTTTTCAGGCCTTGACCCTTACGCACGGGGGGGGCTTCCAGATTCTTTGAAAATATTTGGATGTCATTATGTTGTGACTGACGACATGATAACTCTACAAGTCTTCTTTGGCGTGATTGTTATGTTTTATACACAAAAATTGTACTTGATGTACTTGCTTCTTTGATTTTTAATAAAAAAAAAAAAAAAATTAAAAAAAAAAAAAAAATCTGTGTAATGTTTTTGATAAAAAGTTGTAGCCATTAAAGAAAACATATTTGGTTTCATATTTGTTTAAATATTATAGGCAAATTGTATTTTTGTTATTTATTTAATCAATGTAACTTTTCCGGAAAGTTATTGCATACCTTTCCCAACTTTTTTGGAATGTGTAGCATGCGCATGATATCCTATGAGACATATTTGGTAAGACATGATTTTTAACCACTTTAATGAGTTTTGTTTTCAACATTTGACTCTGTTTAAAAGATTTTCGTTTTGTGAATAAATTGTAAGTTTAATTTTGATAATATTTTATCATCAACCCATTCCTGTATTTAATAAACAACAAATATGTAGCAGACAATGTAATAACTTTGCCGGCACATCACTTGTATTGTACGTCTAGGGCGCAGAAACTCATGCCTCACAGACAATTTGCAGAAATATAGGCTATCTATTAATAGAAAGCTTAACAATGTCTACTATTAAACGAAAATATAAAAACGAAAAGAAATAGGCTACTCTCCTATATGGTATTTCCATATGAAATGTATGTTTCTCTACCTGGCATACTTCATGGCGATGTCCGCATCGTCTTTGCAGCGAGACATGTTATTAAAATCTTTTGTCATTAATCTGGATCTTATACAGGATATCTTAATCCCACATGTAACACATTGTTATGTCTGTTTTTTATTTTTTTATTTTTTTGTTTTTTTCACGTTTTTAAGTACAATATTAGGTTAGTCCACAGCCCCCCACCAGGGGGGGCTGATGCTATGACGGGGGGGGCTGCAGCCCCCGCAGCACCCCCATTATCCCGCGCCATTGTTCTAAAAATTAATAGTAGCTACGCATCAATCATTATTCATCAGTAAAATGTTTTTCATCTCAGTTTATGCAAAAATATATGCACTTACTGCACATTTTAGAAATTGTATTTCCATTTTAGTGGTTTCCATTTGATATATTTATAATATGCATAAAACACATGGATGAAAATCCTAGTTGATTGCACACGTCTTGTCTGAGTTGCCATAATAGGCTAAAATGGTTTAATAAATGTTAGTGCAAACTCTGTTGAGATCTAACTGGTTAAATAAGCATTTATGCCTTTTTTTCATAATAATCTCAGTTTTACATTTTTTAGTGATTAGCAGTTTGTGCTTTGCATTAAAAGTGTAGAGCAGCTGGTACTAACTTCCTACTGTAGGAAAGGGTCTCTCTTTGTTCTTGCCAACCACGATGCTAAAGCACAGCTCCCCTCTGAGCTGCTGAGGAGCTGTTCTGAGAGACAAAGGCCCCGGGCAGTGTATGACACTTCACTGCATCTCATTAACAAGGACTTGGGAATGCAGAAAGAAAAGTTCTCAGTCATGCAGCACGAACGACAGCACCATCTCAGCCACTTAAAGGTGTGGAACATTTTCAGAGTGGAAACTGAGAAATGACGTCAGTGTTGGCCACACAACAGATGCACAATGGAAATGTTTCCACAAAAGATCTGAATTCAGGCAAGAACCATCATTTTCCGCAATTAACTAGTGATTAATTGCTGTCTGGAGGGAAAACATGATACAATAAGCTTGAATTATCTAACACTTGTATACTTTAATCAATGGAAGATTATCCTGCTGAAAAAATAAATAAATTAAAAAAAAAAAAAAAAAAAAAACTTTGACCAGCATGAATTTCCATGCTGTTCTCATTTGGTGATGATGAAGGTCAACCTGCATGGGCTTTTTGATAAAGCTGTTTGACCAAAGATGTCTTGCTGGTTAAGCTAGTCAACAACCTTGGTGGTCATGCCAGTACACCAGCATCCAAAACACAACATATGCTGGTCTTTCCAGAAGCAAGAAAGTGCCCCTATATAAAGTGTTTCTGAAGTATGTATCCAAAGACATCTTATCAAAAAACATACATCGACATCCACATAATATTTTTTAAAGCTTGAGTGAACAACTTATTTAAAGGGGCTGCCACCACTATCCTAGACAACTGTGACTTTTTATTTTACAATTCAGACGATTTAGTTTATATGTCATACTTTGTGAGATACAAACTTGCAATAGGGAGGGGAAAAAAGCCAGAAACATTCCCATTTTGTGCATAATCAAGAAACATGTTTCTACATACTTTCTTTGGTGAAATAAAGGTTAAAACTATCTCAGAATGAATGTGCTTACAGTCTACAATCCTATTTAAAAAGTCTTCAACATTGTTCCTTCTTATAAAAAACGTATTGTTAATATCTTTTGAACAGAATTCCCACAATTCCCCATGAGAACCCGATAATAATCTTTCAGTGTCAGGCACAGCCCTTTTCTTTTTCTTCCTCTATGCTGCACACGCTTTTGAATGACAGACTTCATTAACAGCTTTTGGAGACCTCATGCGTTGAAGAGCTCTTTTGGCACTGTGTGCTTTTCCCCAGTTGGTCCCCTATGGTTTATCTAATCACACAGATGCAGACAGACCGGTGGGGGCAATGCCCCCTGTGCCACTCTCGCTGTGGGCAAGGTCGGGCAGGAGGAGGTGCTGCCAGGCAGCCAACAATTTCCCCAAGACTTTAATCTTGGCACTGATTCAATTGTCTGTCCTGCTTGTTTTTTCCCCATTAACAGGTTTATTTGGATGTTCCTTTCATGTAGGCTTTGTAAAATTAATGTGGACATTATTATTCATTATCTAACATTATTTGCCCACTGGGTGCCGAAATTACACTCTCCAATAGTTTTTCGATTTCTCTTGTTTCGGTGAATCCCAATTCCTAACATCAAGTGTTTTCTAAGCATATAAAAGTAGCCTCGGGAAATGTCACTCCGGGAATTGTCAGCCAATTTACATTTAATTTGATTGGAATCTTGATCAATAGAACAACCAATATAGTCTCCTTCTTTGTATTTTTTCCCTCAAACACAACACAAGTAATTCTTTCTGCATGCTACATCATTACACCAATAGGTGGCGAAAAGTGACTGCATTTATGAGAGAGTCATTTAAATGATTCTTTCAACCGATTTTTTTCAAAATCATTGATTCGTTTAGTAATGTGTCTTTGTGAGTCAGTATTCGCAACAGATTCACTCAAAACGGTGTTTCATTCAGGAACAAATTTCCAGTCTGTGTGTTCCACAGAATGATTCATTGTTTAGAACTATTTTTGCTTGGCTTAGCAAAAATAGACAAAGTAATTGACAATATGGTCCGTGTATCTTTTGGTCATTTGATTTTTTGTTTAATTTTGTAAGTAGAAAAATGAAAAACAGCTTTAGCAATTTTTTTTAAATTTTTGCAAAAAACGAAAAACAAGGATTCGGCTTAATTTTTAGTTTTTTTCGTTCGGGGTTTAAAAAATGAATAAACAGCTTGAATATTCGATTTCTACACGTGGGCGGAAAAATTAAACTCCCCTTTCTGCTGATTGGTCAGACAAAAAAAAAAAAGATCAAAACCATGCTGTCATCAGTCCTTCTGCAGTTCCGCGCGGCAGAAATACTAGTCCTCTGCTGCAGCAGCAGTTGTACAGATTCTTAAACTTTTTTATTGCAACTACATTTAATCTTTTTCTCATCAAACAACCAGACAAATGAATGGGGGTTGGGGGTAGAGTTTAATGAAAGTCTGAAAAGTAATTAAATCATAAAAATGTAAAATTAAAATAAATCATACACTTACTAAAAAAGATGAAATATTTTATGTTTACCTTCATTTGTTTGTGCCATATGTGCATTCATCTATGTCAGAGGGTAATTAAAGGATCACTGATTATGATTTCACTTTTTTTAACTTTAGTGTGTAATGTTGCTGTTTGAGCATAAAAACATCTGCAAAGTTACGATGCTCAAAGTTTAATGCAAGGGAGATGTCTTGTCTTTTACAGAATTGCTGATTGACCACCCCTTTAAAGTAAATATGTTAGGTGAAAGAGGTTCAGAGGACAAAGAGTTTGAGAATGTCTGCAAATAAGAAATAATGAGAATTTGTGCATTTTTATGAGTTTTTGAAAGACAAAAGCCTTTCAATAATACATAATACTACATGGTTAACCTACTGAGTGATCATTTAAATAAAAAATAATGCGTTCATCAGTAGTTGATGCAATGTTGAACTCTTCTTAAACCTGAAATTATTTTTGTAAAAACCCATTGGTCAAATGCTGTATAGCCACCGGATTAATGACTGATAACTGTGAATGTCCACAAAACTGGAAGACTTTTCTGAGTGTATATAAGCGGGTAGACTATTTAAGAAGGGTTAATTTTTTAAATATGAATAAAAAAAAGAGGAATTAGATAGAATCAATAACGATGAATCATTTATTTCTATTGTGTGAATATATGTAATCTATAAAAAGTAACTGTAGTCTGATTTAGTCTGACACTTGTGCACTCGCACACAGGAATGTAACACAAGATTTACGTAAATGTAATTAATTGCCATTGGTTTGTTTCTCACCAAACCTTACTGTATACCTTCAGAACGTTTGGAATATAGCATACGCCACGAATGCATATTATTTTATGACAGATTTGCATTCCGCTTAAAGAATGAAAAGTGAAAGTCACCGTTCTCTGCCATTAAATGGGTTAAGTGCGAGCAGGACATTTTTGTGTGTCTGTTTCGGAAAAAAGAAGGTAGACCTAATAAGCCTTTAGAATAACATCTGACTAGTTACCCTAGTTAAATAAAACAGAAAACGCGACTACTGTCAAGCACAGACCAGTATTGAAGTGCACAGGAAATATGCAGCAATCTAAACAGTTTTATTTAATTAATATTGAGAATAGTTGATATGTCACCTGGATTTGTTCCTGAAGAGGGGAAATAATTTAATAAGTTGTCATTTATAGTCATATGGTAAAATGCATATTTTTATTTGTGTACATTCAAAATGACTACAAAATGTCGTCCCGTTGAAAAATAAAGAAAACAACAGAATCCACAGCTTTAGCGCAAAACATGAACCATTTTTTTTTTGTCTGACCAATCAGCAGAAAGGGGCGTTTAATTCCCACCCACGTGTAGAAATCGAATATTCAAGCTGTTTATTCATTTTTCTACCCCTGAAAGAAAAACTGCAAATTAAGCCAAATTCTTGTTTTTCGTTTTTTGCAAAAAATTTAAAAACGAAAAAGGAGCCGTTTCTCATTTTTCTACTTTCAATATTAAACAAAAAATCCAATGACCAAAAGATACACGGACCCAATATTGTGTCTAAGTTAACATAATATTAACTGCTTGTTTATTGAACAAATTTATAAAATCAAAATCACACTCGCAATCGTGCTGTTTTTCTGAATTTGTGATAATCTGCGGTAATAACAGCACTCTTCCTCTGTGATATTGTAACTTTAGCTACAGCACAACTATTTAAAAACATAACAGTCAGACAAATGCACCATAAAATCTTACTTAACTTTGTCTCTACAGAATCCATGAATACTAAAATAAATGCAAAGAACAATATATTATAAAACTTGCCAGGGTGCAGTTAGTCACAAAACAGAAGAACTCGCAGCATTTGACAACACTGCCGTCAAACCAGCCTGACACAGAATCAACCAATGGAGTGATTTGGGGGGCGGGACTATAAGTATGTCCAACCAATGGCAGATGAGCGCAGTGCGGGGGCAAGAATCATTATTCTTGTCCGTTTACAAACACATCAGCTTAACTAACAAACAGAATCCAACATGTTTTGGTGGTGTAAGATAAAAGTCACTAGAGTAAAGCTTCTCTATGAGCGTATGTTTTCCTCAAAGCTCTTTATCCTGGTCCCACCTCTCTCTCTTCTTCTCTTCCTCTAATTTGTCACAGACTGAAATCAAAGTGCTGGGGGCTTTTATACAGTCTGCACTGTGTTTTATCTGACAATTGGCAATGTGGAGAGGTGGGCACGTGTGAACAAACATGCAAAGACTCCAAATGAGTGATCCTGCTGTTTTCTCTCATCTGTTGCCCCAACCACTACCACATCTCTCTCTCATTCCCCTAACACTCCTTGCAGTGCTCACCTCTTTCCTATTTCTCACTTTCTCCTGAGTATTTCACTCATAACACCTATTCTCAGCTTTCTGTTTCCTGGCAGAACGTTAAGAAATGATATGAATTGCTAAAGTGTATCCTGTGGAAAAACACAAAAGGAGAGATTTTGTGTGCTTTTTCATATTTTCATGAAAGCAGATGGTGACCAGAGGCTGTCAATAACATTTTCTTTGAAAATTCGAGTCTGAATAGTTTGCAAGAGCGTGATTCTAAACACAATGAGGTTGTAAATGCGGACTACTGAATAGATAATATAATATAGATAATATCCCTGACAAACCTCTGAAGTCCCATTAAGCCACTTGTTAGCAAGCAAGAGAAGCAAAGCTTAAAAAAATCTCAAGGGTGTATTACTGATGTATTTTATGTTGAAAAAAAAGTGAAAATATCTTGAGCTTGTGTTAATCACAGACCTCATTTCAGACATTTAACCAACAAAACCCACTGGCTTTGAGACAATGTAGCCGGAAGTGCTAAAATTTGAACTTGTTTGTGGGTTTTGGCCTACAAAATTATGTAATTCTTGCAGAACTCTATTAAACTTTTGTATAAAAGCAATATCACACTTGCAATCATGCTGTCAGAATTTGTGATTATCTACAGCAAGAACAGCACTCATCCTCTGTAATATTGCTTAACTGTCATATAAATATTTGTATAGTTTCTAAACCCACCAGAGGCTATCAAGCTCCAAAAAGGATAAAAAGCATAATAAATGTGCATAAAACATTCCTTTAAAAAGGCAGTTAGTTGGTCATTACTCAAACAAAACTGCTCACGTCTGAAAAGGAACAAAACTCTCTAGATTATAAAACACTGTTCTAATGTGATTTATTTTTAAACATAGACTCAGACTTGCTAATGAATCATAAAATGTTTATGAAATATTGGGGGTTTTACGTCCAAAGTGATTCTTTTATGATTTTAAATGAATTTTCTTGCTTGTAAAGTGGTTCACCTTTTTTAATGAAAACTTTGCCTTTAAGTTTGCCGGTGGTTCAAGACTATTACTACTTTAAACTCAAATGTGCCTAGTCAGGGTGTAAAAAGAGACGTTTGATGGCGAAAGAGCAAAAAAAAAAAAGGGCTAGAGACAGAGAGAGAAACAGCGTAGGGCTTCTCTAATAAGTTTCTTGATACTCCCGTGTGCTTTTCTCTTTTGATGTTGCACCAGGGCAAGATTTCGGAGGAGTTACGCATAATCCAGGAGACTACTGGAGATGTACTCACAGACAGGGTGGAGCTCCACGTTTGACAACTTTCTTTATCAGCTAGTCGAAAGAAAGAAAAAAATACTGATCGTCTCATCGATACTGATGAGACTTGTGCAAGTTTGTAGAAGATAATGTCAGGACGTATTAAAAACAATAATACATGCATTGCTTTAGCTAAGCATTAATTACACACTGTAAATAAACTGTTTGGCTATTCATTCATCAAGTATCAGCCATCCAACTAGTTAATATTTGTCTTGACATTTTGGTTGAATTTTGGTTTTGTCTCAGGTTCAGTAAAAAATACATTAATATATTTCTGTGTTCATGGTGTGCTCTTGCCAGTCCAAACCCCAAACCCCAGTCCTTGAGATTGTGGTGCATTTTCCATAGACAACATACACTGAAGATAAACAAGAACAGGCTGTTAGGAAAGGAAGCTTCATATGTGACTTTCAGCGGAAGCACGATGGCAATTAATTTCTCGCTGTCTGTTCACATATAATTCATACGTCTGTCGAGTGGCATGAGGATGGATTTCTCAGCCTTTACAAATTTTCCAGATTCCCAACTTCAAGTAGTCTTCCAATAATCTAGGATTACACCTGCGAGATAAAGTAAAAAAGGCGATCCATCTTCTTTAAAGGGATTTAATCTTTTATGGAATAGACTGGATTATTTCCTTCGGTAAGGTTTTATGACCGGGCTTAATTCCCAGAGAAGTTTCTGCATCGTTCTGAGTTCCCCCCAACACCGTAACTCCCTTCCACCCACCAGCTTCTATTGCACCTGGGATGTTTGATTAATGGCCACCACTTGACCCGTTATGGCAACACTCTGCCAAAAAGCTAAGATTAAGTGGCAATGTCGGACCTGACGGGGCCCCTGCTGCTAATTTTACGTGATGTATGGATGTAATACTGCAGTAGCATCTAGACCTGGGAAACAGGAATCCTGGCCACCCGGTTTGACCGTCATGCACTTACTGACTGCATGAAAAGTTTCCAAGCGCTAAGGTTTTCTGGTCATGCCACTCGTGTGTGCATACGTGTGCCTGGAGTTACATAAATATCCATGTCTGTGCAGTATTCCATTCTACGGCTGTCAGTACTGAGGATGCAAGTTCTTATTTCCCCATAAGGCAACAGAAAACATACATATATGTGCGTTTCTTCAAATGCTTTTATGTCCCGGGGGATAGATTTTTTTATTATAACAGATTTGTATGGTTTGCTTTAAAGGTCACAATTGTTTTTTTTTTTTTTTTTTTTTTTTTTTTTTTTATGCAAATAGATTTTATTATTGCACTCTTGTGACTTTCAATCTTAAAATATGAAAATGCATTATAAAAATATGAATTATTAAATGTGCAAAATATAATCTAAACAAAGAATGAAAAAATAATAAACCATTTTAATATTTATTGTGAAAATAATAATTAAATCAATTTTTACACAACTTTTACATAACAGTATCTCAATTTTGACAATTTTCACCATGACCAAAAATTTTGTCACTAAAAAGTTCTATTTTTTCTAAATAGTTACTTGTTTATCAATTAATTAAAAGTATCAGGGCTTCATTATTTAATTAATATATTTAATTAATATTTTTATTTGTATTTTTCATTTCAAAGCAAGCTTTAGTTTTATCAAGATTTTTAATCAGAAAGTGTAAAATAATATTAATTGTGTATATTTACCAAACATAAAATGCTAATTGAGCCATAGAAAGACAAAGAAGTTAGGCCACAAC
This sequence comes from Cyprinus carpio, assembly GCF_018340385.1. Lineage (NCBI taxonomy): Eukaryota > Metazoa > Chordata > Actinopteri > Cypriniformes > Cyprinidae > Cyprinus > Cyprinus carpio. The sequence goes on along the minus strand of NC_056602.1, from coordinate 25,330,102 downwards.
ATTCCAAAAACATTTAAAATTAATTTCCCCCATGGAATGCTATTAATCATAATGCATGATAATGGTGTTAATGACATTTGTCATTTAAGAAAATGAAAATGGTTATTTATTTAATTATTAAGGTTGTGAAAAAGTAAACTGGGCCAAAAGTACCAGTTTAAAGAAACACATAGATTAAATATACAAGTAAAAATAAATCAATAAAATATCAATTAACAAGTAAATTGTTTAAAAAAATATTAATCGAAATAAAAAAAGCATTTTATGAAAAGAAGACAATGACAAAAGAGATTGTCTCTGTTCAGAGTATAGATTCTTCTCCTGGTTTGCTGTTCAGTAAACAAAGGCCTTTGGGCCATCTTCAGTATTGATATGCCCAACAAAAGTTTGCCCTTGGAGGACTGTGGGATGCTTAAGAGCAGAGCTTTGAAGCATCGAGCAGGATGTTCTCCGCTGGCTCCTCAGAGGCGTGTTATGCTATGGCGTGATTAGTGAGCATGCTCATTACAAATGCATTCATAGTCTTCTTTGAACTCTCGCACGAAACATGATCGGAATACCGCCGGAGTGAGGGATGTTTGAAAGAGAAAATGTGACAAATTTTGATGGAGAGTTATAGGTGGAGTGGAAAGGAGAATGAAAATGGAAGAGCGCTAATTTTCCAACACCAGTTTGTCCTTAAATGTCTGGTGACTCATGAGATAAATGAGATTCAAGGTAAATTAAAAACTGTCAACGGCACTGTTGATAGGCACTACAGCCAGCGTGAAAGTGAACACTAATCTCTGTCTTTAAAACATTTTTTTCCTGGTCTGTTCAGTTGACCTCTAAGGCAGCATATGAAGGTATCAAAAAAAGAATGTCACCTCCGGAGGCAGATGATAAGACGTCGAGGTAGAATTGTGTGTGCGTGTCCATTATCTACCTCAGAAACTCACACAAAGCAAAATATAATTGCATGCTACTATGGAGCCCATGGACTTTCTCTGATCCAATCATTTGCATGATAATGAATTTCAAACAACTGTGTATCGCAGCATGCGGTGCATCATATTTTAGGGTGCATTAAGGAGGAGGTAATCAGATGTTAAATTAAGAGCCATGTACATGGCACAATGACAATTCGTAATTGTGACGTATTTTGTTATTTTGTTATTTACTGACATTTACAATTTAGCAGTTTCGGAGTATTTTTCTATTGTATATGAGGCGTTTTGTTACACTCACATTCTATTTTGTTACACTCACATTTACCGATAACAATTACGCCGTTCAGAGTAATCTTCTGATCTGAGGGGTGTTCGGTAAAAGTGTAAGGAACAAAGAGTATCAGTGCCATTGACATTGTGAATTTTAACGTAGTTAGTTAGGTAGTTAGTTAGCTTGCTGATCTTGCTTAGGTTTTATCAAATGAGCGCACTCTCAGGAGGGGAAAAGGGAAAGGAAGAACTGACAGAGCATTCTCCATAGGTTGGATTTGATTTATGAACATATGCTCTATGTGTCAAAGTAATACAATTCCCCTTGAGGGGTGTCTACGGGGGTTTGAAGACCACTGAGATTGCGCATTACGCTGTTTGTACGTGTGTTTTATGTGTAATGGTATTACGGTTTTTTGTGTTCCACTGAGATTGCGCATTACGCTGTTCATTCTGAACATTTCCATTAAATCTCAGCTCATGAGGGGTTAGTTGATTTCATATGATTGTAATGACTGTGGCTGGTTCAAACACAGTTTAGATATGTTAATTTTTGATATGTTTTTTAAAACCTTTGATTTTTTATGATTGTAATCTGTCATAAAAAGTTTTTTTATCAAAATTAAAAGAAAGAAATAAGGAATTTGTTTATACTTATATACTATTTTGAGATTTTTCGCATTGTGACATTATTTTCATGACACTTATCTAGCAAAATTTTCTATAAAAAAATATTTCTATAGATATTCTATATAGGCTATATCTCTTTTTTTCTCTTTTGTCCTATGGTGGAAACAAGCTTCCATGTAAAACAGTAATTGAAATATTTGTAAAAATCTAAAATTAAATGTAATAAATGATTGAATTTGAAATTATGAAGTATGTATGCATCATATTATTTATTTTGTTTATATTAACATTAGTAAAATAATCTGTATATTACAGTTATTCATGTATTTATCTATTTGTAATCCAATAGTATGACTTCTTAAATAACTAAATAAGTAATTAAGTATGCAGGTTATTAATAAGTAAGTAAGTAATATTGGGGTAAAATGCGGCCAGAATAATTGCGATATTCACTGTATTATATTTCACACTGGAGCCTATTATAAACGAAACTTCAGTCCAACTTTTTAGACCTCAAACGGCATGTGCCACAGAGAGTTTCAGCATGCACCATGATCTGAATGAGTTCAGACTCTGCTGGGGCTTACAGCTTAGCTGGCTTTGTATTGTTGTTGTATAGCATTGTGTTTTCAATGCAAGTAATTACACCTCACTCTCTGAGGCTTACTCAATCACCCTGTGCACAAATTATAATGCCATTACTTGCAAAAAATATTAGAAAAATGGCTTCAAATATTTAAAAGATGCAGTCTTTTTATTAAAGTAAGCAAACAAACTGTTGATATTATAATTAATAATAATAATTTTACCCTGACTATTAACTTCAAACACTAACTTGTCCCATATGCACATATAAACATTTCAAGTCTCAGCTAATCTGAAATGAGGATTGTTTTGGTTTAGGTTGCAGAACACAGTAGCTAAAATAGTTTTAGTTTTAAAAATGATACATCCTCAGGTGTTAACAGCCGACAGATCCAACAGAATAGTTAGTATGCATGGGATCAGGAGCTTTTGCAGGGAGGCGATGTTGGCCTCCAAAAAGGCTTTTTTGTCGAAAGGTGAGGTTTATGGACAGTAGGAAATGAAAAGCACTTTATTACGGGAATTATCCAGCTGACCTTAGTGCAATAAGAAGGATTACATACGGCAAAGAGAGTAATCAAGAAACCCCTCTATCACCAGGGAAATATTTCACTGGCTCTCTCTCCCAACCCAAAGAAGTATAAAGCTCCTTATTTCTTGAGACGAGAGCGTCGTCTTAATTGCTCCTCACAAATATGGTGACCTAATGCTGGGTATTAAAGAGTAAAACCATAATACCAACACACCAATCAGCCGAAAGGTGAAGGTGTACTGCTTATCCACCCCAACAAGTGAAGGGAATATGTGACCCAGCAATAAACCCGATTATAAAAGGGCCTAGTCGAGCCCCCAGAGCAAAACGAGACACAGGGCTTGGGAAAAGGAAACAGGCTCAGCTGTGTATATGCCGGTGAGGAGGGTAAGCCAATGCAATGCTGGCGTCTTCAAACGGGGAGCTACGAAGAGTCAAAGGTTAATAAAAGGGCATCTGGATGGGAAGATGAAGACATGGCAGCCAGAGGGATTAACCAGCTCACATATCAAAGAGCTTCCCAAGCAAAGGGGCTCAACGCAAGGATCAGCCAGGAAAATCTCTGCCTCCTTCAACGCAACACGAGGTGAAAGGCCTCCGTCGCTCTTTCTCTCTCCAACTGTTTAAGCATGGGGGTAAGTCAGTGGTTTTTTTTTGTTTTGTTTTTGTCATGCCGTCTTTTGAAACTAGAAAAACTTTCTCGGTCCTCTGCCACAATCTGGTCCGTCTATCAATACTGTTGCTAAATATTTTGGCACTTAATAATGTTTAATAAAGGGAAAAAGATATACTGCAGGTTATTTAAATTAATTCAATAAGAAGATGATTTTGTTCAAAGTTACTAAAAAAATTTGATAAAACTGAAGCAAGTTAACATAAATGAACCAAAATGATTGACATTAATATTAAAGGGCTCATATGATGCGATTTCAACTCTTCCTTTCTCTTTGGAGTGTTACAAGCTCTTGGTGCATAAAGACGATCTGTAAAGTTGCAAATCCAAAGAGATATTCTTTATAAAAGTTAAGGGTCAACCACAGCCCCCTAAAATGGCTCATTTTAACACGCCCCCACATGTCTACATCACAATGTGGGAAGATTTGCATAACACTGCCCAAATTATCATGCAAAGAAAGAAGTGTAACTATTATTCTAATTGTTGCCATGTTGTGGAGATGCTATGTTTCATTGTGAAAGTGAAGCTACTTTGTTTGACCTTCTATAAGAGGACACAACTAGAAATTAGTGGTAAAGTTGTATTTAAACAGAGTTCAACCCAAATATCTAGATGTGTGCTGCGCATTTTATGGAGGATGAGGACTGTTTCCTAAACCAGTAGCCTACAATGCGTCTGTGGCACAAAGGCTGATTCTATAAAGTTCGGCAGTTCCAACTTTGCAAGGACAGTCTGGTGCTTCTGATTCACAGCCTGTAAGTAACGTTACGTTATTTATATTTAAATAATTTGCCAATGATGATCCATTGTGAGTTTTGAGCAGTGTAGAATAGATTTGTTGTTTCTCCGAACACAAATGCCGATATGGTTTTATGTTTACGCAGCCTGACATGCAATGCTTAAAAAGACAGTATAAGTCATTATAATCAGTAATTATTTCCCACTGGATGCAACAAATGCCTCGTTTGTAATCAGTTTTATTTGTTTTTTCTCGTCTAGTGATGTCCGCATCGCGAACAAATCTTTCTATTTAACCGGATGTTCTTAGTGAACCGGTCGAACCAGTTCACCAAATCGAACTGAATCGTTTGAAACGGTTCGTGTCTCCAGTAGGCACTAATCCACAAATTACTTAAGTTATTCAGTTTATAAACGTGCCTGACACTCCCTCTGATGCGAAATAAACCAATATCATGAGTTTTATTTTGTTACTTATTGTGGTTTGTTTGATGTGCTGATAGAGGAGAGATGATGATGGGATGTGCACGAGCAGAGCAGCAGGACTGAGTCTCGTTCTGCTGGGAGACGGGATCACAGTATGTAAAGGGGCATAACATTTCCGTCACACGCTTGAGGTATTCAGCCAATCACAACGCACTGGATAGCTGGCCAATCAGAGCACACCTCGCTTTTCAGAACGATGAGCTTTGTTAAAATCGACGCGTTTCAGAAAAGCAGGGCATAGAGTAGACACAATAATGTACATTATATGGAAAATAATGTTTTTTTCCATAAACCTTAAACCTCATAAACACATTGTATTACACTAATACACAACATAATTTTCTTTTTAGCAACATCATATGACCCCTTTAAAAGTTACTGAAGTTTTTCTTTTGGTTAATTAAAAAAGTTTTATTGAAACCCAAACAATAAATTCTTTCAGTTTTCACTGTTTTATTCAATAAATAAATGTTATTCTTATTCTTATTTCTTATCACTAGGCCTTTATTTTTCTGTTATTTTCTGTTACTTTATATCTTATTCCAATATCATCTATAGAAACCATATAGCTTTGCATGAGTAATGTTAAATCAATATTGAAGGAAGAGGTTTATGGACTCTGAAGCTCCAAAAAGTAAATAAAGGCTATATTTAAAAACCTCTAAAGATTTTTTAAAATGTTGACACATGCTATGGTTATGAATGATACTTCAAATTATGCAACTTAAAAAACATGCTTTTACTTATCTAAGTGGTCAGACTTTTGATTTCACCTAGCAACAGCCCAGAACACACTAGCAACTACCAACAAAATCCGAGCAACCACCCACAACATGCAGCTTACAATCTGGAAGGCAAGTTACGCACAGACAAACACAATGACATGTAGCATTTTAACAACTGACATTTATGAAAACACAAATTGAGATGAGAATGCAATCATTAAAAAAAAATCATTCTCATTAAAATATTCATTTTAATAGATCTCTGTGCAATCAGAGGTTGCAAAAAATGTCCCTGCATTTAGTTGCTGATCTTTAGCTTTGTGAAATATTCCTACCAACTGCAAAGCTCTGAACATTTCTGATCATTCTGAATATGATTATTCTGTAAAGGAGGAATAAGGTGGAGAACTAGAGACAATGAAAAAGACGCTTTCAAGGTGCATCTCACGTGTCAGACATCTCTCCCTCCTACTGGGACGAATTCAGGAATATTTCATAACCTTGACACGTTTTTCATGTTATTGTTTTCCGACACTGCATCAATTATTCACGCTGATGACAAAAAAGAGAAACAAACCATGGCCCTGCAGGTCGCTCCGTCGAAGCATTTCAAGCTATTGCTAGTCATCCAGTCAAACATTACATTATGTTTCTTTGCAGATCACTGGCACCAGGAAGTCCTCAGCGTCGCATTTCCCGAAACATGCTTTTGATAGCACCCACAGGAGAAATATATTTTGATCATAATGCTGCACCTCATCTCTCAAATGTGGATATTCACATATTATTACAAGCTGCGCATTTGAGACAGACGTGTAATCTGGAAACAAAATAAGGATTTGCTTTCTCCCCCTCTTTTTGTGAATGATTGTTTTCCCTGCTTTCACTCCCCATATCAGTCAAGCAAATGCAATAACACCGTGTTGTGCAGAGGGTCTTAGGTCGGGCGAGACTGAGCTCATAACATTTCATTTATCAGATGTTGGGAAACACACAATGTACTGCATATTGGCGTAGGATGACCTGGTGTAGCATACGACAAAAGCGTGTTTCCATAATAAAAAAAAAAATGACCATTAGAGTTTGGTATTAGCTGGCCATGGTGACCAATATGTCAATGGATCATTTAGTGTGGCTCCTTTGTGAATGGTAATTTGAGACAGCCATCGCTAGTGCCCACTAGTGCTTTACAGATGAACAAACTGTCCTGGCATATTTGTCATTGGTGTCTCATTAAAATAGTTGTTTCATGCGCTCGCTTCAAAGACTCCAGTGCTCTGTTTCTCAATGCATTGTGTGCTCTGTAATGCAATGAGTGGCTCGGAGACTGCCTGCCGTGCGTAAATGACAGATCTAAAAAGATGCTCTGAAGCATGCATTCTCCTGTACAACTGGATTTTTCAAACACACCAGCTACCACATCTGACGCACGAAACTGCAATGGCTGTTACATACAGTACACAAGTATATATTTCTAGCTCTTTCCAAAAACTAGTAAGTGTATAGACAGCATTTTAATGAATCATAGACTTGTTTAAAGGTATAGTTCACCCAAAAATGCAAATTTGCTGAACATTTACTTACCCTCTGACTGATGAGTTAGATGAGTTTGTTTCTTCATTGTAACATATTTGGAAAAATTTAACATTGCATCACTTGCTCAGCTATGGATCCTCTGCAGTGAATGGGTGCCATCAGAATGTTAGAAAGAGTCAAAACAGCTGATAAAAACATCACAATAATCCACAAGCAATCCACACCACTCCAGTCCATCAATAAATGTCTTGTAACTGAAAAGCTGCATGTTTGTAAGAAACAAACTTTAAACCATCACTTCTGGCCAAATACAAGTCCTCTAGCCATAATGTTGCTTCCTCCCCTGACAAAAATGAATAAATACAAAAATTGATTTCCTGTTGTCCTCTCAAAATCAACATACATATTTGTTTTGAACTGTTTTGGACTGTTAAACAGTGCTTGATCTATGCATATTTCTCTCTTGATTCAGACAAGATCCTTTATATTATCAAAAGTTTTAATAATGGATTTGTTTCTTACAAACATGCAGCCTTTCATTTGACAAGCTGTTTGTACTCTCATTCTGACCGCAACCATGCACTGCAGAGGATCTACTGGTGAGTAAGTGATAAAATGCTAAATTTTTCCAAATCGGTTCCAATGAAGAAACAAACTCATCTATATTTTGGATGACATTTTGGGTATATTTTCAGCAATTCTTCATTTTTGGATGAACTATTCTTTTTAAAGCATCACAGACATTTTCAGAATGCATAGCAGCAATGGTAACATCTATTTTCCATCCAATGCCAAAAAGTTATGTATGTAATAAAAGAAAATATGTATTATTTTGCTACTTTTTCATGACTTTTCAGTACTGGATGAAAGTATATGTTCTCTGTATCTCCCATCATATTGTTCATCATAGTTTCTATGCTTATTGGAGTTTAACAATATGCTATCATCAAACTCCACTGGAATCAATGCATTTACAGCATCTTAATCGTCACTTACATGATTCCGTGAGTGTTTTTAGGATGCCTCTGTACAGTATGCAGCAGAGAGAGAGTTTGCAGTTGGAGCTTCCTTAGCAGAGCTGCTATTTATGCCAAAGACACTGCATTAGTTTAAGGGGGTGGATTGGGAAGGTCTGTTAGAAGGGCTCATTAGAGATTCAACCTTCAGCATTACAGATTCTTTAGACCGTTTGCTTGCAGTGGGAGGATTCTTGCTCACTTGACCTTATCAGCTTCAAACGCATTAAAATCTCTAGATTAGGGCAACAGTGTTGAGAAAGATACAGTGAATAATCCAGTACAACAGCAAGATTTACATAAAATGATGCAGAAAGAAGATCAATTATAGAAGGCAGATAAACTATGACAAACGAGCGAGAACAAACCAAAGCATGAAGAGTAATGATGTTATATTCTAATAATGAGGAAGCAGCTATATAAAACATAAATAAACAGCATAATAATACATGTGCACTTGCTGCAGATTAAATGAGCGCATGAGTCAGTCTTATTAACTGTTGAAATGCATACAATTTGCATACCAATGCACTTGAAGAGCTGGGGGAGCGACAACGATTTCACATTCTTACTAACAGGTGTTACTAAAACAGATGTTTTTTAAAAGGTGTTCTATATGTACACATGGTTGTTGTTCACTTTTCTGCTATTCACAGTTTTAAAAGTGTTCATGTACTAACGAGACTTCAGGGGCACTATAGGAATTTTTAGATGATGCTTACTGCCCTAAGTCAAATTACATTCTCTGTGGGAATGTTTTGTTTTGCCCCTTTTATCATCCCACAGACATTGATCCAGGAACATGTTGTACTTGGTGAAATCAATAACTGATGAAAATGATCATAATTAAATGCATTAAATGTTAGAAACATGCTAACATCAAGCTCACTGGAATCAAAAGACTAAAAGCATCTAAACCATCACATATGTACGAGGGTTTGATGCAAATATGAATGCAAAAGGATGCAAAAATGCATATGGTGTGCATAATCCCAGAGCTTGTGGGGACAGGCCAACAACATTATATAGCTGCAGAAATTCAGAATTCAGTGCATGAAATATGCTATAGTTCTTCATAATGAGCCAGACTGCGATCCCTAAAGAGAAGCGTTTCCTCCAGAACCTATGCGATAATGAAAAACAGTTTTATGATTATCATCATTCTCTGTTTCTCATCATGTGAGTTTAACCTTACATAAGAATCATTAATAAATACACCTCTGCAAAGACGCTTACTAAACAACAAGTCTGAAGTGGAGACTTCAAAGCGTAATGTATTTTAATCATGTTGAGATGCTCGCTTGGATCTCGCCTCCGGCTCAGGCAACCTCCCCAAACGGCCCTCTCCATTGTCTCTGCTTCACTGAGTCATGTGATGGGCGAGGTCCTTCCACGGTCCCACAAGACTCTGCTGCTCTCTCAGAGATGACAGTCCAGAGAAGCACTTTTATGATGATTTATTTGAGCCAGTCACTGTTCAGTAATGGAAATTCATTTGCTGGAGTTCCTGAAGCTCTGCAGGGGTAGAATGGAGGCTGCGGTGCTCATCTGTAGGCTCAGATAGTAGGAGATCACAGAGTGTTTGAAAGAACTGTCAAAACAATGCCTGGGGTACAGGAGATAAACCTGGGGTCAACTGAGGTGGTCATTTGTGACTAGGAGTTTCACAATGTTATTGATTACTACTAAAAGACTTTTATTGTGTGTCTTTAAAAGATTATAAGTATTACATTAGAGGGTTTGAACAATATATATTCATGCAACAGTTAGTCAAGACTGTGCATTAGTGATGCAGTTTTTTTATGAATCATTCAACCCTTTGTTAAAAAATGTTGATTTATTCAGGAATGAAACAAGTGACTGTCTTTATGAATAAGTCATTTGGGTCATTTACACACTGCTTTACTTTGTTGTGGATTTGTTTGGACCTATTTTCGTTGGTGGAGCAAACTAACAATAATAATATTGTGTCCATTCTCATTATTGTTATTTGAAACTAAAATTACTGAAATTATTTTCATTTGTCGAAATAAAAAGTCAATAAAATATAATTATTCCTTTAAACTTTTTATTTAAAAACTTAAAATTAGAAATTTTTCCTTGGAAAACTAATGGAAATAAAATAAGTTTAAGTACTTAAATTAATAAATTACTCAGATTAAAATAAATGAAGGCTAAAAAAATAAATGCATAAAAAACTAATAAAAATTACAAAAGCACATAAAAAATAACTAAAATTTAAACTAAGTTCAAAATGAAAACTGAAAATATAAAAATAAAAGCTAGCTTAAATATATGTATTATTAAAACAACACTGATTGTCTAAAATGTAAGTTATTTAATATTAACTTCTTGTTTATTACATTGTATTTCAACTTTTCTGGAAACTGGCTAAATTGGGAAAATAGAAATTAGAGGTAGAGACTGAAGATGAACTGCTGAAAGTGTAATAAAAAGGCTTGATGACTTCGTCTGAAAAAGCAAAGTCATTTTAGAGATAAAACAAGTTACTTTGATTTCATACACAGTAAGTGCAGGAAGGAGTATTTATAAAATACTTTTAATTTAATGTAAGGTGTCATATTTCCATGTAGTGTTTTAAGGTTTCATGTTCTCATGCTCAAAGATTAATTAGCAAAATCTATTTTTGTATCCAGTGTCATGTTTGTCTTTGTTATGTCTTAAATGAGTATGAAATCTGCATATGTGTATGCTTGAATAAATGCATGAGACTGCTGCAATCAGCACTCTTGTGGCATCCGCTAGACCTCTCCTATGTTTATGATCAAGTGCAAACAGTGTATTTCTGTGTAAAAATGGCATTGGAATCCCATTTAATTTTCATCATCCATAAAAAATGCATGTATGACTTTCCATAGTCTTCAGAGATTCCCTTGATGGTTCTAATGGCTCTTTTTGACTACAGCAGACTATATTCTCTGTGAAGCCCAGCTTCCGTACAGCCGACCCTCAGCAGTAATTCAATTCATTTCAGTTGTCCATTAGTTCAACAGAGCAGCACGTCTAAGGCTATTTTTCCTTTCCCAGGGTGCTGTGCTGCATGTAAACGCAAAACAAGTTCACAAAGAAACGAATTAATCTCCTGCCTTTAACACAACACAATGCAAACACTGACTTTATTTTTCCCCCACAATGTATTTGCAAGATGTACGCTCCAATGACCCTTCCAGAGTGTCTTCACGGGGAGATAAACCTCCTCTCCAAAACACCCTAGTGAAGCCATTCAGAACCAGTTAAATTCACCTCTCAAACCTTGCAGCACTCTGTTTGACAGCCTACTATTTTTGCTTGCTTTCCCATTTCCAGTGAAATATGTATCGTAAAACTATCAATCATAACACTGCAAAAATCCTTTTTTAAATCAGTACTGTTTTGTGTTGTTTAGTAATCTACTTAAAGGAATAGTTCACCTAAAAATTAACATTTGCTGAAAATTAACAACAAATAAACAGATGAGTTTGTTACTTCACTGGAACGATTTGGAGAAATTTGCATTACATCATTTGCTCACCAATGGATGCTATGCAGTGAATGGGTGCCGTCAGAATGTTTTTAACAGATGGACTGGAGTGGATTACTTGTGGATTATTGTGATGTTTTCATCAGCTGTTTAAACTCTCATTCTGACGGCACCCATTCACTGCAGAGGATCCATTGGTGAACAAGTGATGTAATGCTAAATTTCTCCAAATCGGTTTTGATAAAGAAACAAACTCATGCATATCTTGGATGGCCTGAGAGTGAGTAAATGTTTAGCAAATCTTCATGGTTAAACTGTACCTTTAAAAACACAACCAAGGTGCTACATGACAGGAATGTCTTGTTAATATATTCTTTAAGTCATGTCTTATCTTAAACAATTTTGTTAAATGTATGTTGTTTTAAGTATGTTTAAAAAGATTTATTGGAAAAGTAACCAAACAAATCAAAGAAAGATATTAAGAAAAAATATTTATTTAATTTTTTTGCAGTGACTATTATTAGAACGAACAAGGACGCATACATAAATTAGACCTGAAACTATTGGATGTGACCCTAACATAAAACACCCAAAGAGCTTATAAGAGCAAAGTGTAAGCATTCTGGTCATAAATCTCTTGCCAACATTAACATGGAAATCAGCAGTGTAATTTACTGAGGGACATCCTGTAGCTCATGATTGTAAACCATAGGTTACGCTTTCTTCTTTTTTCCAGAGAAAAAAATCTATACAATTACATTGTCAGCCTTTAACCTTTACTTGAGTACTTTGTAAATCTTCCTATGTGAGAACTAGGAAATTAAACTTGATTAAACATGTCAGCTATTTATCCTTTATGCACTCTGAAGTTTAAAAGAAGTCTCTTATGCTCACCAAGGCTGCATTTATTTAATCAAGAATACAATAAAATCAGTCATATTGTGAACTTTTATTAAAATTTAAAACAACTGTTTTCTATTTGAATATATTTTTAAATGTTATTTATTCCTGTGATGCAAAGCTGAATTTTCATCATCATTACTCCAGTCTTCAGTTTCACATGATCCTTTAGAAATCATTTTTAATATACTGACTTGGTGCCCATATGAATATACATAAACATATTTTTATGCATGAGTGACGTAGCATCTTTAAATATGCAGAAAATGTTGAGATTTGAGGGCTGCAGCAAAAGCTAAGATTTTCAGAGAATAATGACTTTTCGTTTGGGACTTTTGGATATCATTCAGCTTATGTAAGGAGCATCAGGGTTATTGATGCAAAAGTCAATGTGCAGCTACAGGGACTGTTCATGTATTCACGCTCCTCTACGCCCCATACTTGATAGATAGCATGCAGCTTACACATCTTTTAAGGAAGATCACTTCCCATCACGCTGGCAAAAGCACTCCAAGGTACCAGATTTCAGGGGTGTTTATGGTTTGCAGGGTGCCTCTAGGATACGCTGACAGGACTTGAGGGATTTATAGTGCTGAGGGGCCAGATCCCAATGGAGCGCCGTAAGTGGTTCTAGGAAATAAGGGTCACCTTCATAATCTCTCATACAGGGAGGGAAGCCTTAAACCTTGAAGGAATGATTTTGGCCGTTGTTAATAGGGATATACTAACCCATCCAAATGGAAAATTAAAGAAAAATGTTCTGGCTGTGAAATGTCGTTGTTTACTGAAAATCTTTCCCTCTAGCATGGCTGTCAAATCTCATTTGCACTTGTTGGCTCTCACGTGTCTTGCAATCATGATGCAAGGTGTTTAGGGTCTTACACACAAAGCTATAATATGGCTTAAGAAAACTTGATTACTTTTATGGTACTTATTTTTTTGTCATTTGTCATTTTGTCATATTACACTGCTTCACTGTATAGAAAAAAGCAGGATTTTTGGCATTTTACTTGCTCTGTGTCCCACATAGTGCACTGTTCAATTAAGAAATTAATATTTTTATTCAGTAAGGAGATAAACTTCATCAAAAGTGAGGGAAAAGACTCTTAAATTGTTAATAATTGTTGTTCTCTTGAACTTTTTTATTTATCAGTGAACCCTGAAAAAAAAGTATCAAAGTTTCCACAAAAGGAAAAAAAAAAAAAAATAATAAAATGAAGGAGCATAACTGATTTCAATATTTCTGAAGGATCATGTGACACTGAAGACTGGAGTATTAATGCCGAAAATTCAGCTTTGAATCAAATAAATAAATTACATTTTTAAATGTATTACAATAGAAAAACGTTATTTCAAATTACAATAATATTTCAGCCTTACTGTTTTTACTATGTTTTTAATCAAATAAATGCAGCCTTAGTGAGCATAAGAGACTTCTTTCAAAAATATTAAAAAAAATGTACCATTCCCAAACATTTGAAAAGTAGAATAAGAAACTCCCAAAATTTTTTATGGTATAGTAAGTTTCTCATGATTGAAATTTGAATGAAGTTGTGAAATATAAATTTAACTTGAGTTATAAAAATATATATTCACAAAAAGCAATTCACATGCGCAAAATAAAATTATATATTCATAAAATACATTTCACAAATGCAAAACACAATTCGTAGATATACAACTGTGCACAAAAACCCTTTGAATGTTTTAAATGTACAAGTGTCTGAATGTACAAATCGTCATTTACTACAAATCCACTCGGCTTTGTGTGTGTGTGTGTTTTTGAGACTTTCCTGGCAGAGCTCTCTTCCCACGTGGGTCTGTCGTACTCTTTAGCCAATCAGATGCGAGCTTACCATTCAACCAATCATATCATAAGCCACTGAGAGTGCATTCAAGGAGTACGATTCTGTGCACCTTTGCGCAATATGGATTAATTAGAATGGAAATTAAGCCTTTACATCAGTAATCCCATAGACAGTAAAATAAATGGACACAGCGACCCAATTGGAACTCAATTGAGACAAGTGAAGCCCATTTTTTGCGATTTTTAGCACTTCCGTTTCTGACGCGCAGACTCAAACAAAGGAAGCTTCTGCCATTATTGTGACTTCATCTGAACATGTGCAAAACTACTTTCCTTGAATGCAATGATTGGCTAAACAGACAACCACCCACGTGGGAAGAGAGCTGCCAGGAAAGTCTCAAAAAACACACACACACAAATCCGAGTGGATTCGTAGTAAATGACGATTTGTACATTCAGACACTCGTACATTTTAAACATTCAAAGGTTTTTGTGCACAGTTGTATATCTACGAATTGTGTTTTTGTGCATTTGTGAAATGTATTTTATGAATATATAATTTTATTTTGCGCATGTGAATTGCGTTTTGTGAATATATATTTTTTTTCACGCACATGAATTTTTTTTTGTGTGTACGTGAATTAGGTTTCATGCATGTGAAATTGTCTACGCATGTGTGAATCGTGTTTTTTGCGTGAATTATATTTGAGACTAATCTGCTTCCATAGTTGAACTATAAGTTTAATTGGAAATATGGTTGATGATTTTGATTTTTTTTGTAAAAGTAAACTCCTTAAAGTTCTAACCAGGAAAAACATGGCACATATCAATGACACAGAAGTAAGACATTGCACATCATCATCTAGAATTTAATGAGTATCTGTGTCTGATGTAATGTTTTCACTGAGAGCAATATCCGCCAAAGACGCAGAACAGTTTCATTGTTGATTTTAGCTTGTCACAATTTTCCTCTCAATCCAGAGTCTTTATGTCAGGTAAGTAAGGGAGAGAAATGACAGGGGGCAGTTAGCTGTGGGTGATATTTGTTGGTAGTTTTTATTGGAGTGCCATCTTTTAGGTTTCTGCTTGCCAATTTGTAGCAAGTCTTACACATGTAGCGTGAACATAAAACATTTTTAATACAGCCTACAAAAAAAATGTGGGATGCGTGCAAAACAAAATTCTATCCTCAAATGGTGCCTTAAGGCTCTGAGCCACATACTCAACAGCAGTGAATAGACACAAGCACGCTTCTTGGGGAATATGGATCGGAGGGCGGTTTGTCAAAACGCTTCTTCTCAATTGATCTGGACACATTTTTTATAGCTGTTCCGGGTATGTGTGTTATGTTGCTCTGGATGTTGGGACTTATTTTGGTATGGGTGAAGCCTCTGGCTTTTTTTCCTCCTAAACAAGCAGATGCAAAACAGTAATAGTAGAGCCAAGGTCCATCTGGTGCTTTGTTCCCCTGCCTGTGTGACAAACAATCACCTTCATGGCCTACTGGGATTGCATGACAATGTGCAATTGGTCAAGTGACCAGCTTTGGTTTCGTATCTTCTTTTGCCGGATGTGTGTAAAAAAAATTAAGAGAAAAATGCAATGAAATCAATTTGCTGGTTAAACACACAACAATGTCCAGTTAGTATTGTTTCTAAGCCTGTACATACAACATTTTTTTTTTATCAGCCTGGTCGATAAAATAAATATTTTTAGGGATAAAATACAGTATCATTGAATTTGTTAAAGTTTGTCAGGTTATCAAAACTGGGAAAGATTGAAAAGTTCAAAAGTTTGAGATTGTTAAATTGTTTTTGAAACATGCCTCTTCTGCTCACCAAGGCTGCATAAATTTGTTTAATATTTTTACAATTTAAAAAAAAAAAAATTGTACTATTTAAATATATTTAAAAAAGCAGTTTATTCCTGTGATGGTAAAGCTGTATTTTTCAGTGTTCACATGATCCTTCAGAAATCATTTATTTTTGCTGCTAAAGAAACATTTCTTATTATAATCAAAGTAAAAATAAATAGTTGTGCTACTTTTTTGTGGAAACCACGATACATGTTTTTTTTTTTCAGGATTCTTTGTTGAATAGAAAGTTAAAAACAGCAGTGTTTATTTGAAATATAAATTGTTTTTAACATTATAAAAGCCTGTCCCTGCCCAAATATCTGAGACCAGTGTCCTACAGAAAACGCTTTCCACCTACCCTTGACAAATTAATTCCATAAAGACTTCTTTTTTGATCAAAAGATGTTCAGAGGCCATTTTGGTTTTAATAAACCACTTTGTGGGACTGCTCTAATGTCTCTGTGACCAGCTTTATTTCTTCCTGCCTTCTAAATGTCCAGAGTTCCTTATTAACATCTTTTACAACTTCTCCCTTGCCAGATCGCATAGAAAAGGCACTGGAGCAGCTCTTAGTCGAGTCTTGCCAGCTGTGGGAGTAAGATACAGTAGCTTGCTAATCCGTGAGCGTCGTCTGCTTCAGCTCAAGGACTCTGCTATTTGTCAAACAGAGGCTTGTGGGAGTTACAGATGGTCTCCTCTCTCTTTATTGAGACAACAGGGTTTGGACGGCTCTGATTGGTCAAACCCTGATGGGAGCCACAGCGCTCTTCTCAGAACAACGAATAGATAGGATTGTCAGTGCTTTTTAAACAGTTGTTCTTTGATAGCAGAGAACCACTATGGTTTTCGAAAAATTCAAATAGTGATTTTTTCAAAAGTTTTATATTTTTCACAAAAAATTCAGACAATTCTCAAAAAATCTGGCCATGTATTTTTATTTATTTTTTCAGTACCACCACCACCAAATAAAAAAAAGGTTCCAAAGGAAACCAAACATCAAGAAAAAACTCAAAGAATATGCATGGTAGCCTACCTGGTACGGAATATAAAAGTGGAGTGAAGCCATAAAGATTTCAACAATCACTCCATTGCAGCTCCATTCAAAGTTTTTTCCTCTCTTTGCTCACTGGGGAGAGAAATCACACTCCAAACAACAGTGGAGTGAGAGAAATCACAGAAACACAGATCTGGCCCCAATCTGGGGATCTGACCCATACTTACTAAATAAATAAATGAATATCTATCAAATATTGATTTAAGGTATTATGGGGGAGAAAAAAACAGAGTGATACAAAGTGCAGAGTAATACAAAAGACATGAAACTAGCACAGCCATGTATACTACAGTTCAAACTTTCAGGGGCGGTAATATATAAAATTTTCATTCAGCAAAGATGCATTAAATGTATTCAAAATCAAAACAGTAAAGACAACAGATTTCTATTTGAATGAATTCTGTTATTTTTAACTTTCTATTCATAAATGAATCATGCAAAACAATGCATGAGAGTTTCCACAAAAATATTAAGCAGCACAACTGTTTAACGTTGATATAAGAAATAAAAGTTTTTAAGCAGCAAATCAGCATATTAGCATGATTTCTGAAGGATCATGTGACACTGAAGGCTGGCATAATGATGCTAAAAAAAAATCAGCTTTGCACCACAGGAATAAATTAAATTTTACAATTGTTTGTTTGTTTTTTAATCTTTATTTTATTTTTATGCCATTTTAGCATCGGGGCAATTTACAAGGCAAACTCAAGGATCATAATCCACACAGCATCATAATCCACAGAATTTTAAATTATTATACAAAAACATTTTAATTTAACAAGACAAAAAAATCTAAAATACATTCAGGTGATACATTAGAAAATATTCCACTTAAACATGTTTCTGAATAAAAGCGTTTTCTGGCAGTATTATAAAAATTACAGACATACATTTTACAATATATTAAAATAGGAAAGAGTTATTGAGATTATAATGTTAAAAGGAAAGGGGTTAAATTGTAATAAAAAAAAGCCTTGCTGAGCTTATTTAAACTTAAAAAAACAAAAAAAACTTTTGAACAGCTCTGTAGAAAATTGTCAAATGTATAGTGATGATCATCATATAAAATATTAAACTACAGAATGCTCCAACTGACCAATTTGATTCAAGTATTCCAAAGCACAACACTATTAATAAATCTTTAAACAACTCTACCACCTGGGCTTGTTTGTTTTACCAAAGTTCTTGTTCCACTTATTTTGCTGAACAGCTTACACTGCATTTTAAGAGGAGACTTCTTCACAGTTGGACACACTCTTTGTTTCTCTCTGGCTGTGCCAAACCCAGTGTGCAATCCAGAGGGACTTATTTCCTGTATAGACATCAGCTTAGCTGGGTCGAAAGTTTTTAATTACGTTTAGAGTGAATGGAGAAGTTCAGGAAGGCAGAAATCTCAAAGGGAACACAAGCAGAAATTTAAGCATAAACATACATAGGTCTAAAATCTACTGTGAATAATAATGCAATAGGTTTAGTAACATCTTAAGACAAGCACCTAGTATATTAGAGGAATGGTTCACCTAAAACTAAAAATGTGCTTAAAATTTAATGGCTTCAGGCCATCCAAGATGTACAAACTCATGGCCTGAGGGTGAGTAAATAGCTTTGGATAAACTATTCCTTTAGCTACAATTTATTATTATTATTATTATTATTATTATTATTAAATTAAACTGTTTCTGAGTGTTATACAAAATAAGTTTGTTTGTTTTTTTTAGGTGAAATATTCCTTTAAGAAAAAACTGCATTCCTGCATTTAAACTTTAAAATATACCTCTAAAATATATAATTTTTAATAATAATAAAATATATAGATAGATGTGAGGCCATCCATCCGACAGCTAAAGTTGGGCCATGCAACAGGACAATGATTCCAGCCACAGCAGCACATCTACAACAGAACTGCTGAAAAGAAAAGAATCAAGGTGTTTCAATAGCTCAGTAAGTACTGAGCTCATCCTGTCTGAAATGCTGTGGCGAGAGCTGTCATAAACTTCAAAATAAACTGGAGCAATGTTGTAAAGAAGAGTGGGCCAAAATTCCTCCTGAATGATGTGTGTAATGAGTAGTCCACTGAGGGCGAGCGTAGTGAGAACCCAAGTGCAGTTTATTTACAAGGTGATCATCCAAACATCCGAACAATAAACAAATACTTGACCTGAACAGACTTGACGAGGCTTGAACAGACTTGGCATGAAACAGGCTAGACTCACCGACAGCAGGTTACAAACGTTAATACACGACAATGGCTAATGGCAAAGACGTGATTACTTATAACAGACAATAATGGACACATGACATGAACAAACCAATGGGGAACAAGGCACATGACTAAAACAACCAATGAGTAAACAGAATTGATAATCACATGACAAGACAACAAACCAATCAGAACATGACACATACACAAGGCACAGATACATGAGGGCAAGGGAAGCATGACACAAACAGCAAATCAAACAATAACAAAATAAAAGACATGAAAACAAAAACATGAAACAAAACCCCAAAACAGACATTACAGAGAGACAGATAAAGTCATACAGAAAATTATTACTTCAAGTTATTACTGCTGAAAGTGGATATACAAGCAATTGAATCATAGGGTGTCCTAACTTTGTCACACATGGCTTTTCCATTTTGCTATATATACATATGCATACACACACACACACACACACACACGTATATATATATATATATATATATATATATATATATATATATATATATATATATATATATATATATATATATATATAAAACATAAATGACAGATTTTTCATTTTTGGCTGAACTATCCCATTAAGCTTTGTAATAATTTATAATGCAATTAGTCAAAGTTTGGCATGGTCAGGCTCAAAATGTCACTTTCGTCAGTGCTGTTTATAAATTTTCATTTTGATGAGGACAAATCAACAAAAAGCGTGCTAATTGATAAACGAAACACTGAACACATTTCAGTGTGCTAATATGTGTGAAAATGTGCTTCCAATTTCATTACAGTTTACTGTGCACTGTTTCAGATTTTATGCTCATATTCTAAATTTAACAATGTTTTCTCACCTCTCACCCGAGACAGTGAGATATGATGTCAACTGATCTGTGAGCAAAATGGAAGAGTAAATATAGAATATGGTAAAAGTGATTAGCGGGAGCACCTCATCGCTCTCAGAAAGCAGATGGCTTTGAGTTAATTCACCGTTCATTCATGCTGCTCCTGCTTTATGCTGCTATTTGGTAGCTGGTTACAGGTTGTCTGTGAACATTAAGTACCTTGCACTGTGATAAGCAAGTAGATTTTTTTAAGATTTCCTCCAAAGCGGTTTGTATTGAGTGTTTCTGTCTTCTTCCTACAGGACGAGGTTGTCATATCCCGAGGACATCAAATTCTGCATTATAACACGTAAAACCCAGAAGGCTGCTTCACTGTAAGCCATGCTGATGCAATCTCGGAATATAGCTCAGTTGCAAAACCTTGTGAGCTGCCTAGAAAGCATTTTGAAGCATTACAACCAGAATGCATTGCAGCAAGCTCAGTGAAAAAATATGGTGGATGGCGGATGGAAAATGTTGATTGCAAATGTATTAAAACGTATTGAACAGTACAGATAAATGATTGATGTATATTAATTGCCAGTGGAATATTTCTCCCAAAATTGGAAAAATCTTGTCTTGTAACTTTAGAGTTTGATGTAAATTGATTGATTTTAAATAGCAGTTTTCGATTAATAAAAAAAAATATGACTATGCAACTATAGAAAATTTTTCAGTGAAGTCAGGGGCACTAGTTCATATAACAGTATAGTTATATGAATAAAATAAAATAAAAATAATTAAATAAAAATGTGTAATGTCCATTGTTTAATTAGGGTATCTTTAATATTCTAAAAAAAAAAAAAAAAAAAAAAAAAAGGTATTAGGTATTATATTATAGTTCTGCACTTACTTTAAACACATTTATTCTTACTAAAGAATATAAGTACCATATAAATTTATACCATTTTTAAGCAATAATTACTGTGAAATATGCTCAAGTGAGACAATGTCATTGTTTCATCAAGTGATTCATTTATCTTCAACCAAATTGCCCTCAATATAGGAACTGCTGTATTAAATTAAGTATTTATGATCTAATCTTTTCCATTATAAGCCTGTTACTTTTACAGTTATTTTTGGATTGTATAAATATTTCTTACAAATTTGGCAGTTAAAAAGAGAAAAATGACTCGGAAAACAAAGTTCTTCTCATGGTATACTCATTGCTACTTATCGTCTCAAAGTATCTTTCAAATATTTAATGCCACTAACCCGACAAACTTTGGCAAACACAGTGATTAATTCTTCCTCAAATAATGTCATTGAACAGAATTTTATTTCCAGACAGAATGAGAAAAACACACCTGTGTGCACTTACTCCTAGAGGTTGAGTCAAGCCAGCCAAAACCTTAGATCTTGCCATATGGAGAAACTGCTTTTCAGGTTCATGAGGAGTGTGGGTGGTCCGTGGGTGGGCCGTCTGAAGCTGAGACTGAGTAGAGAAGGACGTTCCTTGGCTGGTTGATAGCTGGAAGTGCTGAGAGGTCTTGTGGGAAAGTAGAAGTCAGGTAAATATATCTCTGTCTGATAGTCTGCCACATTTCTATCATAACATGTTATTTACATTTGCTTTAAGTACATTCTTCTTCAGTTTCATCTCTTGGCTTCTTTTTCATTTGACTTGGTTATTGTTTCAAAATAAGCAAAAGATATTTTAATGGAGATGCCTTAAAATGATTCATGATTCAAGTGCTCAAATTAACTTGTGACATTAATTTGATAACTTCAGTCATCTAAAAATACAACTTACTGGTCTAGCGGCCACATTCATTTTAATAAACCAAATTTGCAGCTGTACATCATTGTGTTTTATTCATTCTGTGCAATCATTTTTAAACCTGAAATGTGTGATTTCTGATGGGAAAAAATGTCCAAAAAAGAGATTATTTTCAAACAAGCACGCAATTGCTATTATCAATGCACTTAATAATAATAACTGAAAAAAAAATATTTTTCATAAACAATGAGAATCCATAGAGAATGTTGCCCTTCATTCATACTTCACTCGTGCTTTAAAGTTATATAAAATTAAAGTTATATAAAATATAATACAAATATAAGATATAATAATGCTTATTTAATAATAGTGAACCACTAATCAGAAGTTAGAAGCCTTAATGACGCTGCTTATCGGTTACTCAGGAAAAAGATGTTATATATATATATATATCTATATATATATATATATATATATATATAGAAAAAACTGCACACATCAGTTTTGAACTGGAATAAGAGAAAGTAATAGCATACACCACCTTTCGCCTGTATACACACAGAGAGTGTCTCATCAGAGGGACTGTTTTGCTGGTAATTCCAGTGTACGTGTTAAGGAACCTGCAAGTCCCTATGTCATAATTGTGCAAATATAATATCAGATGAATGTTTGTACATGTGGCACAAGAGTGACTGTGCATACATAATAGGGGGAGCAAGTGGGCGAGATTTTATGAGATGAGAGAAAAAGGAAGAACGGAAATAAAAAAGAAGGTTGAAGTGACGTCTTGAAAGCAAACTCATTGCATCAAATTGAGCCTCTCATACTAAGCCCATCCACATCTCACAAGTTCCTTACATCAGAGAGGAAATCAAAGAGCTTCATTTTGAGACATGCACACACACACACACACACACACAGATGCCAGTGGTGGAAAGCTACAAAAAGCAGGGGCGTTTTCTGTGAAAAGGCAAGCCATGCCTCCTCCAAAATCTCATATGGTAACATAATTAACAATATAAAAATAAATAAATCATAAATAATATTAACAAATATTATTTGTAGTTATTTGTAGTTTATGTTTTTTTTTTTTTTTAAGAAAAAAAAAGGAACTCACTTACAATATGGGCTCTGCAGTAAAACAAGCAATTCAGATCTGTTTACAACATGAGAAATAAACAAATCTTCAATAAATAGCCTTAACATTGCATCTTCATTGGAATCTAGCAGCACGCTGTGATGCAACAAAACTTGTTCTCGGCCATTATTAACAATCAACGTGTTTACACTGGCTGGGCTATTAATGAACGCTGCGTGACTGCAAATAATGGGCAAGCATGAAAACAATACTCAATATTAGTTTAAGTGCCTAAGCATATTTCTGTTAATGCGAAAAAATCTGTTATGCTATTATACTTAAGGCAAGACAATACAGGCGAAACTATTGAGTTTTCCAGGCAATGGTCAATTTTGAGATTTTGGACTATCCATCACTTGTCTTATTTCAGAATAGTGAAAAGAAAACAACCAAATTACACATTTAAGTGTTTTATTATACTTCATCTACTTGGTCTGTAGATTTCAATTACAATACATATCTTTAAAGGAAGTTTTCTCAAAATATTTTTTTTCTTCCGCATTGAGACAGAAATATCCACATCAGTTGCATTCATTCATTCATTCATTCATTTTCATTTATTTTTTTTAGTAATATTATTATTTTAGTAAGGGGTTTGTTGACATTTGCCTGATTTGCCTGCATATTTAAACATATTAGAAAACTTTTTTATATAGAAATACAGTGTGCACCTTAAGTCAAACGGGAAAAGTATGGTGATTCCTATATTAGCTATTTTTCATTTTTACCCTATTCACCTACAGTGTCTTGCTTTAACACAAGCATATTAATTTTTCATAGCTTACAGGAGTTCAAAAGGCACAGGAATGGAATACTAGTTGGTTGCATTTGAGTCAGCTAAATGCTTTCCCATATGCCTTTAACCTGGAAACCATGCAATCATCAAATCGAACTGGAACATTAATTTACACTTGACTAGAAACACCAAAACATGCTCATTTCAGAAGGCCACCACATGCCACTAACGTGGGAGAGAAACAATGAAAAAGAGCAAGAAAACTAGAGAGAAAGTGCAAGAGAGAAGGAAAGAGAACTCAGAAGAGACAATGTAATTCGGTGGGGGTGTTTTTTGGCCGCATGCTCCATTTGCCCTTTGAAACGGAGTGAGAGCGATGAGCATTGGCAGGAATTGAATGAGTAGATTAAGACCCCCTCCACACAGTCCTTCTCTCTCTTTCCCCACAGGCCTGAGAGCAGCAGAGATGGAGAAGAGATTGCAGGCAGAGATGTTCTATCACAGGAGCCTTTGTCAAAGGCAAGATTGATTGGATGATTAAGTACAGAGATAGGAGGAAGAGAATTAGCGGCCACTACCAACACTCACTGTCACTCTCTCGGGGTTACGTGTATCCGCTGCGGTATCGTCATTCCAGTTATGCATTTTCATTACAGTGGCTACAAATTGATATGCTTGTGTGGTAATTTCAGGAAGCATATCTATAAAAGGGTATAGTAGACTTTCAGAAATATGCTCTGGTCAAATGCCATCAATGAATAGGAGCTAAACTGAGAGTTACTGTACATCATAAGGGTGTCTTATCATTTGGAATTTTGTCATACCTATTTATGTCATTTAAAACACAATGGAATGTGGGAAATTTGAGAAAGTGAGAAAACAGCTAATATGAACATAATTCATAAAATCCATTGCTAATACTCACTAATGTCTGTCAGAGTGATATAGGTTTCAGATCAAACCCACTTCCAGAGAATCATGCGCCAATGCCACAAAGATGAATGGGATAGTAATCTCCAGGTATTGTAGACCACCTTGAGAACTACAGAATTATAGAAAACTATAAATTGATTACTGATTTAAAATATAATTACAAGAAACCATCATTTGAAATAGTTCAATTAGCTGAAGTGAAAAATACAAAGAAGAACCAGTTTTTTTTTCTTATTAATAAATTACCAGTACACAACAAAAAATAAAAAATAAAAATAAATAAAATCTAAACATAAAATCTAAAATAAAAATGAAATAAAAATATAAAAAAGAAAATGCAACATTTGCTCAAAGAGTAGTTAAAATATGTAAAATTCACACGTTAACTGAAATTAACCATTGTGGTTTCTAGAAGCAGTAGTATGACAAAAATGTAATTATAATGCTGCCATAAAATTTTGCTGTCTTTACATTGCAAGACATAGTAGTTGCATTAATTATTTCAATGTCATGGTTTAAATTATGAATATAAAAACATGATGAATGGAAATGTGACATTATAATTGTAAATTTTGAAATATATGCTTTGTTATGACAGCAGAACAGCTGGTCTGATTCTGCATGATATTCACACAGAATCAACGCAGCATCAGAGCAGTAGTAGGAATGACCCGTGTGTGTCCTATAGTCTTCTGGACTCCTGACTCTTTATCATAGACCCATTAATCTCCAGTTCTCCCTTTGTGAGTTCTTCACCGGTGTCATATTTCTGCTCTGTCACCTTCAAATCCCACCAATAACGGATCACATTTAATGCAATTTGGTTTTCGCTCAACAGGGATTGCTACACCAATGCTGATCAATACGTTAATACAACATCAAACCCTCTGATTCTGAGGCCGCTTTCATGGCGACTTTCTTGAGACCTCCTCTGAAACTCTAGAGGAGACACATGTGAGCTTACTGAGTCTCAGGAGAACAATCATTGAAGCAGGAGACTTCAGCTAAATTCTCCATTTACTCCAATTTAAAACAGGTGCAGTGCTTATTTACACAACCACATTTGGCTCTATTATTGAAAAATAATTGCATTAGACCATTAAATCAGTATTTGGCCACATTCAGTATTTTTAGCCCAGTCCTATCATTTCAATTTATTTCCACAAAACAGATCATTTCAATCTGCCAGAAGCAGCGAAGACTGTGGTCTCAAAGGCAACTGAAGTACAACACAGTTGGATGTCGTGAAAAAAATAGCTTGCATAGCCTATTTCATTCAAATATGAGTTCAATTAAGACAACGAGCATCACAAAGGAAGCGGGAGACTGAAATCATGGCAGAAGAAAAGCACACAATGGATTTTTCAATTTGGGGCCTATTCATTTGTGTTTGTGTAGCTAAGCAGGCCCACCCTGCCTCCCCTCTGAAATCAAATGGCAAGCATTGAATGGGAGCCATTAGGAGCATTATTCCAATTTAATGTATTGATTTGTTTGGTAAAGCTTTGAATGGTCCAGTAAAAGAGTGCGTAAAAAAAGAAAAAAAAAAGGAAATCGAGATAAATACTGACAATTTAGCATGAAACTAAATAATGTTCATTTTCACAGCTTTTTATTTATCATTTGACCTCCTCGAAGTAATGTTAATCATTTTATTTCACATAAAATGCAACGGTTTTGCCCTACAAGGACGTACATTTCCATGGTACCGTCATTTGAGATTCATATTAAGCATATGGGGCAGTTTGCAAAAGCAACTGCTTTGTCCCTGAGAGACCAAGTTATGGATGAATTTTGAGAACTGCAGAAATGTATTTGAAATTCAAAATGAGGATTTGCTTCATATGTGGCGGTCTCAGAGGACTCGGGATTCAAACGGCTGCTAAAGTGTTTGGATTGCAAACACACACTGTGAGATACAGAGGTTATTTCCCAAAAACTTTGGGGCAAATAACCACTTCAAGTCTATTTTTTCCCTTTGGATGCGTGTTGGATATGGATATGGTATTGAACGCCAAAACAAGGCATTAAGGGGGTGAGGACAATCTAAAACAGAAAATAATACTTATTTAGCATTTACCACTTTTACTTCTCTTATTACACAAGGATTTATGGGTAAAAAAAAAAAATCTAATTGTACAAATAAACAGAAAATAAGAGTATGCTGCCAGCCTCGACCACATTATTAGACATCATATGTTTGCACATGAACTGTCGACCACAAAATGATGCACTGTAGCAAAATTAATTCTAAGGCAGCTCTGAATACACCATTCATATATTTAATCCCAGAATGCACTGCCACAAGATTTTCCTGTCATGCAAGATGATGGGTAAAATTTGGAAGCTTGTTTCTGCCACTGAATAAAAAAAGTAAAAAGGTAATTATTACTTTTTAATCTCCAAATTCTGACTTTTCTTACAAATGACTTTTTCTCAGAATTGTGTGATATAAACTCACAGTTGTGAGTTCTAAAGTCAGAACTGCAATATAAACTTGCAATTTTGAGAATTAATATAATAATTTGAAGATATAAACTCACAATTGTAAGAAAATGTCAGAATTGTGAGCTGACTTTTTTTCCTTAGAACTGGACTTTATAACTCACAAAGACATGAAGTCAAAATTCTGCATTGTGAGATACAATGCAGGCAGAAACAAGCTTCTATAGTAAACACCAATTTTTAACTATATTTTTAACTTACTCAAGCAAAAGTCACTGTCACAGATTTTATTGGCAGACAAAAACCACATTTCTAGAAAGGTACACAAATTAGGGTTAGGGTTTGGAAACTACTCTAAAACTAAACATGATCAATTGATGTTGTTTGCCTTAGCAAGAATCTGTGATATAGTATGTCTTTTTGGAAGACTCTAGTTAGTACAAGTGGACATATGAAAATATTTAAAATGTGTGATATGACATTTCACAAGTTCATCCCTGAATATACTGAAACCCAACAGATTTGGCTCGCTGTCTAAGGGTTTGAGCGTCGAGTATGTATCTGACCACACAACAAAACACAGGATGACCTGGTTTATGCATCTCAAAGATTAAAGAAAATTCCTACAGTCAAATCTCACAACCACACACACACATTCTATGTATATTTCTGTAGGGGAACATTGACTCAGCTTACTCTCTGTATTGATCCAGCCCTGCAGGTTCCTTTTAATACAGACTATTGACTCCCCCCTAGTCTCACAGAGCCAGACTTTTACATAAATCTGTTCAATTGAGCAGCTTAATCTGGCCAAAAGAGTCCACTCGCACTAACTAGGTAGGATGTCATAGAGAAACAAGCTATAAAACTTTTTTTTTCAAATCTGTTTTTGTCAGACAGATACCTGTGCATCCCAAACTAGCAATCAGACTGCAAAACATGAATAATCAATAGAAGTTCACCTCTAGTTCACATTCATATCAACCACGGGGAAAGTGGTCTTCTCATTGATTAAACGGTATGTGCAAACAAACCTGCGTCAACACCAAAACCTCTACTGGGAATGTGAAATTAGTGTTAGAGGAATACTTCACTTCCAAAAATTTCTCATGTTGTTCCAACCATATTATTTTCAAGCTTAAAAAAGTGGGGGAAAGCACCATAAAAGTCTAGTCTTCTGAAAAACAGAAGAGATTTTTTTTCCTTTTCAAAATCTCACTAAGTCAGGCTGTTGTCCTCACATGCTTCAGAGCTACCACCAACATTCCAGTCCAGTAGAAGCCGTATCCATCCTGCTTCAATGAATACCGTCCAGTTGAAGTAACTCCTATTCTCATGAAGTGCTTTGAATGGCTAGTCATGCACTATATCAAGTCTGCCCACCCCCCCTCCCTGGACCCCTTCCAGTATGCATATCGGTCCAACCGCTCGACCGATGACGCCATCGCCACTGCCATCTAGACAAAAAAGACTCATAAGTCAGAATGCTGTTCATAGACTTCAGTTCAGCATTCAACACAGTCATCCCTCAACAGCTCATTCACAAACTGGTCCAGCTGGGGCTCAACACTTTGCTGTGCAACTGGCTGTTAGACTTTCTGACTGGAAGACCTCAAGCAGTATGGGTCGGCAGTAACACATCCAGCATCATCAATCTGAACACTGGAGCCCCCCAAGGGTGTGTGTTGAACCCCCTCTTCTTCACTCTGCTGACACACGACTGCACACCATCACACAACTCCAACCTCTTCATTAAGTTTGCGGATGACACAACTGTAGTGGGTCTCATTAGCTACAGGAGCGAGGTGAGCCGCCTGGCCGGGTGGTGCAGTGACAACAAT
Source organism: Cyprinus carpio (assembly GCF_018340385.1). Classification (NCBI taxonomy): domain Eukaryota; kingdom Metazoa; phylum Chordata; class Actinopteri; order Cypriniformes; family Cyprinidae; genus Cyprinus; species Cyprinus carpio. Next base: position 25,300,973 of record NC_056602.1, on the reverse strand, counting down.
CTCTCTTTGAATGTGGAGAAGATGAAGGAGATTGTTGTTGACTTCAGGAGAGTGCACACTCAACATGTTCCTCTGACCATCAATGGTGCGACTGTGGAGAGAGTGAGCAGGACCAAGTTCCTGGGTGTGCGCATCACAGAGGACCTCTCCTGGACTGACAACATCGCAGCACAGGCCAAGAAACTTCCTCCACAAACTAAGAAGAGCCAGACCCCCGGCCCTAATCATGTGCACCTTCTACAGAGGCACCATCGAGAGCATCCTGACTAGCTGCATCACTGTGTGGTAAGGTGCCTGCTACGCCTCCTGCCGGAAGACCATTCAACGCATAGTGAGAGCAGCTGAGAAGATCGTTGGTGTCTCTCTCCCCTCCCTCCAGGACATTTATGGAACCTGTCTCACCCCCAAAGCCCTCTGCATCACAGGTGATCCCATACACCCGACACACAGCTTCTTCAGTCTGCTGCCATCAGGGAGGAGACTGCGGAGTCTCCAGGCCAGGAACAGCAGATTGAAGCACAGCTTCATCCATCAGGCTGTCAGGAAGCTGCACTCCCTCCTGACCTTGCCCCCCATCCCCTCTTTTGCCCCAGGCACTACTAAACTCTGAACCCCCTCCCCTCCCCTTAAGATCTATAAGCAGGGGTGCACATAAGCGGTCCGCAGGTCCGCATGCGTGACCAGAATAAAAATGCATTGTGTAGTTTAGTTCAGAGCGCGCGTTTGCGTACCGACATGGTTGACAGCTGTTAATGCACAATTACCATTTTAGATCAACAAACTGTACTGTATAAGATCTCTATTCAAACTGAAAGCATAAATCTTTATGATCTTTAGCAAAATGATTAAATGTAAATCTAAACTACCCGCTAACATTTTCCAAGCACAATGCAAAACTGTGACATTTCATTCACTGACGCGCTACAATCGCAGTGCTAAACCTGGAGGCGCATATACTTACTTGCTGGCAACCTGCCAAAATAAAAGCTTGAAAATGAAAAATTCAAATAATTCAAATGAAAAATAATAATTAAGTATAATAATAATAATAATAATAATAATAATAAAATTTTTAGCAGTTTACTATAGTTTACTATAAAATAATTGTATTTGTATTTAATACTCCATTTTTATTTTAAAATAAAATTGTATTATCACACTTTTTATTTAGTTTATTATTTAAAAAAAATAATAAAGTGTAATAATATTATCACTATTATTAATTTATTTTTTACAGTTATATTTGATGGGTCACACCATGTGCCGCCGTGTGAGGACCAAACCAAATCTCCAGGTTCTCATACGAGAACCAGGATGAAACACTTATGTGCAACCCTGTCTATAAGTATGGGGTGAAAGAAAGAAAGAAAGAAAGAAAGAAAGAAAGAAAGAAAGAAAGAATGAATGAATGAATGAATGAATGAATGAATGAATGAATGAATGAATGAATAAAAATATTATTACAATCTAAGGGACAAATTAATTAATAATTATAACAAATAAATAAAAAAAGATAAATGAATAAAATTGTAAATAAAATATTGTTTTAAAAATATCATTCAGTTCTTACAGAATATGGGGCAACTAACGAGTGTGAATATCTTTTTTTTTTTTCAATTTAATGTAAAGGGAGGGGAGTGAAGTGCTGGCATCTTATATTTTACTTCATTTTACCTTTGTCGGTTCAGTGCTATGTTCACTGCCCTCCCCACAACACCCACAACACAACCCCCACACCCACAATGAGATTACTTGACATTAAAGCTTGTTTGAGGATGGGCCATTTTCTAGTCCGCCCTAGCTGCTCTGACCCCTCACTGGGAAATCGCATCTCATTTCAACTGTCAGATAAGCCCAGCACCTCGCGGAGGTCATCACCCCCCTCCCCCCATTCTGATACCTCTCCTTTGAAGTGGTTGCGCTGACCTGCAAATTCCCCACTCTCTGATTGGCTAAGGGACCGCTGATGCGATTGGGGAATGAATACTGAAAAAGGTCAAGATGGTTACTCGCAGGCCCAGGCATGAAGGCATCTGATACGGCAAAGCCTATTTTCAGCTCCGTGCACCTGAGGTTCCACGTTATGTGGAAGAGACGCGTGTCCCGACCTCCTCTGTGTCGTACCCTTCAAATGGAAATAGGTGACATTAACATGTGGCTGAATGCTAACATCTCGGAGCAGGAAGATTTTAATGTAAAGCTGCTGCAGCACCAGTGGCGGAGGTCATCTGATGCTGTTTTCATATCGCAATAACAGCATTTGAAACTAAAAAAACAATTATATGACCAGGTTCGATATTCAAAATATTTGATGTAAAAATCAATTTAGGGACTCAAAAATACTTTGTCATAATTTACTTACCCTCATGTAGTTCCATACCTGTATGACTTTTTTTTTCTTATGTAGAACACAAAAGGAGACATTTAGTAGAATGTCCAGGCTGCTCTATTTTTATGCAACAAAAGTGAATAGTAACTTGAGCAGTCAAGCTCCCAAAATGGCTATAAAGTAATCTAAAAGTAGTTAATTCAACTCTGCAATGTTTCTAATCTTCTAAAGCCTTATGATAGTTTCTGTAAGGAACAGAGGAACAAAATATAAATCATTATTTGCTGAAAATCTGTTTCATGGTGGAATAAAAACATACAGGCGTTTAAGAAGTGAGAGGGTTAGTAGATAACAGAATTTTCATATTTTTAATAAACTGTACATTTTAGGCCTAGTTTTAATTGTTTACTTCAGTTGCAGCACAGCTGCATTCATTTAAAAAATAAAAAATCATAGGTGTTTGAAATGCCAAAGATTGCGAGGTTCATGGCACATTGCCTGCAATAAGTTTTGGATGAATCGCAAACGCTTCAAGCACAACTGGATATTCTGCTTCGCTGTTAGAATCATATGTGTGAAATAATTAATGCTAAATACATCTAGATAGAGGAAACTATTCACAAAACACAGCTAATCTTTTTGTTATTGTCTACAGAACAGACTGCTGCATCATAATTTAAATAACATTTAACTTTTATTGCAGAATAAGCAACATTATGCCAGTAGTTAAAAGTCTGTCTTTGAGGAATATGAGGAATATAGCAGTATTCAAAAGATCTGGAATAGTTTTATTATCCTCAAAACAGACTATGCATGAAAACTTATTGGCAATGACAAGGTGATGATTAAAAAAAAAACAAAACTGGACTTTACTAAAAACATTTGGTGCTGAAGTCCCAGAAGCCCATCCCTGCAGTTATGTTTTTAATTACAAGACCATACACTAAAATGGACACAGAAAATGCAATCTCATCTAAGGTTCATTTCAATAAGCACTCAACGAGTCCACTTCATTAGTCATTTGAAACCATGAATTTCAATTCAATTTCATTTGTGACCCAGGACCACAAAACCAGTCAAAAGGGTCAAAATTTATACATCACCTGAAAATAAATAAGCTTTTCATTGATGTATGGTTTGATGGGATTGGACAATATTTGGCTGAGATACAACTATTTGAAAATCTGGAACCTGAGGGTGCAAAAAAAAAAAAAAAATACAACACATACAATGCATTTTTGGCTATTGCTACAAATATACTCATGCTATGACTAGTTTTGTGGTCCAGGGTCACATTTCAGCATTTTCCAAAAAACAGTCCACAAATTTCATTATTTCATATTGCTTTCCAAAACAGCCCCATTTGCTAAACATGAATCTTTCTTTAATTATTTTATTATGTTTTATTATTCTAAATCTATTTCTGAATGGTGCACAACCCTGTTTGAAATATAGGCTCTTTTTATTTCTTTCTTTCTTTCTTTCCTTCCTTTTTTTTTTTTTTTTTTTTTTTTTTTTTTTATTGATGTAAAGCACATTACCTAACATTCAAAGTTTCCCTTTCAATCTAAATGTCACCCTGGCAAAGTCGGGCCCTTGTGGTATAGGACACTCTGAGTCCCAAATGTCAGTGAATACAGTGGTTTGATTAGATGACAGGACTCCCTGGCCCTGCATTATTCTTCATCCTGCACAAACACATGATAAAACAACCTCATATCTTGCATCATCTTGCTTCTTTTTTGCATTTGGACATCTGGGATTTTTTTAGTCATGATTAATTAGAAAAGATAGCAATAAGAAGCTTTCAATCAGCTCTAGAGTTCAATTATATCTCAAACTGAATGTCTTTTCACGCTGCGATGGAGAACGCTCATCTGCACCCAGTTGTATAAGCCGCCCCGATTGTGTCGCTCTTCTTGTAAATGGTCTAACACATCTGAGATTGCGACAGCATGACGCCACACTCAGTGTCTCCCTTCTCAATTTCGTTCGAGCAGCATGGGGCCTCTTTATGAAATTCTCCCTCGCAATCTTCGGCTTATCCTCTCCTCTCTCAGTAGCCCTGACTCATCAGAAACTATGTTTCTTTTGCTTATTTCAGATGGACACATATTTTAAAAACTTGTCAGGGCTCAGTGTAGCTGAGTTAATGATGTTAACGCAAACTATTTCAAAGGTGAAAAGTAGCAGTAAATATATTTCTAAATTAAAAATATGAGTTTGCAAAAGCAAAAGGTGGAAAGTATATATGTGAATGTAAACAGAATTACAAGCTTATCTTCAGATTACTGGTGTTTTCTGTCAAAATGCTGTCCAGTTTAGATAGGAAGTGTCACCTGAGTGACATAAAACAGCCAACCACAGCTTGCTGTTTTGTACTAGACATTTAGAGACAGGTAAATCCAAATCACTAGGGCGGTACCCTTTTAAAAGGTACTAATATGTATACTTAAGGTAAAATATGTCCCTTTTAGATTTTGTACCTTTTTGTACCAATGACAGCTTTGTGCCTTTTTTTCTCAAAGTCTACAATAATAAACCAAATTGCTGCTAAATGGTTACAGCAAATTATGGTACAGATGTCTCCATAAACAGCACAAAGGGAACATTAATGTTGTAAAGAAGTTTGATCCAAATGGCCTTAAAACTCTTGAATATATATAACTCTTGAATATGAGATTCTATGCCATGAACTTGAAACCCTGCAGCTATAGGTATTCTCTGGTGCGGGAATCTGACGGCACACCTGAGCGCATTCAGTCTATGTTGCTGAATCATAAATGCCCCAGAGATGCCAGAGCCAGACACAATTTATAGAACATTTCTTTCTTACTAAGTGCTGCAGTATGCTATATTCTAACGAATATGACATAACACTTCTTTAACAAATTAAACAAAAGACTGTTTGCCATTGTATCCACATGGAACAGTTTGTGGTTTTATGTAGTAAGGTGAAAAAAAAAAATACAAATTTTCATAAAAAAATATTTATAGTGGCCCCAAATATATTTAGGCACTTAATTCACAATTGTATTAATATAATATAATATAATATAATATAATATAATATAATATAATATAATATAATATAATATAATTAATATAATATAATATAATATAATATAATAATTTTGCAATATATAACAAAATATCAAAACGTGGTATTTATTATAAAGAACTTTTCTTTCAAATTTATTGTAAATTACTACTGCTAGTGCTATGACACCTGTGTGATCTTGAGAGGAACTGATGTCATCAACAACAACAAAAAAAAAACTATCAAATAAATTGTTTAAAAATAATTTAAAAAGTGGCTCCGAAAAGTAAAGTTAGTTCTAAGAAAAGCTCTAGCTTTATTTGTTTTCAGATGCCACTGGATTTGATATTTTGCATCAATGAAATTCAGAGATATTATATAATAGTGAGAAACAAATCAAATTTGATACTCAACAAAAACAAAAATGCTAACTTTTTTCTAATGGAACAATTTATTGAACATTTAGACAAAAAGCAAAAAAAAAAAAATGCATACATGTGTTTTTGTTGAGTATAATATGATAGGAGAATATTAATAAGATGCTCATACTCGAGGAGGGATAAAAATGTATTCAGACACCGTTACCTATTAACTAAAACTAAATTGAAATTGAAAACTAAAGCAGGAAATGAAAATAAAATCTAGTAACATTTTGAGAATAGTATATTAACCCTCCCCGGTAGCACTAAGTCATCCTCCATGGCTCATCTCAACTCACACATACATCGCTGTCATCATGTGACTTCCTTGTTGGGAAGTTCTGTCAACTGAAACGTAACCTGCCAACGAGGTTTATGGCTGTTTTCATCAGTAGTTGGTGTTGTTTCTACTGAAGGGAAGAGTCAGCTGCTGACATTTGAGAGTTCGGCCCTTTACTGTAGCCTTGGGGAACGTCTTCGCACGGTGCATTTCAGCAGGGCTCGGCTCAGCTCCAGTTCTGACACCTTGACATCCCTCAAACACGGCTGGAAGCATCTTATTCGTTTGAATCTCACTGTTCTCTGACTGCTGAGGTGGAAGGGCACAGCTCACCCCTCACCTCACTCTTACTGATTCATCGAGATGGTAGAAAATACAGGCTGAATCACAGATGTGTATTCGGCGAAATATTTGTATTTTTTATAATCTGCAAAATATAGTAATGACTTGGAGCATCCATTAGAATTCAATTTTTTTGGAAATAAAATAAATAAATATATACAAAAATAAAAATAAATTAATATATAAAAGTATACATTTATCATTTCATTGAGATACAATACAACTTTAAAATTTCCTACTGTTTAAATTCCTTTGAGGTATTTTTGAAAATGAAAAACTGAATTAATTATTTACTGTGAAATGCTTTGTGAAGAACATTTTAAATATAATATTATATACGACTGTAGCAATCAAAAAATGCAGCTAAAATAAAATGGATATTTAAATAATGGTATTAATTCATATAATATCATTATATAAGTCAAGACACAACATATGTTTTCCATTACTTTAATTTAATCAAATGAAACCAATTTCAATTGCAAGTTATATGAGATTTTCTTAAGACAGATTAGTTGAAAAGTTGAAATGACTTAAGTTGAATTTGATTATATGACTAAGGGCCAGTTTTACTAAACAGAGCAAATAAGTGCAAGAGCGCAATTCCAAAACAGCGCCGATGGGAGGGGAAATTTTTGCAGGTGATTTACTAATAATGTGCAAATTAAAGAGCACATCTCATTTCCATAATGACCAGTGCAATCTGCCAAGCACAGCGCAAATTAGCGCAGTCGCAAATAAAGAATAAAGAAATAAAGAAGCCACAGTAGGGGGAGACTGGGGATGAAAGTAACACTTTTTGTTTGAGCGTCAGTAACTCAGTGGTTGTCTGTGCTAGATCTCTCAAACTTTGATAAACGGTCTACTACAAATAAGACTCACTTGGACATGTACTGCATAATCACAGACTGGGGTGAGTTGTAACACAGGCTGGGGTTAGATGTAACAGTGTAAAGTAATTTGCTGAAATAAGACTTCCAATTTATGCAAAAATTTTATTGAATAAAGAGAACCTTTTAAAATGACAAAAACATTATATTGTATTCCTTTTAGGACTTTAAATTTAGCACTAAAACAACTGCTGTGTGTGGTTTTTTTTTTTTTCATCTACCTATTTTTATGTGAATTTTGGAATATCACATTAAAAAAAATGTTGGACGGAAATGTTAAGTGCGCATAAATTCTAAATGTGTACAAAAAACAAAAAAAACAAAAAAAAAATGTATGTGCTTATTTGAGGCAGATAGTGTTTTATCCAAAAAGAATATATGCGCATAAACTATGATTGAAACACATTTTACATAAATCCATTGATGTGCAATAAAAACCTCAAATGACTTTGCCTTAATAGAGGATGTGATTGCATAACTGGACTCATTGGAATCATAATAAGGAGTTGGTTGTAACATATTTAATGAACTGTTACAACTATCCCCAACCCAAACAGCCATAACATAGCTAACTTTTAACATGAATGCAAAGTATCACATTAAACTATAAAACAGCTGCTTTGGGTTATGTAAGTCAAATAACTATATTGAATACTCTCCCATAAATTTTGCATCTGAAAGGAAAACTCATAGAAATGCATATTCAATAAGGTCAAGCACAAAAAGAACTGTGTCCATGTCTTTTCAGCGCTAATTCGTCACTGCTCTTCTTTAGTAAAACCTGGCAGTACAATTTTAACATCAAAAGACGGTTTGTGACAAATAAACACTATCAATAGCACAATTCATTGCTAGAAAATTCCCCATGGATACAGGTGTCAATCTGGTTGGACCGAATGCACACACACCTAAATACACCAGCATGCCTGAAGGCGGAGCGAGTGTGGGACTACAAGACCTCCTGAACACGATTCAAAGGAGACATCTTAAAAGCCCCTCCCAAACAGCTCCTCCCATCAGACTCACCTCTCCTCACTGTCAGCGTGGTGTTAGCCTCTGCTTTCATGCAGCGCCCTTGGGATTATCATATCAGGCTACGTGACCTGATTAACTGTCTGCCGCCTCCCAGCTGAAGAGCTGGATCAAGCGACGCTGCTGGCTGCCCTTCTCCATTTCTCTTTTCTCATTATCCTCTTCATCATGTTTGTCTCCTCTTGTTTTTCACACCGTTTCACAAATCTACCTCAAAACTTATTTTTGACACTTGTTCTCTGCTTTAATGATGTCAGTGTCTTTCTGTGCCATTATGATGCTGAAATTGCATCATGCATAGTCCATGTATTTTTTCATGCTGTTTGCACAACAGGTTGCTCTACTGATGTACAAATTCCACAACTCGTCTTAAAACTTCATGTACACTTCATCAAAGATTATCTGAATATTAAAATGACCTGCAATAACATGAAAGAAAACATCAGCAATGGTTGCCTACTCACAGTAAAAACCAAAAATGACATGAATTTGGTCCTTTCTGTGTTAGATTCACTTAGTCTTCCTTTCAATGTGTGTGAATTTGAACTGATTTGGAACAACAGAAAGAGGAATTTATTGAAATGTTACTGACAGAAATTCAAAACAGGCAACACATTCTGGCAAATTAAGTGTTCTTCAAACCTGTTTCACAAGTTATTTTTTATTTATTACCTTTATTGTTTTCATTATATAAATTAATATTAAATATGAGGATAAATGTCTATAAATAGCATCTATTCAAAGATTCAAACAATCAAAATGTGCCTTGAAAAACCTCACTTTTTTAATTAAATTATTGCAGTTATTTGAATCATTCTACTTCCTTGCAATTAAAACTTGCATTCCATTTGCTTCTTCGATTCAAATTTAGAAATTGAATAAAAATTAAAAAGCTGTTCTGAATACATTTCTGAATGGTGCGCAACATTGTTAACGTCCACTAATAACATTGCTGAAAATGCCTATTTTAGCGACACATAGGTAAAAACATAGAGATTATTATAGTAAATTATTGTATGAATAATAGTTAATTAAATATTTCTACCTTTTATTATGGGAAGATGAGAATCAGCATCAGTCCAATTAAGTAAGCACTTTCTGATGACAAACTGTCAAAAAAATCTAACTGTACAGTTTACTAGTTATAAAATAGTTATGTAATAAAATAAATTCAGTAATTCAAACACTGAATAAAACAATTACAGAGCTCCAATAAGTCTTCAGCCAATGAAAGAGCACCCTCAGGAATCTTTTTTTTTTTTTTTTTTTTTTTTTTTTTTACAACAACAATAAAACAACCCATTCATTTCATTAGTTATTACATAAGTTATCCTGGCATCTGAAAGTAAATGTATACTAGCAATGTCTGTAGGGACAGTTCTAATGTCACATACATTGCGCAATCTGAGCGAGATCTTAAACACAGATGGCAATCATTGTTAGGCATTAGTGTGCCCTGTCATTAAGAGGTGGCCAATTAATTCCCCTCCATAACAGCAAGTGATGCTAATGAACGTTGACTCCGTGCGGTGGCCTTCTCCATGGGATTTAAACGAGGACACAAAGACGGTTATGTCCTTGTCAGCTGTGTCTCTTCTGCAGAAAAGATCTTTCCTCTCTGTCCTCAACCTCCTAAAATTATGAGGCGTATCATTAAAAGCCCTGTCGATGTACAATACAAACAAAATCCTACAAGCTGAAGAATAAGAAAGCTATTCAAAGAATATCTGGGTTACATAAATCTATCGACAAAACACCTTAAATGGAGAAAATTTACCCGAAACACCCCATAACCAGATCTTCATCTGCACAGAAAAGTAGTACCTTCTCAAATTTACGGTCAAATAATAAATATTGAACCTGATATTTTAAGTAAACACTTTTATAAAAGTACAGTAGAAGCTTCGCCTTTGAACTCACCAGTAGAACATTTTTATATATTACTGGAAATGCATTTTGTTTGCATTTGCATATTTTTTTTTTAATTTACCCAGTTTATACACAGATACAGATGTTTACTTAAATGATAAATATTCAAGAGCTGTAAAGTTTATCTCATAGCCACAAACTGATTTGCTAATTTTTTTTGCCCAGTTCAGTGCACTAAAGCATATATAAACTTATAAAATAATACATTTGAAGTTAGAAAAATGTCTGTCAAGCTTGTTGGAATCTCATTCAGTGACAGACAGCAAACAGCACTTTATATTCAGCAAATTTGATTAAATTCAGAATATCTCAGCAGATTATAGCCTGTTTGGGATCCGTTCTATGTAGAATAATTATCATTTGGATGAAAATTAGATTTCCTGATGATCATGTTTGTAATAATAATTCTCACTGGGACACTCCCGATAACCGTTTAATAATTTATGACCACTATTAAAGCAAATACACTCTCTTTATTTTCTGTATAAAGCTGAAGCTCCGTTAAAACACAGTCTCAGTATGAAAGTACAACACAAGCCTTCCTTCAGATTGCATGTGCTGATGGAAGAATTTGCATTTTGGTGTCGTAGAGTTGATTCGAGTACGAGTATCCAGTTCCAGATCAGTGCTAATGAGTAGAGAGTCTTGTTTTTACACAGAACTAGCTGACATTTACATGCAACTTGTTTATGAGCTCCTCATGTTCACTAAAGGCCTCTGGGCGGTCTCATTAGTTTATTATAGTCTCATTAGTTTGAAATGTCAAAACTTGTGCATTCTGGATGTTTTGTTGGGAGACGATTTCGACATTGTTCATCGGTCGCCCTTAAGTGCTGATTTAGAAAGCAGGTGACCTCATATTAACTTGCCATCTTGAAAGGACAACATCTGTCATTAAATAAACAATTCATTATGTCATCATTCAAATTCGCGTGGTATACTCTTATAAAAAACTGCTTACAATTTTACTGTTCAGCGCCCCAGTCTTGGTGACAAATGACCGAATTCAGCAGCTTATTATGGTACTGTCAAAAATAGCACATCACCTCTCAGACTGGTGTGAATCTGCGATCCAAATAATTCTTAATTCATAAACTTTTCACCTCTGCGACGCTGAGGACAAATGGGGATTTAAATGACTGCTCAGGGTACAGTGAGGTATGGATTATGAATAGGGACAGCGATTGATTCCCCAGCGTCGTACAGGCCAGCGAAGCATGTCAAGTCTTGTCAAGCACCGGGCCAAGAAGCCGACGGTTTGGGTTGTGAAATTTATCAAAGTCACTGCAAGTTTCTGTTTGGAGGAAGAGTGACAGGGAGAGATGCTGTATATTAAAAAGACAAGGGAGAAGAAAAAGACTTTTGAGAAGTTAAAAAATACACTGAATCATGATGGGTTAGTACAATGTTTCTGAAAGATTCATGCTGAGAGGGTCATAAACAGAGGTTGCATTAACCCAAAAAATCCAGCATTATTTAAACTTTGGTACAGACCAAACATTGACAGACCATTAAAAAAACAAGATATATTACTTTCCCTACTAAAAAATGCTATGGTAAAAGATGTCAGTAGGGATTAGAAGAAGACAAAGGAGTAGAAAAAAGTAAAGAAAATAAAGTTTTAATGCAGCCCCATGAAAATACACCAAAGAAGGACATGAGTGAGAATTTGAGTAGAGAACGAGAGATTTGTTGTGTAGTCCATTGGAATCATTTATGGGATATTGTTTGTTAAATCATGTGACCATGTTGCAAGACGGCTCTCTTTTTTAAACTGTGAGAGCAGGATAAAAAGAAAAAAACAAGAACCGGCCAAACAACTCTTATGTCATGGGAACAGGTTTTAAATAAATGCAATGATTTAAAATATCTTTTCAAATCAAATGTTTTTGTGTTTCAATTAATAAATTGCACTTCACTGCAGTTTCACCAAACTCACACTTCAGTCGCCCATGATTTTAGTTATTTAAATCTTTATTAACCTATTTTATTATTAAAGATTTAAAAACCCAGCCAATCAAAATGAGGAATAATGATTATTTAGAGCACAACATGTGGTCATATCATGAAATATTTCACTTTTCTTGGCCTTTTGAAATAAAAGACTTTGATGTACTAAAACATGCTGTGAGTTTCAGCACTGAAAACTTTCTCCTCAGTCTAAACAGTGTGTTTATTGAAACTGTGATGTAAAAATGGCTTGTTCCAAACTTCTGCAACGTTTTGAAGTCAGAAAGTTGAGAATGACCACCCAGGGCTGCGTTTCAAGCATCATAACTCTAGATCAAAGAGATCGTTGGTGCCAATGGTTTCTACGATCCACTTCGGTCTGGGATGCTTTTAGGAAACACAACCCAGTTCAGCCCACAAAAAGAATTATAACTAACTTATGCTCTAGAATACAAGCAAACAATAAGAATAAAACAACCAAACAAATCAAATTACATCTGACATTGCATTATCAAAAATAAATATCTGTTGCTGTTTTTTTTTTTTTTTTTTTACTGAAACTCAGAAGCTAGAAGAAATTCTGTCAGTGGGAAGTGTTTAAATCTCATACGAGTTACACCTGCATCATTTTCTGTAAGTTAATTTACATACAGGAAGTGTACATGTGGCTTCGCTGTAAGAAGCATGTATGATTTACACATTAGACCTACATTGTATAATTCAGCGTTTAATTGACACAGCCGAAGACGTCCTCTCTCACACATCCTGTAAATATTTGAATAATTCATTGCTAATAGGAAACTAGCCTGATTTGCATGTAAGTGTAATTGATTTGGGGGGGAAAAGACAGAATAATGAATATGTGGTGGCTCTTTATATTTTCCCCCTAACAGCATCTCTCCAAATGAACCCCCCTCTCCTTCCTCTGTCTCCTATTCTCTCTCTGTTTTTGTCTATCTTTCATTACCTATCTGTTCCCCAGATGACACAGTGGTAATAGCCTGGCACAGTACTGGTAAACAGTTTTGACAAATTAAAATCAGCCACAGCTCAAGTGAACGACGGCTTTTGTGTGTGCATGGATGTAAAACAGACAGACAGATAGACAGACAAACAGACAGACAGACCAATCGATGGATGGATGGATGGATGGATGGATGGATGGATGGATAGATAGATATGCTTAGACTAAGGGAAGCATCATTATAACTATTGCCTCATACTCAAAATAATAATTTCAGCATGTAAAGCACCACCATATGGATATGAATGATAACTTAAATCATGCAGATTTTTGAGAAGATGCATGCTGTTAACACTTCTAAGTGATCAAGCTCACTTTTTTTCAGAGGATAAAAATGATTAAAAAAAAAATACTGGCACATATTTCATAGAAACTTGGGAATGTTTTTATTTATTTTTTGTTTACTTGAGCCAGTGAGTAAACACCCAAAACTCCATAGAAACCAATTAACAAACAACAAGAACCCCCTAGCAACCCCCTAAATACCATCCAGAACCCCCAGCAACCACACAGACCCTCCAGAGCATCCCATAATGCAACCACCTATCGACCACGTAGAAACAACCTAATTGTGTTGTTTTTTCAAAGTAAAACACCACTTTTTCTTGAGAAAAACTGAAAGTGAGTTATAATTTTTCCACAATAAGCAGTTCCCTCGCCAAGTAATTTAGTTCATCAATTTAACTTTAGAATTGTGGCAACTTGGCACATTCATTTAAAATTCAGTTCATGTGCGGTCACAGGTGTGCATGTACGGCTTTGAATGTGACTTATCCAATCAGTTTTCATAATTCTGCATCTAGAAAACACAGTAGAATGGTAAGCAGCCAATGCAAGGAGCTGCTCCAAATCTGGATATGACCAGAGGGTCTGTATACAGTGTGTCTGCTTACAACAGAGCAGTTTTAATTAAGCAGCACAACCCTCCTGGCCAGAGCACTACACTTTCCTCCAAATGAATTCATTAGGCTACATTTACTAAATCTATCAAGGATTTATACTTTCGCTTAATCTGTGTAATAGGTCTGCTTAAAGGGACAGTCCACTCAAAAAGGAAAGTTCGTGTCATTCCAAACCTGTATGACTTTTCTTCTGTAGAACCTAAATGAAGATATTTTGAAGAATGCAAGAGTGCAAACAACACTGACTTTCATTGTCTGGACAAAAATGACTATCTTTTTTATGACCTTTTCTATGTAAAATTTTTTGACTGTACTAAAGCATACAAAATACCATAATATGTTTGCAGATATTTAGGAAACATGCTAAGTTCACTTGTTTCTCTGAAAAACAATGCAACAGCCCGTTATTCGACTTTGAAATGTGTGTTCTGTGTAGGAATGTCTGTTTTTGTTTTTGTCTGTGTGACTCTGCCCACTGCCAATTTAACCAATAGTATTTCGACAGCCCGGGTTTCCAGTTGTCGGAAAACACAGCGTACTGCAGCCATGCAGCCGGCAAATGAACAGCGTCAGAGATGGCAGATTCTATCCAACCAATAAAGCCTCAGCATCCATCTAAAATGCTCTATGAACAGAGAAATATTAAAACACAGATACATCAACTCATCAACTTACAGTGAAAGGCTCACTGCATTCCATTGTCAATTACAATCCTCTTCATCTTGCATTATCGACACACTATTTTCTTGTTTGATACTGTAAAGCTGCTTTGACACAATCTGTATTGTATAAAGCGCTGACTTGACAATCGTTCTTGTTGTGTGTTCTCAGTCTGGCAACCCTTGTGAGCCTTTAGTCTGAGGAGGAGTGGGCTGGATAAACAGCTTTCTTCAATATTTTTGATTTGGACTGCAGCACCCATTTCAGCCACTAGCTGTCAATATTACATACTGCACCTTTAAATACCTTTTAACTATGACTTTTGCCTCAGTAAACTCCTACAGCAATTTGCAGACTATTAATAGTTAGTGAGGTACAGTAGTTGTTAAGTTAAGGTATGGAGTAGGATTAAGGGATCTAAAATACGGTCATGCAGAAGACAGTACTAAGTTATTATGAGCTTTATAATTTGTTATTAATATGCATTATGATAGTAATATGGTATGTAAACTAAAGTGTGACCAAAACCTTCACAATCCCCTAATAACTTTGAAAGCAACAAACTCACCAAAAAAGCTGTCAACAGTGCTAGTGCCTAATAGTTTTCTCTTAAATTGGACTAAGAGTTCCAGGTACATTCAGCAGCTCTGCGGGCAGTAATCACCCTCGCCTATTAACACTGCAATGTCTCTTAACTTCTAGCTCAACAAAATCACTTTCCATCCATCCTTCCATCTATCTTCATTTTCTAAGGTGACACACTGACAGGGACTTCCATCATGTGTCATTATTGGTGCATGAAGCTCCACGGTGGAACCATCCAGAACTCGAGGAAGGGCATCAATCTGAAAATAACCCCTTCCTCAAGCACATCTCTCAGCATGTTTCACGGGAACATTAGGATGTATGTGGAAGGAATCTTGTAGCTGAGTAAGTAATTAAAAGTGAAGAGTGAATGCATAATTCACATAAGTGGATTTACTGCTGTCGAGGATGAGGCGTTTGGCACAGGTGACACTACAGATTTATGACACTTGTAGCAAGTAGCAAAAATGAGTCAGCGTCTTTCAGATTTAAATGCTTTGTTTTACTCATTAAAGGGATAGTTTGGCCAAAAATGTAGGCATCATTTGCTCATCTTGATGTAGTTTTAGACTCACATGACTCTCTTCCATCCGTGGAACACAAAACTCCCCAAAACAAAATTCTCTATTTCAAACAGCATATAATGACCATAGACTATGAAGCTCCAAAAAGCATCATAAAAGTCACATAAAAGGAATTCATATGATTTGTTTTCAACATTCTAAGGACAAAGTTTAAGTTACTTAATAAAAAAAATCTTGCCTTCTTTCTTTTTATGTCCCATTTGCACCTTTCAATATCCAAACCAACTGCTTCTGGCACCACTGATGTCAAAACTGCTACAAAGACCCTTTAATATTAAACATTTATGCACATATTTGCTATGTTTAGGGGAAAAGAAGCTAAATTCTATGAAATATGCAGCAAAACATGTTAAACATGAACAATAATTGTTCAACTATATTGCTGTCACATGACCTCACAAAGCTGCACATTTGATTATTTAATTCTAATCTGTGTGAAGATACTTGAAAAAAAGAAAGCAATCTAATAATGACAGTAAATAATTTTTTATAATTTTAATAGGAAATGTATTGAAAATATATTAAAAATCAATATTGATATACTGTATAAAATTATTAAACTATTTTAACTATTAAATGAAGACATTTATAATAAACAACTATTAAATAAATAAATTCACCTTCTAGGCTGCTTTGGAAAAAAATGGACTGCTGACTTAGGAAGAATTAAGTATTTTCACTTATTGGCTTGGAAATAAATAGGAATTTTAAACTAAATAAAAAATAAATAAATAAATACAAATTTGACAGTCTAATCAAATAAAGATTCAGACTGCAAGGAAGGCCAAATAGGGTTTCTCACACTGTGGGCTCATGCATGCTGCACAATTTGGCAAATGTAGAAGGTTGCATATCACATGCAAACAGAAAATGTGCATAATCTAGTCTAGCACACATGCTGCATACTGCAAAACTAGTATGTAAAACTATTGCAGTACATCAAAATCGTTAAGTATAAATAAAATTGTATACAAGTCTGCTCACTTAATGCACCACCTGCCTCTTTCACAAGGCCTGCCAGGGAACTATCAGCAGCATTGGGAAGGTGACCCTTCAAGTGTTGGTGTTGACAATGAGCGGCATCCCCTGGCTATTGCTTATTTAAAGTTAAAGTAGGGGCGAAACGTTGATCAAAACGACGGCAAGGAATGGCGAAAAGACAATAGAGAGCGGCACGGGTCATCTGCCAGATCTAAGATGGTGTGACTCACTTTGACTTCAATTAACTCCTGAGGGAGGTTTCCCGCTCAATGTGTGATCTTTATCACCAGGCTGCCTCTTAGATCAGTATCATGGGCTGAACCACAGGGAAATGGAGATGGCTGGCTTGACAAAGTACAGAAATCACTTCTATTTTTGGGCCTGTTCTTCCCACCCTCCCTTAACAATGCTGCCTCACAATTGACAGCTGTGACCTTGATCTAGAAGGGAAAAGTTTGTGAAGGCTCAAGGTTTGTGCTGATGCAGTAAATAGGGAATATGACAGAGTACAAAGTGTTAAGGAGAGCACAGTGATGTTACAGGAATAGATGTTACCCAAATAAATAAAAAATCCATCATTTACTTACTGCCATGTCATTCCAAACTTGTATACTGTAATTTTTTCAGTGACAATGTCTGTTTAACTCCAAAAAGGACAGGAAAAAATACCATACAAGCACACCTGGCATGGACACACAGCATTTTTGAATTTGAATGCTAAATGTGTTTTACCATATGTGCCACGTTTATTTGCTTAAAAAATCTATAGTCTATAGAAAATGCTGTTTCATAGTGACTTTTTTTTTTAAAAACAAACTGAACATGAAGGGCAAATAATTGATATTAATTAATTTTATATAAATAATAAAATACATATTATTGTATAAAAAAATGTATAAATAAACCAAATATATTAACATTTTTAATTATTGGTTTAAATAAAAATACAATGAATGAATGAATGAATAAATACTGTACATACAGGTGTTTATTTGTCCTTTTTGTAGCTTAAAAGCTGTCACTATAAACTGTTTGGAAATATGTGAAGATGTTTTAAAAATTGGAATGACATGAACAGTAAATAATATTAATAATAATAATAATTAATATTAATAAATGAAATATGTATAGATAAGTAAATCAAATAACATTTTTAAATTGTATTTGTTTAAATAAAAATAAAATAAATGAATGAATAAATACTGTATATGCATATATATATATATATATATATATATATATATATATATATATAATAATATAGTTTAAATAAGTAAATAAAAAATATAATAAATAATAATAATATAATAAATATGTTTAAATAAGTAAATAAAACATAATAATAATAATAATAATAATAATAATAATAATAATAATAATAATTTTGGAACTTAAAAGTCCTTAGTCACTATGAATTGTTGTTTTCATGTGTAGATGTTGTTGGAATGACATGAAGAGTAAATAATATTATAACATAATAAATATTAATCAATAAAATTCTCATATACAAATACATAAATATGTTTAGCTATTAATTTAAATAAATAAAAATAATATATACTGTATATGCATATATTAAAGAGCATATTCAAAAAAACCCAGCCAAAAATTGTGGAATTATAATACTGTATGTAGTCACTGTTGCACAAATATTCACTCATGATTGGACTGTCGACTTGGCAAGAATCAAAAGTACTTTCACTCCTGCATACATAAGCATGCCACAATGCACTTGTCAAAAAAGCTCTTTACAGTATTCTGTTTAACTTGAACGGTAAAAACATCCGGACAACCCGACTGCAGCGTTCTGTGATTATCTTGCAAAACATTCTGAGATATATTTCAGCTACACAGGACACACATTTCAAACTGAAAAGGAGTCAAATTGACAGAGTAAATACGGCAAAGAAAACTCAGACATTGTAGCTCTGTACGAGCAGAAAAGGGAGAGACAGACAAGGAGAGCAAGTCAAAAGAAGAACCTGCTCTCCAGGAACCCACTGTGGGGAATTTTCTCTTTCTCTCCTCTTCGTTTCTCCTCCCTTCTTGCTATGACTGCTCTGCCGTGTAATTCCGGGCTTTGATCACTGTTTGTACTGTGTGTATGATATTTAATGTAATTACAGTGAGGATTTGCAGGCCACGTCCTCCCCTGCAGGTTTGTAATATTAATGATCCACGGTGGGTGGCATGATTGTGGGTGGGAGGGTAATCGCAGAATGCACTGCTGTGAAAGCCTCCTCTCACTGGAGACAGCGACCTCGCTCATTGCATCTTAGATTTTGTTAATGGCAGGGCACAATGATAAGGCCAACGCTTGAGAATAACCCTCCTGTTTTTCCACATCCAAGAACAGGAAATGGAACTGACTAACAGAGAAGATTTGTTATAAGTCAAATGACTAACTGGCTGACTAAATGGAATGATTAAAAGGAATGAAGGGGCAAAGGGGTTTTTGTATTGTACCACATACATCTAAATAAAAGTAGCGATGTTAGTATCTATCTACATTTTTGGTATTCACTTCTCCAGTAACAAGCTACTTTTTTTTCTAAAACAGTAGAAAACACTATTTATTTTTTATCACATTGTATTGTATGAACTGATGCAATAATGAAAATAAATATTGGAATGACATTAAGGTAAATAATGACCGTAAATAACTGTGTATAAATAATAATAATAACAATAATACATATTTATATATAAATACATATTTTAAGTATTTTCTGATATGTTGCTTTTAACTATTTACAAAATAATAATAACAAATATTTTATCAATAAATATTTTACTATTTACAAACAAACATATGAATAAATAGGCATTAAGTTTTCTAATATATTTTGCTTTTATCTATTTACAAACAAAAAATAAATATTTTATCTATTTTATCTATAAATATTTTAACTATTTACAAACAAACAAACAAATGAATGAATGGGTGGGAACATTCATGTAATTCCACTCAAAAAATTAAGAAATTGTAATACTATATGTGACCACGAAACCTCTTAAGGGTATTTTTTATTTTTTTTAATTAAGATTTACATTTCCATTGATGTATGGTTTGTTAGGATAGGACAATATTTGGCCGAGATACAACTATTTGAAAATCTGGAATCTGAGAGTGCAAAAGATCTAAATATTGAGAAAATCGCCTTTAAAGTTGTTCAAATGAAGTCCTTAGCAATGTATATTACTAATCAGAAATTAAGTTTTGATATATTTACGGTAGGAAATTTACAAAATATCTTCTTGGGACATGATTTTTACTTAATATCTTAATGACTTTTGGTATAAAAGAAGCTTATACTACGGTTACCACACCTCAAGGCATCGATCCGATGATTTATTTAAAGGGATTCGTCCGGTTTTTTTGTTTAATTTTGTATTGTGAGTAGGATTATTTCTTTATTGTGTGTTGGAATGTTTCTTTTGCTAGTACCAAAACGTCGTTTTAAACTTGAGCCGTTGATAGCATTCTAATGCAGTTATTAATGAAGTTATTAGAAAGAGAGCGAGAGCGACAGATACACAGAGAGAGAGAGAGAGAGAGAGATTGTGTGAACCAGGCTTACGTTCCTCTGTGCGTCTCTAAACACTCTTCTGCTGCAGCGTCTCTAAACAGCGCTGTTATTACATCGCTAGTGAGAAATGTCATGTGTGACCTTTAAGTTGCTACACTGTATAGGCTAACTGATAAAATCATCAGGGCAGCGCTGACAACACCTTTTTGTGCAAACTGTGTGACCGTTATTATAGCTTTAGTATATGCAAAGTGATATGGAACTGTAACGCGGTCAAGCGAGCTGCCTGGAACTACGTTCGCCGTGCATTTCCCAGAAAATACTTGCACACCTCAGAACGTTCATCAGCCAATCAGATTCAAGCATTCAACGGCCCCGTAATATAACAATCAATAATTTTGACCAATATAATGCATTGCTATTGCTACAAATATACCTGTGCGACTTAAGATTTTTTGGTCCAGGGTCACATACATAGTCATTGTTGTGGCAGAAATATTCACATCTAGGTTTGCTTTGAAATTAGAATAATTTCTGGACTGTTGACTGTTGACAAGAATAAACAATATGTACTTCTAAACTGTCCATTCGCAAGTAATGATGGGAAATCTGATTCATTTTAGTCAATAAAAAATATGAATGAATCGACTAAAATGACATTTTTGATCAGTAGATTCATCTTAGTAAGTTGATTCAGTGATTTGAATAATTAAGTGAATCAAATCAATTTAGTGAACTGAATCAATTTTTGCAAATCCATAATTTCATTTGCAGTCATTAACATTTACAGCATAGTGTAGCTAACAACTGCAACTCCATATTTACCAGTTATCATCCTGTACAAGAATAATATGTTTTGTAAGTCACAGCATAAGGCTTATTTCAGCTGTTACTGTGTCCATATGGGCATTTAGCACAAAAAAGCAGTTGAAGCAAACGTTATTACATCTAAAAACAAAGAACAAATTAAACAGGAATATTTCAGAGGTTTTTAGAGCATTCAGAAAGTGATGGGTTCCAATCGTCCTCAGAAAGGATGTCTAACATGATGTGGGCAATACACCAACACAGCCAGGTGCATAATCAAGCAGTCGCTCCAGCTGGACTCACCTGACGTAGATGGAGGCCAGGCCCTTTGTCAAGCTACAGACGTATCAGGTTATCAGCCAGACTCATTGAGCTATCATGCTCACGCAGGCAACATGGGTTTGACTCCATCTTGCATCATCTATCATTTTCCTCTCTTATCCTTGACATTTTCTGTCTACCCCTATAAATAAGTTCCTGTGGCTCAGTGGTAGAGCATTGCGTTAGCAGCGCAAAAGGTTGTGGGTTTGATTCCCAGGGAACACACATGGTTAAAAAAAAAAATGTATAGCCTGAATGTACTGTAAGTCACTTTGGATAAAAGCATCTGCCTAAATGTAAATACAAGTGGCGAAAAGGACAAAAATAGAATAAATAAATATATAGGGGGAAAACTGGGGCTAGTTGTCACACCATATACTTCAGTGACTACTTGCTATGTTAAATGTATTTTTTAAACCAATTTCTGTACATACACATACTTTAAAGTCTTTGCCCTTCATCCATTAAAATATAATTTAAAGGGTTAGTTCACCAAAAAATGAAAATTAGTCCATGTTTTACTCACCCTCAAGGCATCCTAGGTGTATATGCCTTTCTTCTTTCAGACGAATCCAATCGGAGTTATATTAAAAATTGTCCTGGCTCTTTCATGGGCAGTTTTTTCAACAGCCCAAAAGTAGTCAAATAAAGTGCACACATCCATATTGAAACGTGCATCACATGTGGGGGGCAGGGGGGATTGGGTGAATAAAGGCCTCCTGTAGCGAATTGCATTTTTGTAAAAAAAAATATATATATATATATATATATATATATATATATATATATATATATATCCATATTCTGCAATGAGGATGCAAACCTTTTGATATATAGCCTATATCCTATATTAGGGGTGAGACGATACACATATTCATATTGAACTGTTTGGTACGAGGCTTTTGGTTCAGTATGCATTGCAAACCGAATGATTTGTTGGACTAATCCAATTACATTTGGAAAATAAAAGAGCTTAAAGTGTGTGACATATAATGTTTTTATAGTGCCACTGTGCTCAACAAGGCAGTCCAAACTACAGTACAGGCAACGTGCTGTCTGCCCCGTGGCAGGCCCCGCAATAAACTCCCCTTGCTGGGTTGTGTCTAAAGAAGATGATGTTGTATCGACAATTGCCAGAGATATTGTCAAAAACATCAGTTATTGACAATATTGACAGTATTTGGCATTTACAATTAATTTAGGCCTGTTACATTCTTATTTTTATTAGGCCTATTATTATTAAGTTACTTTTATTATTAAATTAAAATTGCAATTAATTTGCCCCACAATATTACCACTTTTTTTTATTTTTAAAACAGGTCATTGTACAACTATAAACCAATAATTAAAATATTAACACCGCAGTCATCAATGAAAATCAATGAAATAAAAAAGCTTTAGCCTATTTCAAGTCCCGACTTTCAAAAACATCCTATTTAACATAAATTACTGTATGTTTCTTCTAATTTTTTTCACTATTAATGAGCCACAAGAGAAATATTAAGGGAATAAATGAAAACCATGTTGCTTTAAGCACATCATTCTGTGCACGGGATGTGCATAACCGCTTTGTGCCACTCTTTATTGGCGTTTCATGTTATAATAATTTTGCGTGATGAAAGATTGTTAGTAGCCTTTCTTGTTCAGTTTTATCTATGTTGCTGCCTCAAAAAGAAATATAGTTAATTTATTGCATATATTTATATATAATTATATTTACTTGTTGTTCATGAATGTATATTAAAATACAAAGAGCAATATGACATTTTACTAGATTACACCAATTTACTATTATTTTTCCCCCACTAAATAGTTTTTTCTCTAAATGTTTAGCTTTTATAAAATTATTGTGAACTCATAATTTTTTTGAAGAAAACTGTAAATATTAATCGCTTGCATTAACGTGTTAATTTTGACAAGACTGATATATGTGTGTGTGTGTGTGTGTGTGTGTGTGTGTGTGTGTGTGTGTGTGTATGTGTGTGTAGTAAACTATATAAACCATTTTTCGAGTGACATATTAAATATTGAATGTATTAAATTGTGACAACCTGACACAAACCTGAAATAAAAACCCCATTGTATTTAAAACACAGTTTAACTTTTTAGCTCATACAGTATCTATCTGCATTGACTGTTTAATTTATGCCAGTGTGGTTTCATTATGTTGACTCGCTGTTACCCAACAGAATATGGATATCTAATGCTTTGCATTCTTCATATACAAACCATTGAGAACTGAATATATTTGTGAGCACATCATAAATCACTATGAATGCTTTTATGGTTTCCTAATCATGGTCGTAATTATGATAATGCCGCTATAAGCAAGTTACATTATTTCACTTTGTTGAATCACTAATGCTTGCATTCATCAGCGCGTTGTGCTTTAGACTCTTTAGAGTTTGGCAGAGACATGTGGCAATATCTAATTATTCAGTCTAAGAGTGTGTCAGAGACCCTGGAATGCCAAATCAGTCATGCTGGTGTCACTCCGGGGACATCTGCACTACTCTGTCTTTATTTTACTCCATTCAATGTGGTGGATGATGGATTTATGAGCTGTGTGTGCGCTCGCTCGCTCGCTCGCTCTCTCTTTCGCAACTGAGCAGATTGCCTGAGAGACTTCAGGGTCTCTGTCAGCCGTGTTCTTCATTCCTCCTTATGCCACCTTGATCAACATTCACTGACAATCTGTGCTTTACTCATAGGATCACACTGTGCTTTTCTTGAACACATTTAGACAGGTGACCTTACGGGTCAAACATGGAATTCCTGGCCAAAAAAGATTACTTATTAGAGGTGCATGGCAAAACAAATGCTACTACTGCTCTTATTTAAGAATTTAGGTTAACATAATTCACCCCATGCCAAAGGGGATGGCTTCAAATTATAACCCTAGGGTTACTTGTTTGTGCATGCATGAACGATATCTCAATTCGTGCAGATTTTTGAGTACATTATTGATTTTTGGCATGGGAAATGATAAAAATATTTAGAAAAAAACATGAGAAAAACTTACAGTGAAATAGAAACTTGAGTCGTAGGGATCTGAATATCATAAAGGCTTTTTTACATTCTACAAAACTCCCCTTTAGGAACCTGTTTTTTAAAGGTGTATTTAAATAAATCTCTACCCTCTAACATTTGTTGTGAACATGAAAGTGTATTTCATGTACTTGAAATGCATTTTGGACTTCTAAAAGTCTTGAAATCAGACTGTGGTGATGTCAGGGAAATCAGAAATCCCACCATAAACATATCGGCTCACAGCGTGAACTATTTGTAGCTACTTTGCATTCAGCTGAACATGATTGACGCTGACACAGAAACATAATCAAAGGACCAAAATGCCTTTGCGTATATTATTTCTGTCTGTATATTTGAAAAATGATGGCAATTATCACATTTCATCTTCTAGGCAAACTGCGCCTTGAAACACGCACAGAGGAGTAGGCAGATATAAGCTATGATATCTCAAAGAAATAAATAAATTATTTTAGCCAGAGCTGCATTTACCTCTGTTTACACAGTTAGCTGTAATTAATCTCCATGACAGCGTATGAGCAAAACACACTAAACCTTCACTTGCCAAAAGCACAATCATTTGTTAGTCTATTAAAAAACATATGATGTTGACTGCATGTATCCATGCAGCATAATATACAGACACAGAGCATAGTTAGCCTCAACCTGGTATTTAAAATAAAATAAAATAAAATAATTAAATTAAAGTAAATTAAAAGAATACAATTAAAATTATATTAAATAAATATGTATGCACACAAGAAAAACTGAAAATATTAAGTTATAATTACAGTTTTTAAAGGAATACAAACTAAAATGCATACACACACACCCACACAATGTAACAAATCAGCGTTTCAACTCCATCACCACTTCATGTTTATGTAGACTATTTGAATACCTCAAAGTCCTTTAGCACACTCCTGTGCAGACAAATCAGCAGTTAGCATATTTAGCAGAGTGCTAATCTCCTCATAATTCTCTATCTGTAATGCTTCAATTTTATAAAACAGCAGTCAAGGGCTGTACATCGTCGGATTATTCAAATGAGCAATGCATAATGCTCCATA
This sequence comes from Cyprinus carpio, assembly GCF_018340385.1. Lineage (NCBI taxonomy): Eukaryota > Metazoa > Chordata > Actinopteri > Cypriniformes > Cyprinidae > Cyprinus > Cyprinus carpio. Next base: position 25,275,271 of record NC_056602.1, on the reverse strand, counting down.
ATCAAATAATAAAGTTATTGTCCTGGCATCAGATACAACCACAAACTCAATATAAGTGAAACTAGCGACTAGCTTTAATATTCTGCATTGCCAAAGGCTACAATCATGCAATCATCTCACAGTGCTATATTTAGACACATAAACAGAAAGGAAAACATACTTTATGAAAAGTAGCAGCAGGAATTATGCATGAGAGGACTGAGATGTTTCTAGTCTTTAGCTTCTCAGTCAAAGCTAATGTCAGGATGCCTGCTAATCACGCTCCATTATCTAACATGTAATTTGTCAAGCTTCCATACAGATTTCTGTGTTCATTTACATACAACATACAATAGCAGAACATGTATGTCCATTATCATTATTTATGCTAACATGCTAAACCTACAGTACATGAAGCTGCTGTATTCAATTTGAGCATGCTCAAACTGAACGCCTACTTCTACAGCTCTGCCTGTTTAGCCCCGCCCACCGATTCCCACATGTAGTGTATGTAATGAGAGAGGCAAACACAGGTCTATGCAGAAACCAAACGATAAACTTTATTTGATGAACTTTGTTTTTTAATGAAGTTTCAGACCACGGGTCTCATTTACAAAACTCTCCGTAGATTTCATCCTAAAAGAGTAGGTGTGCACAAAAGCTAGATTTTGCGTATGCACAAACGTTTTCAGATTTATGTAGATTTCATCCTAAATGTGTAGGTGTCCCTTCAAAATCCCAGTCAGGGGAAGACCCCGACTCCTCCCCGAAATCACCATATATGTAGCTTACAACGCCTAGTTTTACTATGCATAACCTCATCTGCATATAATTTCCAAGCATATTCCCAATCCACGTGACACCATATTTAACACCATTAAAGGTACAAGACACGAAGGAGATAAGAGATACAGTATGTACTATAAATGCCATTTGTGCCCTACACAATTTTTATTGCTAAAAAACATCCAGTATCCTTGTTTTGTTTTAGCATAAATATATAAAAATAAAAATCCATAAAAACAAAACTGTTTAAAATAGTTCTCAGATAAATATTTTAGAATAGAGTTGGTTTCATTCTTTTCCATTGGCCAAATAGTATTTCAAAATCAAATTTAATTTATGCAGTTTTGCTGATAAGGTGAACATCTTTTAGCTATTTTAAGCCTATATTTATTGCAGTGTAAATAGAATTGTCTAACAAAGTAACCTATTTTAAAAAGAAAACATGCAAATTACCATTTTCTTCAAGTTGTATCCTTCAAATACAGTGGTATTTTTCATAATGTTGTGCAGATGCCTTCACACGACATCAACACCTCTGTCGAGCTGGGGTTGCACAGTAAGCTATTATCACTGGACCTATTCAAACCGGACAATGGACCGTTCGACCACTGAATCCAGCAGTGTCTGCCATAATATCGAAGTGAGCATCACTGATCATTGTTCTCACTAAAATATTTTTGCATAGCATGAGATCTGCAGTTTAGTTTAAAGATGAATTAGCGTGCACCTATAGCACTCTTCGCTGTTATTAAAACAGCATGCCACAGGAAAATTGATGAAGCTCATTCCACTAAATATGTCTAAATTTATATAATTTTTGTTTAACTTCTACGTAATGACTTCATGTATTTTCAGTGCTTATCTCAAATAATGAGAGTGGAATATTTAATGTAAGTGTATATCAAAATGAAAACAGATTTTAAAATCGTTGCTTACTTCATTACTTGTCTCACGCCAGGAAAAAGAGTTCATATGCATGGTCTACTCTAGAATGTCCGTAGGGAGCATACATATTTACGCCAAGTTTATTTTTTATAAATCCTGAATTGTGTGTGGAAAATTGCGTACGCAATTTCTATGCCTATTTTGTGCGTACGCAACATTTATAAATGAGACCCCACGTCAGTAAGAACTTGGTCCTTTTGTTCACTTCATTTAACTGCGGATTCGTTTACAAACAAGGCACAATTCGATGCAATGTTTTTAGAAAGATTAAAACTGAAAGATGATGCTGTGCTGATTATATTTGATCCGACAGTAATGTCGCACCACACAAGTGTGAGTAACTGTTTTTGATCACTATTATTTTGTCTGTTATTACAGATTGTATGATATGCACAGAGTATTTATGCATTTTTAACCTAAAACAGCAGCGTCCATCTGTGAAGGATGTAGGCTGTCAAACATACACAACTATTAGCCAATCACACCAGTGGGTGTCTACAATCCACCACGCATATTCAAATGGAATCTATCTATCTATCTATCTATCTATCTATCTATCTATCTATCTATCTATAGGCTAAATATCACAGCAGTTCAGGAATGAAATGTATAGTGAGTGACGCCAAGAGATTAATGCTCTATCGCGTTTGAAAATAAAGTACCGCCTACACTAAGCCAGACCATAAACCTAACCAATAGTGTTAACAAAAGCAAACACATTTGCTGAAGCAACCATGCTTTTTTGGATTGCTTTTACAAGTCTTTGAGCTCTTTTATCATGACTCATGTTTCATGGGACTCATACCCGAGTGTTTCACATTGCAAGTGAAAATGTAGTAGTTTACAAAAGTTTACAAATGTTCTGAGGTCATAACATAGCATTGTGCAAGAAACCGTGTGAAAATAATTCTATATTAATTAATAATCTGACCTGTCATTATTAATTTCTATGAAAATAAATAAAAGTGTTGTTTTACTGCAACTAGTGTTCATTTCAGCTGCAGTGAACTGTGATGTGGAGTTGCTAAAAAAGTTTTTCCAAAGAGCCTAAGTTGGTAAATGTATGCCTAATGCATTGCCTCAGCAAATACTGATATATGAAATTCATTTTGATTCATTTGATTAATCAGTTGGAATATCAAGTAATTTGTTTTTGAAATTTTGTATCGACTGATGGCCCCTAATATTAACATTTAGCGGACTGTAGATAAATGGTGCAATAACATGACCTCAACCTTTCCAGTGCAATTATTATTTTCCAGTCCTCACTTTTATTATTATATGTTACTTTATTGGACAAGCATATAGTAGCACAGATTAATCTTATTTTGTGCATGGACACCACGCGGTGCTTTATGCCAAGCTGAAACAAATTCGTTGGGAAAGCAAAACCTTTGAACGGAAAGCCCTGGAGGCTCTTTTCTTTATCTCATTCAAATGTAAGGCACAAACGTCTCTCTAGGGACCCTGGCAGTCCTAAGGCTTCGAACACAACAACAGCGTTATCACAACATCTATGAAGAGGGGCAGAGAGGGGAGACAGGAGCCATACTATTATGAGAAAGGGCAAAGTAACCTCTTTAGGGATGTTTTGCATTTTGCGTTTTCACTGTAAAATGCGACCCCTGATTTCACCAAACTTTAACATTACATTTGCATATAGCAGGGATCTTGTGTTTCTCATTGGGTTTCATGTACTGTAGCTCATACAGCTGATCATACTGAGAGCTCCATACGTTTGACAGCTGGGTTGCCAGATTGACTGAAGATTTAAACGGGTTATTGATCTTAAATGAATATCACACTGGGCTTTTATTATATATGGATAGAAAACTGTTACGGTTAGACCTTCATGCTGTTCATTAGATACTAGCTAGAGGTGTAAAAAGATCAATCATACTGAGATATGACAATGACTTACTGCACCAATTACAGAATTTAATAAGAGATGTTCCTAAAACTCTCAAGTGGCCTAAAACGACTGAAGATGTTTATTGTTTTTATAAAATGGCGACAAAGACACCAGTGTTTAATAAAGAGTGTATTATTAACAATTATAAAAATGAACATTTTCTCAACTAAGTAAGCATTTTATTATCACTGACAAGTAACATAGCAACATAGCAAAGAAAGAAAGAAAGAAAAGAAAGAACAATCTAGAACAATACTTATTTTAAAATGCTTCTCTCTCCACAATATCACTCTCAAAAATAAAGGTTCTTTATTGGCATCTAAAAAACATTTAGGATTCTTGAAACATTTTTATTGGAAAAAAAGATTCATTATAGTAGAAAAAGGTTCTTTAGATTATTAAAGGGTTATTTACATTAAGGAGAACTGGTTCTTTTAAGAACTGTTCACTGAAAGGTTCTCTGAGGAACCCAAAATAGTTCTTCTATTGGTTTTTGGAAACTTTAATTTAAAGTAGAAAATTATTTTAAAAATGTAGAAAAACCTGCACTCTCAAACCACATACTACTACTATTTTAACTATATCTAAGTAGTATGGTGGTATGGAAATGTCATCAGTAAGTACTCATTAGTGCAAATTAACAGTAACTTGCAGACAAACAGCATCTACTGTCCAGTCAAAGGTCTTCCTTTGACATTGTTCATCATGACCAAATGTTACTGTACTTCCTCTTTCCTTTTTACCTGCATTACATTAATTTTATTTGGACTCTGCTGTGGTCTGGCATGAGCTATTTGCTCTTCATTGTACTCTGTTGTGATGTATTTTAATGTGCTTCCTGTCTGGGGAATACACATGTAAATTAGCTATCTGCATAACTCTGGTGCAACTGCCTGATTGGTCACGGTCCCTTTTAAACAAATTGATGAACAAAAATAAAACTACAATGAAGCCATGGTTTCTGACACAGTTTATGTGTGTTTGTGCTGAAGTATGCAGGGCCTTAAGCTCACATTTTTAGAAAATATTCAGATTGCTTGAAGCCTTATTAGAGACGCATAGTAAGTCTTTATGTGGGTCATTCTAAGGAAACGGTGCCATTTGTGCTTGAAAAATTCAGGGTTTTCCTTTAAATCACTCCATTTGAATGGGTTACTGCTGAACTTTAAAGAAATCATATTTTTCTACCTCAGGCTCAAAACACCAGGATCACAGACATTAAAGGAACAGTTTCCACAAAAATGAATATGATAGATTGATGAAATTGTTTCCTACAATCATGCAGCTTTGCAGTTGTATGGATCACTTGTGGATCATTGTGATGTTTTTATCATTCTGAAGGCACCCATTCACTGCAGAAGTTTCATTGCTGAGCAAGTGATGTTAAATTTCTCCAAATTTGTTCTCATGAAGAAAAAAAATACCCAGTAAATATCACAAGCATATATGAATCATATGCAACCCTTGCAGTAACAACAGTAATCTATTGTTACAAAATCCAAGCCTAAATCTCTATTTTGGCTCAGAAATTCATATACTTATAATTAAATCATTGCAATCATAATGATAAATAAAGTTTGGTAGTACAACTAGGATTTGGTGCAGCATTCAATAAATTACACACTATAGTAAATAACCCATGACATTTCTCAATGTTTTAGAATTGAATGTTGTTTGTTTTCAGTTGCCTAATAACTAGTAAATATCATTGTACCACATTATTTATTCTTTATTCTAATGAATTTGTTTCTGTAAAAAATAAAATATAAATTAAATGAAATATTTGTCTATATTAAATAATGTTTCATAATAGAGCCAATATAACTGCAAATACTAATACTATACTAAATGCTAAAAAGTGAAATATGTGATCAAAAAAGTATGATGTCACTTATTTAAATACAATATATGATGCCATTGATCATATTCTTTTGATTTTGAAAGGAGGAAATGTCACAGAAAGTGCAGGGAAACATTTTAGAAAAATTGCCTGAGAATGACCCATCAATACCCATAAGCCAGTAGGTGCATAGTACTTGATCTTTATTTTCACTCAGATAATGTTAGACACATCACTGGCAGTGAGACAAGGGGAAATACATTTCCAAAATGACACCTGCCATTTATAGAGCCTCTCTACTTTTCTCTCCTTCTCTGTCTCTCTCTCTCTCTCACACACACACACACACACACACAAACACACTGACAGTCACTTTCTCCTCAGATGAATAATAGATAGATCCAGGGACACCGCAATAATGCTTTTGTCACATCTATATAACATCTACCACTCTAACGATTTATCTGCTGTTATAAACAGCCGCAGCTCAAAGGTTCTCTCTTGACATTTATGTGGAGTGTTATGACTGTGCAGTGCAGAGCGATGTCTCATTCGCAGTGACACTGACTGGAGATCCAGAGAGCCGAGGGCCCGAGGCATGCAGATTTGCATGAGACCTTTCCCCGTGTTACAGAAAGATCAGTCTGGCTGTAAACTGTGCCAACAACCGTATGTGTTTGTGTATGTTTTGGATGCTTAATCTAGACTTAAATATGGATGAATTTCATTCACTAAGAATAACCTAACCAAGTGGTATCTGCAAAGGCTGCTAATCTTATCCTCAAAACTAACTTCCCTTTATAAATGATATCTGAAGTATCATGTGACACTCAAGTCTTGAAAACAGTTAGCAAACATTGTAATATTTTGCAATAGTACTGATTTATTGTATTTTAATCCAGCCTTGGTGAACATGAGACTTCTTTAAAAAATATTTTGGAAATTGTAATTACTCCTAACTTTTGACCACTGAATAATAATGTGAAATATCCAATATATACTGTAAACTGTATATACAATATTTTATTAGTATTAACCAAGCTGAAGTATAATTATTTTTGCTGGACTGCTATTTCCTTGGAGAAATGCAAATTTAGTTTATAATTTACAACCTAACAAAGTTCTTGCTCAAAAAGTGTGTGTGTGCTATCTTTCTTAAAAATAAAAGCCATTTGGTTTAATATTTTGGTAACTAATTTCATGAACCCAATATATTTGTAAGGTTGGCTTCTTAATGCATTTTGAGGGAACTAAACCAGCTCCAGGGTCTCCCTAATATTATTTTCAAACCCTTAACATGATTAAGTCCAGTTGGCATCGGATAATTAAAAAGCAAAAGCACTTACGAAAATCACACATTTTTGCCCCACTTTTGAATTTCAAGGATGTTGGCATTCTACCAATGAAATGCATAATTCATAAAGTGCACCTGCTTTTTGTTGCTCTCCATCTCTCCTTCTCTCCTGCATATTTGTTTCTATCATTTCCATGAAAATGTATTACAATCACTCTCCATCCATAGTGACAGCATGTTTTATTTTGAAGTTGTTCTGTGTTTGGGGTCAGGTGGAACCACTCTCTGCTGGCTGCATCTCCACACATACACACACAGAGATGTGTTCACTGTAATAAATGCTGCTGTGGTATTTAAATTCAAGTATTCTACTTACACAGAGAACACAAAGGGAGACACTGGCATATGGGTCACATCACATTAATTATGATGCATTTTGTCTGTCTGTCTGTGAAAACTGACAAACTGACAAAATGTATAATAGTACTAATATTTATCATCTGTTTTATTTTCATGTCTTGGAATTCTACATAATCTTAACACTTCCTCTTTGTGCATATATTAGTAGGAATGCCATACTGTATTATTTCCACTTATGTATGGATACATACAGTCAACAGAAGGTGGTTCCACTTGATCCCAAACACAGAAAAACTTAAAATTAAAAGATGCTGTCACTATGTATTGACAGTGATTTTAATCTATTTTCATGGAAACAAATATGCATTCATAGAGAGATATACAGTAGAGCGACGACAAAGCTGGTGAATGAAAACATGGTGACACGACTCAACCCAGAGTGAGGTTGTCTGGTTTTGGATTCGTAGACAGGCCCTGGATTCATGATGGTCTGATCTGTATTCCCCTCAGAGGAAGTGTTAGTCTCCTTCCTGCAGTCGGCAACTGTTCTGGGGTCAGTGAGATCACTCCATCCCTTCCACCACTGCATAACAAAACCCTGTGTGTGGGATCCTTGTGTTGGAGCAAGATCTCCATTTTACAGCTCTAGGTCTGTCTTAATTTGAGTCGTACTGTGAACCGCTGTTGTAAGAAGTGAAGCACAGTTGTTACGAGCACCCAATTGAATCTTATTCACAAGCTCAGCTGTCATTTCAGACTCATTAGAGTTTTTACACTTCATTCTGATTGTCATTGCAAGACTCTCTCACTTTAATAAGCTTGCCCCGAGCTTTGACAGAGAGAGCTGTTTGTCAGTGTAGCTCTAATGAAGCGTGCGGTTCAAACCCTGTCTGGCTGGAAGTCACTCTGGGTGCCTTGGTCTAATGTAACTCTTTCTTTATATCTGCATGTAGGGACAGTTGAATGATATCCCAAATTGTGCTGAGATTATAGAACAATACAAGTATAAAAAAATAAAAAATAAAAATAAAAACCTTGTTCTGAAGGGTGGAACCAAGCCTCATCAAGGAAATTGAACTATCTAAAAAAAAAACTGGAATGAAGCCAGTAAGCAAGCATTTAATAACACCTACACAACTACTAAGAACACCTGAATAACTACTTAGAACATCTTAGTAACACATTAGCATCCATTTAAAACTATTTAGAATAACCTAGCAACATTTTAGCAGCCACTTATCACCCTTGCAAACTCCAAGAACACCCTATACACTGTTTACAAGGTCTCTAACCAGTTAGAACACACTTTAACTATTTAAAACATCCTAGCAACACCTTGGCAACCACTTAAAACACCCTAGTTTCCACTTACAACACCCATGCAAACATGTAGGACACCCTAGTGACAATTAGAACATCCCAGTAACACACCAGAAACCATTTAGAACTTTTTATAACAATGTATCAACACCTTAGCAGCCACTTGCATCCTCTAAGAACACCTTAGCAAATACTCAGTACACCCTAGTAACACTGGCAACCACTTACAACACATTAAAAACAACCAAACAACTAATTAGAACATTATAGAGACCACTTAAAACATCCTAGTAACACCCTAGCAACCATTTAGAACAACCTATCAACACCTGAGCAGCCACTTACAACCACTTAGAACAGCAAACATGTAATGCACCCTAGTGAACAACGAACAACCTAGTAATACCCTAGCAACCATTTAGAATAATCTAGCAACACCTTAGCCACCACTTACAACACCCTTGCAGCCTCTAAGAACACCATAGCAAACACTCAGCAAACCCTAGCAACCATTTAGAACATCCTAGTAACACCCTAGCAAACATTTAGAACTACAAACCCAATTCCAAAAAAGTTGGGACACTGTACAAATTGTGAGTAAAAAAGGAATGGAATAATTTTCAAATCTCATAAACTTATATTTTATTCACAATAGAATATAGATAACATATCAAATGTTGAAAGTGAGACATTTTGAAATGTCATGCCAAATATTGGCTCATTTTGGATTTCATGAGAGCTACACATTCCAAAAAAGTTGGGACAGGTAGCAATAAGAGGCCGGAAAAGTTAAATGTACATATAAGGAACAGCTGGAGGACCTATTTGCAACTTATTAGGTCAATTGGCAACATGATTGGATGTAAAAAGAGCCTCTCAGAGTGGCAGTGTCTCTCAGAAGTCAAGATGGGCAGAGGATCACCAATTCCCCCAATGCTGCTGTGAAAAATAGTGGAGCAATATCAGAAAGGAGTTTCTCAGAGAAAAATTGCAAAGAGTTTGAAGTTATCATCATCTACAGTGCATAATATAATCCAAAGATTCAGAGAATCTGGAACAATCTCTGTGCGTAAGGGTCAAGGCCGGAAAACTATACTGGATGCCCGTGATCTTCGGGTCTTTAGACGGCACTGCATCACATACAGGAATGATACTGTAATGGAAATCACAACATGGGCTCAGTAATACTTCCAGAAAACATTGTCGGTGAACACAATCCACCGTGCCATTCGCCGTTGCCGGCTAAAACTCTATAGGTCAAAAAAGAAGCCATATCTACACATGGTCCAGAAGCGCAGGCGTTTTCTCTGGACCGAGGCTCATTTAAAATGGACTGTGGCAAAGTGGAAAACTGTTCTGTGGTCAGACAAATCAAAATTTGAAGTTCTTTTTGGAAAACTGGGACGCCATGTCATCCGGACTAAAGAGGACAAGGACAACCGAAGTTGTTATCAGCGCTCAGTTCAGAAGCCTGCATCTCTGATGGTATGGGTTGCATGAGTGCGTGTGGCATGGGCAGCTTACACATCTGGAAAGGCACCATCAATGCTGAAAGGTATATCCAAGTTCTAGAATAACATATGCTCCCATCCAGACGTCGTCCCTTTCAGGGAAGACCTTGCATTTTCCAACATGACAATGCCAGACCACATACTGCATCAATTACAACATCATGGCTGCGTAGAAGAAGGATCCGGGTACTGAAATGGCCAGCCTCACCCATAGAAAACATTTGGCGCATCATAAAGAGGAAGATGCGACAAAGAAGACCTAAGACAGTTGAGCAACTAGAAGCCTGTATTAGACAAGAATGGGAAAACATTCCTATTCCTAAACTTGAGCAACTTGTCTCCTCACTCCCCAGACGCTTGCAGACTGTTATAAAAAGAAGAGGTGATGCCACACAGTGGTAAACATGGCCTTGTCTCAACTTTTTTGAGATGTGTTGATGCCATGAAATTTAAAATCAACTTATTTTTCCCTTAAAATGATACATTTTCTCAGTTTAAACATTTGATATGTCATCTATGTTGTATTCTTTATAAAATATTGAAATTTGAAACTTCCACATCATTGCATTCTGTTTTTATTCACAATTTGTACAGTGTCCCAACTTTTTTGGAATCGGGTTTGTATTTAGAATGACCTAGCAACACCTGAGCAACCACTTACAACAACCTTACAACCACTTAGAACAGCAAACATTTACAGTAGTACACCCTAGTGATCAATGAACACCCTAGTAACACCCTAGCAACCATTTAACTCCCTGCAAACTCTCAGAAAACACTAGCAACACCCTAACAACAAATCAGAACACCCTAGCAACCATTATAACACATTAGCACCATAAAAGTAAGTTTTCCGAAAATATGTAACACGCTTAAGAACTTCTAAAAATCTTATTTTCTTAAGCTGCCCTATTTAAATTTAAAAGGGCAGTTCATATTTATTATGGACAAATTATTATTATTATTATTATTATTATTATTATTATTATTATTATTATTATGGAAGTACAAATATTCCATTTAGTCTCTCAATTCATAATGTAGTCATGTAGTCTCTCATGTTCATAAAACAGCATGCATAATAAGAAGCTTGAGATGAAGTATAGCATATCCCAGCACAGCACTGGCAACATGACACGTCTAATGGCTGTATGAGGTGTGTGCGTATATAAACTCAGCTTTGAGAGACAGGCAAAAACAGGTAGGACAGGATTATTAATGAAACTAATTCCATTGCTGCAGGGGTGAGCATATGTTATGATAAATAAATGAAATGAAATGAGCTAAATAAATAATGTTGATTGGGGAGATGTCCAGAGAGAGAGAAAAAGAGAGAACAAAAAAGGAGAGTTAGCCTATAGGCTGATGAGAGCTTTCTGGAGAAGCATTGCAGTATTAGCCCCCCGTGTACTGCCATTAAGTGTGATTAGACCTCCGCAAACTTCCATCAAACAAACGGAGAAAAGAACCAATAAAGTCTCATAATATGAGACTAATTGTGGAGCAGACTTCAAAGGGCTAATGTCTTTCTTGACAGAGAGTAAAACATAAAAGAAGGCCGCCACTGCAGGCTTACTTTAACTGTCTTTTCACCAAGGTTCCCACAGATTTTCAACAATGAATGAATTTTGGTTTTGTTTAGTAGAAAAGCTCTTAAAATTCATTTTATAGGCTTTCCACTTTTCCACATAATGAGCAATTAAATATTTTGTTCAATTAAATAGCAAAGGGGGAAAAAAAGAAAAACTTAGATGTACTGTAATCTCAAGAGAGAAAAAAAACACACACACACACACACATATATATACGCATTTCTTTTATATATATATATATTTGTTTTTATGTATATATATATAAAGAGAGAAAAAATACACACACACACACACACATATATATACGCATTTCTTTTCTGATTACGTAACTTGTGTTACTTGTTTACAATAACAACACTGATTCTAGTAGGCATAAAAGGCTAAACATGCATTAAAGACTATCATACATTACAAATTAACTAATAATTTTATCACCATAACTTTTTTATTTTTTGAATGTTTAATTTCAATACATGATACTTCTGTTGGCTGAAAACATGCTTGTTTTACTTAATTCTCTTAATTCTTCATTTCATTGTTGACTGTTTACTTGTCTTGACTAATTATAAACTTACTTGGAGCAATATTTAGCAATGCTCATGGGGGGAAAGGGTAACAGCAGGTTGGAGTAAATAAAGGAAAGAATTTTCATTTTTTTGGCTGAACTATTCCTTTAAAAGTTTTGGAACAGAGCGATAAATGCAGGCAGGGAGCCTCAGTCGTTCTACACTAGTACTCCAAGGTGCAAAGCATATTTTGATGCTCTCTGTCTCCATTGAATAATTGATATCCCATGCACTCTTGCTGAGGAGGAAATAAGACATAGCAGCATTCAAATAACTTCTGAGATAAAAGAAAAATTGATTTAAAAAAGATAAGTAAAATTAAAAAGGGGAGACAGAAGCCCTGGGGAACACACTTAGCATATAAATTAATAGGAGAAAAGGAAACTTCTCTCCAACTTGTGCATCATACTGCCTGACTGTATTTCCTCTGGCCTGTGTGACCAGACGTCATTGTTCACTTATCACCAGAACCCACATTCACATCAAAGCCTAATCATCACTTATATCTAGAACATATACTCTCTATTTTCTTTTCTTATCTGTAATATTCTCTCTTTTCTGACGTTTGAATGAGGTTTAGAAAAGTTACAGTTTAAAGTTACACACAGACAGATAGACTTGGCTAGCAAATATCTTCTGACATTAGTAATTTTTAAAACTGTTATGGTTTGGTAAATTTTACTATTTTCAAGATCTAGATCTTTGTGTCTTTCCTAGGACTATCAAGACTATATATATTTTTATATTGGTATACAATAATGTTCAATTAGTTAACATTTTTAATGCATTAGATTATGTTAAATTAGCAACTAACAAAGAAGAGATTTTTAGAAATGAAGCTTTACATCAAGTTGTCACCAATGGATCCTCAGCAGTGAATGGGTGCCATCAGAATAAGAGTCCAAACAGATGATAAAAACATCATAATAATCCACAATGATCTTGTCAGGCAAAAATCTGTGTTTGTAATAAACAAAATTCATCAAGACATTTTTCATTTCAAACCATTGTTTGTGTGTCCTCTATCCATATTGCTTTTTCCAGTGAAAAAGTCACTCCATCTGAATCAAGAGAGAAATATACTCAGACCATGCATGTTTACAAGCTGGTTGGTGGATTTTAATGAGAGGACAACAGGTGATGGGCTTTCCCACAGGAGGAAGTGTTATTATGGATTATGGAATCAACAATTTGGGGGTAAAAACTCTTAATGATGGATTTCTTTCTTGGAAACAAGCAACTTTTCGCTTCACAGGCCATTAATTGTACTGGAGTCGTGTTATATATGTTAATTATTGTGACGTTTTTTCTCAGATATTTGGTCTGTCATTCTGATGGCACCCATTCACTGCAGTCCACTGATTCATTGGTGAGTAAGTGATGTAATTTGAAATGATGTAATTCTCCAAATCTGTTCTGATGAAGAAACAAACTCATCTACATAACCTAAAGCCGGTCGTACACCGGACGTGAAGCGCAGCACCGCATCATGGCATGCCACGCCATCTCTTTATAATGCAAACACATTTTGCGCTTCTCATCCAGTGTGTGACCGCCTCAAGGGTGTGTACATTTTTGGGTGATCATTACTACTTATATAGTGATACCTATTGAATTAACTAATGTTAACAAATAGGATCTGATTTTAAATGTATATAAAAAAAAAAACATTTACAACCCTATTCATTATTATCAACAAATGGCTTCAACAGTATATCCTGGGAGAAATCAGCCCTCTTTAAGCGTTCTCAAACACTTAAGACATTTTTCAAGTTAGCTAAACTATGAACAGACGCCTCAACAACAATACACAAATCACTATTTGTGCAGCAGTTGTTTTTGAATTCCTCATTAACCATAAGTAATGTTCACCTTGTTCACAGTGGCTACGCCGGTTCATTGTTCAGCACTGAATTGGCACATCAGATGATCCCAGCATACAATCTGCTGCCAAAGACTTCCGCCAAGACTTCAGCTCTCATCAGCTCTGCTTCCAATTGCCAAGACTGCAGCACACAAGGAGCTCAGATCAGGAAGAGGAAAACAGCAAAGAATGATCCTGTTGAAGCCCACACAGCAGTCCACACAAACACAACCAAACACTTAATCTGTAGAGAGAATACAGTAGATGTGAGGGTTCAGCTGTGAGATCAAACTAACAGATTCTTCAGGGCAACACTGAGGGGTTTTGATCTTTTTCCCTGCCAAAGTTCCCTCTGGTTTAAGTTTCAATTTCTGAAATATACAGACTGCCATTCAAAACTTCGGGGTCAAGAAGGTTTTTAAAAAATTTATCAAAAGTAACAGCACAGCCTTTTATAATGTTATTCATTTATTATACATTTGTAACACAAATGATTTATATTTCAAATTAAAAGGTATTCTTTTGAACCTTCCATTTATCAAAGAAAGAATCCAAAAATATTATAGCTTTGCCATCATAGGAATAAATTACATTTCAAAACACCCTTTGTCAAAAATAACTGTATAATGCTTCCTCTGGAGCTGAGCATAGTGAGAACCCAAGTGCAGCTTTTATTAAACAAATGTGATATCCAAAATACAAACAAAGACTTGACTTGAACAGACTTGACTTGGCATGAACAGAAAAACTCACCAACAGCAGGTTACACAGACAATACTCGAAGAGGAACAAAGGCAACATGAGGGCTATTTGTATCAAACAATGCAGGTCACATGACAAGAACCAACCAATGAGAGACAGGACACATGACTAAGACAACCAATGAGAACATGTCACATGAACCAAAGAACCAATCAAAACTGAACTCAGAGACATACATAATATGTTAAAATTAATATATAAATATATATGTATATTCTAAAATACACACACACACACACACACACACACACACACACACACACACACACACACACGTTTGTGTGTATATATAAAATTTTGTATAAGAAATTATATAAAAATATTTTTTAAAATAATGTTTTATTATATAAAAATATTATAAATATTAAATATTGGATTGCATTACACACACACATATAATTTATGCACCATATACATACATATACTTATATATAACAGACAGATAAATAAATAAATAAATAAACAAAATTTCAATTAAATGAATTAAATTTAAGTATGTAAATAAATAGCAAGTTTTATACATACAAGTTATAGCGGTGCTTTTAACCCTCTGTCTAAAATAAAACAGATATATGTTCTGTGCCTATTTTTTTTTCTAGATCTCTATTCACAGAAACACATTTGCACCACATTGCTCTCTAGAAATCAGCATCTCTAGTTAAACCCATACCTGTCAACCGTTATACACAACCCTGGTAAATCCCTTCTCTCTCATCTCTCAAACATCCCTTAAAAGACAGCTAAGGAAGTGAAAGCTCAAGGGCTTGAGTTCTTGACTTCATGCCACAGTTTTTCACATCCCTGCTCCCTACCTCGAACCTGCTGCTTCTAAAACTCCAGAGACGGGTTGTTGAGGAAAGCAAGAAACATACAATAACAACCAGAGGCTGATGAATGGGTCTTGGCATAGGAGCTGGGATCGAAGCGATTGATCTGAACCTGGCTATCTCAGCGGTGCTTTTACCCTCTGTCAAACCCCTGCTAGAGGGAGATGGATTTTGTCGGCCGGAGCAGTGGATTAATGGTGGAGAGGTGACAGCTGGGTCCGGCGCTGTGGCCATCCCCTTGGGTAGGGTGCATCTGGGCATGTGTGCGTGATGTATCGACAGTTCTTCAGGAGGTAGATGCTTTTTTTTTTCTGTGACTTTATACTGTGCGCTGCTATATCCAAGTACTGCGAAATATTTTTGACAGCTTGAAGACTTGTAGATTCGGCTCATTACTCTCTTGGATCTCTGCGGTGGGATCCTGATTTGCTGTTTTGTGTAAGAGAGTTGAGCTTTTGTGTGGGCCAGTCAGGTGGTCAAATGGTGAAGGTATGCAGTCATTTCCTCACCCTCTTTTGTGTGGGCCAGTCAGGTGGTCAAATGGTGAAGGTATGCAGTCATTTCCTCACACTCGAAATTTTAGTTCTTGTTCATTTTTTTATCAGAGTAATGATGCATAGCTTTGAAATCACAGGAATAAATTACATTTTATAAAATATTTCCAAATATATAAAACATATTTTAAATAGTAAAAATATTTCAAAATGTATGCTGTATTTGGATATAAATGCAGGCTTGGTATACAGTTTGAAGTATTATTATATTATATTAGGTATATAAATATGACAGTGATTTCACATTTATTGTTTGTATGAAGGCTAAATATATATCAAATATTTATGATATATATATCTGTTATATATATCATATACGATATCGGAATTATATCGTATCGACAGGTGATATAAGTTTTCACTCACCAGCCAATTTAGCTACTAAATTTTTAAGTTACCGGCCATTCACTAGAGAAAAAAAAAAAACCTTCATATAAGGCCTGGGCCTCCAATACGTATGCCTATTCCATTGAAGGTATCTGCAGGATTTTTTAAAATCAAATTTAAGACTTTTTAAAATTTAAGACCTTTTTTTTAATACCTCCACAAATAAAATTAATACTATATAGTTCAGTTACAGGTTTTCACAAGCAACAAGTTTTCAGCACACATTCCAGCATTTAAACATTTATAAAGATAGGGCTGAGTCAAAAGTATCAATTATTACATTAATTTAAACAATTATTACCAATTAATTATTATATTAATTTTTTTATTAATTTAATAACATATATATATGGTTGGTCTTTATTTTTTATTTGTTATTTGTTTATGTGTTTTAGTTTTATTTTTTTGTATATACTGTTTTTTATTTTTAATGTGAGTGTTTGCTGCGTAAAAATATGGATAGATTTCGCAATGTTCTGAACAAAAACAGCAGAAGGCTCATTGAAAATGCACATTCATATTCTCTACCAGCAGGAGGCACTTTAGGAGCGGCAGAAAAAAAAAGCAGTTTCCCCAGTAATGGCTGTACAGTGCAGCAGCTGACTTTGAATGTGCAGTGCTTATTTTTATTCAATGAAATCATAGCCTTTTGAAGTTTAATTGTCACATAAAGCCATATCGCAATTTTTGTTTTTCCGTCCCCAAATTTAAGACCTGTTGAAATCATAATTAAGACTTTGTTGTACCATTTGAGACTTTTTTGGCCTTAAATTTGATATAATAAAATTTAAGATGTTGGTGGGATCAAAGTGCATGCTATCAGAAAAGTTCAGCTGGACAGTAAGACAATCTCAGAGTGTCTGAGTTTTCAGTCATTTCAATGCAAAAGAATTTAATAAATCATGATGACTCATGAGTTCAGTATTTGTGCTAAATCTGCGAGTGAAGAAAAGTAACCGCCAAATTGGATAGTGATTTGACAATGTGACCCGCCACAGCTGATCTTTACCCACATTTGGCGGGAGTTCATTTCAAACTCTGTATCTGTATACATATATATATACATACATACATACATACATATACAGGAGTGGCCAAAATTATTGGAACACTAGTATTTTTCCCAGCTAAAAAAATGGTTTTAATTCGGTTATTTCTATCTTTTGCTGTAGTGTGTCATAAATATCAGTTTACATTTCCAAACTCTCATTTTGCCATTGATGATTTTTGTTTGTACAAGGAGTCTGGCTACAGCGAGTGCTCCACACAGAGATCTGATCTCATCATCATTCAGTCGAAACAGAAAAAACTGAGACAGACTAAATCCAGAAGAACTGTGGAAACGTCTTTGAGAAACCTACATTTAAATGATTTTTTGTTGTAATAATATTTCACAATATTCCTGTTTTACAGTGATTTTGATAAATAAATGTTGCTTTGGTGAGTATAGGAGACTAAACAGAAATTAGATATAAATATTTTACACAATACTATCCCCTAAAAAATAAAAACATGCAATATCCTGTGAAAATAATCTCTGAAATATGACACCACTAATCAGACAGGTTTGGCATCAAATGCTGTCAAAAAGCAATTGTTGTAGTCAGAATAACAATCTCAGTTCTGATCTGTTTAAAGCTAATGCATGACTTCAGAAAACTTGTAATTTAGTTGAGTTGAATTACCATTTACTTTTATGGAGCTTTTATACCCTTTTTGGAGCTTGACAGCCATGGTCACAATAAATGTCACTGTATAGAGAGAGAAAAAAGATGCCCATCATTTAAAATTATTAAAGAACATTAGGGTGAGTAAATGAGGATGAATTTCAAGTTTAGGTGAACTATTACTACTAATGTTCATTTTACGAGTGGGATCGGCATTTCTGTGTTTGTGGATACTGCGTCCTGCTACGAAGAGTATAAAATCTACACTATAGTTTTCAGAAATGCCTTTTCACTAGTACAAGGTCAGACAACCTCTTTAAAAAACAAACAAAAAAAATTAAATAAACCATCCGCTCCAGATTTTTTTCCCCGTCCTAATTTTTATTCAGAAAGCACAATACTTTATTCTCAAATATTAGGATTCAAAAGCCCATCTCATGTGAAAAGTACATGACAGAACACTGAAGGTCACAAGCTTAAGAGCTCTGGGGCAAACCATTCATTTCAATTCCTTTGCCAGCGTTCCAAAGTGCCGCATACTCCTCTTTTTTTGTTTTGAAACATTGGTTTGGAGGGTGAGGCGAGGTGTCGTTAGCATTCCAGGAGCGTGGCGCTCTCCTCTCCTCTCTCTCGTTCTCTCACCCACCACCACAGCATCTGCAATTTCTGCAGAGCCACACAAACCATTGCGTTCTCACCCGAAACATTCCCTGTCAGCTCGTGAACACAACAGGGTGCGCACTCACGTATTCTCACGCAGAGTAATGAGGATAAAAATGTAAGCAGACAGCGATGGAATTAACAAAACCTCCTTTTTTAGCCGCTCCTCTACACTTTCTCAATGCTAGCCCCCATCTTTTGTACTCTCCTGTCTTGCGTATTGTGCCTTCCTGATATCTAATTAAAACAAAAACATGGTATGCTGAGACTTCACTCTTTCCTGCGTTACTTACAATAGCTGATGATGAGGACACAGCATTATGTCATACGAATGAAAAAGCTACATGAAAAATCACACGAGAGTGTTATTACTTTTGATCCTGAAACTGACATCTGTCTTAATACCATCATTTTCAGTAGCTGGTTTTACAATAGTTTGCAAAAAATAGTTTGTAACAATGTAAAAGACATTACTGGTACTTTTGATCAATTTAATGGATGCTTTCTGTATTTTCAAAAATACATTTTCAAAACATTTTCAAAAAAATAAATAAAAATACTGACCCCAAACTTTTGAACAGTAGTGTATGTTGCCATCACCGGTTAAATAAAATTATACTTTAAAGTCAACATGAACTGAAATGGATTATGAATGTCACTTCTGTTGACTCAGAGTGCATAGTATGCAAATTAGGATGCGGCCATAGACATTAAACTTAGGTAATTCGTAGTGACGCTGATACGGTATAGTGTCACATCACTGCACAATCACAATAGAAAGTTCTAAAAGTTGCTTCCACTGCACGAGTGTGCTAAGGGCAACAGGGAAAAGGAGTAAAAAGACAGAAAATGAAGGAATCAAGTGGTTGTCTGAGCAAAGGGGACGGTGGGAGTGGGAAGCGAGACAGATTGTTTTCTGTTCTCTGGAGCTGCATGAGAACTAAGGGAGACTTTTTCCCCCTGTCCTCAACCGGCCTATTCATCTGTGTCACAGTCCGACGCAGATGTGAGAGGGGAAAGGAGAGAGAAGAGTTCATTTTAAAGCGGCTCTCAGCGAGGAAAATCTGTATCTCAGTGCTCATCAATCTAATCTATTATCCCGCTTACTCCGAGCCAGTTATCGGAGAAATACAATCTCCTGATGAAATAAAAAAAATTCTTTTTCGCCCACTCAACCTTTTCCTTGTCACGTATGAAGGCCGTGTTGCTGTACGAGTCCCTTTTATCTCTCTTATGTTCTCTCATTTTTGTTATCGACTGCTTGCGGAACATTTTGAAGGATTTTATTTATTTTTTTTCATTTTAAAGGAAAAGTTTACTAAAAATTAAAATTTGCTGAATATTTACTCATCTGTAGGCCAATCAAGATGTAGTTTCTTTTGTAGTTTAGTTTGTTTCTTAATCAGAACCGATTTTGAGAATTGAGCATTACATCACCTGCTCAGCAATGGATCCTCTGCAGCGAATGGGTGCCGTCAGAATGAGAGTTCAAACAGCTGATAAAACATCACAATAATCCACAAGTAATCCACACCACTACAGTCCATCAATTAATGTCTTGTGAAGTTAAAATCTATGTGTTTGTAAGAAACAAATCCATCATTATTGCATTTTAACTTTAAATTCTTGCTCTGGCCAAAATACAAGTTCTCTAGCCATAATGTTGCTTTCTCCAGTGAAAAAGTTGCCTCATCTGAATCAGGAGAGAAATATGCACAGATCAAACACCATTTACAAATAAAAACAGACCAAAACAGTACTACACAAATATGCTGGTGAATATAAAGTTAAAACACAGCTTTTCAATTGGTAACTGATGGTCTGGAGTCGTGTGGATTATGTGTGGATTATTCACTGTGATATTTTTATCAGCTGTTTGGACTCTCATTCTGATGGCACCCATTCACTGCAGTGGAGCCATTGTGATGTAATGCTACATTTCTCCAAATCTGTTCCCATGAAGTTATCTACAGTACATCTTGGTTGAGGGTGAGTAGATTCTCATTTTAGCATGAACTTTTCCTTAAATGTTTAGTGTGCATTAATTTTTTACTGCATTATTTTTTTCTATAGTCAAAAAAAACGTTAAATTGACCAATTGATAATGTCAGATAATGTTAAATTGGCCCAAATAATACATATGGGTTTCAAGACATTTTCATTCTTGAACTTATTAATTCATACCGCTCTTGTGGTGCAGTGCCAGACTGTCCATTCACACAGATATGTGAGTAGTCTTGTGTTTAATGCCTGTGCTTGGAAGAGTGTACTTCAGCAAGTCAATCAGAAGAAGTAATTGTGTCTAATAGGTGCGCCTCGTCGCTCGGCCCGAGAGATTTCTCTGTTCTCTGATCGCTGTCAAACCTCTGACGACCTGTCTTCTCTCATGAGTCCTCTGTCACCAAAAATAAATTGCCTGCTCACTGAACGGGTCACAACAACAAGCGATGTCATTACTTTCACAGCAATTGATCACACCTTCTGAGAGAAAAGTCAATAGTCAACATAATTGTTAGTGGTGTTGAGCCTCACATTGAAGAGGTCTGGTTTGTAATGCATGCAGCTCATCTTGTGACCCTCCACTTAAGTGAAGTTGCGCTAAATTTCGAAACAAAATTGTGTGAGGGGTCCTGTATATAAGTGCTTAAAAGGTTCTTCACAGTTATGTCATAGAAGAACCGTTTTTGTTTCCACAAAGAACAATTCAATCAAAGGTTCTTTAAAGAACCATCTCTTTCTTACCTTTTTATAATCTGAAGAACCTTCTTTCGCCACAAAGAGCCTTTTGTGAAACAGAAAGGTTCTTCAGATGTTAAAGGTTTTTTATGGGACCAATTAGACTAAAAAAAGGTTCTTCTATGGCATCGTGAAGCACCTTCATTTTTAAAGAGTGTATGTGCAAGGAGGGTCCAAAATTAACAATTAGGTGCAAATAGTGAGAAAAAATATATAAAAAATTTGCAGCATAATGCATAATTTAACACCTCGTCTTAAAGCAGTAAGATCTGCAACAAGTAATAAAATATGTTTCTCCAACATAAACCTGATTTCTTTTCCTAGCCTGCTGTAAGCACAACCAATGAGGTCATTTCATCACATGATGTCTATTTCAGCAGCAGCTATTTACACTTGCACAGTGTTAAAAAAAAAAAAAATTGTGGTAGATACTGTTTGCACTAAGCATAAGTGCAACAAATAGCATCTTGTTTACACTAATTTTAAACACTGATAGATGCTAATCACACAAAGTGTAAACAAAAATAATATGCTATTTATCCATGGTTTAAAATTCTGCTCCTGACAACTGTATATAAAACATCAGTTTCTGAATATCTGTAACTGTGTTCTATCAATCTGAATTTTGTTGTTTTTTTTTTTTGTTTTTATTTTGTTGTTTTTTTTTTTTGTTTTTTTTACAATGCGGACAGACTCAAAATACTGAATATCTGTAACTGTGTTCTATCAATCTGTGTAGGAAAGATTAAAATCTAAAATAAATAGCATTCTCAAATATGTGATATAAAAATACAGGTATATAATACTGTACATATCTTGAGAGGCCCCTAGTTGAGAAGTGCTGGTTTGAATGCGTTGTGAAAGGTGGCGTTTTAATGACTATATTATGCCAAGATTCTGGTTAATAGCTATATGATGCAGTAAGGGACATAATGACCTGTGCCGTTGTTTAAAATATGCAAATATATTTGGCATAGACATGTAAAGAGTTCATGTATTTTATACATAGTTTATTTATGTATATATTTGTTAGCTCAATATATAGTTCATATAAAACTATATATTCCCAATTTTATTTTTTACAAAATATGTAAGATGTCAATTATACATTTGTAAGTGATTCCTTTGCATATAATTAGTCTTGATATGCATAATATGATGCAAGGTGTACCTCAGTGTCCTGGTCACAACTGGCATACACACACCCACGCTACCTCTGATATAAAAAAAAATATTTTCCCCCCTCTCTTCATGTGACCATCTGCTCTGCCGTGAATATACATACATTTGTGCAAACCACCATTTGGCCTTTCCTCATAGTCACAAATGCATCATAGCTAATTAATGACTTGCGTAGTGAGCACAAATCGATCTCCGCAAAGGGTCTAATGGGAAATTAAAAATGGTTACCGATACTGAATCGTGCCAAGCAAGAGCAAAATCTCAAAGACACAAACACACCCACATACCCACACACACACACACACACACACAGTAAAAACACCTTGCTCTTCCTCCCTCTGCCTCCTCACATACACACACACATACACACACTTACTCTTTTCTTCTGTCTATGTTGTCCCACAGGATGTGATTAGATACAGCAGCAGCCATTCGGCAGTGTGGGATCCCAGTCTGGTCACATAGATTTGAGACTTTGAAGGCACATATATCATTTTTCCTGCAGGCCTCCACAGCCCTGGCCTCCACTCATTATAGAGCTCCTGTCATATGTTTCAGCCTGATAAACTGAATGTCACATGTGTACCGTGAAAACACAGTCTATATATACTTGTAATCGTCATTTGGATCACGTTGATATTTGACATTATGATCAAATATCTGATTTAATGAGTAATCGGGTCATTATAGAAAAGAAAAGAAGGATGAGGGGGCTTCTAGTAGTCCAGGCGGTCATGAATAAGAAGAATAGCATATCTGAAAATTGACTTTTTTTGTAATAGGTGCTCTACAAAACGGCAGCCAGCCAGATGTAGCCATGTCACGCAACGTGTTTACCTGCGATTTTGCATTGTGAATCGCAGGACATCCTGTCTGCGCTGGATTCCTCACTAACAACTGACAGTACAAGGACACTGTCATGCTGAATGTGTTCGAGGCTGAATTGAGGCAGTGTGAGCCAAAAATAAGGCAGCCGTTATCTTTTTGCTGCTTCCCTTTCTCTCTCATACACATAGAGGAAAAGGTTCTTTCTACAAAGAAGATACAAAATGATGAACCATTATAGAAAATAAAGAGAGAGGAAAGAAAGTTAAAAATAATAGCATTAATTTAAAACAGAAATTGATTTAACAATCTAATATGTGTCCTTGTTAAATCATAAAAAACCTTACTAACCCCAAATATTATAACTGCACAAGATATAGAAAAAGAATAGACAATTCTAAGAATAGACAATAATATTTAGTTTGACTTCCAAATGTGGTCAAACTATATTTTTTCATAGGTAAAACATTTTCTTTCACTGAACAGCTGCTAAGCCTTCAAGACTGTACCCTGTTTGTAGAAAAGTTTTAAACACACACACACACACACACACACAAACCACAGACAATAGAAGGTCTAACATTTCTCCTAACGTCATCATAATAGCTTGTCAGCTGGCTCTCTCACCACCTCTGACCACTATATTACTGCTTCACACTGAAAAGGAGAACATCTGACATTGTGTCCATTGAGTTTTCACTGGCATTATACAGTAAGCAGCTTTAGGTCTGCCATTGTGAATTCCTCCCACCCTTATTTAACCCATGCCTTCAGAGGTTTTGGATAGCATGTTTGTTAGCTTTGGGCTTGCACACATGCATGGACACACAGACCGACAAACACATCGTCCGCAGTTTTTCCATATCAACCTCCTCTCACCCCCTGCTCTCTCTTATTATGCTTTTTCTTTTTGTTAAACACACATATGCATATGAGCCCACTAGCTGCTGGGGATGTAAATGCTTTTTTTCTTGAATTATTCACATCCCTAAATGAGCTAACAACCTCAGCAGAGAGCGCAGTGTTAAGAGCAGAAAAAGCTGGTGTTAGGTTTAAATTCAGATGTCTATTCTTAGAGAGCTCTGGGACCACGCTACATGTTTAGTTCTGCTAAAATTGTACTGCCAGGTTTTACTAAAGATGCGTAGTGATGAATTAGCACTGAAAAGGTGTGGACACAATTATTTTTTTGCATTCGACCTTACTGAATATGCATTTCTAGGAGTTTCCCTTCAGACGCAAAATTTATGGAAGGAGAGTATTCAAACAAATCACGCAACGCATTTTACTAACGTTTCCACTCGTCAAATTACTGGCATTTGCGCCATTATTTTAACACCCAAAAAAGCATGTCTTAAACTATTTTGCGCTTGAAATGGCTGCAATTATTGTTGCTATATAAGGGAGAGGATTCTTTCCACATGTAGACTATTAATTTATTTTGAATGCCAAAAGAACACATTATCGGAACATATAGTTTGCCAAGACATGTTATTTTTAATTTGCTTCAGGAAATAAAAGACGACTTGGAACCCTCAACTAGGAGTCACGCAATACCAGGTCTATCTAAGTTTCTAGCAAACCTTAATTTTTTGTCCTCCAGTTCTTGTCAACGTATTGTGGCTTCTTTATTTCTTTATTTACAACTGCGATAATTTACGCTGCACTTGGTATATTGCGTTGGTCAATATGCAAATGAGATCTGCGTCTGCGTCTGTGTTCTTTCATTTGCGCATTGTTAGTAAAAAAAATTCCTCTCCCATCAGCGCTGTTTTGGAATTGCGCTCTCGTGCTTATTTGCCCTGTGTAGTAAAACTGGCCCTAAATCCTATAGCACAGACGTAGCAATAATCACCAGCACTGACTGACGTGTTGGTGATTATTGATTAGGGCTCAATTCTGATTGCACTGTTTTTACTGTATGTCCCAATCAGTAGCAAACCACTACTAATATCACTAATATCACGTCTGGATTAACAGTATTGTGATTTTCTGTTACACCGTGTATTTGTGGAGTTGATGGTGGAGGAAAAATTCTGTAATGACACTAACCCAATGTCACAACAAGAAAAACATGTTGTTGATGAGGAGGAGGTGCCAGCAGTGTTTGCCGCTCCAGGCATGGGAATCTCATCTGCTAATTACCCATGAATGTTAACAGCCATCCCCTTCCCTGCACCAAGGGCCCTGGGCTTAAAGAGAGACCCAGACTGCACTGGTTGGGCTGGGCTCGGCACCTCCGCTGGCACTCGTCTGGTCCCACACAGATGGAGGGGAGTGCCCTCCGGTAACTGGAGACAGCATACGAGACATGGATGACCAGGTCTCTCGCAAGAAGGCAGCAGTGGGCATTTGGGTACTGCACTACAACACATAATTAGTGAGGAGCATCTGTTCTAGAAGGTTCCTCCAAACTCAGAGGGCTTGGAGAGCTTGAATAAGCCTCTGGCCTTCGGTGGATGCCGTACACTTTATTGCTTTGGATGATGAATTGTGCTGTGTTGCCTGTTGAGGGACTTGACGGTGATTATGGCAACGAATACAGATCAAGTATGTTCTGCTGTGTGTTGAGACACTAGCGTCATGCAGAGTAGAAGTGGGGCACGAATGAAAGGGGTTTGATTCTTTGTCCTTGAGTGTGTTGTGCATCTCAGCAGATTTAACAGTACAACTGTAGATATAAACGAGTTTTGCAGTGATGCCACAGAACAACAATTTAGGTTCATCGAGGAACCTTTCAAAAAACTTTATTTTTTTTATTAGTGTGATTGACGTGTTTTTATTATATATAAAAATTTTTTTATATTATAAAGAACCCTTTATGGAATTAAAAGGTTCTGTGGATGTTAAAGGTTCTTTATGGAACCTTCAATGCCAGTAAAGATATTTTTTTAAGATATACAATTTGAAGTCATTAGCCTGATTCGGACGGTAATTGTTTCTCATGTGGACATCTGTAAAAATACATTTATATATCACCTCAGTGATAAAACTCATGGATTCGGATGGCGATCTATTCACAGAGGAGGAGTGAGTTCTGTGATCCTACGAACCTGGGAACGTGCTGCTCACGTGACCAGTCACATAATTGTCTGCTGTAAATAAAATGAATTTTATTTACAAAATGTATACTTATTATTGTGCAGAATGCATTTAAAAATACTTATTATGTAAAATGTATTCTTATTATTCCAAGTATATTTTATAATATATAATCATATTTATTATTTGATTATTGAAATCTCCTGTTTAAAAAGACACACTTGTATATAATTATACGCAATATAGTTATGTAGCCTATATATCCGTTTATAATACACATTTTAAAACTGTATTGCATACCTGCTGCCACCATAATAAAGACCCATTTCGAAAGTTTTTTCTTGCTTTTCTTCTCTTTCTGCTCCCAGTCGCTGTGAGCAGTTATGAAGTATTGGTAATTTAAATACTTTCAAGCATTTCAGAAATAAATATGTGTGCAAATTACACTGGAATACAACAGTTAACGTACTTTACGGTGTTTGGGAGTGCTCAAAAAGGATTTAAGCAATGAATTTTGAATCGATTTCTTCTTGTAAACTCAGAGGTGTGGATTCGGACGGCAATTAAATTACCACACAACCTTGGTTTTTGTCAAAAAACAGTAGGTAATTCAGCCAGGGATTTTTACGGGGGTGGTGAGAGAAAAACACTGACATCCTGGATTTGGACAGCAATTAAATCACAGACTACCCCTTGTAAATGGTGAAAATCACTTACGTCCCCCTGAGAAACAATTACCGTCCGAATAGGGCTATTATAGGTGAAGATCTAAAAATGTTATAATTTCACCATTATTTCCCATGGATCTTCTTGTGGCCAAATTCACAAACTTTCAACACAGGTAATGTATTCCTGAAAATGAAGTGTCTGTCAATATATATAAAAAAAGTATTTTTATTGTAAAAAAGTATTTTAGGTAAAATGAAAATTAAGATTTAAATTTAGATTAATATTTTATTTTAGAATATAATTATATGTTTTGAAAAAAATTTTTTCCCAAATTTGACAAAATTGACTATCTATCTATCCATCTATCCATCTATCTATCTATCTATCTATCTATCTATCTATCTATCTATAAAAAAATGTTTCCCAAATTTGACATCTATCTAATTATCTATGTCTATCATCTACTATCTCTAAATCATACCATTTTTAGGACCAATTTATATCTCTCTATCATACCATTTCTTTAGGTATAAAATTATTGCACTTATAAACAATTTGACCAATTTATGTATTAAAGCTAAAATATCTTGAAAGTATTTTTTTAATTTAATACCTTATATTTTATAAAATACCATATAGCATATATACATGGAATAAAAAAAACAGATATTGTTGCTAAATCTAATAAAATTTATCAGAATCTCTCTCTCTGTAATGCCTATAATCTTTCAAAGTTCAAGGCTTTTCAAACCAGCCTTTTTCAAGCCATCATTTAACGTCTGTCTTGAAGAATTCTGAATCTACTCATTTTAATTCTATTTTCTTACATTCAAATTCAAATTGCAGTCCTGCATCATGCAATTCAAATCCAAAACCTGATCTGGAATTTAAAAAGGCAATTTCAGTTCAATCTGGAATGCTGCACATTCCTCCACTCCCTTTGTGTTCTACCAAAGCAAATAATACTTCCTCCGAGGGTCGTTCTGTTGGTATAATGTGATGACAAAGCAGAAGCTCAAAGACACATCAAACACAACATATATGTACATTTATATCTTGACAAATAAGATGCAGAGACGAGTGACATTAAGGATAATGTAAACTCTGACAGTCATCAAAAAGTACTCTCATCCCAACGTTTCGTCCTTCCTCACAAGAAGCATCAACTTCCTCTCTTGAGGGAGCCTTATAATGAGAGGCTTGTCGAATGAGAGCACTCACCTTTCCTGCCAACTCATCAGCCTTGCTATCAATGTTCTGACCCACCTTATGGAAACTTGCCCATTAGGCAAAATTGGCTCTCTCCCCAAGAAGCTATTTACCACAGCAGAAGAAATAAATAAATAAATGCGCACACATCGAGAAATGGGGCCAAGGAGAAAGAAGCTGTTAGGAAGCCATCAAATAGTCATTCTACGTGTATCTCTCCCTCTCTCTTTGAGTAGATAGGTATCAACTCATTCCAGCACTAGCTCCCATTAACCTGTTCACAGGTTGCAAAAGAAAGGAGGTGTTTTTTTTTCTCCCTACCCCTTGCAGTAGCTCTGTCTCTCCTCCTCATTCGCGGTCCCGCTTTCCATCTCTTTTGGTAAGAATCAGAAAAGATAATTTCCTTTTCAAATGACTGCGGCCCCCTCAGTTGACCCCTGGGCATTGAGGCAATGCAGAGAGGGAGCGGAGAATGAGGTTCTGAGGATAACTTCCTCAGGCACACCAGCCGGCGGAAACCTAACAAAACACTGCATTCATTACCCACGGAAATAAGGCTGATAGGAAAGAATCGAGGAAGAAGAGTATTCAGAGGCATGCAAGGGTTATGTTCTCAAACAGTATGTGACAGCTGGTGTGGCGTGCACATAAATGGGGCAAAAATATACATCTGATTAGAGAGTGGCAACTGGCTCAGAGGATGCAAACCCGCACACCTGATGGGAACCAATAAAATGCTGTTCGCCAAACTACAAGCTGCTACTCATTTAAAGCACGGTGTCTGAAATGCTTTAAAATGAGACCACTTTCATAATACCTAAATTGATTGATTGTGGACTAATCCGTGTTAATGCTGGCCCTCAGAGTTGTGATAAAACATTGCAACAACAGAGGTTATAAATACTATTCTCGGTTTTACCAATTTTGTGGGCGTTTAAATTGTGCAAAAATTGTAAGTAAATGATTTGAATAAATGAGAGACTTTTTATCACTTTAAGACCAACTGAATATAGCTGGAACAGTAATGCACTTAAATGCATCAATAATCAAAATTTTAAACACATAAAAATACTACAAATAACTAAATCATGGTTATTGCCATGCTTATAAAAACACTATTAATTCAAATTATTGCCCTATTCTGTGTTCCAGTGGTGAAACTATATTTGGTTCTCCCCTATACATCTGTTTAAATACTGAATGACAACAAAGTTAACCTTTACAGCTTTAATCAGTTGCACCCCAAGGCTGACCTGAGCAACCTCACAACTTTCAGTCAACACAGCACATCACAAGTGACAAAAACCTTTCTGGCTTTTTTCCCCAACAAAGACAATAATTCCTTTGCTAGATTTTCTAAAAGGTGTAAACAATAGCATGTTGCACTTGGTTTAACAGACTTAAGAGAATTCTGAGTTTTATTTTAGTCTAAAACACCTCTCTGAGTCACTGCAAAATAACACGCAGAGGAGTCGGGTGAGGTTTCTGGTGGAGACGAAAACTTTTATTAAAATTCTGTCTCTCATCATAGAATCCCATTTTGCTCGAAGTCATGGCAAAGTAGCCCTAGAAACAGCCTTTTCACACACAACAAACAGCTCAGGCAGAGACATGCAACCAAAAACAACACTCAAGAATAAATTCACCCTTAACCAAGTTACAACATACAATCTGAAGATGAAAGCCATCCGGATATTGAGCAATTAGATCAATCTGTCGGCAAAGTTCCTGTGTCCGACTTTTTACCCAATGCTTTTTTATTAAGCTCTGTCAGGTTTCATTACTAACTGGAAAATCTAATTTGGTTCTGTGTATCTGACAGTATTTCAAACTAATTCATCTTGTCAAGGTGCAGGCTCGACAAGCCCACCAGATGGTGTTTGCGTAAGACGAAACCCTGCTACTTGCCCACCAGGTTCTTAAAGGGCGCCATTACCTACAAAAAAAACAGTCCTTGAGATTTGCTCTTCGTTACAGTTATCTTCCAGTCTCATTTCATGCCAAAGCAAATTTTCTCTGCTTCACTGATGCCAGAAGAAGAAAAACAAACATAAGTGTTGTTGGATTGTTCTAGAGATCTTCCAGTCTCATTTCATGCCAAAGCAAATTTTATATGATTGTTTTTTGATTGTTCTAGAGTACTATTTTTAAAACTGGTTTGAAAGACTGGTGCATGTCTGTCCAAAAGTCACGGGTAAAGTGTTGTTAGTAGTAGCTAAGGTGTTCAAGATGGTTGCTAGGTTATAAACTGGGTGGCTGCTTACTGGCTCAGGTCAAAAGAGCCCACTCAAATTTCTGTGAAGGGCCCTAGATATGACCCAGTTCCCTTCTTCAATAGCAGTCTATGTTTTTTTTTATTATTTTTATTATTATTATTTTCAGCCGTTTTATTGTCCACATGTCTTTTATAACTCTCTTTTCTCAATGATACTCATTTGATAAATTATGGCAGCCATGATCACTAGAAAATGTTCCAAAACCAGTGTTGTTAATGTTAACAAACAATGAAACATTTTTGGAAAATAAAATAAAATAAAATAAAATAAAATAAAATAAAATAAAATAAAATAATGAAATAAAATAAAATAAAATAAAATAAAATAAAATAAAATAGATGACAACCCACAAATTTGAAATAGCCATGGTGACTAAATGAAATAAGCTGAAGTACTAAATTTAGAAATAATATAATAATAATAATTAAAGCTATATAGAAATATTAAAGAACAATACAATAATAAAAAATAATATTAATAATATTAGTTTTCTTAACAAAGAAATTATAGAAAACTAATTATTATAAATAAATGAAAACAAAAATAAAAGCAAATTTGAAATATTAATAAATAATGTATATAAATAATACAAAAATAATACTGACACAATCATTTATTAATACATTTTTCAGCATTCGACTAAATTACATGTTCTATGGGGGGGGAAGCATATCAGCTGCATGGCTGGTTAGCTAAGACAGTGTTTTTTGTGATGAAATGCCATGCAAAAAAAAAAAAAAAAAAAATCCATCATGCAGCAGTCAAATAGACCATAAAGGACATATTTAACAATCATCTTAACTGATGAGACGATGTCAAATACCCAATCAGCAGATATCTAATATGGTCTTAATTTACTTCTTTCAACTACAAAGAACATAAGATAACACTCTGAGGGATCATATGAATAAACTGTTTAATATTAATGCATTATTATAGAAGTAAAGTGAACCACAAAAGGTTTGTTTTAGTATTAATGGGGTTAGGAGGTGCAGAGAGGTTAATCCCAGTATCCAAGCCTAGATTTACATCATTGTTTGTAGATTAAAGAGGGCTTTCCAGGGAACGGGCCTCACATGTTTGCCATCTCCACCACAAAGCAGATGAATGTATTGCGGTCTGATTAATCTTAATGAATTATGCAAATGTGCTTTATCTCAAGCGATTTCAGAATGTTTCTGTATTGTTTTATTAATGCGCTTTTGAATTACTTCGCACAATTACAAAGCTCCCTCTCCTTCTCTCTCGCACACAGCGCAATGTTTCTCATTCAGTCGCGATCCTTTATTAAAAACTCACGGCGGTCTCTGGCGGGATGCATGCACGAATAAGAAATTAGTCATTACTGTAATTTAATGACTTTAAACCAAACAAGACTGCGGTGTAGATTACTAAGCGTAACCCGAACCCTCCTCCCTGGCATCCCAAGGGTCTGATCTTTGGGAGTATGTCTCCTTAATTTCTACTTAATTAATTATGTTCGTTATCAGGACTACCCTGTGGTGAGAGCGCGGTTTCAATTACGATGGGAAAACTGACATAACAATACAAAAAGGCCTTGACAAATGCTCTGCTATAGATTCTGCAAAGCCCCTTTCACAATGCGATTCCGGAAAATACACGGGCGATGTGTCCCGGCGATTGTTCCTGGGTCACTAGATTTTGCCCCTTTCACACTGCCAGTGATTTCCCGAAATCACACACAACCCGTAAAGGTCCCGTAATGACACGTGATATCAGGATGTGACGTGTAATGTACGAGTCGAAAACGCTAGGCACCTTAACTTTCACTTAAGCTGGTGAACGATCTCAGCTTCAGCACGGATAGTGAGGAGCGAACTGACCTCTGCTTCATTACAGTTTGCACATATTTTTTCAACGCGAACGTTGATCTGCCTTCAAAACACCCGGTAAAAAAGTCTCACCATAATGTGCGTCATCACTATGACACACCCTTTACGACATTGGTTCTGGCTTTTGTACACACAGAGCTCATTCTGGGACTGAACCCGGCAATGTTACTTGGTCCCCAACCCGGGATTGATTCTGGGATGTGTTTGCGTTCACACAGAAGGCGATCCGGCAATTTTCCAGGACCAATGTGCAGTGTGAAAGGGGCTCAAGTTTGCTATTGACCGAGTGAGCTCAATTATTTATTTATTACTCTGTGAAGAACTCTTCCGCACATTGGACTGTTTCAGCACAGGACCTAATTGAGAGCTGCGCTTTACTGAGCGTGAGTCATTCCATTGATAAGAGAAACATTATCGCCGCTATAACATATAATTGCGTACACGATTCACTTCAAAGCACCCATCAAAAGGCGCCAGCAACACTGCTTATCTCCATAAACGTGATATAAGGCACAAATCTAAGGATTATGAGGGGATTTGGATAACAATTTGCATGTGGGCTGAAATGCTATAGATGAGGACGGGTTAATTTGGACTATAAAACTACAGCGAGATGACAGCTCCAATAGATTATATTAGCTGCCTCTTCATGTATCCTTCAAATGACAGCTTGTGCATTTCAATCAGGATGTCCAAGGATTATGAAACATCCAGTGTGTAGCATTCATTCTAATGCGTGATTTCATATTCAAAGCATAATGCCGATATGCTTATCAATGCGCTGTCATGCTCAGTAGAAAATGCCAACAGACAGCGTTCATATTAAAGTCAAATTGCAACACTCATGCCACTACAGAGTCTCCTTGATCTAATGGCTTTTTGGAGAACCTTGCTGTGGCCCTTGTGCACCATATGTGTGACCACTCAGTGTGCCAATGATGCACACCTTGTTTGCTTTTTTCACTCTTGATTATGGATCTACAAAATCGCCAACTGACACCAATAAGTAAATATGATGCATGCTAGATGGACTTAGCAAAATGCCAAAGAAAAAAATGGTTGCCACATGAAATTTTGCAACTCTATAGAGTCCTAAAAATTACACTTACGGGTGTACAAAAAGCAAAACACCTACTTTAAACTTCCATGTGCATATGAGACTTTGTAAATGCACTAGCAACTTATACATGCACACACAAAAAAATAAATGAATAAATAAATAAAAAAATTGCAGTCAAAATATTCTCAATTGCATATATATACTATATAGTGCTGTCAAATGATTAATCATGATTAATTGCACCCAAAATAAAAGTTTTTTTTTTATTAGTATAAGTATGTGTTTTTTTGTATGTTTGTGTATTTATGAGTTATGTTTTGATTTTGATATTTATTTATATATAATATAATTGTTATGATTAATATGATTAAATGTAAATTCATGTAAATATTTTCAAAATATATATTGTACGGTATGTGTGTTATATATAATATAATTGATATGAATAAAAAAATTACATGTAAATACATGTAAATATTTTCAATGACCAAAAAGTTTGTAAAAAACTTTATTTTGAAAGAGGATCAAGCCTGCTATTAATCGCAATTGTGATCTATTTTACAACAGCATAATATATTTGAATATATATACTTTATATGTATACTATATATAGCCTTCATATGTACGTATCTAATTATATATATTCTATATATAGTTACATACACTACAGTACAGACCAAAAACTTTGGAGCCATTATTCATAAATTAATTATTTTTTAATGTTTTTGAAAGACATTTTCTTACTAGTTTCTTCTAACAGCTCATAAAAAGCCGGCATTTATTTGATCAAAAAATACAGAAAAAAAAAAGTAATATTGTGAAATATTTATACATAACTTAAAATAATAGTTTTCTATTTGAATATAATTTAAAAAAATAACTGTTTTATTAAGCCGCAGACGTGTGATGCAAAGCATATGATTTTCAGGCATCTAATTACTCCAGCCTTCAGTGTCATTAATGTAACATCCAGTCTATCACATGTCTAATAGAAACATTGACTGATATTCCTGATTTATTATGAGTGTTGGAAACAGTTCTGCTGTCTAATATATTTTTTGGATGAATATAATGTTAAAAAGAACTGCATTTATTCATAAATAAAAAGTGGTTTACAAAAATTCTAATAATATACTATTCTAATATGTATATTTTCAGAAAGGTTACTATCACTTCATTAATCAATGAGAATTTTTAACAAATCCTTGCTGAAGAAAAAGTATTGACTTCTCTCCGGGTCTTTATGCGCGTTACAATCAAAAGAAAGAAAAAAAATTACTGATTCAACAAATTACTGACCGAAAGTAGTGTATATTGTTATTACAAATATTTATATTTTAAAAAACAGCTTCTTGCTGACTTTTTTTTTTTTTTTACTTTTTATTCAAAGTATCCTAAAAAAAGTATCACATGTTCTGAAAAAATATTAAGCAGCAAGAACTGTTTCCAGACTTGATATGAAATCATCATATTAGAATGATTTCTAAAGGATCATGTTATGCGTAATGATTCCTGAACAAATTCAGCTTTGCATCACAAAGAAATAAATGATAATTTAAAGTATAATACACATTTAAAAACAACATTATTTGTAAATTGTAAATAATATATCACAACTATTACATTTTTTTCTGTTATTTTTGATCAAATAAATGCAGGCTTGTTTGCATCACAGAAGACAAACTTCTTGATTCATTTCTAAGAAAACATTAAAAAATAGTAAAAGTTGTTTCCTAACTTTTTGGTAACTGTTACTATATATATATGTATATATATAGGCCTATATTATATATATATATAATAGTTATAGCATATGTCATATATATATATATCTATATAGATAGTGTGACAGTACAAATATATAGTGTTACAGGGATTTATACTTTTCTGTCCCGACATTGAGAATGTATATTACGGTATACTGTCACGTTTCCAGAAAGGGTAATAAAAACACTTCTTCACAAGTAGTCCATGTGCATCAGCGGGTCCGTTAGAATTTTTTGAAGCAACATCGAAAATACATTTTGGTCCAAAAATTTCAAAAAAAACTACGACTTTATTCATACATTGACATTCTCATCTGTTATTTATTAATGTGAAAAGCGCGTTTCACAACACTGCAGTTTAGTGATATCCGGTTCGCGAACGAATCACTCGAAGTAACCGGAATCTTCTTGGAACGATTGCACCAATTTGTTTTCGAACTGAATCGTTTGAAATCGTCACATAATATATTAATCCCAAAGGGGACTTAAGCTGTCTAACTTTTTTTTTAAACATGCTGCTTCGGAGTTGAAACATATGTCATCATTTCAAAGGTTTGTGTGAAGTTTCTTTTTTATTTCACAGAGTGAACATGGTTGTAATAGTTTTGTAGTGTTTACGGGAATGGTTGGATGTTAGTTACCAAATTCATGTGCTTTTGGTGCAAAATGCACATGAATGCAATCCTTTTCTAGGATTTCGGAATAAACGCGGTTCTTCAGTTTTCTAACCTCCAGTTTCACCAGTTCTTTTTGCGTCCCGTAATGACTCATTGGCTGGCAATGCCACTTGCTTTCAGAACCCGGGTCATAAACATTAGGCACAGAATCGGGTTCAGAATCAATCAAAAAATACCAGCAGAGTTTCCTTACATTATCTGTCCTCGGTTCTCACACCATCCATTTAACCTCATTGACTGAGGCTTTTGTTGATATCATGGCTATGTCAAATCCTTGTCTTCACAAGTTCAGTCAGAAATACTTAAATGAATGGCAAATATATTTAAAACGGGAGCGTCAATGTTAAATAAAACCCGTCAATTTGTGGATTAACTATTTACAGCAAACCGATTCACTGTTCGACTCTGGCATTCAAGAAGATCCTCCAACGAGTGATTTCGTATTGTGACTGTATTCACTAATGTGGAACGCGCCATTCCCGTTAAGTTTTTGAATATTTTTTGGACCAAAATGACTTTCGGTGCTTCACCAGTAAATTCAGACAGTTATACCGTAATTACATTGCTCAATGAGGTAAATGTAGTGTTGAGCTTCGATCTGGCGGGTGAAAGCGGTGGTGATTGTTGGGGTATGCGACATGAGGCAAGAAAGCTGACTAAACCGATTCCTACCTGTGTCTTTCCTGAGTCACCCTATTTGCACCCTAATGAGCCCAGACGCTGTGGACTCAATCCCCCTCAACCCTAATGAGCCCGAAATTTGCGCAATTTCTGAGTGAAAATGGTTGTTATTGTTTTTAGGCCGCATGTGAAATGATAAGTTTGATGCTAGGCAATAGTTTTAATTGATAATTTTTCGATAAGGGATGAGATCACTATCGGGATACTTCAAAGAGCTGTGTGAAAGTTCTTTTGGCTTTGTGAACGTTTACAGGGCTGCTGCGACATACCCCTTGGCCTGTGCCAAAATCCCCACACGCCACAGAAATGCACATGAATAATCCAGTTCTGAACTGAGACCGGATGCACTTTATAAACAGATATGATAATCTTAATTTACATGGTCTAAGTTTCACTGGTCATCTGGCATCATCCAAGGGTGAGGTATCATCGCTTTCCACACCATCCATATTTTGTAATAAACATTATGCAAATGTGTCTCAATTAGAATCTGATGGCAAATATTTAAAACCATAAAACCCGTCATCTTACAGCACACACTCCATTCCTCCAACCTTTGTATTGTGGGTTTATATTACATGGATGAAAGCTAGTTTGGGCGATGCGACATGATTGCTACTCTGCATATGAGCCTATACGCTGGGGACTCAATATAGCTTCTCTGAGGCCGGAGCGCACTCCGCAAGCTAGGCGTGATATTATAGTCAAGGAAAGCCTTTGAATTAAAGGGCTGCTGCGAAACGGTTAACAGCTGAGAGACCCAGCATGGAGAAGTCTGGTTAATCCTGGTCTCTCCATGAGGTATCATCGCTGTCCCATATCTGGTATTGTTCTCAGTCTTGGTCTCTCCATGAGGTATAGGACGTTTTCTCTTTATATAAAAACAGTGTACATCAAGGAACAAAAAGAAGTTAGCTATTGATTTCTGACTCAGTGTACATCATGAACAAAAAAAATTGTTTTGATTTTGACAAAGACGTTTTATATGATTTTTGATTTTGATTTAGTTTTTTTTTTTATGATCGGTTTATTTAGGGGATGAATTGAAAAGGCCAAACGTTCAAATATGTGACCCTTGACCACAAAACCAGTTTTAAGTCGCTTGGGTATATTTTTAGGAATAGCTAAAAAAACATTGTATGGGTCAAAATTATAGATTTTTCTTTTATGCCACAATTCATTAGGATATTACTTAAAGATCATGTTCCATGAAGATATTTAGTAAATTTCCTACCATAAATATATCAAAACTTAATTTTTGATTAGTAATATGCATTGCTAAGTATTAATTTGGACAACTTCAAAGGCGATTTTCTCAGTATTTAGATTTTTTGCACCCTCAGATTCCAGATTTTCAAATAGTTGTATCTCGGCCAAATATTGTCCGATCCTACTAAACCATACATCAACAAAAAGCTTATTTATTCAGCTTTCAGATTTCCAAAATTGACACTTAAGAGTGGTTTTGTGGTCCAGGGTCACATATATCACTGACAGAGCATAATTTTGACAATCAATGAAGGAACAAAAAAATAGCAATCTCTGATTCATAAACAAACTGACTCAGTGATTTGTTCAAAAATTGGACTGAATCATCCAGATGGTTCAGTCAGAAATTCACTGACTCAGCAAACCCAGAAAGTAACAAAATACACATATCTGAGCAGGTCATTTTAAGAAAGAATCATTCAGTCCTGATTCAAATTAAAAAAAAAAAAAAGTGCTTCAAAAGAACAATTTGTTCATGAGTTTTTTTTTTTTAATACTAAATACAACCAAAATGAAAAAAATCTAAACTGTGACAAACAGCAACATTCAACTATTAAAAAAAATACGTTAGATTTTTTTGATTAATTGGTGAGTTTATTTTTTAAGGCTAATATTTGTTTAAAAAATGCTTTATTAATGGTGGACTACTAAAAATGTGGTTACGTTTCTAGTGTCACTGTGTTATTCATACCGTGATTCAAGGGCAAGAAAGGTCTTTGAGTTCTCCGTTTCAAAGGACCGACCCTTTGTCCCAATGCCATGAACTGTAGCACAATGTCCTGAAAACACAGTCAAAGCACTCAAAACTGCCTCAACACACACATACAAGCCTAAATGCTTTTATCTCCTAGTCTTGGCTAATGACACATTCTTTCAGTTGAAAGCTCAGTCTGCAATTAGCTAAACACATTAGTACATTAGTCCATCATTATGAACGCTCCAGTGTCTGAACATTATGTTTATGACATGTTCGGAGCAAGCCTTTGTGTGACTTACTTCTCAAAGTAAATGACATCTTGACTAACCTCACAGTGCCCCTCCTTGTTCTGCTGTTGATATTGCTAATGGTAAATTAGCCAGACAAAATCGCTGGCAAATGGTATTATGCTAATAGCATTAGCCCTGCCCTGCGCAAGTCAGTCTGAAGTGTTCTGTGACAGCTGCAAAAGCGCTACGTGACTCACTGACTGAATGCTAATAACGTGGCATCTGCACATAAATCTATATATCAAAGTCAGTGGCTACATGTCAATTTCAATGCGAACATTAGCATAGTCATGTGACATCTTGATGCTCTTGAAGATTTTATCAAAGCTGGCGAATGCATTGTGACAGATGGATAATGAAAGATGTCTGATTGTTTATTCTTTTTGTTCTGTTGGTGGGTGGATGTTACGTTTAAATGCGTTTTTCTTTTATGTTGGCAGAGTAATCATGCTTCAAAGTTACAATTGGACGAGATTTCCCATAGAGATACTTTTATTTGAGATAATACTGACACTTTGACTCAATATTGGCCACTGAGGCTTTTAAAAACAAACAATAAATCTTTTTGCTATCTTCTTTTTCACAAGCTTCCATAGACCACTTCAACTTTTTCATCCATTATTAATAGTGGTAATTCTTAGCGTCATATTTGCCTCTTGCTCTTGCACAAGTCTGTTTCAAAATGGAGCTGAGTGCCCCCAAAACCATACCCAAAAAGCATACATTTCACAATGATCATAAAGTCTGCCCATAGTAGAAGAAAGAAAATATTGGCACCAAAGGATAGGGGACTGAATATTAGTGCCTCTGGAACATATGATTCAAGTAATAAGCCAACCTTTCAAGTCCACTTTCGCTTCAAAAAGGAAATGTAATCCATTGTTCTGAAATCGCAGAATCGTCTCTGAACTGGTCCACATGTTGATTTTTATGGAGTATTTACTTTACATGGTGTATGATCTTGTCCAACACTGTTAGAAAGCAAAGACGGCGGTTTGGCAGAGCGAAAATAGACGAGGGGGTGAAAAAAGAGAGAAAAATTCCATGTTTAAATGGTCCATTCCAAGTGATATTAGTATTCAGCTGAGGTCCAACAACTTGATCCCAATAGTTGTGAAGTAGTTTGAAGTCAATGTATCTTAATTTCCATTGCTTTGATCAAAAAAAAAAAAAAAAAAGCTGCTAGTCCCAAATGTATATCGGTCCCAGACTATCGTGTGACCTGAAAAAGAGGAGTCCAAGTTATCATTTCATGTCTTCATGTGATTTCAGCAAAGCTGGACTGGATAAAAATCAGCTTCAAACCACTGCAATACCATTTATACCAGTGGATATACAGTATTTGCATGTGCATGTGCAGGACAAGTTGTTTTGTTTTTTTATTGATTTGATTTTATTTTATTTTATTGTTTTTTTTATATTGTGTTTTTTTTGTTTTATTGTTTTGTTTTACATTACGAGTGGGGTTTGTTTTATTTTATATTAGAGTCAAAATATAATGTATAATAATAGTTTTAATTCAACTTTCACATATTGTGATATCGTTCGTTTTGCATCCAACAAGTAAAAAAAAAAAAAAAAAAAAAAAGAGTCAAATAATGCAACTTTCATTTGTTAAGTATTTAATTTGCTGTATAATCCACAAAAAAAATAATACATAAACAATTTTAAGTGAATTTCAAGCAGCATTTACATATATAATTAAAAATGTAAAATAAATGGCTGGAAATATACTGAAGACTGGCTTATATTTATAATCTATTTATAATCTATTTAATATTCGTTTATAATAATCACTTAAATTGTAAATTTGACTAGGCAATATTGCCAAAAAATGATCCTTACCTTTACGCTAAATTTCATATCAGTCGATGTTAATAATTACCATGATAAATTTCACATTTTTATTTCTTTCAAGTTTAAAGGCAAATTTTTGCACTTAAGTGAAAGTAGAAAACAGAGTGTTAATTTTGGTTTTAAACTACTCTTTATGGTAAGAACATGACAAACATTTTTGAATTCTTACACTTGTCCAGTCATTTTTTTACAACAAAAAAAGTCTTAATAGAAAAATTATTATTTTTTTGTTTGTTTGTTTCTGCATGTTCTATTGAGTGATACTGTTTCAAATCATAAAAACAGGTTTGTGTTGCCTGACTTTGATGACGTGTATCTTCAGCACAGTTTGTAGTGCAAGATACAATGTTAATAACAGTCAATTTTTTCTCTTCTCTTTGAAATGCACATTTGACAGCAGTTGAGTTGACGCAGACGTAAATTTATGTTCATTATTGAAAAAAAAGTAAAATCTGTAAAAGCTGTAAACTCCCTCAGTTTTCCATGGTGAAATTTAATTATTCTAATATAAAATTAACCATTGGTCTTCCAAAGTGGCACACATTTAGATCATGATAAAACCACACATATAGCATCCCAATATCATGGTAAAAATGTAACTATATGGTTTTTAGGTACTTGTTTTTTTTATTTATTTGCTTGTTTGTGCCATTTCTACAATGATTTCATACCGCCCACTGAAATGTTAATGTGAGGTGTCATCGCTGTAGACTAAACATTACAACACTTCAGTATTTATCATCATAAAACAACGACAACAATCACAGAGTGTTAACTAATTATCTCTTGATCATTAGAGGGCCTTCAGCGCTATACAAATGGAAAATTCTTCTATTAGAAGTTTCCTCTAAGGCATGGGGTGTTAATACTGGGACTGACACATGCTCACACAGGCACATTTTATTGTCACCTACAAGTGTCATTAACCACACAACCAGCATGAGCTCAGCGGTAGCAGCCCGAAATAGAGAGCACCACACTGAGGGACCGGAACCGCTAACTCCTCTGGATCTGGGAGGGTTTAGCATGCAAGTCTGGTCCTGTTCCAGCTCTGAAACACAAACGCAAGGCTCTGGGTTCAGAGGCCAGGGTAGGGCAGGTCTCTATAGTTGTGGATGAGGCCAGACTGGCAGGCTGCTAAGGGAAGCCCAGTGTAATCTACACCTTCAGGTCATTGCCAGCAGGCAGCCGGAGGACACACAGAGGAAGTGGAAGGTGTCCTGGCCGCCATCTCCTTCACGTCCTACCTCCCTCTCTGTTTCAGACATGGACTCACTAGACCGGCAATTCAACAGAAACAAGCTCAGACTGTGCTACTGAGAATATGATCTTTCCTATCAGGTCAGGATATTTCTGGGTGTATATTAAAATTTGTCATACTGCACAAAACTTTATTCAAAACTTTGTGTTAACGTAATACAATAAAATAAACTATATTACACTACCGTTTAGTATTTAGGGTAAGTTTAGGGTCGGTACAATTTTTTTTTTTTTTTATGTTTTTAAAAAGAGGTTTCTTATGCTTTACAAGGCTGCATTTATTTAATCAAAAATACAGTAATATTGTGAATTATTATTACAATTTAATATAACCGTTTTCTATTTGAATATATTTTAAAATATTATTTATTTCTGTGATGCAAAGCGGAATTTTCAGTATCATTACTCCAGTCTTCAGTGTCACATGATCCTTCAGAAATCCTTCTAATATGCTGAATTCAGGCAAAAAAATAAAATAATTATCATCAATATTAGAAACAGTTGCTCTGCTTAATTGAAACTGTGATACATTATAAAAATTCGAAATCTCAGTGAACTTGATTTATTTGAAATTGAAAACTGTTGCAATATACTGTCATTTTTGATAAATGCAATGCATCATTGCTGAATAAAAGTATAAACTTCTTAAAAACTGGCCCCAAACTATGGTAGTGCATGTTATATTTAATAACTTTTTTCCCTTTTTCCCCCCATTTACAAATTAGCATGTATCTTAATTTTTTGCTGTGGTTTTAAGAATTTAAAATGTCATTGTTATAGACTCATAAGTTCAGTGTGGCAACAATTCTCATCACTTTTTTTTCAGAACAAACCACTGTCAACCACAATTTATAATTTTGAGTATATATTTTAAAAAAGATAAATCATAATTAGCACTTCAGAACATGGAAAAAATGCATTATATGTCCAGTTTAATTCAATCAAGGTATGTGGTGCAAAGTTCAAAAGTAATGATCAGAGAGATCAGACCTCAGATTAAACAATCCCATCATGCCCTCATCATTCCTGGGATCTCTTCTTGCGGTTATACTGCATGTCCACGTGGCCTGGAGGGCCCCAAAAATCAAGCCCAGGTTGGAGAGTAGCTCCCAACACCTCAGAGGTCTGCCTGCTGTTAACGTGAGTGCAGCCGCATGAATTATTAAAAGGGCTAAAGTAAAAAAAGTTCTGCCTCACGCAG
Source organism: Cyprinus carpio (assembly GCF_018340385.1). Taxonomy (NCBI): domain Eukaryota; kingdom Metazoa; phylum Chordata; class Actinopteri; order Cypriniformes; family Cyprinidae; genus Cyprinus; species Cyprinus carpio. Next base: position 25,231,895 of record NC_056602.1, on the reverse strand, counting down.
GCCCCTCTGCCCCATGAATAATGGAGGACTCGACTGAAGCGCAGGCATTTGGTGAGTCAAACTTCTCAGTCTGATGGATGGCTACAAGCCCTGCGTGTCAACCGTACATACACAGCAGCTCACAAACATGTGGCGGCAAACATAAAAACAATAACTCACATTAACCTGTGGAAGCGCATCATTGCCTTGCAATGACTTTCCTAAATGCAATGCCACATTGTGTTTCTTTTGTCTAGGCTTTTGTTGCACAATAAAGGTTGACTTAGATTCCAGATTGTGTTTTATTTAAAGACAGTGTCAAATGCAAGGACTACTAACAACCTGAAAGCATGACAGTCGAGGAAAGCAGAAAGCTAGTGCATTCTGAGGAAGAACTGAAGCAATGGCTAACACTAGTTAGCAAAAGCCTTTTCATTTCAGATATCAAATGATATCAAAACCAGTCATAAGTCGCATGGGTATGTTTGTAGCAATAGCCAATCATAAATTGCATGGGTCAAAACTATCAATTTTTTCTTTTATGCCAAAAATCGTTAGGATATTAAGTTAAAATCATGTTCCATGAGGATATTTTGTAAATTTCCTACTGTAAATATTTCAAAACATAATTTTTTATTAGTAATATGCATTTCTAAGAACTTCTTTTTGACAATTTTTGGACAATAGTTTCTCATTACTTAGTGTATTTTTTTTTTTTTTTTTTTTTTCACCCTCAGATTCCAGATTTTCAAACAGTTGTACCTCGGTCAAATATGGCCCTACCATAACAGACCATACATCAATGGAAAGCTTATAAATCAGATGTATATCAATAAAAAAAATGACCCTTATGACTGGTTTTGTGGTCGAGGGTCACATTTATCAAATTTAAAATGATCAGTATATTTATTACAATACACTGATATTATTATAATTATTAGGATAAAAAAAAATGATTTTAAAATGTAAATTAAAAAGTTTTTAGTATTTAGTTTTATAAATGTGGGGTATATATTATAATACTGTTATAATATCATAATACTGAATACTGATCAGATGTTATTTATCCAATTTAAAATGATCAGTATATTAACTAATAAATTAACTAATAAATATATTTATATTCATACTGTATATTATGAATATGTAAATATAATTAATATATATGTATATATAATATATATTATATTTGTTTTATTTCATATTTATATATTTTTAATGATAAATTATTAATTTTAAATTATTATTTTCAAATACTTATTTTCAGTAATTAATAATAATATTATATTTTAAATTTAAATTTTTTATATATATATATATATATATATATATATATATATATAAATTATTAATTTTAAATTATTATTTTTTATTTGTTTTTTTGTTTTATTGTTTGTATGTTTTATTTGTTTTATTTTTTTATTTTCCAAGCTGGTATTGGCATTATTATGATGGCTATAATGTGCTGTGCTGTAATTGGATGGGCTCCCTCTCACCTTGGTCGTCTTGACTTTGTTCCCCGTGCTGCAGCTCCAACCTTTAAGATCCGGCAACACCTTACACTCCTCGCCCTCCATACACGGCTGCATCTGACACCACCACTTCTGTGCTACGATAGAAGCTGCGCAGACAGAGAGAAAGAAAGAAAGAAAGAAAGAAGTGAGAATCTCAACACTCTGCTCACTCTGTGGCAACTGCCAAAACGAGAAATAAACAAGCCCAAATCACCACGCATCCAAAATTTTGAAGGATGCAGCAATGAAGATTGAGAGGAGGAGAAACCCTCAGAAGATCTCGCTCACTTCCACTGTCAAATGAAATGAAACTACATCTTTGTATCTCTTTCTCCTGAAAACAATGAGGCTAGTCAGGGAGGAGGTCTTTGATTCAAAGCTGACGGTTTGAATCCATCAATCCGATGTGGGCTCGACGCTCACTGTTCTTCCTTCATGTCAAGATGACAAGGGTTGCGGTCTGGGGATTGGCACAATGTTGAGGGTGAAGGGGAATTGAGAAGCAGAAGGAAGACAATGTCAAGCTTGAGGCCTCAACTTTTAATATGGGGCAGAGAGGATAATTCGCAGGATATCAAAATTTAAGTTTGTGGATTTAAGTCCACATCTATCAGCTGAATCCAACTATATGATAAAATAAACTTTTAGGCTCAATGGAAAAACATACCTCTACCTACAATTTCCAAAAAGGCACATATACATAAAATTCACTGCAGTTTCCAGCTAATATGAACACTAGTAGTAACATTAAAACACCAACAACTTTTATTCCTTTTCACACAAATTCTGATTACAGAGGCACCGTTTAATAAGTTTATTTAGTATGATATAGATTTAATAGATTATTTGCGTGATTCCTTGCATAATATTATGTTATGACCTCAAATTAGCGCACATACTGCATGATTTGTAAACTAATACATTTTGAGGTTTGCATGACATACTGTAACCAGGTTCATATGTATGGCTTTTCTGATGTAGCAAATTTGCTCAGTAGCACAACTGGTACAGCTCTGCACTTGAGATGGACCCCTCTGGTACATTCAAAGTGCCACAAAACATGCAAGCAGAAACATAATTTCATTCTGCAGAAATATCATCACAAGCACACTTTTTAGTGATCCTGGGTGAAACTTTTAACAGATATATATTTAGGAAAGCAGACCAAAAATATTCATGACCTTGTACATAGAGATTTTGTGGCTCAATAAAATGCTTTCTAAAATGAGAATGTCCTGTCTTCCAAAGAAAAAAACATTTGCAATTAGCAATAAAAAGCTTTGATGTCATTTTTAAGGCTACCAAGAATGAGCCTTTTAATCTTTAATCTTCCATCCCAACTTTGTTTCAGTTGCAAATAGTTAAGTATGTACTGTATACACTCCCATAAATCTACAAAAATAGCAGTTTTACTATGATTAAACATGGTATAACTGGCCACCACTGATATTCTCATTCTCAAGCAATAACAAGTGTATTTAACATAGCAACTATAATTAAAATGGTTAGATTTTCTACAAGTGCTTCTTTGAAAATTTTAATTGTGTTTTTGGGGTCCAAAAGTCTAAGACCACTAGTGATTTTTTTTTTTCAATACAAATTACGTTATCAACAAATAAGTGAAAAAATCCCAGATTTCCAATGTTGTGTCAGACTTTCACAACCCACAGTATGTAGACACAATCTACCGCATAAAAACAGTGTAGAGAGGTCAAGCGTCTTTCAGTCTTAAGTGTAGTGGCTTTTGTCCTCATACAGCAGGTAGATTCATGCGCTGTGGTCTCGGTGCTCAGCAGGGGGTGGCAGCACCTGTCAGATGCATTAGAGGGCAGAAAAGAAGATCAAGATCGATTGACCTGTCCAGTGAGGGGGCTGCTGACATGTTATTAGACAAGCAGCCCACGCTGCACTCGAGTGAACAGCAGGATGACGGTGTCACACTCAAACGGACCCTGACTCAGAAGTGACAGCCCAGAGAGATGAGACTGAGATAAAGAGGGGCAGCTAGACTTGAAAATGATGGTTTCATTTAAGAGCATTAATCTTTAAAATAATATAACAGGCAAAAGCAACAAGTTACTTCATGTGTATTTTCTACTGTGTTCTACTGTAAATTATACCATGGTACTACCATGTTTTGTAGACATGTAACATTACATTAGCATGGCTTTCCTTGATGTTTACTGAAAACATCACCGTACATTTTCTTTTCTAATAAATAAAACAATTAATTTGTAATATTCAAGAACAAAACAAAGATAAAATATATATTAATTTTATCCTAATTAGTATAAATAGATAGTGAAAATATAATATAAAAGTCTAATATTTTATCTTTCTATCAAGTATAACATAAATAATAAACTACTTTGATTCATAGAATCAAATCAGAAACCACACACACACACACACACACACAACCACACACACACACACACACACACACACAAAAACAAATGTCTTACCGTCCACACAGGAAGGAGCCGCTCTTGTTGTCCCAGCAACTTGCCCAGGGAAGCAAGAACACTTGACAGTTTGGGAGCGCTCCTCGATTTTGTTCTTGTTACAGCAGCGGTGGGCTGCAATGACCTCACAGGTTCCCGCTTTGACGTGTACTAAGGAAAAACAACAAGGACACAGAGTCTATTAAAATCAGCCAGCTGTTTCAAACTCTCCTCGCCAACAAAGGAAACGATGAGGCACTAATGCATATTCTGTTGCTGCCGGTGGCTGCAATGGAAATGAATTTGTTGACGTGGAAGCAGCATACAGTTTAATTAATGCTAATGCAAGCAGTTTGATTTGTCTCAGGTCAGAAATCAGAAGAAACCGTTCCCTGTGATCAACGGGTTGGGTTTTATGCTTCACTTTCGTAATTACAAGTAAAACGGTTAATTGATAATCATGGACCTTTATGCATCTAGAAAGGTCTTTCAGGCATATTATTTATTCTCATTTTGTTTTGTTTATCCTTCACCTATGACTGAACAACAGCGGGGAGCAACGTTACTTAGCATTTAAAATCGTGTATTCACACATCACTTTGAAGCTCTAAATTGAGGAGTTTAAAAAAGAAAAGAGTATAAAAACATTTTGAAAGTTTTAGTGTACCTTTCAAATCAGCCTTAATTGCATTGGTAAAGATTTTCAATTTAAGACTTGAGTTAAAAATTGATTGAAAAAGGGGCCTCCATTTTCCCATTAGCTGGCCAATCTCAAAATCTCATCAACAACATTAAAAACATTTTGCCTCCGATCAATAAAGAGCCTTTAACGTGCGCACAAAAGGCTCTGTCGAGCGGTAGGCCGATTGTGGGCTTGAGAAAGAAAAACAGAGATTTACCGATGCAAACGCCAGCGGGTGAAGGGCTGAACCCCCTTTGTGTGATTATCTCAGCTCTAACACACTCCAGGGCCAAAGTTAATTTCAAAAAGTTTGAGCGGATGCAAATTGAATATTCAATGGTGGAGTTTGTTCCAACAGCTTATAGAAAATGATTGCTTTGACTCATTCAATGTGCATTACCGCCTTTATTTGTGTACCTTCCAACTGCACAGTGCTTGTAAAAATCTATAAGAGAAACAAACTGGGATGGGTTACTCCACAAGCTGGAGTTTGGCATGATGTGTGTTTGGCTTCTCTGGTAGAGCAGCGATGTGAAAAATGGTTTGAGCATTAAAAAGTCTATGCTAAATTACATTTGCATACATGTACTGGCATGATATATTCATAATGTTCTAAAATGTAGCTACTCATAAATTAGCCATTAAATGATTATATTAAAAATGTGCAGATTGATTAAGATTGATTTAATGCTCTCAGAGTTGATGGAGAAGTAAAAAGCATAACCATTAACTGCTCCTGGATGGATGACTTTAAGATTACACTTAAAACCAAATATTGACACAAAACCAGACATAAACCAATACAAACCTGCTGGATTCACAAAACTTTTTTAACAATACATTTCTTCTTAACAAGTGTTTTTTTGATGCTCATGCCGATATCTGAGCAGGCCGGCCGATATAAAGCCAATACATATGATATCACACAATTTAATTCAAAGGTAAGTAAAAGCACATGTATAACAACTGCTGAAATGAAATTTATATTTATTTTGCATATTTTTATATTGATATAATAATTTAAAAATGAAAAAATAAAAAAAAATCAGTAAAAAAAAAAACGTGTTCTTCAGTAATCCTATTGTAGTATTTTTCATAAATTAATAAATCCTTAAAAATAAGCATAAAAAGAAAGTAATTTCTTAAAAATAAAAATCCTAAAATTAATCATTTAAACTGTTCTTAAAAAACATTGTAAATAATGGGTACAGCAAGAAGAAGAAGAAGAAGAAGAAGAAGAAGAAGAAGAAGAAGAAGAAGAAGAAGAAGAAAAGGAACACTCCAGCAATGCCAATGACATGGATTCAGTCCCTAAGAACACACATACTTAATTACCTCAAGTGAAGTGCAAGTTCCTTTGGTTAAAAGTGTCTGCCAAGTGAATAAATGTAAATGATATTATCTATGCACTCAAGAGCTTCTGTGAAAATGCAAAAGCTTTTAATTTTGGCAGTGAAAATTAAGTTTCTATGTTTGGCACTGATCAAAATCTGTTCCTTGACTCGAGGTCACGCTGAAATCGAATCAAATTCGTGAAACAAAGAAAGTGCCGTGCTCCTGGAACAGAATGTTTTTGGCACAGCCACAGAGATCAGCACCAACACAGGAGCACCTGATCCCCGATCAGCCCTCGACCTGCTGTGGGAAAGCTTCTCCTTTAGGGTAGCAGCCAGGTTGGCAGGGCCTGGAGAAACAGTGCAAACTACTGATTAAACCATAACCCTTTCACCAAGGTCATAAACAAGTCAACCAAATCTATAGGCAGTATGTGTGTGTGTACGTGAGCAATCGGCTCCTGTGAAGATTAAGTGGGCAGTGTTTAGCAAGGTGCCCAGGGACCAACAAAGAGAATTAAACAGCTACTTCTTGGCTCTGTATACTCGACTGATGTGAGACCTTTTCTAAGAAGATGTTTTGTCTTTCTCTGGACATCTGTGCAAAATTTCCATGGACTTGCAATAGCTACGATCGATATGTTTCACTTAAGGTGTGCAGGCTGGTCGTCTGGCAGAGTCAGGGAACGTCTGCCTCAGCAGCAGGAGGGGGTGCGATCCGGGCGCTAACAGTAATGGAAGCTGGCATGGCTCTTAGGCACTGCTTTCAACACCACAATCACATCCATTGATCCCACATTGACAAGCACCATCATCCCAATGAAGACTGTGAAGGTATGGATGAACTAGTTGGAGGCAAAATAAAAGGAGCTTATTTGATATACAGTATAAAGTGTTTCTGTAAAAATTACATATTTTCACATGTGTGTAAAACATAAATTTGTGTGTTTGCGTGTCATGCTCACCAAGGCAAAATATAGTAAAACTGTGAAATATTATTACATTGTGTTAACGTGTTCTCTTTTAATATATCATAATGGTGTCTCATAATTATTCATGAGACTGCGTGTTCTTATCCAATGAGAAGATGCTTCGCTTAATTATTCATGACAGCATTGTTGATTTCCTATGATAGAGTCATGCTTCAAACTGTGAGATTGCCTAATTGTTGTTTTGTTTTTGTTTTTTTTTGGTTAGAGTTGTGAGATTGCTTAATTTATTTGATTGATGTAGCGAGTGTAATCGGTTTTTACAGCTTCTTGATGCAACTCATTGAAAGGCTTATATACTGTACATGCCGCAAAATAAGCCTTAAAAGTTGAGGTTCAACATTCATATATTTTCGATGCAGAGAACCGATGCAAATGGCTGTGCATTTATTTGTGTTTTTAACTCAAAGGGAGGGAAATGAAACTGATCCCCTCTTCTTTTCTGTGGTGAAAGCAAACCGGTGAAAAAGTAACTTCTCTTTTATCTAATGCAAAGATACTCATAATATTTTAAGTTTTGAAAAACTGTCCAGATACTTTTTCTTAGAAATATCAAATACCTTTCCAAATACAATAAAGCTAAAAAACCAAACATATGGTTTTTACAACAGCCTAAATAGTCTTTCAAGCAATGACAAACATATGGTTATTTCACAGGATTTGCAAATGTTGCTGGCAGTTGTCAGATGTGGTTAGGATCTAAGAGTCTCCATGCAGTTTCTCATTAATGTGAGTTGAAGGGTAAAATCATCTAACATTGGGATGTGTGACATTCTCCACAAGGGTAAAGGCCATTTTAAAAATAAAACAGAACAGATTGCTGCCTCAGATGCAAGTATGAGCATTAAGAAGCCATTTTTTCCCCTTTTGCGTTACTTCTGTGCTTTTTCAGTCTGTCATTGATGGGCTTTTTTGGAGCCAAGCAGCTCTTTTTCCACAAATAGTCAGTGAACATATTGACGAATAACAAAAAAGGAGAGAAAACATATCAAATGTTCCTACTAAGCTCCTATTGAATTAGCATAACACAGCGACCCTCTGCTTTGGTGCAAGAGAGAGAGATGACAGACTTTGTGTTCACAAAATTGCTATTCAAAGGTTGTTTTTCCCCCAGAAACACTGTGATGGAGATGCTGGATGAAAAAATAAGAGTGAGGTGCGTAACCGTTAAAACAAAGGATGACTAAATATCACCATATACCTCATAGTAAACAAATGATTAAACCGTCATTAGCCGAGGACACATCAAAACAGCTATTATGTTGGCATGCTAAACAAAAGCATAAAGGGATACTTAACCGTACAGTCTGCTTTCATTTCATGTGACAGGCAACAATTACTCATGAGCAATAACAAAGCCTCTTCATATCTGTTAACTCCCCTCATACGTTTCAAACGCAAAGCTCTGTTTGCATCCTCAAAGCTAATAACTACAGTGACAGAGTCTGTTTAACCAAGAGCAAAAATAAACCACTGGAGACCAGATTCGATCCTGTATCACAACAAAGTACTAAACCATGTAAATATGTTAAATGTCATTGCATTATATAATATAGTGTTTATTTTTAAAAAAGAAGGCAGAAGCAGAAACTTCTGATATTTTAAAGTAAGGTTGAAGCATCCATATACTGAGTTGGAAGATGCAGGTTTAAACCTGTCCTGAAACATGCCTAATGCAACATGCTTAACAGCATTCATTAAAGCATTCATGAAGTCGGTAGCTCCATTCTGGAGCCAAACACACATTCATCGCAAGAGTCTTGGTAGTCTCTCCAACCCAAGGCACTTGACAGACAATATCAGCCTCACCGGTTCAATGGAGCAGGGATGGTGTGTGTGTTTTTTTTTTTTTTTTTTTTTTTTGTTTTTTTTTTTTTTTGTGTGTGCGTTGCATGATGTACAGAGTCTGATACATCCAAGACGGACTGACTCTTCATGGCTGTAAAGAACCATCTGTTCCTCCATGAATGTTCTATGCTCAACGAAGAAGGAAGGGTAATATTGATTTAGTCATCCGAGAGTTAAATAACATCATGAAGTATTCATTAATGGTGCACTGGCCAGTGCACATGGGCACATCCACAGAACACCTTAGCTTAAAAAGCAACACTGTTATCAACATTGATAATAATAAGAAATGTATAAAAGCATGTAAAAATGTAAATGTAAAAGCATATCAGCATATTAGAATGATTTCTGAAAGCTCATGTGACGCTGAAAACTGTGATACTGTAATGAAGCTGTAAATTCAGCTTCCCCATCACAGGAATAAGTTATATTTTGAAATATATTCTACATAATTTGAAATAATTTTTTTGTATTTTAATTTTTATTTATTTTTTTTTTTATTGTACGTATTAAGTCTTTAAGTTTGTTTTAACTGGGACGTTTAACGCCTCATGACTAAACAATGTGAGTGTGCACACCGACATGCAAAACGCCAGGCATAAAAGTGCCATTTTTTAAAAACGCCTCGGGCTCGTTTTTTTGGTTTGACACGCCGCATTAAAAACTGGCAGACCAATGATATTGGCACTTTTGTTCATGTGTCTGGAGCTGCTGAAGTTACAGTAAAATGCGACTTGGTGGCGCTCAAGCACAAAACAGTCTTGCCGAGCACACATTAGTGATACCTAACGATGAAGAGGAAGTGAGTAGACGAAGAAGATGCATCGAGGCAAGATGAATGTAGAGCTGCTGGTCTCATTGGTGTCTAAACACAAAGGGCTTTATGACAAACGTGGCAGCGCTACAAAAATCTTGATAAGAGGGAGTTTTTATGGAGAGGATTTGCAGATCAAATAGGATTTGATGTGTATCAGGGTATTTCTATTTTTCATTAAGCGCCAACTAATGTCCAGGAGTGAATTTGCACGTTCACTCGGCCCAATGCCAGCGAAAAGCGCTTGGCTATGAACACACAAGACGTCTCGAAAAACGCTGGCAATAAGCGTTGTCCCAGTGTGCACGAGGCTTTAGTCAGCAATTTTTTTTTTAAATCCTACCAATCCTAAACATTTAAATGGTAGTGTACACACACAGAAATTTCCCATGCATCTAACCTAAGCCTGTAGACTAAATTTTAATGTGAAGACCCATCAAAGTATCAAACTTCTACAACTGATAAAAAAAAAAGAAACAGAAAAGCTTCATTTGTAGATGATTATGGGTGGTCAGTAGAGACAGTGCGAAAAATGCCGTTCAGTAAAATACATTGAGTAGCACATTACTAGCACTTTCTCCAAGTTGGTCTGCAAGAAATGAGTGCACTCTTTTTCCACGACACTGTGATCAAGCTCACTTTCACTCCGTCTGTCCTAACACTTATTACTCAGTGTGACTGCAGCGAAAAGAAAGAGAAATGCTTCTCTCCCTTTTTTTCTTTGACCAGAGAGAGAAAGTGAAGCAGAGTGACAACCCAATTACCATACCATCGCCATGGCAATTTACAGCAAGTCACTTATGAAATTGTTATGAGGCGATAAGAGAGCTAGCCATCTGCGGGCTGCAGAAATGGAAGATCAAACGCTCTGTCTCAACACCGCACTGGTTACCTGATCAGAGGTGTTTTGGTGTGGGGAGGGGCGAGAGGGTCTCTAAAAAGTCTAAATGAATAGATGTCACATCAAATGTTCTTTACCAGGTCAGATCTTTGACACAAATACACTGTGTTTTTCCTTGACACAAGACGCACTCTGATAACCAGCGAGCCGTGGAAAGCCCAGGCTGGGGCGATGACAGCAAATTTGCGCCTGTAAGATACGGCCGTTCAGGTTCTGCAGAAAAACAACAACACCACACAAACACAGCTAAAGTCCCTCTATGGTTAGCGAAGGCTAATATGAAGTCAACACTCCCAAACAGGAACGAGTCTGGGCAGAGGTCCAAAAACCTCATGCTGATGTAAACAGAAATTGAAAAGCACACAATAGAAACACGCATGAGTACCTGAAAATGATAACGTTTGCTTTTGATGGTAGGAACCATACTGTACTGTGTATTAGCTGTCTAGTCTGACAGACTTTGTTAGGTGTATAGTATGAAAGAGTTTGTTTATTTTGTGATTAATTTTTTTATATATGTTATTTAATTTTTATAATTTAATAATTTTTTTTTTTTATTTAGTTTATAAAATAATATAAATATGAATATAAAATAGGCATATAAAAATAATATCCAAAATAAAATTAAATAATGTCACAATTTTTTTTCAAATTTAAGTTTTTTAAAATCATAGAAAATCTCACAATTGAGGGGAAAGAATAACTAATAATAATAATAAATTGTTAAGTTATTATAATATTTTAAATAATGGATTTCACTATATGAATTTCCATTCATTATTTGTTATTTAATATATAACATGTTATTTAATTCATAAATGTAACTGTATAATATATATATATATATATATATATATATATATATATATATATATATATATATATATATATATATATATATATATATATATATATATATATATATAATTACATAAAATGCCACAATTTTTAATTAAAATGTTTTTTTTTTATCATAGATAATCTCACCTGTGAGGGGAAAATATCTAATAATAATAAATTATTAAAATATAATAATATATTAAATAATGGATTTCACTATATGAATTGTCACACAGAATGTCCATTAGTACTGCAAATGATTTTATTTTGCATTATTTATTTTGCATTTATAACACAAAATTGTAGAACTGACAGACAAAATTGGTAAATTTCCCTTTTTTTCTTCCTTTTTTCCTGGTCTTTGATTGACCCTCTATATTTTGCCTATACATATTTTTTTTATACTTTTGCTAATAACTAGTTCAAGGTACAGTCCTTTCATTTCCCAGACAGTCTTCTGCAAATAAACATTACACCCCTTTAAGCTCAACATTATTAATAAATCCATTTTCGCTGATGATGCCTCGAGACATCACAAGTGGCATCATTATCATTTAACAGAACTGGAGTTTTTCTCTTTCCATTGTTTCTCTTTAAAAACTAATTAGTGATCTCTTCTTAATATGCGAGATCACCATAATGCGATAATCAACAAATATGTATTTACATGAATGCTTAAACAGTTTGAGAAACATTACATTTGCAATCTGGGTCAACACGCAACCGCACCGCTTAATGAGACAGGGATAGTGATTCCAAAATACTCCACAGATCATTGCTTACCATTCTCCCTCTGTAAATATCATTCATCATAGCGGTATCCATTTGAAAGATCTCCCTGGCTCTCTTTCCTTCCCCTGCTGTATCCTTTTCCAGACAACAGGGTGCACATAGTGGTCAAGCCAAAGGTCTGGTGACAGATTGCTGTAGCTGACAGATTCAGAACACATTGGCCAAGGGCTCAAATGAACCTCTGTCCAACACCATCCATCTCTACACTGCACCATTAATGCCTGCCCCTGATCAATGGTCCTCCCTTGAGGAACCACGCACCTATCTCAGTCAATGCTCTCTGAATGTTATTACATTTCAGTTGTTGTGAAAAAGAGCAACACCATGAAACTAATAGAGTCGCTGTCTCCGTTTGACACGCACTTGGCAAATGGTGGATGAAAGTAAAGGTGAGGAATACTGCTATTACAGCATTTCAGAAATGGCACTAAGTCTGGAGAAAGGCAGTAAGAGTTGGGATTACAGAACTTTCAATTCATGAATTGCATGCAGATACATACAAGAATGTTTGCTTTCATAGGTGCAATTTTGAATTTATAATAATTTAGCAAATTGATTATGTTTAATTATGACTAGCAGCTATTTTATATGGACTTTTCAATGTCAAATAACTAGTAATCTAGCTAAGTGAACCATGGTCACTATAATTTCAGTTTATACAATGAAAACATCAAATGTATGAATTTCTTTGCACTAAATAGGATATCAAACCAAGAGTCGATTTTTTTTAAGATAAATGACACTTGGTTTGTTATATAATACAAAGACATTCAAATAAGTATAAAGTCTCTGTGGGACACTGTATGACATGCAGGATAAAACAATTTAAATATTATTATAATTAATTATATTTATTATTATATTTAAGACAATCACATACAGTGTGCTGATCTTAAATTAAGGTAAAGTAATATTTCCTTAAATAAATAAACAAAAAAAATACTTTTATATATAATTTAATATATACTAAAATAAATCAATCAATAAGTAAATAATAAATAAAATTATTTATTTTTATATTTTATTTTATATAAGGATGTTGGTAGGTTCTGAAACTAACACAATGAAGAGCTAATATTTCTGTTTATCACCCAAGTAGGCATATAGCTATTGACCAATAATTTCAAAATGGCCAAATTCTGGCAATTATATTAGGCATATTACAATTTATTAATTTAGAAGATTTACCCAAAGTAACTTGCAAATAAGAAATAAAAAAGTATTTTCATCCTAAGGTGGCAGTAAGTTGTGAGTTATGAGAGGTGTTGTAATACCAAGTTCTTATAGGCACAGCATTAGTGCTTAAATATATGTTTTAAAATATACAGTGGGTACGGAAAGTATTCATTCTTATAGGCAATTTTTTAGTGTTTTTGTTATATTGCAGCCATTTGCAAAAATCATTTAAGTTCATTCTTTTTCCTCATTAATGTACACACAGCACCCCATATTGACAGAAAATGTCAGAATTGTTGACATTTTTGCACATTTATTAAAAAAGAAAAACTGAAATATCTAATGGTACTAAGTATTTAGACCCTTTACTGTGACACTCATATATTTAACTCAGGTGCTGTCCATTTCTTCTGATCATCCTTGAGATGGTTCTACACCTTCATTTGAGTCCAGCTGTGTTTGATTATACTGATTGGACTTGATTAGGAAAGCCACACACCTGTCTATATAAGACCTTACAGCTCACAGTGCATGTCAGAGCAAATGAGAATCATGAGGTCAAAGGAACTGCCTGAAGAGCTCAGAGACAGAATTGTGGCAAGGCACAGATCTGCCCAAGGTTACAAAAAAAATTCTGCTGCACTTAAGGTTCCTAAGAGCACAGTGGCCTCCATAATCCTTAAATGGAAGACGTTTGGGACGACCAGAACCTTCCTAGAGCTGGCCATCCGGCCAAACTGAGCTATCGAGGGAGAAGAGCCTTGGTGAGCGAGGTAAAGAGAACCCAAAGATCACTGTGGCTGAGCTCCAGAGATGCAGTCGGGAGATGGGAGAAAGTTGTAGAAAGTCAACCATCACTGCAGCCCTCCACCAGTCGGGGCTTTATGGCAGAGTGGCCCGACGGAAGCCTCTCCTCAGTGCAAGACACATGAAAGCCTGCATGGAGTTTGCTAAAAAAAAAGCCTCCAGAGAAATAAGATTCTCTGGTCTGATGAGACCAAGATAGAACTTTTTGGCCTTAATTCGAAGCGGTATGTGTGGAGAAAACCAGGCACTGCTCATCACCTGTCCAATACAGTCCCAACAGTGAAGTATGGTGGTGGCAGCATCATGCTGTGGGGGTGTTTTTCAGCTGCAGGGACAGGATGACTGGTTGCAATCGAGGGAAAGATGAATGCGGCCAAGTACAGGGATATCCTGGATGAAAACCTTCTCCAGAGTGCTCAGGACCTCAGACTGGGCCGAAGGTTCACCTTCCAACAAGACAAAGACCCTAAGCACACAGCTAAAATAACGAAGGAGTGGCTTCACAACAACTCCGTGACTGTTTATGGCCTGAATGTCCCAGCCAGAGCCCTGACTTAAACCCAATTGAGTATCTCTGGAGAGACCTGAAAATGGCTGTCCACCAACGTTTACCATCCAACCTGACAGAACTGGAGAGGATCTGCAAGGAGGAATGGCAGAGGATCCCCAAATCCAGGTGTGAAAAACTTGTTGCATCTTTCCCAAAAAGACTCATGGCTGTATTAGATCAAAAGGGTGCTTCTACTAAATACTGAGCAAAGGGTCTGAATATTTAGGACCATGTGATATTTCAGTTTTTCTTTTTTTAATAAATGTGCAAAAATGTCAACAATTCTGTGTTTTTCTGTCAATATGGGGTGCTGTGTGTACATTAATGAGGGAAAAAAATGATTTTAGCAAATGGCTGCATTATATAAAAAAAGAGTGAAAAATTTAAGGGGGTCTGAATACTTTCTGTACCCACTGTATATATAAGCCCTGGCTGCTCCATAGTTTATTCAGGGAGAATTCTACTTTTCACACTTCTGAGACTTTTATTACACCTGCCTGTCTGGGTGTTCTTGTTTTGTTTTGCTTTTAAGACGATAGCTTCAATATTTAGTTACTTTTCCCATCCATTAGAGAAGCATCCAAGGTCAGAAGCTTTCCTGAATAGTATTCGCATCACAGCATCTGATACTATTGGAAAATAATGGAAGAAAAAAAATCACGGTGTTAAACATAAACAAATTCTTTATAAAGTCTGAGGTTTAATATTACAATACAATGGATTTTAGCCAGTCCAAAAGTCCCAAAGCTGATAAAATAAATGAAATTATCATATAATATCATAGGAAACATATATGCACAAATACTACTTAAATAGCGCTTTTTGTCATTTTAGAGCCATATTCAGTCTAATACCTCCATTAGCAGAGAAATCAGGGGTGGTTTTCCCACGAGTTCGTTCATTCCGAGTGCATCCTGCCTCTCACTACAGTCATGTTTGCTCTAAATAGCATGCTGTCCCCACCCTCAAAGTGTCAGTAGTGTTTTATATCTCACATATGCACACATACACACACAAACACATACACTCTCCTCTGAGCCTGCAAAACATGACTGACAGGGGAGATGTCATCACACATGCTGCCGTGGTAACAAACAACACCAATCAGCTTCCTGTGCTGTCGTCTACAGACTGAGGAGGAAAGGAAACAGCCCATGAACTGAAATAAACAAACTCGCTCCCATCCAGAATGGCATAAAATATAGTGCATAATCCAAATACAACATTACCTGGCCTGTACTAAATGATCATTTATTTTTTCAAAAGTTTTCAAATGCAACTTTTAGATTTGAAGGATCTACACCTCCGAAGGCAATATGTTACGATGGTTCATCGAAAAATAATATTGTAATTATTAAATCACCCATAACAAACACATAAGTTAATACTTTTCCAAGGTCCAGATTAGATCGCCAATCAAAACCATCATAAAACCTTCCATGACCACTCATTCAACTACACCATTTCGGGTCAAGGTGAAATATTGCAAGTACTAATTGTTAATCGGCCAAATTACAATGAGTGTTGAGCTAAGCTGCCGCCAGCCAGGGGTGAAATATTACAATTATGAATTCTTAATAGTCTAAATTACTTTAACTGAGGTCTGTTCAAGAGTCATTAACCTACTGTATGGTAGCTGCTGGTCATAATTAATTCACATTTGAGAACACCGCATCGCTCCCTGGCACTGAAAATTTTGTTTTGCATAATTTAACCAGCATCTCTTTTCAAGTAGCAACACTGGTCACTGTGGGTCACCAGACAGGGATTAAACTGCATGTAAGATATGAATGCTAAATGAATCACTGCAAACTGATATGTGTCCAGTTAAGAACGAAGCATGAGTTGAATTCTCAGTCTCAGACTCAGCCATTGTCTCACTCAGGGACACCAAGACTGCAAGGTCAAAAAATAAATTCAAGCAAACAGCACAACAATAATAACATGCAGTAATGCATGCTGGGAGCTTGCAGACCCTTAACCAATCTGTAGCACTGTTCAACAAGAAATTGTTCAGACTCTTTTAGGCTTGTTGGGACAAAATTTTTGGCAATATTGTTAGTCTATCATGTGCTATTATGTAGATTCATGGTAATTCAAATGTAAAATATAATTGCAGTGTACAAGATGAGTCATCAATATTTTTGGTTCATTTCCTGGCAAGAGAAAGACATTTAAAATTTAAATAGGTACTGTATATCTGCTCTATTTTAGGAGTACCCTAGCATACAGATGTTCTCTGAGCAAACTGAGAGGCTTATGGTGTAAGATTCTGCATCCAGGGGTAACAACCATTTAAGGCATATGCACATAAATTTTACTTCATAGATACAGGACTCTAAATTGATATATTATGTAGAATCAACACTGGAAATAAGACAAACATAATAATTTTTTTATTGTGGTTTCACATTGGTTGATACTGCTAAATTTGGTGCTAATATTACTGTTGAAAAACTGCTTTCTGAATTCAGTTGCTTTCATGTAAGTCAACATTCCAGTGCAACCATAAAATAAAATAAAATAAATTGTTTTACTCACTAGAAACAAGAAACATTTCTTCTTTCACAAAGTGTACAGATAAATTATGTTCAATAAGACCTAGAATTTGCTTGAATTGCTGAGGGATTGCATGCTATAAACTGCCTACATGGACGACTGATAGAATTCATTATAAAAAACTGTACAAGTAAAAAGTAAAACATTAAATTTCACTTGGGACCAACTACCTATTGTGGGTAACTAGCAGAACTTTAACATATTTGGGGTGAGGTGTAGTGGAAACTAATATAGAGAGGGAGGGAACCAACAACCCAAGAAATCCACAAACCCTTCGGAGCATCTTTCACAATAGATCTCTCGCCTCGTCTTCTTTAGCGAAGCATGCCTGCTCGTAAATGTCTTCCAGGATTGATATCATATTATTACTTGCACTTATTGAGTGGGTAGTTTCAAAGGGACAGTTATTAAAGCAAATATCTTTAATTTACGATCTGGGGCCATCAATCTGTTCTAGTAATAACAGCCAGGAATTCCTTATTAGAGTTGAGAGAGAAATATTGAGTTTCCTGATATATCCTCAGCTGGGTGAAAATATAACCATGCTCAAACCATGAAATGCGACTCTACTGGAGGTGTGCAAACGAACCGTGAGAAAAAAATAGTCTGCATTATCAGTGCCGCAGTTAACAGAGTGAAATCCAAAACTGATTGTGATTGAATGTCACCATGCAAAGGTATATGTGTGCATTCGAAATCACACGTTTGTTTCCATGTTTAGCCTTACTATGCAATATTGCTTTCAATATGATAAATATTTCTGGCATCTAGTAATACTAACTGACAAGCTATATATTAAATGGTATACTAAAATTAAAGGTATATTACAAGCACTCTTCAATAAAGAAAAGAAAGCTTAAGCCCACTTAAACTAAACTAAAAACCAAACAAAAAGAAAAATACAACAATTAAGAATGTACAATATGTTTTGCATTTACATATGATAATTTTTTCTCTAAAAATCTTACTTTCTACATAAATATTGTATACTAATAATAAAAGCTAGACAGTCCAATAAAATATGTTTCATGCAAAGTGGGTCTTGCAAACCAGAGTTGGGTCTTTAACTTTATGCAGAAATGTCAATCTTGCATGAGATTCAGCCCCAAAAAATCCAAAGCTGAGTTATTTACCGTAATTCAGCCAGAGACTGAACAAACCCCACCTGTCACACTTATCGTCTCAAAATTGATGGCAAAAATTGCAGGGTCCTAGAACATATAAATGTGAGACTTAAAAAAAAAAAAAACTGCAGTGAGTAATTTTAAAAGCTTCTTGATGGCAATGTTAACAACGCTGTTCTCAGCACTGCCCGCTAGACCGCTGTCAGCACTTCTCTGCTAATTGCCTCCATCAATTAAAATCATTATGATCCCCTTTTATTCTGGCCAAAAATAGAAAAAATCATGTTGCTCGGAGTCACAGACTGACCGTCAGGGAGTCTCAATAGCTACTAATGAGATGCTACTCATGGGTGAAGTCTTATGTATGAGCGGGGATTACAGTATGAAAAGTCATATGAGCTATAATGACAAGAAACTAGTGCTGGAGGAACACAAGCTCACTTACTCTGACTATGATTTGAAAGAACAAAGGGTAAGTTAAAAAAAAAAACAAAAAAAAAGCTTAATATGTTAAATTGTTTCTGTATGCTTGCTTAAGCTTATATACTTCATGTTTCAGTCCAGTTTGATCACACCTTGTCAAGCTTAACTATTACTATTGCCCACATTTAAGAATAGTCTTTTTTATATCAGCACTTTTTACAATGGACAGCGTTTCAAAGCAGCCCTACAGAAAAATAAATAACAACATGGAAGCTCATAATGTAGAGACCAAAACATATCTACAGTATACTGTACTTCTGCTTCAAAAAGTAGTCACCCTCTACTTAGCTCTGCACAATTCTGGATGCTTTTTAAACTGCTGGCTGCTTTCCCTTCACTTCTTTCACCTTGTCCGTGTTGTCAAACAAATGGTCAAAATCACCCAAAGGCAAAAGCCATCTATGACAACTGAAACAATTATTACTTAAATGTCACATGCAGTACTCGAGTCAAACCACTTTAAGTCAAACATTTTGAGGACTTTGAGTCAAACATTTATGCAATGTCTGTCTGTCTGTCTGTCTGTCTGTCCTATATTATTTACTGTATTTCAGAATATCTTTTAGCATATATCTATCTGTCAGTCTATCTATCTATAGTATCTACCCACATAATCTACAGTGTCTATCTATAGTATCTATCTAAATAGTAACCGTCTAATCTATATTACCTTCCTAGTGTATTTTACAGTATATATTGTATCTTATAGAATAGAATCTGTCTATCCATCCATCTAATCTATAGTATATTGTACATTATAGTATCTATCATATATCCACCAAATAGCACCATCTAAACTATAGTGTCTATTCTATTCCAACAGTATCTAGCTATCTGTCGATCTGTTATCTATCTACAGTATAGTATCTATCCATTTAATCTATTATATCTATCTTACATCTATCTATCTAATATATTGCATCATATAGTCTCTGTCTATCTATCTATCTATCTTTCATCTGTCTGTCATCTTCACCACCTCCTCAAACATTACATCATGTTTTTAGCCCAGTATGCTGTGAAATGTGTTCCACGTAGTCTGGTGTACGAGAGGAAACACTGACCTGCCCTGCAGACACCAAAATGTCACAGTCCGAATGTCAAGATGTCTTCCTCCACTCTTTCCCTATTACAAGCTATAGCACTGAGGCATGCATCATTTCCCTTGCAGACATGCGAGCCCACTCTAGGTTAAAATTCAGCTGTCAGTGTCAAGCCAGGCAACATGTACAACAATATGGAAATTACCTTAAAGATGACTCTTAAAACCTTTAAAAGTTAATTTAACTGAACAATGCTAGCAAGAAACCTTATGTAATTTTTAATATCCACCAAGAAGACCTATAATACCTGCAGAGAGGTACAGTATCAAGTACCTCTTGTGTA
This sequence comes from Cyprinus carpio, assembly GCF_018340385.1. Taxonomy (NCBI): domain Eukaryota; kingdom Metazoa; phylum Chordata; class Actinopteri; order Cypriniformes; family Cyprinidae; genus Cyprinus; species Cyprinus carpio. The sequence continues at coordinate 25,211,673 of NC_056602.1, read as the reverse complement.
GATATTTGATACTGTACTTGATCTGGTGTAGTCATGAAATCTACCAGCAGGGGCTAACTGCATCACGCTAAGAGACAAGCCTTGACAATTTGATGTCAACTATTATTTATTTGGACAAAGAAGGTAATTAAACAAATGCAAGCGTTAAAGTGTAGGTGGGTATGTGCAAGTTAACCTTGCAGAGTATTCTGATGATCTCAGTCTTTATAATTCAATTCAGTTTGGGGCCATATTTCATCTTAGCATCAACAGAACATTCTTCCAGAACCAGTTACATCTCTAACTTTATGACCTGCATAGTGTATCACTTCAAGCCCTGTATCTGAAGAAAAGAGACCAGCTGTCAGATTAAATCTGATAATCAGCTCTTGCGATGTGGTTTTCACGCCTCCATTATTCCAGCATGCATTGCAGAATCTCCCCCTGCAGCTACTGACTAACAAATCAGAAAGTGCTTGATTGCTGTGTATTAATATGGAGACGCATCTATTTAAGGAGACGAGGAGGGAAACATTCCATCTAATCAACAGTAAGAGATGATCTTATTGCTCTATTAATTTATATAAAGAGATTTTACATTGATGCAATGGCTCCTTCAAGATCACCAACAGGACAAAAAAATGACAAATAAATATTATCACAATTGTTTCTTCTAGACAGCACTGAGTTTAACTGATGAGCAAATGGAGTTTCCCAACATATTCTTCCAGGATCAAATTATCAGAGCTATTAATGATATAAATGCCAATTTTACAGTTCTTACTGTACAGTTGTCAATAGTATAACAGTAGCCCAACTGATTTCAAAACAGTGTTGCTTTTCCAGTAAGAATTTACTTTTTCCAATGACTAGTATTTTTGCCACTGCTTAACAGTCAAGTGCATTGAACATATTTGTTTTTTGTGTTGTTCTGAAAATAAACCTCACCAAATGTTGTTAGACTCATGCTTTAAAAAATAAAAAAATGACAATGGGTAAGAAATAATTTAACTCATATTGTGTCATCTCAATACTGTGTGAAAAATAACATATAATAATTTTATGTACAGTATTTATTTATTTTTGTTTCTCAAGTGAATTTATTTTCAAGTTAATATATTTTACTAACTTAATAATAAAGAGAATTAAGAATATTACTTTGCAGTGCATTTTTTAAAGCTAAAGACAAAGTAAAAAAAAAAAAAAAAAAAAAAAAAAAACACCTTAAAAGGATCAACATTTTCTAAGAAAAAAATCACATTTAAATTGGCCATGTTTTATTAACTAGAACCCTAAAACAACTACAACTTCAAGGCATTTCTGCTAGTTCTTAATTATAATTATTTATTTATTTATTTATTTAAGTTGCCAGATTTTCATCTGCTGCCATATCTCTCCCTCTTTCTCCCAACCTTATCCAGTCTCTCACTCATGACTAACTAATGAGTCCTGGCATTGCTGTTGTCCCTGTGGTGTTACTGGGCTGATCTGTGCTCTCTTAAGGGTGTGCTGAGAGGTTGACTCTCTAAAGCAGCAGGAGGCCCACACTTCTCTTAAACAGCAGGGCTAAAGAGGTTTGTTTACTGGGTAACACCTTGGCCTGACCTCCTCGAGCCGCTGGGAGTTACTCTGTGATTAGTTCTGTGCTAGCCTGGAGCCGAAGAACCGGCGTCGGGTAGAAAGCCACTCTCTCCCCACCACAGGGTGAATGATTGGGCAACTCACGCTGTAATCAATCACCCTTTCTACCTCCATCCCGAACATATACACATCCACCGGGAGAAGGATGGGGCCTCCTAAACTTGTTGCTATCTTTGTCACTGTGCCTGAAAAGCTGCATGATTTTATTTAGAGTCGGCCTTTGACTCGATAACAGGAGATTAATTGTCGCTGTTGCTTTGGTTGGTCCCCAATGGGTCTCTGTGGCTTTCGGCACACAGAGAAAGGATATACTCAGGTCTGTGTGTGTACAGTATGTGCTCAAGCATGCTACTGTTTGCCACTCGGCCTCTGTGGATGGGGCTCATTATTGCGATGTGTATTCACATCTTCCACCTTTTGCCCAGGGTTCTCCTTCTCTTTCACTTTGCTGCTTTCTACTTACAATGAGATTTCTGTGACAAGCCTAACACCTTCTCCTCTGGCGTCCCTGTTGGCCTGAAACTGGGCTTCACTGACCTAACTCTGCCCTCCCATCAAGACAAGAGACTTCAGAAAAAAAATCACAAAATGTATTTTTACAGTACTTTTTACAGTGTTTTATATCTCAATGGTTTCTCCAAGACAGGAGTGATGGGATTAAAAAGGAGATCAAATGAAAAACAGATCTCTCCAATAGCTTAGGGCTGCACGATTAATCAAAATCCATAATTGTGATATGGCTTAATGCAATGATCAAATCACAAAGGCTGTGATTTAATTAAATAAACACATATGCTGTAAAAAGAATCTTTAAGGGCTCCCTGTGGCTTTCTGCCAAAATCGAAGCATGATGTTTTTATGGTTTGAAAAAAAGATTAAATTAAGTATTAAATATTAGTATTGTCATTTTGAAGTTAATATAGGCTGTCTTAATGTAGGCTGCATGATTTAGAAAAAAAAAAAAGATTAAATTAAGTATTAAATATTAGTATTGTCATTTTGAAGTTGTACTGTAAAATAAAATGTTTTTCATATACTTATATTACAATAGTAATATTTCTTATTTCATTTATTAATTATTACTCATATTATTAATTTAAGTGATAAATATAATAGCTGTTTATTAGTTGTTGTTATTTTATAATAGTATTAATATTGTGCAGCAATACAAACAAGCACAGAAAATCTGTGAGGAAAAGCTGAAATTAAAAAAATTGCTATTAGATTTATTTCTCTAAATTATGCAGACCTTATTAACAATGTTTGTTACATTGTCAATATAGGCTGCATGATATAGAAAAAAATATATTTGTTAACACAAATCTCACATAAATCTGTTATCCACCTTCATTTTATAGCTTCATATTTTTGTTTTGTCAACAATCTGTGTCTCTTTGTAATTCTCTGAAAGAAATTTGAAAGAAAGAATCATAATCGAGACCCTGAAAAGGTCTCTGGAGCTTAAAAAGAGCAGCATATGGATATATGTCCAACATGAGAAAACAAGTGCAGATCTTTTTGTTTGTTTTTATTCAAGGTAAAGCCAAATGGAACATCATTTATCCACAAGGTCAAATGGATCGTTTTAAAAATGAGTGGCACAAGGTTTTTTAAAACCCTAGTACAACAAACAGCAAATACTATGGACTTCAGAAACTGGAGGTCAAGCTCATCCACAGCAGCCGAGTGGGCAAAATCTCAGCTGATGTTTCCGCTAATGCTTCCCATTATAGTTAATGTGTATATGTTTGCATGCAACTCACCAATATGGCTGCGATGTGTTGAGGCCAGACTCAGCTGACCCCAGAGAGACAGCAGACAGATGCCCAACAGCAGCAATCTCCTGCCCACACGCTGCAGCTCCCGCTCCCGCATCCTACAAACACACACACAAACCATACGTGTTTATACTTAAGAGAAGAAATTAACATACGATTCAATGACATATGGGAAATAACAGTCAGTAAACAGCTAATTTATCTTAAATACACTATCAAACACATGGTCATAAGTACCATGGTTTTGTAATCCTATCAATTGGTAATACTACAGTACTTGATATGATGGAAATTGGGGCTAGTTGTCACAAAGGCTGTATTCAGACTGTAGGCAAATGATTTTTTTTTTTTTCTTAAATCTGAGCTATTCTGTCAAACTGTCCATAATGTTAAAGTGCAAATGATAAAATCAGATTTATTTATCCAGACATAACCAACTTATCAGAATGAGCTGCTTTGGTTATGATGCAGGTGCTCTTACATTTGATGAGGCTTTCAAAACAGATGCAGGGAAAAACAGAGATGCATCATCGCAATCTCCAAATAAGCACCTGTTGAGTCACGGTGCAGAACTCAAGAAAAACCCAGCGATGGAAGTGGCTGGTATATATTGTAATGTTCTGACTTCAGCTTCGTTTGAATACTGTATGAATACTTCTGGCATTTCCGTCACCGGTTTTGATGATATCATTGTGTGTTAAAACTGTTGCAAAAGACGACTTGAAATCTTATTTGAGCAGCCAGATCATCTAGAATGAGACGCATCTGTAAAATTCTGAATTAAATCCAATGTAGTTTGAATCAGATTTGAAAAAATCCAATTTCATGTGTTTGAAAAACCCATCTGGATATGCAAAAAAACAGGATATTTGCTAACAATCTAAACATATTCAGGCAATAGAGGTAGGTTTTACTCAAATTTTTCATACAGTCTTAAATTGTGGAAGGTTGTCAGATACAATTTTTAATTATATAATTCATCATTCAATTTATTAATCACAATATTTGATAGCCAAAACAGTTGTTTGATATTTCTGAATGTTCTATTAACATTTTCATTGTTTCATCAATTGTATTACAGTCCAAAATTTAACTGAAAAACCTGTTAACCTGTCACTGTGACAACTTACCTCATATTGTGTAAATTATCAGGGCATGTTGTAACAAAAGGTCATGAAACGGCAATTTTGATTCTAGTTCACTTTAATGTAACACCATGCAACTTTTCTGAAGGGAAACATTCTCATTTTACTCTATTTGCCAAACAAAACATTTTATAGTTTCATCTAATTGGCTCAAACACCCAGAAAATAGCCCATTTACCATGTAAATGTCAAACCAAATATATCCCATTTTATTCTGAAATACAGTCAGTATAGTCAGTCAAACAAACGACTCCGAAACACAACATGATCCATAAATCCTCAAAAAGCGAGATCGTTTAGAACACTGCAGACACGATTCCAAACGGCCATTAATTTCCTCAAATATCACCCATCCTTCAAATGCGTTAGCGAGTGACACAATCTCGTTCTTTGCCGGTGGTCCGCTCTTGTCTGGAAAACACAGTAATCTTGATATACTATCAGAGGCTGCAGGGCAGTAATTCCCTCTCTGTCTTTGAGGGGTCCGGAGAGACCAGAACACACAAAAGCAATCATCGCGCCGCCACGCCAAGCTTGTGTTCTACTTGTGGAGGGAGGACAACAGCAGTATCACAGCCATCTTTTCATGTCTTTTGCCAGCATCCCTCCTCAAATTACAGCAAAGGCGGGCTTCAAATGAGGGGCTGTGAGTCTGCATGTTTGGCAGAGACTGTGCATATGTTCAGTATTCAGTCTGACTCTGGAGGTTTCTTTGTCCTTCATTACTCTACGCTAAAAAAAACACTGGTTTGGTTTTTGTGTCCACAGCAGAAGCATGTGAATAACCCAATTTGAGGATTTGATTAAGTCAGGTGTTTTATGAATCAGTACTATTGGATTTGAGGAAATCTGAGTTGCATTTTGCAAGCCAAAAAAGGACTTTAAACATATTAATGAACACTACATCAATATATACATATATAGTAGAATTAGATTTCTACAGAGGTGCTTACACATGCAAAACTGACTGCCACAATGTAGGGTGTTCTGGGTGGTTGCTAGGGTGTAGTTATGCAGTTGATAAGGAAGATTTCTTTTAGAATGCTGTTAAACGTTTGCCGGGTGTAAACTGTCAAGCCTGAGTAACATGCATACGCCACACAATCTCAGGTAACATTCATGTCTATAAGAAAACTACAACAGACTCTAAACTTCTTAGAGAAGCAATAACAGTGAAGAACACAAAAAAATGAAATCTGCGCTTTTTCAAACTTGATTAGAAAACGCAAGTCTTTGCACACATTGTCAGAGCCTCATAAGCATCATTCATCAAGCCAACGTCTTTTCTTTCTCTCTTTCCCTAGTGCTTTCTTCCTGCCGCCCATACGCACAATTAGCCTCTCTGCCCGCAATAACCGCACAAAGCCGATGGGGTTCACAAGCTTATGAGGTCGTTGACAAGTCACTGGAGTTGAGGTATTGAAAACACACACACTGTAAATAGCTGACGTCGCCCTGCATGCACCCAAAGGGCTTGCGCGTATTGATTGAAGAGAGACATGGGTAAATAGGAGCCAAAGAGGTCAGAATGTTTTTTTAACAAACCCAAGTGTGCAACAGCCCTTTCCTGAGTGGACATGTTTTGGTTTAAGGGCAGAGCAAACCTTCAATTGCATTTTATCGTGTTAAGAAACAAACAATGTAGCCTTTGACAAGCCCTCATGTCATACAATCAAATCCTCTGCTTCAAAACACGTGGTCTTATTATGGGTATGATCGAGGTATCTTGTTATTCATTTGGTCAAATAAAATACTATGCATAACATAAAAAATTATATGTGAAGCCATGCATTACGCAGCAGTAAACTTTTCGAACAGTTGTACAATAATTTGCATATTGTGCATAGTATACATAATATACAATGCATAAACAGTAAATGTATACAATATTGTTGAAAAGTTTGGGGTCGGTAAGCTTTTTTTCTAAAATATTCAAACTTTTATTTAGCAAGGAAGGACGCGTTAAATTGATCAAAAGTGACAGCTAAGACAATACAAACTGTTACAAAAAGACTGATTTCAAACAAATGCTGTCATTTTCAACTTTCTATTCATCAAAGATTACACAAAAAATATAAAGCAGCGCAACTGTTTTCAACAATGATATTATTCAAAATATTTCTTGAGCAGCAGATCAGCATATTAGAATGATTTCTGAAGGATCATGTGACACTCAAGACTGGAGTAATGATGCTGAAAATACAGCTTTGCATCACATGAAAAAATACATTCTAAAATATATTCAAATAGAAAAATTATGATAATAATAATACACTACACAGACGAAAATATGGGAGAAATAAGCATAGTATACTTTTCAAATGATCCAAAACCCATCTTTCCTTTGTGGACCCACAATTCTCTGCTACTACCTCTAAGGCAGTATGACTCACTTTTAAAGCACATAAACCAGAGGGAGGAAAGAACCAACAAGTTATTAAGTGGTTTCTCCCCTGACTCATCATCAATTTAAAACATTATACACCTAAAGGACACCAACGACAGCAGCTGATTGACAGCATTAAAGACACCAATTTATAAAATATATATAAAATATTCAAACATTTTATAAAATATTTTATAAAATATTCAAACAAGAACACGCATTAAGAGTAAAAGTGCAATTGCCAAACCACTCAAACGCAATAAAGCAAGTGAAGGAAAAAAAAAAACTCCTCCACCTGTTTTCCCCAAGAAGAGCGAATCACTTTCAAACGAGCAATCCAGCCCACCACGGCTGGCTAATTAGTCCCTTTGGAATGCCCCTCGTGCAGATGGCAAGATGTCTGACATATTTATTTTGGTCCTTCATGTCAAATCTCTCCTTTCTCCAGTTCTCCAACTCACCCTCTTCGTCTGAACGGAGGCGGTAAATGCATTTAATCCTGCAGATGTAGAGTCATACAAGTTCTCCAGACTCGCTTGACCTTGCTGCGTGGATGTAAGTGCGCTCATATGCAAGAAGCGAATAGAAAACAAAATTACAGAGCCGCCCAGGTAGGCGCGTTTCCCCACAGGGCTCGAAGGAACCAGGCACGCGAGGCACACGTCTGCCAGCTCGCCAACCGCAGGAGTGCAACTTAAGATCTAGACATCTGCTGGGTGAAGTGGGGAATCAAAGATGGAGAAGCTCTGAAAGGAAAGAGAGAGGGATAGAAGTGTACAGAGGAAGAAAGGAGGGCCTCAGGTGTATTTATGGGTCCACAGCAGCATTGATGGGCCTTGACAAGCAAGAGCCAGGAGGGGAAAACAGACATTTGGGCGCTAGGCAATTTCCACAAATAGGATTCAAAATGGGTCTGAAGTACTGTATTAGTTTCCTTTTTCGACAAATGCTCACTCAAACAAGGTACTTAACCTTCAAAACATGTTGTTCATCAAATCATTAGCTGTTTTATTTTCTATGAGGGACCCTATTAGCTTGTTTTTCAATTTAGGGCATTTGAATATAATTAAAGGGATAGTCATTCATCATATTTCATTCATCCCATGGAAGTCAAAGGGATCCTAAAACGTTTAAGCTATCAAAATTCTTCAAAACATCTCCTTTTATGTTCCATAAAAGAAAGTAAGTCTTACTGGCTCGGAACACCATGATGAAGATTAACTGATGACATTTAAAAAAAATTCTTTAAATGGATTATATATACCAGAATGGATAACATGGCTGCAAATTTGCCTAAATTAAGCTTTCACTTCATAGGAGCTAGTCTATTGTGAACCAAATGTTCAATTTTCTTCAAAGGATTTCGGCAACAAATAATTTTTAAATACTAGATCTTTTGTTTCTTGATGCTCCAAACAAAGAACAAGTAAATGAATGTGGACAATACACAAATCTATTTATCCAGAGAGCACAGTCAGACATCCTTGACTCAACAATACAATAAAAACCATCAAAAATGTCTTTGTCTTGAAGTTAATACGACAACATATGGTGGGCAGAACGCATTTTCTGACACTGTCAAACATGTAAAACAAGCTTTTTGGTTCAGTCGCTGTGAAAACTTCTATAAAAGCCAATATGGAAACTTCAAAGCTCAGCGTTTGATGGCAGTTGGTGAAATCAATTGAAATATGTGAAGATTTTTACAAATGTATTCAACTGTATTTGAGTTCAAACCAATATGCAAAACAATAGCTTTCAGTTGTTGATGTTTTAAAGGAATTAAAGTGGTGCAATCTGTTCGGCTTAAATGTTCATAGCATAGTTAGCTAAACATCTCATATAAAAGCCTATAGATGACCCGACCTCTGTTTTCACATTAAATGCATAATATGCAGAAACTAAGATTGTTCTCATCGAAAATGGTCTTAGTTTGTACTCTGGTTCTGACTCAAAGGACGATATCTGATGCTGAATGGTTTTTACTGACAGCTAGGTATGTCATACTCTGAGCGACTGGAACAATTTGTTGTTAAAAAAAAAAGATGACAAAAAGAGGAGAGAGAATGCAATATAGATACAAGGAAAAGAATTCTGCATGATTACACACCTGTATGAATGTGAGAGCTGAACATCATTTTCCTTGCAGCTTCAAGACAGGCTTTTCAAGAAGTGGTTGTTAAAATACAGGGAAAGCAAGTCGAAGTCTTGCATATCTCATCTGTACAAGTCAAACCGCAGACTGATAACCTTCTTGCATGCATTTCACCGAGCTGAGAATACAAAGGGTTTTTCTGTTTTTCCGCGTGGTCTTTCCACTTCATGGCACAGCAGAAACTCCTCACAAATACGCCTGTACTCTTCATTTCCAGATGAATGATTCTGCACTGAGCCACTGGAAATTTGTCTTTAGTCTACCTGTAAATGTCTGTTGAAACGAGAAATGGAATGATTTGCAAAGGTGATGTGGTCCTGTTGGTATGCAGTGGTGAAACTAAAGACATGTTAGCATCAAGTTGCCTTATCTTCATAAGCCAATATTGCTAAACCTAGGCTCAGTTGAACATGTCATGTAATTATAGGAGGGGTCTCATACTCCAATTACAATTAAAAGCTTTACATGCATGCACGCACACACACACACACACACACACACACACACACACACACATTTGTGTCAGACTACACAGTGGGTCATCTGACTCATTCTGCAAGTGTCTCTTATTCTCCAGGCCTCTCCTTATAGGTCCTGATGAGGAAGAGAGGTCACAGATTTTGGATTTTGGACTAGCACACAACTCCAAAGAGAATATGAGAGGAATATGTCAAATATGATGTCATATCAGAGGGCATTTTTTTGCTATGGGTGAAAAATACAGTACAAAAAAAAGTCATATCAATATTATATATATATATATATATATATATATATATATATATATATAATATATATTATATATATATATATTAATTTAAATATATATTTTTTAAAAATATATTTAAAAAATAATAATTAATTATTATTATTATTATCATTTTATGAGGGAGCGCTATAATTACTTAAATTAATTAAATAAGGAATAGCAAAGTTGTTCATTCAGATTACATACTCTGAATTATATTTTAATTTTTTTAATGTTGAAAAATGAAAATGGTAGATGGATAAAGAAAATAACCCTTTTATTATGTTCTGACCTGATTTTATTTGAAACCAAATATTACATTAAGTTAGCAGTTAATTATAGAGTTTAATCCTATTATTTCAATTATGTATCCCCCCATTTTTTAATTAGATTTTGCATTTACCAGTTTAACAACTGACCTTATTAAGACATTTTCATAAAAATGTATCATGGAAAAGGAAAAAATTAAACAAACAAATAAACAAAAATAAATAAATAAATCACACTTAGTTTGTACTGTAGTGCATTTTCTGAGCCAAAGTCTCTAGGACCTCAGCGAAGTGCATTCTGAATAATCAGTATGCAATCAGTATGCGACCCAGACTGCTTTTAACTGTTTCTTTGATCTGAAAATTTGGCTCTGGCTTATTTTAAAAACCTTCCCACTTTCCCTGTTTGCAAACTACCAGTATTTTTTCCCCTCATCAAAGCCCAACCGTTCTCTCCTTCGCCGACCGAGATTTCACTTAAGCAGATGATTGCTAAATGCTAATGCTAAAGCAAGAGGGAGAAATCTGACACAAATTGAAAGCATATTGAAGGCCAGAAGAGCCGTAATGCGATCAAAGGCATGCTGTGTGGATCTCCAGGCTTCCCCCTGTGCTTTTCAGCTGACACTGTGTCTGCCTGAGCAGAAAATTAGGCTTCTGTTTTTGTCAGTCATAAGAAAATACTCCTCCTTCTAACTGTGAACCCTGGAGCCTGAAAGCTCTAATGCTGATGAGAGAAACCCATAAATTGGCATGAGACAGAGTGAAGAGTTGAAATAAATACCTGCTTAGAGGCATTAAAAGATGTCTTGACCTGTGTGAGTGTTGTGTATGAAGTAAAAAAAAAAAAAAAAAAAAAAAAAAAAAAACCCTTTCTTATAGTTTGACATGTTCAATAACACTTGTGTATGATTAGCAGTTGATTTTGCAGTTAGTGACTGAGCATCACATGACATCATGCTGTTGTTCTTGCAAGTGTCAATCACCTCACGGCTCTCTCATGGACTCAAACAGGAAACAGTCTTTACTGTCAGTTAACATCAGGCCACTATGCTCTCCCATCACAAGCAGACCACCATAAAGCGTTGGACACTGCAGAGTTTGTATCGGAAAAATGCCCAAAACAGAATGATGTACTGTGATATTTACTCTATGACTGCAAGTTTGATCGATAATTGTGTTTTCTGTTGCACTTGTCATCTGTACAGACAATAACAGCAAGACATTTTTACTGTAAGTCACAGATAAAAAAGAATGTTGCAATAAATGACATACATTGTCTGAAACACACTGTTTTTTTTTGGCAACCAGGTTCCACCTGTCTACATATCTTTATATATTCAAATTAAACACATGAGTATTAACAAGTCGGCCTAGCAGTTGACCAATATACCAGGCACACAAATTAACTAGCCAATGTCACTCCAATTATGCACCTTTTCCTGTTTTCTGGGAGGAAATTTTAAGCAATATTAATTCAATTGCATAATACGGATCAGATATGCAGTGCCTTCTAAACTAAATAGAGCACATCAGATTTTCAGAAACAAGCTTCCTTTTTTACTTGATTTACTTGAAAATTTTAACTTGATTATTTACACAGTGCCAAAAAGGACTAGACTAGACTAGACTAGACTAGACTAGACTAGACTAGAATAGAATAGAATAGAATAGAATAGAATAGAATAGAAATATATTTGGTGCGTTTATATTTACATTATGTTTTGTGACAATAAGCATATTTTCTCCTCCAAATTCTCATTACTGTCATGGTAGAAAAAAGAACCTATATATTATTCATTTACATTTAAACTTTTATCAAAAGAAACTTACAAATGAGGACAATGGAAGCAATCAAAATCAACCATAAAGCAATGATATGCATGTGCTATAACAAGTCTCAGTTAGCCTAACACAGTACATGTAGAAAGGTTTTTTATTATTATATAATAGAATTATATATAATATCATTTATTATGATAAAATATAAAAAAGAACAGAGCATGCTAGTGTTAGAGGCTTTTTTTAATTGTTTAATAAATAAAAGAAAAGAATAGTGCGCAAGGTTTTTTTTAAAGAATAGAATTAGAATAGAGAGTGCTAGAGTCAGAGGGTCAAGTAAAGATGAAAGAGATGTGTTTTTAGCCGATTCTTAAAGATGGCTAAGGACTCAGCTGCTCGGATTGAGTTGGGCAGGTTATTCCACCAGGAGGGAACATACAGTAGAATAGAATAGAATAGAATAGAATAGAATAGAATAGAATAGAATAGAATAGAATAGAATAGAATTGCGCCAGCAATTTATTGCATAGCTCAGTCCATCCATCGCACTAAATTAACTTAACTAAAAAAATCAAACTTAAGTAGTGCTTACTTACTTGTTATAACCAGGGTTACTATAGATAACTAAAATTAAAATCTGTTAAAAATAAACATTTCCGTTACTTGAAAACTATATACAGTATACAGAAAAAACAATACTCAAAAATACAACAAAATTATTAGAACAAAAATAAAGTAATTCAAAATAGTAATTCAAATTAACACTATCACACTGGTTGCAAATCAATATTAATTTACAAAAAAAATTCACTTTCCATGTTTACTATTTATATGAAGCACTTTGAATTACCATAGAGTATGAAATGTGCTATAAATAAACTTGTTTTGCCTAATATTATTTGACCTTTAAAAATTATCTAATATGACAGGAACATGCACATGTACCGCATAGCATGACTGAAGCATACATACTTATGAGCATTACATGGGTAACCTTGCTCTCCAGAAACTGGCGGACTGTTACTATCAGCTTGTGTTTTATTAAACACTAAGCTTTTAGTAAGTAAACAAATGATTCACGTTAATGGGTTGAGTGCAGCAGAACTGAATTTAAGCGAAAGTGGGGAAGGCAAACCATGAACTCTCAGCCCTGCTTGGGCTGTGTTAATAGGCCTCTTTAAAACACCTGCTGTGAAGGTCTGCAGAGCCAGAAAGCTGATCTAGGATCAGGAATCTTTCTCTCTTCACATTAGTCTTAGTCAGCAAGCGGAGAGAAGACGGTGTGCCCCTGGACCAGCGCTGCCTGGTGAACAGCCTCCTTGCATTATTCACAGTACCAGCAGACAGGTTTCGCTGCTCCATTTGCTGCCCTGCTGTCAAGAAGCAGCGAGCATGCAGTCTTACATTATTGACCAATGCAGCTTGCAAAGGGGAAGCAGGCAAAGGGAGGGAGAGAGAGCAGGAGAGTCCACAAAAGGGTTAGCAGGATAATCTGAGTTTAAAGAGGCGCTGTTTGCACCATTCTACCATGGGAAAAAAACACCACTTGATGAGTAAGCAGAAGGAATAATAGAACGACAAATAAAGCAGAAGAATTACAACGGCCTACACTTTTGCCACCATGCTAAGATTATTCGATTTCTGGCATCAGCAAGTCATTACACACTAACAATTTAAGTGGCAAAGGATTTACTTTTTGTGTTTGTCCTGTTCAAGTGTTTTTTTTTTTTGTGTGTGTGTGTGTGTTTTTTTGGATACCCTAAGCTGGTTTATGGACTCAAACATATTCAACTGACATGGTTTTCTAGAGCAGTACACTCAATCCACCTCGCTCTGCAGCCCACTCTCTGTTCTGGCGAAATCTCTAAATAGAGTGCAATCAAAGTGCCCTCATTTTTAACTAAAAATAAAATCACATTATTTAAAGTCGTGTATGCAATCCATGACCACTCAAGTCAAAATCAACAATAATGTTTGTTTGTTTTTTTTTATCTACCAGTTGAAAATACCACTACCTTTCATTGAAATGCATGTTTTTCTGCATTAAAAATATTTTTTCTGGTTTCCAGTTATATCTCGCATGTGTTATCTTGTCAATATTATAAATATTACCAAAAAAAAAAAGTTTTTGAAAGAAGTCTCTTATGCTCACCAAGGCTATACATTTACAGTTTTTTATTAAAAACGGTAAAAACAATTTTGTGCGAAATATTTTTACAATTGTAAAATAGTTTTCCTATTTAAATATATTTGAATATGCTGTTTTAGGGCTCAATTATCATCAATTATTATTGACAATCAATTATTATTGGTCGACCATTAATATCAATGTTATAAACAGTTTTTGCTGCTTAATGTTTTAATAATTTTGTGGAAATTACATTTCAAAATATATTAATTATAACTAGAAAACAGTTGTTTTTTTGTTGATATTAGTTTTTATTATATTTTAATTTTAAATAGTTTTAATTTGTTGTTTTTGTTTTTTAATGGTTGTTGATAAATGTTGTTATAGCTTGAATAGACTTCTTTAAAACCTGTTTTTTTTGAAGTATGAAGACTGCATGAGAACATGTTGAAATCAAATCTACATACAGGGCCAGGGCGTTGCTATGCAGTTGTTTGAAATGGTCGCTAGAGTGTTCTAGGTGGTTGCTTAATTCAAGTCAACCAAACACAATCCCGAATTAATTGAATTAATTCATTGATTAATTGAATTGAATTAATTCAAGTCAAAAGAACACATTCCCGAGTCTCTGGTTGAAATCCCTCCAGCATTCTAAGACTGTGTGGATTTTTTTTTACCCATTTTATCATCTGGCAGGTGAAAGTGACCACTTAGAAATGTAATAGCACAGCTATACTCTACTCAACATGCCACATGAATTATTATTCAAGGTATTATTCATGTCTGGAGCACAAATAGTGCAGGATGAGTTACACTTTCATTACTTCAGGGGGACGAGTGTTTCTTTCCTTTTTTTTTTTCTTTTTAAGAAATGAGCAATAGCAATCGTGATATATTCCTTAGCAAGCAGCACTAATTTTCAAAGCCTTGCAGATGACATTAATTTGTACTAAATCGGCACAACATATTTGCTTGTTTGCAAAATGTGAAATTCCTTTTAAGGGCAGCTAATAAAAACCGTTCCAGCTCTTAGCCTTGTGAGACGCTGCTGACATTAATTAGATATGTAATTGAGTTCTCTGGCATGTTTAGACAAGCTAATCCTCAGAGCAATTTTGAGCCTTTATTCCTTTATTTCAGTTGTTAACGTGCCACAATCCGGAATTCTTTAAAATCATTACACAGTTTTCACAGACCACTCCTGATGCATACAGATCAGCTCCTCAGCCAGACCAACACAAGAATGAAGCCAGATACGGAGTCACTATGTACCACATATCACAAATACCATCATTATCCAAAAAAGCTACAAAATACAAAAGAGAGTATTTAAGGCATTTACTGTATGCCCTTACAAATAAAGGTTCCAAAAGTTCACAGTGATGTCATAGCAGAACTATTTGGGGTTCCTCAAACTTTTCAGTGAATGGTTCTTATAAGAACCATTTTGTCTTAAATAATTTTTTTCAATTATTAAGAAGCTTTTGTGCAATAAAAAAATGTCTCCATGGATGTTAAAGGTTCTTAATGAAATCACAGATCCCAATAAAGAACCTTTATTATGTGTGCATGCAGTTTTTTCAGAGTTGACAGACAAAGAAAAAAGCATATTCGAATTCTTAACCGCATTGTTTCTTTTTTCTAAAGACCCTTTGTAAAGATTTTGGGTCTATCTTTTTATTTCAAGTCTTTTGTACTCAAGTTTTCAAGTTTTCCACCCACATTTATGCACATAGTCCTGAATTTGATGCTGTGCACATAGTTTAATATTTATTTTGCCTATAGCTGTCTTGCTGCACATTTACACTCCCCTGCAGCATCATGGAAAAACATTACTGGATATCATCATAAATTAACGTGTTACATAAAGCTGTGTTTACCAGGGCTTCACTAAATTGGTTAGTTGCTTTTATGACACACAAAATGTTTTGCTGTTATCACCATGATTCCGAAACACATGACTACAGAAATAAACACTCTTTCCATATATTATTCATGATTTAATTAAGACCGTAAGGCTTTATTTCAGCTGTGGGGAAACCACGTGCTAAATAAAGATAAAAGTATATGTAGCAGATATGCAAATATACATGTTTGAACATACATCAGAATAGTACATCATTTACTCACCCTTATATTGTTGCAAATCTGTTTGCGTTAGCGTCGAATACAAAATAAAATGAAAAGGGGACTAAAAAAGCACCGTAAAAGTCCATATATTACAGTAGCTTTCTGTTGGGAGAGACTGTACTTTAAATAATTTTTCAATAAAAATTTTCCACATCGTGATTGGTTATGAAACTTATAAGAACCAATGACATTTGGCACATTCTGACATACCATATTTGAATATATGCAAATAAGCAGCACTGGAAAAGATGATTGAAAAAAGGACTTTTTTTCTGCTCGCACAAAAGCTATCGCATGGTTTCAGAAAACCTGGAATATCATGTATAAGTCATGAGTTAAAATAAGAAATGAAGTCACACAGGTACTGGAACAAGTAAGTAAATAATTTAGTGTTTAAGTCATGGGTTAAAATTATATATTAGGTAAAATTGCTTATCTGCAGATACCAACATGAATCACATAAAAAAAAAAAAAAAGGCATCACTATGCAGTTCATTTTTACTAACAAACTGTACTTTGATGGACTTCAAAATGCTAATACGCCTTTAACAAATGTATTCCTTTTGAATATCAGACAACAACTGAGGGAATCCGGGAAAGATTGTGCTGTCGGCAAGCCATCTGCATGAGCCTGTGCTTGCTTATGTGTAAAATGAACAGAAGGAAGAGCTGGGAGGGGAACAGCGTTCTCATCACTTGTGAATAGATGCTCTTGACATTGCATTAAACAGACATAATTGCCAGTTAACCCCTTGCAGGTAGCCTGGGGCAGGGCACTGCCTCCACAATTGCAGTTCCAAAGAGCGCAGAGTTCAGGGGCGTAGCCCAGGGGCCACCCAGGTGAGGGCGAAATGTCTGTTTATTTCTGTTTACTTTTTTACCTCATTATTTTTCCACTTGTCAGTCCCCTCTTATTTACTCAATTTCAAACTCTCATTCTCTATATCTTTGTAACTTTTCTGAACCAAGGATATATATATAAACAACTGAACTAGTTTATCATGAAAAAACTGTTGAAGAATTTGTTCACCATAAAATTAAAATTCTGTCATCATTAACTCGTCCTCATGTCATTCCAAATCCATTTGAAGGTGAGAATATCCACCCACAAGATTTAAATTGGTGATTTAAGTCAGTATTTCTTTGTCTAGAACAGTATAATTCAACTAAAGAATGATTTATACCAGTTACATATCCCATTTTTGTACAAAAATAATTAAAATAGGTGCTTTTACACATGCAGAAACTCTCCGCAAATCCTAACGCCCATAGACTATTGTAACACTGCTGTAAAAATATTATGCTAATGCAAACACTGTTTCTAACCAATTCAGAACATCACGTCCCTTTGATTTCCATTGTAAGTGCATTTAACAAACTAAAGGACAAAATGATCTGTGGTAATGCTACTGATAGAACTTATTTTGAACCCAGAGCATTCTTTTAAACTTAATATAGAACAATTATTAATATGTGTATGCAAAACACTGATCTGCATAATTGTCTCTACATAAATTATCTCTTCAAGGCAATACTGCGGCTGGAATCCTTTCAGCACTCCATATGCAAAAATGGGGCACTAGATCATGCCAAAAACAGAGGGAGAACATCAAAATTGTCCCTATTTATTTGCTCCATACAAATACCTGAACGATTCACCAGCATTTCAAAGAATAATCATAATCCTTCATTATTTTGAAATCATGTAATTTTATAATTATTCATTATAGTCCCTACACTCTGACCACCAGTCATGATCCAAATGATAAAAACAACTCATCAACCTACATTTTCTCCTCATTAAATTTCCTTTTTCACTTAGAAACATGTCATATTATGGGAGCAAAATAGGTTGCAAACATGTTTCACATTGACTTTAAAAAGTCACTGTGACCGGAACAATCTGAAAGCGAGCTAGTACCGCTGACCTCTGAATGTTAAAATATAGTCCACTTAATCTGGGTCGAGGTGGTAATAGTATGTCACACATTTGTGTCTACCGCAGCCACAATTAATGAGATGAGCTGGTCAAATATATCCTACGCTCTATTAGCTCGACTACAAGGCCCTGTCAACAGAGCCTCATTACTGCACTAAACACAAGTGCCACCAGCAGATTGAAGAAAAGTATAAACCATTTGCACCCAATTCTATAATTCTGGGGAACGAGCGGAGTCTAGACGTTAAGCACTTGATAATATGTAGTGCCTATTTAGGTTGCTGTCCGTGGTCCTGAAACATGTTCCTCACATCCTCCGTTCCTATCCTCTTCCCTCCAAGGCAGCTTTGACATCATTTTCAATATCACACAGACTTTAACATAGTGGCATTGAAATTTGGCCTGTGCACAGACAGCCCTTAGGAGTTTTCTAATATATCAGGACACTGAGGTTCAAGGCTTAGATGTCTTGCATTGCCCTTAAATGCAAGTTAAATAAGTAATGCGTCTTCAAATACCTTGTATTGTAAGCGGATTTAGTAAGAAAGTAACATATGGCCTGAACACAAGTATGCAAACAAAGATACAAATGCTTAATACATGTGGTGGTAACAAACCTCATTACATTAGTAATCTGGCATCATTTACCTACTCTAAGGTCATTCCAAACCTGTTTAATTTTATTGCTTATGTAAAAAAAAAAGGGAAGTTGTGAAGAATGTTCATGCTGCTCTTTACAATGAAAGTGGATGGAAACGGAGCCAAAAACGCACCATAAAAGCTAAATAAATACTGTGACTTATGCACTACATTTCAAAACCTTTGAAAAGATATAAGAGCTTTGCATAAAGAACAGGCACTGTTCACTGAAAATCCATAGTCACCACCAGTAACTTTCATTGTGTGGAAAAGAGCAGTTTGGAATTGTGCTACGAACAACACCTTTGTATTTAATCAATCTTGTGCATCTAGAAGTGCTTGACTTCACAAAGAGTAAATATCAAGTCTAAAGAAATGCAAATGGCAAGTCATTTTATTTCCATCAGTTCTCCTGCTATGAAACAGTACAGCCAAATATTTACTACAATAAATTCTGAAGTAAATTCCTCTCTGTGCTGGCAAAAGCTATAAAATTGTATTTTGAAAATCCATAAATATAATGTGCTCTCTACAGATTTATTTCCAGAGGGCTTATCTGATTTTACATTTAATGTGAAGACGATAAGCCCTTCCATCCAAAAGATAAAGTAAATGAATTTCATTGAATGCCCAAATCATTTGTCAAGCAAATGCTCAAAATAGCACAAGATCATTCATATTGACAAAGTAAAAACCTAGTTAAGATCCATAATCCCTGATAGGCCATGCCTGAAAACAAAACAGATGAGTAAAACCCCAAATCCTCCCTTCATTTAACTTTTTTACTATTATTACAAATGCAAGAATTAGACTAACCCTAATCCAATTTACATGAATTCATATTACCTCCTATACCCTTACATTGATTAGTTATTCTGTGTCATGCAAGGACACAGCTGTGTCTAATGCAATAACAGCAGGCAAATATTCTTTAGATAAAGTCCTATTTTATTTTGATGTTTCAAAAATATTGATGTAAGTCTATAGGATTTAACATTTTAATGTCAGCCATGAGACAACCAGGTCTGATCACTTCAAGTAGAATAAAAGCATTAAGGAAAATTTAAGGTATCATTTATGTCTGTGGCACAAAACAGTGCATTACAAGTTAAGCTACTATGACAAAAAATAATAGTGAGGGTTATCTTAGCAAGATTCACTTAAAATAATAAAATTTTTAGGAGCATCTTGTGCTTTTTCATAGAGAAGATGATTCATCACGGTGATGATTACAGAGAAGACGTAATACACAGAAAGCCTTCATAGTCTTCTGTTGTGTGTGTCAGAGCAATGACAAAGACTTATGGTTTGATAGCAGCGTTCCTTGATTTATGGTGGCATTATTTAATTCAGTCGCATGACGGCATGAACCTGTTGGACATCTTCATCCATTAGCCTTTCACATTGTATTCACATCTACCTTATCACCGTAAGAAAGCCAAGCTCTGAAAGGAACAGCCTGCGGTTTTCATTACTGTATTGTGTCCAGGCTCAGAGATAAGGTGAGGGGAACAGTTCAATGTGTGACCAACCGTTTTTTATTTCCTGACAGCAACAAACCCCAAGCATATTAGCATACTAGCATTAGAATGTATCAGGCATTACACCTAACTCTTTGGAATTGGAGGCAAAACATTATGTTGCTTTGCATAGCAGCAAAATTCCCAACCTATTTTGGAGGGTTTTTTTCCTCCAGAACTGCATCTGCAAACAACAGGGGAAACTGACGGATCAAATAAACAAAAGACTGCAGCAAATTTAGCATTCTCCCGCCGTGAACAGTTTGTGTGCCATGG
Organism: Cyprinus carpio; assembly: GCF_018340385.1. Taxonomy (NCBI): domain Eukaryota; kingdom Metazoa; phylum Chordata; class Actinopteri; order Cypriniformes; family Cyprinidae; genus Cyprinus; species Cyprinus carpio. The sequence goes on along the minus strand of NC_056602.1, from coordinate 25,191,158 downwards.
GTTCATTTTTAGCATAATTAGTATCTCTCTTGTATTTTGCAGCACTGTTGTCATTTTGAGCAACTAATTCATCAGCAATTATCACATTTTAGAAAAGGAAGCTTGATTTGAACTTACAGGACATTATATAAAGATGTGCATCTATTCTTGGTTTATTTTCCAAGAATACACTGCATCGGCTGATATGCCCAAAAATTATTGCAATTTGAGAACAAAAAAGAAAACTTCTTAGATGAACACCTGTAGTTTAGCCAAAATGTAATTTAATTTGTACTCTCCTAAACCTGTATTACTTTCTTACACTCTCAGAAATAAAGGTACAAAAGCTGTCACTGGGGCGGTACCTTTTCAAAACGTACATATTAGTACTTAAAGTGTACATATTAGAACCTAATAGGAACAAAAGTGCACCTTTTGAAAAGGTACCGCCCCAGTGACAGCTTTTGTACCTTTATTTCTGAGAGTATAGAAATGCCCCAAATTTACTTAAAAAAGAAAAAATTATTAATGCAAGTCATCTGCAATGGTACAGAATTTGTTCAACCTGATAATATATTACATCATATATAAAGACAATAAATATCTTTCCTTAGAAGAAAGAAAATTAGTGAGTAAAGGTTGACAGTTTACATTTTGGTTGAACAACTAAACTAAACTAAAATAAATGAAACTTTTATGGTTGAACAAATAAAAATAAAATAAAATAAAGACAGAAACTGGTCAAATAAAATTACATTTAAAGATAAAAATGGCCAAAATAAAAATAATAAAATAAAACAAAAAAGCAAAAAATAGCATAAATAAAATAGCATAAAATAAAATAAAAAAGAAGAAAGGCTGCTGAAGAAAGGCCTTTCTCAAGGCTTGCTTTTGACAGCCTTGAAGTTCAGGTGGTACCACGAGGGGTTCATCGAGGCTTACACCACAGGCACTGCTGGCCCTCTGGATGAGTATGCTGAATATGTTTCTACAGGACAGGAATGCCCTGAGCCCCTCTCATTAGCTTGAAAGCAGATACTCCATCCTTGCAGGGAAACAAATCTTTAATTCTAAGTTAGGCTGTGACCTGTCAGGCTAGAACTGATGGTGCACTGAATGTTAACCAGTGATGTGGTGAAGGAGAGCTAGTCCAGATGATGCTGGAGGTTTGAAGAGGTTTGGAGGTGAGCTTTCTCAAGTTAAAAAAGGATCAATGACCTTTAATGATCTGATTCTTCTTTCAAGACACTGCGCTGCTGTACTCGGATATGAGATCAATGAACTTTGACATTCTTCTCAAAAGTTTGGGCGAAGATTAGACGCCGCAAAGCTAGAACAAATAAAGCGGGCAAAACCAGCCTTCAGCCACGGTTTCTGCATGTTCCTGTCAAGCTTTCTGTGATGTCATACTTCCTTTTTGTTTCACATCAGAGGGTGCGAAAACAACGAATCTGCCAAACGAAGCTGTTAATCGGTTGGCAACTTTCCTCGCGGGCTTCCGCCAAGTGCGGGAAAAATACAGCACAACGCAAGCGGCCCTAGCATCTGTTCTCTAATCCAGAAGACCCTGTGCTTTTTCGGTTTCTCTGGCTTTTATTTATTAGCTGTCATTTTGGCTTAGATGTCTACAAGAAGAACGTGACATTTCTAATCACGAAAAGGCAATTCATTAGCACAAAAACATGCCTGATGCCTGGGCAGGGGGTCAGAGAACGGAGAGTGTCACTGCACCAAAATCTGTGTTCAAACGCCACAAAGATGAATACTTTTATCTCTTGACACGACAGGTAGGTGAACATCAGCGTGCCATTGTCGAGTCTTCAGCCAGAGCTGTGAAAGAGCCCAGGCCCAGCAGGGGAGACACAGGCGAGATGGCCTGATCTGCGGATGTCTCAGCTTTGGGGAAACGAAGCCGTTTCAATTCGACAGCGGAGAACACGAGTGAGACAGGCTCTCAAATGGATCAAACCTACAGGGAGGTGAGCGTCATCTCAACAAAAGCAAACTCTGTCATCCTACAGCTCCATTTTTACATCACAGGAAATGCTTTAGCCAGTCTACTGTGAGAATTCTGGGAAGTCTTGAAACTTGAAAGGCCCTTAAAAGCTCGAGTCAAAAGCTACAGTTATCAAAGTAAAGCCACACACTTGTGTGTAGTACTCACTTATGAATCATAATTCTAAATGTCACTACCCAGGGTGTCCCTGTAATAGAGCCCGTCTGCAGTTTGCTAGCATAGATATTGCTGCCGTTTTATAGTACCAGCGTTTACCGTGTTATGATATCATTACTTTGTGAGCACATTTACTCACCCTCACGTCATTTCTTTCTTCAAAGATATTTTAAAGAATGTTGGTAATGGTAACCTTTTATTCAGTGTTATTTTATTTTTTGTTTTTGTTTGTGAAATTTACTTGGAGTTTCTCGGTGAAAATTGTTTCTTCATCCGTGTGTTCAGTGTAATAGCACGTTATTTAAACTAATGCATTTCAATTGGATGCACTTTTCGTGCAACGGCACGATTCTTTCTGCCAATCGGGCTGCAGCAGAGAAGCTGTTTAATCAACATTTATTCACGAGATCTTATCACAGTTTATACATGTGCAGTGCTGCTGCTAGCCGTTTTGGTGCCCTAATCATAATTCCTTTATAATTTTAAACATAAAGACAGTTTTTTTTGCCAGTCTTTTATATACCTCCTACTGTCAAAGTCAAACTTCGTGCTGCGCAAATTGCGCAATCCAACGGACCACTGGGCTTGATGGGATATCGAGATGTTGGGGGTCACCATCTCTAGAGCAAGTAAATACTCTTGTTATGCATGTTTTTTTTATGCCTGAAAGTTGCCCTAATAATATATAATGAAGTAATATCGGCATTATAATTATTGCCGATGATTATTGATTTTTCATTGGGCTATTTTTTTTTTTTTTTTTTTTATGTATTATTATTTTGGTCTTTTTCGGTTATTATTTCGATTGATATTTTTAAAACTATAACGCTACATCTATCAACATTATTTAGATGTTATCATTGTATTCATTCTTTTTTTTTTTTTTTTTTTTTGGTAATAATATTCCTGTGAAATATTATCTACAGTAAGTCAGAACACGGGCCGAGCGGAGTTCAAGCTCATAAGCCACAATGCAATGCGGACATTCATGTCACAGAATCCTATCGCATTTTAAGCAGCCTTTACAATATATTTAGAGCCTAAGGTTTTTTAAAAAATTGAAAAGCCCAAAGATCTGCAGGCCTATCTCTGCTAAATGAATTTAACATAAGTTTCTTATTTTTATTTAAACTATATATTGGTACTAAATGTGAAAATGTGTAAAAGTAATGTGTCAAGGACTTGAAAATTCAAAATAAATAAATTAAATAAAGCAATACAGTACGTTGCTGTTTTAAAAGCTCCAGGGAGTTTCTTCTGATGCCCTTTTGAAATAATAAAATAATTTGATTTTTTTTAAAAAACTTTTCAGGCATAAAAAAAACATGCATAACAAGAGTATTTACTTGCTCTAGAGATGGTGACCCCCAACATCTCTATCCCATCAAGCCCAGTGGTCCGTTGGATTGCGCAATTTGCGCAGCAGCACCTTACGAAGTTTGACTTTGACAGTAGGAGGTATATAAAAGACTGGCAAACTGTCTTTATGTTTTAAAATGATAAAGGAATTATGATTAGGGCACCAAACGGCTAGCAGCAGCACTGCACATGTTATAAAACTGTGATAAGATCTCGTGAATAAAATGTTGATTAAACAGCTTCTCTGCTGCAGCCCGATTGGGCAGAAAGAATCGTGCCGTTGCACGAAAAGTGCATCCAATTGAAATGCATTAGTTTAAATAACGTGCTGTCATTACGAAAATAATGAAATAAACGTGCCCCTGCCACGAATAAATAGATTAAATTACGTGACCAAATCACGAAACTGCCGTGAGACTGGGTGTTGGTAATGGTAACCAAACAACATTTGACTTTGTATGGCCAATTTTTTTTTTTTTTTTAAATATCTTATCAATTATTACAATGTTAATTTTTGGGTGAACTATTGCTTTAATTTATAAACTGAATTTGACATTTTAATCTGTAATGGATCTAAAAATCAATTCCAACAACAAAAGTAAAATCAATTAGTACAAACATCTGGTCTGTCCAGTGCATTTTATGTAATATGTAGCCTTCTTCCAGTTCTTTCTGCTACATTATCTAAATTAATTGCCAAATTCAACACTAACATTATTTAGTTGTCGCTTAAAAATATACTGTAATAGTTTCATTTCATCAGTCACCCAAGGGTGTTTATTTCTTGACCGAGGAACTAATACAATATACTAAAGTACCAGAAGCCAAAAATTAGTATCGATGCAATCCTAAAAATAAATCCCAGGTTTAAAAAAGTACACTTCCATAATGTACTTAAAGTGCTCTGTTTCAGCATAAATCAGCATATTAGAATGATTTCTGAAGGATCATGTAACATTGGAAAAAAACAGCTTTGCCGTCACAGGAATAAATTCCATTTCAAAATATATTTTTCAAAAATATCAGCCTTGATGAACATAAAAAAAAAAAATCTTACCAACCCCAAACTTCTGAATGGTATGAACACTGCAATATAAATAGCATTGTTAAATCTACTATTTGAATCGCATGGAAAACCACCAGAACGCAAACCACTATTTTATTGCATATTCATCTCTACAAGGCTTTGCTTTGCTACTAAATAGATTTTTCCTGCCAACAGAAAAACAGGGTTTGAGAAACAAAATTGTAGAAAACATTTGGAAACAGTTTGGAGTGTACAGTATGTATACTCACATAGCTGCACACACAGAGAGGAACCCTATAGCTAAGTACAGGTGGACTTTCAAGCCAGTGCTTAGCTCAGTAAACAAAAGCCGTTGAATGGGCATTTGTATGTTTCTAAGGAATAGAAAAGGAAAAAAATGCAAGAAAAAAACTGGTGCTGTGCACATTCAGAGAGTAATTCCTGTGGGAAAAGAAGACAGAGCCGGCCGAATCAAACCTTGCTTAGGAGTCATTATTTTTAGCCTTGTTTACCGGGTGGCCTCTCTAGTGCTCTTCTTCTACAGTGCAGGAAGAAAAACAAGAAAGTGGCTCGGAGGAATGAACACATCATTATACAATCTGATGCCACATCATTAAGATCAAATCAAGTCCCTAGACAATGCTAAAATATAAGATAAACAACAGAGGAAATAACAGCAAATAAAATAATGTTGCTGTGCAAATCCACACTACACAAATGACTTCTCGGTAGATTACTGTATTTTTAGACGAGGTGATCAACAGTATATGATGCAGAATCATCTCAGTTCTGAACACGCTTGGCAATGCCTGTTAAAAATGCCCCAAAATACCAGAATTCACAGGGTCTGCAGTGTTAAATGTAATTTTGATGTTTTAGTACACTTACATACCAGATTTGAACATCTGAAGTATGTGTAATACTCATTCTATTAAACAAAATATATATAATGCTGAGTGAAAACAAGTCTAAAATGTGCAGTTGACTGTCACAGAATACTTTCCACTTTGTACAAAATATATTTATCATCATTATAAAAAAGAAAGAAATCTTTGATACTGGGATGGTAAAATATTATACTATGTGATGTATTTATGACCTAGCCCTACAAACCCCCATAGAGTATGAGAGTATTATTATTTTACTGGAGGTGGGGGTTAGTTGATTCTATATTTTTTGTGGCACACAAATCAAATGCAGCTCACTACTAAGCAGGGCTCTGAACCGGTTCAAGGAACGAAAACTATAAACCAGAAACGAACTAAATTTTGACAGGAACAGAGCCAGAAACAGAACGAAATCAAATTTTATAGTTCTGAACAGAATCGAAATTTTGAAATGGCCATTAACCGGTTAATAACGTTATTTTATCATTCCATTTAATATTTGAAATTTGCTTTCAACCAATCACGAATTCCAGTAGTATGGCCTATGCAAATGTGACGCTGAAGCCAACGAGTGAAATGTCTGCTCAGCTGTGAACTCATCATAGGTAAGTTGCAATGGCAATGCACCGCCCTTAGAGTTTATCTGAGGATAGTGTAAGATGAATTCAACAGATCACACGCACCTGCAGCACTTCTGTGAATGGAGAAAACAGAAAAACTATAGGCTTACATAAAAAGTAATATAGGCATATACACTAAATATATTTCACTTAAATCATATTGACAGATTAACGAAACGAAAGAAAAAATGTGCTAAATTACGGTTCATTGTGACACTTTCCAGAGTTTTCGGAAAGGAAAACGAAACAGCAGAGAGTAGTTTTCTTTATTTTGCAAAAGCTTTACAGTTTTAATTATTTCGCAAAAGCTTGACAGCTTTGAATAATGTCTTGCTTCAGTATAACCAACCTGCGTTGGTATGACCATCGCGCCGACGCCTTACATGCACACACAACATAGTTTTGCTATATTGAAGCCTGTTCATTATCAAAATAAAATACAGTTAAAGAAACAAATAAAAAGTTACACTGCTCCGTTTTACAAAATTTGTTGCATTCAGCATGACCTCGCCTCACTGGGCTGATATAGCTGATGTGAAGGATGTTGTTTTAAATCGATGAAAGTACAAACACTATTTAATAAATAATATTTTAGCATCCAGATACATCAGCAACATGGAAACATTTGGATTTGTGCCAAATGAGAGAGGTTTGCGTAAAATATAGATTCTGCTCGGAGTGAACCGATTTAATTTTTTTTTTTAGTTTTCAAGCCCTGCTACTAAGTGCTGAGAATATTTGTTTATTTAGTGAACACTGCTCTATTACATATTCCCTAAATAATTCATAAGACATGACAGTATTACAGTTAAAATGGACATAATATATTTATCATGACACGTTGCTGTTTGCAGTTTCAAATGTATAAGCCAAGAACATGTCTATGCCCGTCTACACAAACGAGAGTCTGCAAAGATGAGTGGTAGGAAGTATAGTGTCTACTAACAGACAACAGAGAGCATTTGCTCATTACATCATGCTTTCACACATCTACAGGTATAAATGTACTTTATAGTTGAATATGTTCAAGTATTTTTGCATTTATTTGGCTATTAAGTTTCCAAAGATGTGTTAGCTTAGATTAGCTTTATGATTCTTTCTTGCTCAACAGCAAAAACGGTGCTAGAGTTTAAAAAATTTATCAATTCATTTCTGAAAATCTCATTCATCGCTAAATGATGAAGAGAGTCTACCTTCCTAAGTAAATAAATAAATAAATTCTACCTCTCCAACACTTTAGATAAATAACAAATATTGATTTAAAAATATTAAATAAAATATTTATATATCAAGATAAGCATCTCGAAATATGAATAAACCATATATCTTGCAAAGGCTGGAAAATACTGAGACCAGTTTAGCTTAACTGCTCAGCTCTAGTATCTATTATAAGCAGGGCTGCACGATTATGACAAAAATCTTAATTGTCAATTATTCCCTTGAAATTTGAATTGCAATTATTAATTATGATTATCACAATTTACATTGAATGGTGTTTATACCATTGTTTGATGCAACTGCATGCCGGTATTTTTATATGAAAAAAAACCTATAGTGCTTTTCTATAGTATTAAGCCTCAAATGTCAAATATACATTGGATTGGTTTCTTCTTTAAATGATAAAAAAGTAAAAATATGAATGGTATTATAATGTTATACTAAAACTAAAAAAATTGAAAAACCCTTAAGATAACATGTAGAAAGAAAAAACATATCTTAAGCATGTAGAATAACATAAGTGGACTTTGAATAATTAATTGCTGCTTTGAACGATTACGTAATTGTGGCATCCATGATTATATTCGCGATTAGAAATTCGATTATTTGTGCAGCCCTAAGTGGTTCTGTAACTCACATATCAAACTGTTTTCTACAGCAGTTACATTCAAAAACAGCAGTAAGTCAATAAAAGAGTCACTCAATGGCACAAAATTGACCAACTTAGCCTCTCTTTCTTTCACCTTTATCATTATCTCTGCGTCAGCTGTCATGAACGCAAGCATACCCACATTCCAGCACTCAGAGATGTCATAACCAAAAATATGAATATTTCAAAGATCACTGACATACTGGCTATTAAATCAAATAACACCCTTCACAAACACACACACCATATGATTTGAGTTTAAAGAGACCTCACTCAAACTTCACCCCTGAATCACTCAAAATAAAACACCTGCCACAGATGTGGGAGGACAAAATGTCGACTTCGGTGAAAATTAACCATGAATGAAAATCAATATTCTGTTTGCACACACTTTCTGCTTTGATTTATTACCTTACTGACTGAAGAATTCACTGGTTAAGTAGAATTGTGGATGGTTAGTGAACAAAAAAAGTTGTTTTTTTAAGTTACCACTGTCACTTTGGTCAGTCCGCCTCACTGTCTTTGACTGCATGAACGGTTCACCAGTCATGTATAACCACTAAGGTCAAATTAAAATGTAGACAAAAATATTCAGCCCCCTGAGAACACAGTCTAGCCCTTGAGAACTAGTCATGCTTTCCTGGTCTAATCAGATCACCTGATCTTCCCACTTGGTATCTTTCTGTCCTCACAAACTCCCACTCGTTCTTTGACAAATTCATCCCTCCATCCTCTTCTTTCTTTCCTCTATTTGCACGATTCTGTCACACGGTTACATCAGCCAACCCAAAGGGCCAGAAATGCAGGCAGAAAGGGATAAAAAAAAAAGAGCAAGGGAGCATCAGACAGACAGCTAGACAGACCCTGTGAAAATGGGAGGAGCCAGTCCATTGGACACACCACCAAAATCATACATTCCGTCCACTCATCAGCTCTCCGTAGACCGTAAGTTAATGAGTTCATCTTGATGGATCCCAAGCATTCATCTGTCTCATTCTCCGTCCAGCACGACACCCCAAAGTAATTTCCATCAACTCTACCAAAAGTGTAGCAACCCAACAAAATGCTCATAAGCTCTCTGATAATTGCCAATGCCTTCAAAATGAAATTCTACAGAAACTGCATAATTCATTCCAAGGACATACAGTAGGTTCTGTTTTAAGTCCGGTAGGGACATTATAAAATCCACTTAACCAATGCAAAAATGCTTTCACTTACACAATGAAATCGCATGTTAAAGCAGATCAGTTCCTGTTGTTTAGAGTATGCTGTCCACTGCCTTTAATACACTAAATAAAATCAACCAAAAAAAAAAAAATAATAATTATATATATATATATATATATATATATATATATATATCTATATATATCTATATATATATATATATATATATATATATATATATATATCTTAAAGATAATAAGAATATTTTCATTACAACACAGCAAACAAACAACCCTTTTGAACTCCATTTCCTTGTTCTTCCAAGCAAAATTGGTTTTTATCTTGCTTTAACTTGGGACTGCTGAGCTTCTAGGTATACAGTAGATCAAAAGTTTTATGCGCGCTATAAAATAAATACTGAAGTCCTCTGAGGACATTTTACTACAGTTGATAACTGCTGCAAAAAAGCGATGCAGTGATATATGAATGCAATCTTGGTTTACTGAAAAAAAAGTAATATTAGGGATAAATAATAAGCCCAATAAATCCTCCACTCAACGCAGTTAACAAAAGATCAGACAAACTACTCTATCAAAGCTTTTAATCATTAATTGTGCATATTCTAAGCAATATTAATAAGCTAAGCCATTTCATAATGTCACAAAACAGTATGTCTGTAAAATATCCACAACAAAAAAATGACTCCCATGTATGTACTGCACTATACTGGCCATTCGGAAAACAATTTCAGTCAACCACTGTCACTTCACAATATTTTGATGATGTGCAAGAATTTGCTGTTCAAATATGGTCAGAAAGAGTGTTGACCTTTAGAGATTATAAATTATCACTTACAAAAGATCTACGTTAAACTTGGTCTTTTTTAAAACTCTGCAAACAGTCTTTGACAAATCTCATCATCCTCCAAACAAGCACCAAGAGAATAAAAAAATAAAAATAATAATCACTGCAAACACCATTTAGACAATATTGAACAAGCATTCCACTGCAATGAGAGCGTAACACCTAAAATGACAAGAACAACTTTTCAGCTTAAATAATACATTTATAAAATTTGTTTGTTTGTCACATTTTTGCACTTAAACCCTCCACAAATTGGTCCTATTTACTTCCATGGTAAGCAGCTCCTAACTCAAGTTTTGCTAACATTTTTTAATATTTTGCATTATTATTTAATTATTTGTTATTAAAATTATTTAAATATTTATTTCTGTAAAAAAAAAAAAAAAAAAATGTGTTTATATGTTTGAGTAAAGATTTAGAATTCACAGTGTCTAGCTATACATTTATTCACTGACATCAACATTTTTCTTCACGTACATGAAGAACAAAATATGTAGTTCCCATCAGGAACTTATTGAATCATGATGGCTTCTATAACATATTTTGAAGACAGGTTATCTCAATTTATATTATTACAAAGGCAAGCATCATCTTTGGAATAATATGTGATGAATTGTTAAAGGGTCATATGATGCTTTTTTTTTTTTTAATCATTATTTTGTGTATTTGGTGTAACAGAATATGTTGACATGCTTTAATGTTCAGAAAACACATTATTTTCAAATACTGTACATTACTGTAAGGTCCTTTATGCCCCGCCTCTCTCAAACGCGTCATTTTCTACAAAGTCCTCCTTCTGACAAGTGCAGTCTGCTCTGATTGGACAACTGACCCAGTGGATTATGATTGGCCGAACACCGCAAGCACTCGTCGGAAATGTAACTCCCCTTTCCATAATCGTGAGCTTCATCTTTCAAAATAAATGTAAAGACAGATAATAATTTCCTTTGTATTACCATCAGTTCAAGCCCGAAAGGGGAACAGAGTCGCATGACAGACAGTGATGAAGCTCGTATGTGTTTGCAGTACACAAGCCACGGACGGTTAAGACAGCTGACTCCACTGTGTGACCCTGTCTCTCTGTCTCTCTCTCTCTCTCTCACACACACACACACAAACACACACATGCGTGCGCATACATACATACATACACACACACACACACGCGCAAAACTCCAAATTTGAACAGTCAATAGCAAATACTTAAACTAATAACAAAACATACTTACAATAGCTGATTCAGAAGCGCCAGATTGTCGTAGCAAAGTCAGAATTACCTCCTCTCCTAGGTTCACAAAACGGTCATCCATAAAAAGGGTTGCTGTTCTGCTGAATGTAATCTTAAATATTCCTAAATGGATCTACATTCGGAAGGCCAAATAAATGATTTTCTTTTGATCTTTGTCTTTGATTTACATTAATGACAGGCAGTGCGTTTATTAGGCTGTTGTCTCTTTAAGCAAAAATACTGTACGTGTGTTTTCTTTCTCATCTGTTTACGTTCACGTAAGACAAAAACGGCTGTGTTTATGATGATATACTGATGTAGTTTTCTGTATATTGGTCGACAAATATGAAAGAAGTCAGTTTCGGCTTGGAACAACCTTTTCTACAGTGGAAGTACACGGAACGGTCCGAGAACGGACACAAACCGGGAACTCGCAGCGCTGCACACAAACAGGGCGCAAATTCTTTCCGTTCCTGCACTTAATCGTTTTTAATCAAATTAAAATGCGAACGCAAGAATTGTTAAGCAAAATCGAAATGCACACGTCTTATCGAATACCCGGTTCTTGGAAATTTGGAATCGGTTCTAAAATGGAACCAGTTTTCGATACCCAACCCTACATATGACCCCTTTAATAAGACAAGAAACATGCATAAAGACACTAAATAGGATCAAGTATGATTTTGCATTGACATGCATAATATAATTTTTTTCCCCTAAAATATAGTCTCAGGGTAAAGAAAATATCCCTTTAAATTATAAAACGTAACCGTCAGCAAAAGGCAAGTAAAGCTAAAATAACATCACTTTCCATAAGTTATGATACAACATAATTAGTTTATTTATCAGGACAAACAATAATGCAGTACATAACTTTTTAAAGGTAACTTTCCACAATGCCATTCACATACAGTATGTCTATAGATGTGTTCCAGCATCTGTTTGGGTTTGAGCAACTGCGGGTGGCTGTGAGATTCTTAATGTGTCTTGTGTAGTCGCGTCGCCTCACTGCTTGCTCTCATTCTCTCTCTTTCATTATTTATTTCTCCTCCCAGCTTAACTTGGCAGTTATTTTGTCAGGCTGTGTGGGAGACAAAATAATTGCCTCTATATTTTCCGAATTGATTTTCTTGTGCAAGTTTAACACAGTTCTCACTGCAGAGTCTGCTGACAGCCATTGTGCACTAGCCCTCGTTGTATGCCATTTACATACTTGCAGGTATTTACCAAGGCTTATGCAAGTCTAACTCTCATTATAATGGCCTGATTGGAAGAGAACCAGGTGGCAAGAGAGATCATTTTGCTCTTGTGTTTATTTATTGTCATTTAGCAAATAAGTGTGGAGAACAGCCACGTTGTAAATGAACTATGGCACTGTACATTATACTTGTTTACAGATACAGATGTTATAATACAGCTCTTAATACAAAACCTTAGATGAAACCTCTTAAATAAAGTTTGGCAGATGCTAATTTGCAACCTAGTGTAAACAGTAATCTATATTACTTGCAATTCACATTTATTCTTGCTCATTCCATATGTATGGTGCGAATTATAAGTGGCAGATTTGCTGCGGGAAGGAAATGTTATTTGAAGGCCATTAGCGAAATGTACATACAACGGTCACCTCAAGGAAGTAATCATGTGGTTTTTGATCACATGATCCCTGATGGCTCATTTTGAAACGGGGGTCGTTTATTAACAGTACTCACCCACTTTTTTAAAGTCATCTATACAGAGATGCTAATAATGAACATACTGTAAACCAAACCAATCAGCTAAGAGATGAGTCACAATAATTCAACCTTTGATTTGAAGCTTAAAAAGAAGAATGAAAACCACTAGAAAAGACAAATGTACTAAACTATTTTATGAATCAACTATAATCCCACGAAGCAAGGTGAATGATGTATACGAATCAAAAGAAATTACAATATAAAGCTACTAATTATAGGTGTTGGTTATCATTTACAATCTATTTTAAATATACTGCAATTTTTGAACAAAGAGCCAAAATGATTTATTCATAATGTTTAATATAAGAACTAAATGAGTACTGAATCAGAGTTTTCAAATGATTCATTAAACGAGTTTGAAATGATTCACAGAAATGAATCAAACCAACAACTCAACGCATTTTTGCTTTTTAAGTTTAAGGAAATTAATTAAATATCTCTGTGAAAATGCTGCCAAACGATGACAAGAAATGCAAAACAGTCTACGAACACACTCTGTAAGAAACTTAACAACCAAATAAAAAGTGCATTAAGATCACTACAGTATTTATGATGTTGCATATTTTTACTTTGCCATCAAAATCATCACGACTACATGATAAATATTTGATACAGGCTCAGCCCAGTTGCAAATGTATTCATATATTGGTTTTATATCAGCAATAGGCCACCATGTGATCTAGATACATGGCATCCTCGACTGAAAACCATATCAGTCCATCACTGCAAGACGGCAACTAAAGCTGGATTGCCACTTTGAATTTTTCTGTTTTATCATCCTGCTGAATGTTGATTAAACCAAAGAATCTGAGAGAAAACTCAGCCCCACACCGATGGCGGCCGAATATAGGCCCTGGCCCTGGAGAACCAGAAACCAGGACAGCCGGAGAAAAAGCTGGCTGAGAGCAGAGGGAAAATGAGAGGGAGAAAAAAAAAGGCACAAATGAAAAAGAACAGCGGCCTTTTTATCCACTCGCCTGCCCAATCTCGTCCCTGCTCTTTTCACTTCATCCCTCCATCTCACAGGGGCGGTGCTCCCTGGGACCCGAGAGAATGAAGGTAAAAAAAGAGGGTGAAGGAAAAAAGGCTGGGAAATTGTCTGTCGAACATCACACCTGTGTCGAGAACCGGCTCTGTCCTGTCAGGGGAAGGCAAAGGCCGCTTACGGAGAAGAAAGAACAAGGTAAGAGAATGCATTAGAGAGGAATGCATGAGGCGCCAAAAAGACATGTCCATCCACACGCACTCTTGCCTTCATCGACACACACACAAGCATCCACTCTTCTATTGTCTGAATTGTAAGCCTGCAATACAAGGCCATAAATAATGGAGAATAGTGCTTTTAAATGAATTCACAGATGTGGGTGTGTGTAGATGCATATGCAGCAGCTAGTGCTGTGCATTTCCAGATTTGTATTTTTCGAATGTTCACCATTCTTGTTATATTATATTGCAAACTATACGCTGAACTACATTTAAGATAATTCATAGGGTAACGTCACTTAAAAATAAATATAACAAAAAGTAACCACTGGTTGTTAGAAAACAAAAAGCATCTCTAAAAGTAAGCTACACCAGTAAACCTGTATTGCCAGCTGGTGTGTTAATGAGGAGAGAAAGTGAGGAGTGGTTAACAAACAAGCCAGATGCAAGGTGAACACACTGTCAAAGACAAATCATCTTATTCACATGATACCGTTTCTCAAATTACCCTTCAAAACAACAGCGGTATCACTGCACAGTGATTGCATTGAATGGTAATACCATGTTTTGCTATGCACTATGGTAAAGAATGATTACCATTTATTATGTTCTCAAATAATTACATGGTACTCTAAGTCAAAGGCACTATAAAGAACCACAATAACCTTACATGTCTGAAAAACATGGTAATGCCATCATACATTAGGTTTTTTGCGTACCGTTTTGATACTTTTTGGATTTAACATTAACTTACCTTTCAAGAGTGGCGCGTGCAGGTGTTGAGCCTTCTTCATCGTTGGTAAACAATAATACGTATTTCCAGGTTTAGTTTCAATGAATTGTAATTATCTACTTTATCCTGCGCTATTTTTGCGACATGAGTTCAAAACATTTCTTATTTATGTTTTATGGAATGACAAACCACCTCAAATGAGTGATTTGCCGTATCTAAGAGCTCGAATTCGAACTGAATCATTGGCGGGGGATTGGGGGATGTGTGCCCGAAGCATGAATCCTTATAAGGGAAAACAACTAACGATTCCTAATACCTTGTCTACACCAGATGCGAGCGGCGTGGCGTGACAAAATACTACAGAACCACTGATCTATAATAGAGATTCGTTAAATATAGATCAGTCAATAGAACTCATTATAATCAGTGATGCTGTCTACACTGGATGCGGCACGGCATGACACCTCAAATCACCGACAGTACACTTCTGCCGCATTCTATTTATGACATGTTGACACAAATTTCAAATGATTTTCAACAGTCGCTTTGTCATTGTCCAGTGTAGACAGTCTTTAGCTGATCTGGCGTGGCACCATATGACAACTTTCGCGTCTGGTGTAGACACTGTGTAAGGAGAGATGACTGAGGACAATGGCAAATGATTTGCAGATCCTCAGTACCACTGACAAACATATAATCTTGTAAAATGTGTGGTAAGTACTGCCGCTCCATAGTATAAACAGAGTACGTGCGATCGCGAATCTTGAAAGTGATAGTGAAACTAAAAAGCGATCATGCATTCAAAAAGGGGCGGGGTGGGGCAACACGATGCCGGCGCAACATCGTGATGTCTATCAGCCATCGCCGATGGACGATGGCATCGTCTATCGGCCCAACCCTACTATAAAATCATGGTAAATGATTTTGTGTACTGTTTACTTTACGTTTTTCTTGATACTCTTTTCGTTGAAAAATATTGGGTATAACATATAATAAGATATGTTATAAGATGTTATTATATTATATAAGATAAAGAATACAGCCTAAGTAAACATTCACTTCGCTTGTTTAATCTCTGATGCTTAATCAGTTGCACATTGTTTTATTGAATGAGAAACCAGAAACGGTTCAGTGCATAAGCGAACTATCTGAAAGATTCAAACTTAATCCAAAACCGATTCAGACAATGTTACTATGCCAATCGAAAGATTATTCATTTGATTCAGCTTCGCTGGTTGCGAATCTAAACTGCAAAATATCAGCAGGCGAAATAATGTTGTAGCGAAAAAAACTAACTTATATAGAAAAGTTTTTTTTTTTATTAAAAAGTTTTTAAAGCAATATATTAAAATAATTCAAACTTTTCTCCAGTACCTGAACACTCGCTCAGCCTGAGGGCCTTGAGCTTAAGACTGCGCATTAATGGGGCCCTGTTTTTCAATCCATCGGTAACACTCTATCTATATAGCCTAGGCTTGTCTGTCTTGCAGGCTGTAAGGTCTGTATAACCTTCAAATGTAAAGGCTTTTAAAAAAGTGTTTTGAATTTGAAGACTTTGTCAAGTCACATTCAGAGTTTTTCTTGACCAACTTTCCTTTCCTAGTTATCCAGTTTATTCAGTCACTGTCAGCAGATTCTCATTCGGTGTACCTCATTTGGTTAGTTCGCTCACAAGCATCATGTCCAGGTTCCTTCAGTGCTGTCTCAAGTCATTCAGCCGCAAAACACCAACTCGTTCAGTGTATATGGCATATTCATTCAGTATGTCCAACCAATGATATGTTCCTTCACAGTCCCTACTATAATGTGCTATAGTCAGTCTTTGAAGTGAGAAAAGGCCAAAGCAGCCCTGTGCTTCACAAGAGAGTTCATTGAACGAAATATAGTGCATGGAAGTGAGTGGGAATTGTTTGTTCAAGTAAAAACACCACTAACACAAGCCGTTTGGACACCAAGTTGGTTTGGAAACCAAGCATCATTTCAAAATTATTTCAGTGATGTCAGTGGATATGGAGATGTGGGTTGTAGGTCAGAACCCTGTTTAAAAGTTAATTTAGCCCTAGAAAGATTTTTCTCACTAAAAACCCTCTAAGTGGCCATTTATGCAGATCGTACAACTTTATGGCCAGATTTCTGTGAGACACATTCATCACTGTGTTCATTAAAGACGAGATTTTCTCAGTTTTTTTCTCTGTGTATTTTTAATGTTCCACAAAATCAGATAAAACATTATATGTAAAATAAAAGCCATGAGGTTTTGATTGTGATTTATGGATCATTCCAGCCTATTGTTCTAAAGTTTGGAGATTAAAAGTGACAGTAAAGACAATAAATTATATTTTAAAAGATATTCAAATAGAAAACAGTTCTTTTAAATTGTAATAATATTTCACAATATTGCTTTTTTAATGTATTTGATAAATGCAGCCTTAGTGAGCATAATAGACTTCTTTTAAAAACATAAAAACTTACCAACCCCAAACTTTTGAAAGGTAGTGTACAAATATTTGACATTTAATTGTGTCCCTCTTGGAAAGACATCATCTAGAAAGTTTTGTGTAATGAGTTTTATGTAAGTTCAGAAGAACATGTTCAGTTGAGGACATGAATCAATAGCAACATCTGTCTGTTGTCAAAATTCAGAGTAATTTTGGAAGTGCAGAATTACTTTTACTGAAAGATCTGCATGTGTTCTTTGACATTTAATTATGTGTATGCCAGTGTTTCCAGCACAGCACCATTACAAAAGAAATTATGTTTTACACAAGTTGTGAGTTTGCAGTCTGAATTGAATGTGATGGCATAGAAAAACATATTGTAGACAACACATCTTTCTATTGCATTTGCTTCACTAGCTGCATGCAAAAAAATGAAAAATAAATAAATAAATAAATAAAAAACAGACTCTTATGAGAGGATTCTTTTAATAAATCAAACATGAAATCAAATTGCTCTGATGGTAAAAAAAAAAAAAAAATCCTTATTATGGCACTACAGATACTCATCACGGTGCATTTTTTAAGGTTTTTCAATATTTAATGCAACCGAATTAATGAGTTAAATTAATTGTACTTATAAATAAATGTATGAGGTTAGGATCAATTAAAAAGGCGTTGCACTGGTTTTTGCAAAAAAAAAAAAAAACTAATTCTGCACGAAACACTGTTTTGTGTGCATGCTCTATTTGATTGACAGGTCTTTTCCACTTGGCTGACATGCATTGAGAAAGTGGAAATACCGGCAGGGAGAGAGGGAACATCAGGGTTGGCGTCTCGAACACACACTTGCACACAGAAAAAGGATTGAGGGAGAGGAAGAGGGGGCGTTCATCTCCGTCTATGATTTGTCCGCATTTTTTGAGAGGAAGTAAACACGAATCAGGCTGTCAAACAGACAGGAGGCCATAGAGTAGGAATAGAGAGCATGTCAGGTTCCAGCGATGTGGGCAGCTCTTCCTTCCTATGAAAAGTAGAGCAGAGCTCATCCAGTCTTGGCTTTGCCTCTTTCTCTCACACATTAGCATTTTTTCCTGCTGAACTCTAAGTGATGGCTCCGTAGCTTGGAGAAATTAGTCACCTCCACAGATGCAGAGGCACTACAGATAAGCCATTGTCTTCTCTCTTCTTACATAATAATTCTTGACACTGTCTCAAAATGTTGCTTTGAAATCCAACCCACCGCGATGCCTTGAATCAAAAGTAAAACATGTGAGACTGTTCTTAAAATTGTTCTTGAAGCAAATCCGGAGAATGTAATAGCTGAAAAAAAATTCGCATAGAGCAACTGTGACATAAATTTTAAAAATGTCCAACCATATGTGCCTAATGGGCCTAATTTGTAAAGAGCAGCATTTTTGGTTGCCTGGTGATCTATCAATGAGTGTCCAAAAATTAAGAATCCAAATATTTTTGTGCATGCAGCAAGAACGTGATTTATAGAGACAAGAGAGCATGTGATAAAATGAAAGCATGTGACAGAACTAGTTTTTTTCTGGTGTTCATATTGCAAAACTCGACTTAATGATGTTAAGATATTGTATGTGGTTGTCAGGGGTTGCTAAGGTGTTATGAGTTTTTTAGTGCATTGCTATATGGTTGTTCTGGATGGTAGCTATGGGGATTTTTCACCAATTTTTCCACCACAAGATGAATATGAGCTTGACTGCTTTAAAAGCAATAGGCCTATAATACCTTTTCTCAATAAGTATTATGTATATTTCATCACTGTCAGAAAAAAAATAAAAAAGGACAAAAACTGTACTTTGGGGGGGGGGGGGGCATGTGAGTGCGTGTGTTTTGAGAGTTTGTTGGACTGGCTGATGCTGTTCTATAAGCTCCTTGGTTCCATAGAAAATCAGAATCAATGAGATGAATATGTAATTTAACTTTCAGGTTAAAAAGTGTAAAATTCCTTCAGGCTCATTTCCAGAAAACCTCATTTTAACTCAGACATTTAATTTAGATATGCAAAGGGCACAAAATGTCCTTACATTGCCTTGCATTCTTGTACTATGATATAAAAGATAATAAGGAGACACTGTCAGAATGTTTTAAAAGTCATAAAAATCATTCTCAGATCACCATGAATTTTAAGTACGCACCACATGCAGACTTTGCTTATGTCACTAACAGTAATACCACAATATTTTAGCCAATACTGCAATTTATCATTAGTGAGTGTTGGTTACGTCAATGCATAAGCAGATGGCGACTAACAAGTGTTGTTACATGATTAAACCAGTAGATGGCGACAAGCGAATGTCTTTTTAATTATTATGAGATATTTTTGCAAGTGTTAATATTTCTTTCTTCTTTTTTTAATCACTGAGGGAAAATAACATAAGCAATTACATAACAATATCGCCAACAATGGGCTTGGGATGGAAATGCCGTGTGCATTTACAGACATTTTGAATTGTCCTATTGACTTTACATCCATTCATAAAACTTTTGCAAAAAGCATTATAGTATAGTTTTTCCCTACCGTGTCATATTATTCCAGTTCAAAAGTTTTGAGAGAGAAAGCAAAGTTTCTCAAGGAACAGCAAAAGTTGGGTAAGAGAATGCAAAAGTTTTGTGAGCTAACTCAAAGTTTCTCAGGGGAAAGCAAAAGTTTTATAAGAGATTGCAAAAGCATTTAAATACAATTTTTTCCTTCAATCTAATATTATTTTCCCATCACCACATCCCTTAAGGGACTTCATAAGAAATAGTGATTAAGCATCAAAAAGCAGATCTCTGCATCAAAACAGATGTATTAATAATCCTCCATTTTGTTAACATAAACCCACTTTGGCTTGACTTTCCAGGCTTGACGTTTTGAAAAAAACAACAGCAATAGCCTAGACCAATGACTTACGAGTTTTAATAATGTCCTGACATGGTGAAACTATTTACCGATTGTGCTCCAAACCATATTTGTTCCATTTTAGCACCCAAGCAAAAAAAAAAAAAAAAAGAGTAAATGAAAGACCTGTAAATCTTAGCACAGTGTTAGACTGCCATGATGGTCATAAGAATGCCAAAAACAAGCCCATATTGTGTTTGACTGCTAAAACTGACAGGCTCGATTGGACCGTGAAGGATTTGACTTCCCTCCCCCGCAAAACGTGCCAGCGATATGGAATCTTTTTGTGAACGCTCATTAGGTTTTCAAACGGCTCCATTTCAACAGCCGAATTGCTTCGGTCCTCAAATCTAGTCTTATCTCTGTATGTAGCTATAACGTATTACTCTGACATATACATATGAGAGAAAACAGCTTGATCAAAAGGCCATGTGCTCAAAGTCCAACTCGTGGGTGTGGTTCGTGGGGGGGGGGGGGGCTTTTGGAGATAACAAAAGCGAATATTCCGATATCTGTTTCATATTCTTTGTCACAGATCAAGGCCAAGACAAGGCTGCGTGGAATGAATTTATGATCAGAGACCTCCTTTGAAGTTCTCGCTGTTCTTTCAAAGAATTGTCTGACGATGAGTAACTTGAAGACTTTCTATGTTAGGTCAGAAGAAAGTGCCCTAGCAGGTGGTGAAAGAGAGAGAGAAAAAGAGAACGAAATCTTTCCTCTGTCGATCTTTCGATCTCTGCTCTGCCAGCTTATTTATTAGACATGAGAGGGTCAAAAACTGCCAGGGGCACCCATTTCAATCTGTCAACTTTTCGCTGCTGCAGTTTGCACCCGGGGACTCCCGCCCCCAGCCCCACCTGACAAGCGCAAAACGTGGAAACCTTTCACGTAATTGTGTGCTTTATTGTCTCGAATTCCCCTAATTACAATCAGAGAGGGGTCGTTTCTGCCCCGACAAAGAAATAACAAGCATCAGAGAAAAATAACAACCGATTGCCGTAGCCTATAATTGCGATTTTCAGCCCCAAATTGCAGCCTAATGATTACAGGCGTGGGGCGGACCTGGCAGAGGTTGCTGGGATGCATGAATGCTGCCTGAGCGTGAGAGAGAAAAACAGAGAGACAAAGAGAGGAGTTTCTTCAGCTAGAGGCAGATTTCATTGTATGGATTTATTTTTTTAATTTTTATTTTTTTATGAAGGCATACATTTCTTGGGAAACTTTTTCCTGCCTTCATCCTTTAGTTTATACATTATCTATATATTTTTTGTCACACACATAAATACATGCATCATTATTAATTTTTTTAAACTGTGATCTTCTAAACAAAGAATGTCATATGGTACATAAATATTTAATTCAATGTGTGAAAATCTATTATTATTTATTATTAATTTTATCCATCATAAAAATATTTCATACATTTGTAAAACTACGATTTTCTAAACAGTGAAATATGGTACGATATTTAATGTGTGAAAAATTTATTTATTTATTAATTTATTATGTATGCATGTATTTACATATTCATTCATTAATTCCATCAAAAATATGAAGCATTCAATTTTTTTTATTGTTTTTTTTTTAAACAGTGAAATATGGTACTATATTTAAATTGTGCGTATTTTATTGTTGATTCTATTATAATTATTATTATTATCATTATTTATTCAACATAAAAATATGAATTGTTACATTTTTAAAACTATGACCTAAACAAGGAGTGGAACATGGTACATAAATATTTTTTATTATCATCATCATCATCATAATCATTTCCATCACCAATAATAGTTTTTTCAAAAGTTAGTGTACTTGGTAAGACAACACTATGAGTGCAGAGCATCCTTGAGATGGAAAATAATTACTAACTAAATAAATACATGCATACATACATACATACACAGTATTATTTTAAAATAAGTAAATATTAAAAATATTAATTATTGTGTGTCTTTTAATTAAGCTGCAATTTTGTCAAAGTGTGAAAAATATTATAATTCATTTTTCTGTTTATTTAGAACTCATAAAATGATCGTTGTTAAATTATCCAAAGCAAGGTAAATTTTATTTCAAAAATATATAGAATGCCATTTCCATTGCTGACATTTCCAGAAATAATGGTGATCTGAGATGTGGAGGAAATTCTCTTGGGATGCATGTGTGTACACTGCTGGACACTGCTAGTAGACAAACTTAGTAGAGAGTTTGAAAAGTGTTTTGAGGAAAATTAATTTTCCACGGGGCAAAAGTGCCCATCGTTGAAGAAACACCCAATTACAACAACTTCTGTTCCATCACAGAACGCTAGAGCAACACCCGCTTTATCTGAAAATGCAAACCCAACCGAATGTTCAGCGCTGTGTCGAGAGCTGACAGTAAAGGCCTCAGGACGTTCTGCGGCATTGGAGATAATGGAGATTCGGGAAAACAGGAATGGGAAGGAATAAGGGCTGCCAAACGCAGACACGCTACAACAAGCGTGGCATGGGTGTGTGGCAGGAGCGGGAACCCACAGAAGGGGAGGGCAAGTGGGATGACTCCAGCTTAGATGGCATCCTCCGAGGCCGGTTCCAGCTCTGCCACAATTATGCTGTCAGGAACGTGGGCGGTACATCCGTGACTTGTAATGGTGGAGCAGAACTCTACAGCGTATGGTCTCCATTTGCAAACACCTCATGTCTCAATTATATGTTGTGCTCATTGTAAAAAAATAAGATGATCATTATAAATATGTTCTGTCTAATTGCATTAAATGAGCACAGCAGAAAATCAGTTGTTCTACAGGTAGTTTAAGGACACAATTCTCATGCAAACCAAATTTTCTTCTCATATACTAATCCTAATGGTTTGTAAAAAAAAAAAAAAAACAACATGGATAATAATAAGAAATGTTTCGAATGAGCAAAAAAATCAGCATTTAATAATGATTTCAGAAGGATCATGTGGCACTGAAGACTGGAGTAATGATGCTGAAAATTCAACTTTGCATCAAAAAAATAAAATATTGTAAAATACATTTAAATATAAAACAGTTACTTTAAACTGCAATGAAATTCATGTTTTTTACTGCATTTTTGATCAAATAACTGCAACCTCGGTGAGCATAAAAGATTTTTCATAAACACAACAAATCGTACTAACCCCAATCTTTTGAATGGCAGTGTATATATACTTGTGCTGAAATATCAAGCAAAATTGTTTTATATCTTACAGAATCATGTTTTAATGCCTAATTTCCAATAATCTAGTTCATTTCTGGTGATGAAATTTGCCTGGCAACAGAACAAGACTTTTTTTTTTCAGCGAGTAGGATTTTTTTTCTCTTTGTCTGACTGAAAACACACACAATTACACACATGCCAATAATATATAAGCTTGTAGATTGTGTGTCCAGAATCGACAATTTCTTGTCACAAGGGTTAATTTTTAATGAGTGAAATGCATTTTTGCTTTGCTCTTGATGTAAATAGATCTTGCAACCTAATCTAGCGTCTTCACAGTTTAATTAACAAAACCGATGCTGACCCTGGCTTTGAGAATAATAATAAGCCACCGAGTCACACTGCTGTTAGACCCAGTGATTGAAACAACAGGGCTGTTCCAGAAACATCATTGCCGCTTAAATGCCAGCCGCACCTCAATTTGTCCATCCGTGCTTACCAAGCATGTAAGCGAAAGTAAACTAATGAGAGTGCGATCTGAATTTAGGTAGGAAGAAAAATTGAAAAAGTCACACTAAGCTGATCATCAAAATTTCAGCCTGGGACGATATTTTTCTGCACAACCCTGCTATATTGAGAGAGCTTATGGTAATATGGTTTGCTTTGAGAGTGGCATATTGAAAATAAGTCCGGTGGGATCGAAAAGAGAGTGTGGAGAGAGGAATCCGGCCCTGAGCAATTTCACTGTGTTTACACAGCGCCTCACAACAAGACTGCCACATTAACTCAGCCTGATGGAGCCCAGGGCAACTGGTGGACATACAGAGACTGGCGAGCGGACTGTAAGAATTACATTCAAGATAGAGAGAGCAACACATGTTATTGCAGTAAAACACAACTACTATAGCACATACACCATTGCATTTAGGGTATTTGCATGTAGGAACAAAAATGGAAAGTGGAGATAGAACAAAATCTTAACTGAGTCCTCTTTTTGGGATCAGTGCAAATGAGATTAAATGGAGAACTAGACTCCAGTAAGCTCACGTGTATCCTCTACTTTCAGGAGAAAAAAAAAAAAAAATGTCAAACTGCTCAGATTTGCCAAGATACAAAAGTGTGCAATCAAAAGGAGATTGTAGTGTGAACTCAAATATTTCTCATCAAATTGTGGAATTAAACTAAATTCATTGTATAGCTCTCTACCCATACCATCAACAACCGTAGAAGGCAACAACTTTCTCATTTGAGTTTTTTGGTTTTTGGTTTGTATGTCTGTTTTATTTATCCTTATTTCTTTAGGAAAAACGTCGGTCACAATTTATGTCAAGGTTCAATTCTCATTAACAAACCATTAACTACAACTTCTTCTCAATATTTTTAAAAGGTTAGATGGTGATCAAATATAGAATTATTAATTGTAATATACTGTATTAAAAAGAGTTTACTGGGGTCTTTACATAGGAAAAAATCCATATAATACAGTATAATATGGTAAAAAATTGTGAGGACAGAATTTTTTAAAGAAATTAACACTTTTACCCAGCAACGATGCGTTAAATTGATTTAGCATTTTTTAAAATGATTTTGCAATGTCATGAAAAATGTATTTTAATTCTAAATGCTGTTCTTTTGAACTTTGTATTTATAAAAGAATCCTAAAAAATGTATTACAATTTCTGCAAAAAAGTATTAAACAGCAACTGTTTTTAATAAGAAGAAATCAGTATTGTATATTAGAATGATTTCTGAAGAATCATGTGACACTGAAGACTTGAGTAATGATGTTGAAAATTCAAGTTTGCATTACAGGAATAAATAAAAAAAAATTTTAAATATACAAAAACAGTTATTTTAAATTTTACTGTATTTTTGAACGAATAAATGTATATACTGAATAGGTTTTCAGCAACAATTGGAATTTAAGAGGAAACATTTGGGACCAAGTTCAAACTTGAATGAAACATAACTGAGATCTCACGAGCCATGAAAAAGCAACCGCTGAGCAATAACATTTTCCTTTGGGGACATAAGAGAGAGAGATAGAGAAGAAAAAAATGAGTCCAATCCAGACCCGGTGGCCAAGAGAGAAAGAATGAGTCTGCGAGAGATGTATTTCTTGTTTTAATCTCAAAGGAACACACCGTGCAGGATGAGGGGATGTTCTCGCTCTGGTGGGAGGCGGCGATGGCACACTGACGACTCCTAGGCAACCAATTTGTTTGTTTATTGTCTTGGTGTTTTGTCGCGGTTACAGTTCATTGCAGTCTGCCTCCACTCCAGCACGCTCTTTTAAATGGCATCTATAAAACATGCGGCCTCTTTCGCCTGTCTTCCTCATGCCTCTCTCGTTTTTGTATCCCCCTTTCTTTCGTCATCCCTTTATGCCTTCCCTCTTCTTCCCTCCCTCTGTTTCTTTCAGTAACTGGTTTTCTTTCTCTCTCTTTGTCTCTCACTCCACACATCAGTCAAGCATTATGTGGTGGCACACAAGCTTCCAGGATGCCCACTCACATTCTCTGCGCTCACAAAGCTGCCCTGCTCTCTGCTAAATCCAATCACACATGGAGCTGCATTCGACAAAGAGCACATCGGCACAGGGAATAATCGCTTGCAAAATATCCGCAAGGTTACGCTGTTGCATAATCAAGGATGGTGAGAGTTTAGCGTAATGATTTCCAACTAGCTCTTTATGTATGAACAATACAATTCAGTTTTGTGGATGTTTCTGCCTAAAACATTTTAAAGGTGAAGTGACTTCTGCACCACTGGAGTCAAAATAATGACTGTTTTCAAACAGGTTTCTGGATCATTCTACCTGCTTGTCATTGGTTGGAAAAACAAAAGCCTTGCCCCCAGACTCACATTATTGGATCAGCGGATGTCTGGCTGCAAACGGTATAATGTTGCGAAAGCATCATACTTTTCCGGAGAATCAACCTATGAATAGTTTACTTATAGTCTCTGCATTTTAAACTGGAATAGGAGAAAATACTTTAACAGAGAAAAAAGTATTAAACCACCTTTAATTTCACAATATAGGTATAGAAATGAAACGAAGCAAAATAAGTACTATTACAATCAGTTTTATTAGGAATTTTGTTGTCTTAAACATACATATATGATGAAATCAATGAAACTACATACTGTTCAAAAGTTTGGGGACAGTAAGATAAAAAAATAAAAAGTTTCTTATGCTCACCAAGGCTGCATTTTTTAAAATTAGAAATAGAATAAAAACGATTTACTGAAATATTAATAACATTTAAATTATTATTATTTTAATGTATTTCAAAAATAATCTTCAGTGTCACATGATCCTTCAGAAATCATTCTAATATTTCTTCTTATAATGTTGAAAAAATTTGCACTGCTTAATATTGTTGTGGAAACCGTGATGCATTTGTTCAGAATTATTTGATGACTAGAAATTGTATAAATGTCTTTACTGTCACTTTCGCTCAATTTAATGCATCCTTGCATAAAAGTATTAATGTATATAACTCCGTGACCACCTACATTAGGAATCTTCTTCTCTACCTCTCTATCTGTGCTGATACTCGACTGTTTGTTGTTGATTTGCAGAGGCTTTGTCATTGTTCTTGCACACACACACACACACACAGTGAGATAAGCCACGGCTTCTATGAGGCATCACAGCTTTCTCAATCGGCTACGCAACTGAGCTTTGGACACATTACATAGAATGTGACATCCATCTCAATGTGTGCTGTAGCTGCTATATTTGCAGATTCAGTAGTGGCTCTGAATTGGTAATTCAAGCATGCTGTTTTGAGACTGCTTTAGTACTTTTAATTACAAACCCAAAGATTAGGATTTGAAGGAGGAAAAATCCCCAACGCTGCTTCATTATCCATGCTAGCTCTGCAAGAATGTAAAAACCATGCAGGTGGATGCGCTAAAATGAATGAATCCACATTAAGCGAAGACGGTAAATAGGAAGATTGGGGCTAGTTGTTGCTAAAAAAAGGCTTTGGGCATGTTGTCACAATACATGGGGTAAGCTGTCACAATGGAATCTGCTATTAAACAGACTATTATAGGCTGTCCAGCTAAATTTAGAGAGTGAAACATTTATGAGACACTAAAGAATTCAAGAAATGTGAACAGTAACATATAAAACATTGGTCTTTTGACTGAAAACCTCATAGTTCCTGAGCGTTTGCCTGTGTTTCATCTGTTTCTTGCTAACAGAGGCCAGACTGGCTGCATGATTTTAATCTGACACAGCAACTGTGTGATTGCACCGAGCAGAGCCTCATTTCTGAGGCAGCAAGACAATGGCAAATCCATCTCGCATCGGTTGCAGTTCCCTCTCACAAGCATGCAAAGCAATATCTCCAAATTACAGCCTCTGGAATTTGACAGGCTAAAGGCCGAGGACAAGACTAGAGCGCTCTGTTTCTCAGGAAACAAAACAGGCTGGACGGGCCTCACGCACCTCTGCCTCGCCTCCGCAATAAATCACCTGCCATCTCATGCATGTATAGTGATCTTAAACACCCCTCCCTCCGAAACAAATCTGCCCAAGTGATGATCTATGATTGGTCGGCGTGGCTAGCAGTATAAGTTGGAACGTTATGAGAGATGCAGAGCAGTGGCTCTCAACTGGTTTTATGTAACAACTATAGATAGATAGATAGATAGATAGATAGATAGATAGATAGATAGATAGATAGATAGATAGATAGATGGGTGTGTGTGTGTGTGTGTGTGTGTGTGTGTGTGTGTGCGTGCGTGCGTGCGTGTGTGTGTAACATAATCTTTATTTATTTCTTTTTCTTTTTCTTAGTGTGCATAAACCTTTCCCCCAAAACAATATGATTTATATATTTAGATAAAATAGATAGATAAATAATTAATTAGTAAAAAAATATAATATATAATGTTATATAAATTATATTAATTATATTATATACAAATATTATATAATATATTCAATTTAGTACATTTTATTTATTGTATAGTACATATATAATATATAACTTTATTATTACTATTACTTAATATATTACTTTTTCCAAAACAGTTGTTGTATATTTTTTGATTTGATAGCATTTGAACAAATTTGAAGCAATTACTTATCTATTCAAATAATACCACAAAATATATATTAATATTGTCTTTACTGTTATATTATAAAGTATATTATATTGTACACAAACATTGTGTGTGTTTATATATATATATATATATATATATATATATATATATATATATATATATATATATATATATATATATATATATCGTCACCATATATTATATATATATTATATTATATCGTTACAGGATGACAAGATAGGATGGTAATAGGTAATCAGATGACAATATATATATATATATATATATATATATATATATATATATATATATATATATATTATTGTATAATACATACTGCTAGTGTATTTATTATATAGTGCACACATATATATGTTTGTGTGTGTAATTATATTTTTTGTTCCAAATGAAAAAAGCACACAAAATGTTATATATGCATTATATAATAAATAATATATATGCCAATTAATGTATTACTTACATTATTTTTTTACTATATTATATTATATATTATGTTGTTATTATATTTTATATACAGTATATTTTGTAATATTATTTTATATAGCTGTTAATAACTGTGTAATATAACTGTTGTTAACTTGTTGAAATTTGCATTTATTATTGTTCTTTATGCCTGCAGAAGACGCTCATTTCTACGCCAGTTGAGAACCACTGACATAATAATAAACAAAAAGGCTGCTAGACACCACCTGCTTACTGGAAACTTCTTTTCCTGAAATCATAGTGCAATAGCAGAAGTGATTCATGCACCTGCTTCTTACAAATATTTAGGGCCTATACTTGCAGACAAAAACTAAATGTGATAAAGATATGTTTCATGTGTAGTTCACAGATCCATTAGTCTTGTTCTAATGTTCCTGACCTTAAAAGCAAATGTTAAGTCCTGTATAATTGCTACCGCAAACGTCTGTAAAAAAGTATCTTGTCATCCTATTACCTCTAACGATTGCTGCATTGACCTGCCTTCCAGAGGAAGTCTGAGAGCTCCTCCTACGTGCCAGACCGCCATCTATCTATATCTCACAGATCAGAAGGTCACACACTCTCAAACGGATAGTACCTGAGCTTGACCACGGCAACAAATGAGAAACATCTGTTCATATCTAACTGGCTTTCACTATCTTGTCAGGTGAACCGCTAGCAAAAGCACTCTTCATTAAAATGGTGTCATTTTCAGTGTAAGATTAGAGGGAAAAAACATTGCTCTGTGCAGGAGGAAGGATCTTGTCAAGAGCAATCTTCTGAAATATATGAAAGCAGAGTTTTGCCGCAACCTCTATTTAAAGGAATAAGTCACCTAAAAATTTAAAACCTAGAATGACACGTCTTGATGTTCTAGAAATGTATGTATGCAGGACTGAATTAATATGAAAAAGATTTCAGTGAATAATAGCTTAAATGTTGGTATTTGCATCAACATATGGAGATTATAAGATTCAATGATTATAGGAGTATGTTTTACAAGAAAATACTACTTCAGTCTTTCTATGCAAAACTTTTACATTTAATTCAGTTTCTTGGTAGTTATTTGTAACAATTTCTGAGTGAAAATATATGGAAATAAGCAGCTGAGACCCATATACTGTAATTAGTTATAGCAGTTTAAACTTTGTTGAGATAACTTAAGTATCCAACTTAACTAAACTAAAGTTAACTAAACTTAAAATTTTAAGTCAAGCATGAATGGGTGAAACATTATTATGTATAATTGTAATGCTGCAATCATTTTTATATGCAAATGTAATATATGTACATATTAAAAACACATTGAATTTCCACATATTAAATAGTCATTGAACATACAGTATATGAAAGCAATTAGAAACTGTAATAATTTCATATATTAACTAGTGCTGTAAAACGATTAATCATTATTAATCGCATCCAAAGTAAAAGTTTTTGTTTACATTATATACGTATGTGTACTGTGTATATTTATTATGCATATATAAATACACACATACAGTATATATTTTGAAAATATTGACATGTTTATACATTTATATATTCATATTCTTATATTTTATATTACATATAAATATATTTAATATATAAACATAACATATTTTTCTTAAATATATAAATGCATGTGTTTGTATTTATATATCAAGTCAAACTTTATTTATAGAGCACAACTTTAACACAACCATCATTGATCCAAAGTGCTTTACAATAAAAGGTTAGATAAGAAGCAACAGAGAACAAAATAAAATTTTGATCAAAATTAAAAATAAAAATAAATAAAATAAAAATATGAATTTATACACAAAAACAAACATCAAAAGTACCATACACAGCATCACTCAAATGCAAGGGTGTAAAAATCAGTCTTTTAGCAACAGCAAAAGCTCGGAAATCTTTGGATTTACAGAGAGAACGAGGGACATAAAAGAAGCTGATTACAAGATCTTAACAACCTAGAGGTTGTTTCACTTCATCAAAACATGAGAAAAGATGTTGTAAAGAAGAGTCATTTTCAAGTTTGATTGGAAGGTAAAGTTGGAGGTCATCAGCGTAGCAATGATAGTTAATATTATATTTCTGGAGAATGGAGCCTAGGGGAAGCATGTATAGCGAGAACAATAAAGGGCCAAGAATAGAACCCTGTGGAACATCATAAGGGTTGGGTGCAGAAGGTGAAGTGAATGACCCGGTATTTACTGAAAAAGTCCTACCCTTTAAATAAGAGGTGAACCACTGCAATGCCGTCCCTTGAACCCCTACTACACATTTAAGTCAATTCAAGAGGATGTCATGGTCGATAGTGTCGAAGGCTGCACTCAAATATAATCAGTACACACACATATATCATGTAAACAAAAACTTTTATTTTGGATGCGATTAAGCTTGATTAATAGTTTGACAGCACTAATATATATATATATATATATATTAATATACTAATACTAATATATATATATATATATATATTAGGGCTGTCAAATGATTAATCACGATTAATCACATCCAAAATAAAAGTTTTGCTTACATAATATATGTGTGTATACTGTGTATATTTATTATGTATATATATAAATACACACACATGCATGTATATATTTAAGAAGAATATGTTATGTTTATATTATTTATTTATAATAATATAAAATATAAGAATATAAATATATAAATGTATATACATGTAAATATTTTCTAAATATATAATTTATGTGTGTGTATTTATATATACATAATAAATATACCCTGTACACATACATATATTATGTAAACAAAACTTTTATTTTGGATGTGATTAATCGTGATTAATCATTTGACAGCCCTAATATATATATATATATAATACACATACATATATTATGTAAACAAAACTTTATATATATATATATAGCCCTAAAAATATGTTGTGTAATACGTTTTTGATCATATATGCCATTCATCTTAAAATCCATCAATATAAGGATTTTTATATATATATATATATATATATATAATGTTTTAATAAACTTGCTTATATAAATAAAATATATATAGTTGACTTACATGGTTGCTACATATAATACTATATAAAAATCATCATATAGATATTATAAACACATTTTACTATGGGGGTTTTATATATACATTTTATATATTATATATAAGTTATAAACCTATATCTACTAAGAGAATATATGTATGTGAAAATTACATATCGCCTTATAGGTAACATATGACTCTTCATTATATTATACATTTCCATATGGGGATATTCTGCACAAGCTCTTCACATGAGTTCATACAGGTTTGCGTGGTGAGTAAATAATGAATTGCAGAATTAGAATTTATGGGTGAACTATTCCTTTAATAAGAAAAATAACAAAATCTTTCCGTGGTGCTGCAGAAAATGATCTGAAATGCCAATATGTGGGTGAAACCGAGCGTCTGTTTCAGTAATGCAATGTGATCTGTCATCAGACTGTCAAATGATGCTCTGAGACGTGAGACAGATTGCGATGCTGTGACCTTTGTTTGTGTGATCCAGAGAGCATAACCAATTTAAGTTGCCCAGCAGACACATTGACTTAAACTAACAGATCAGCGCCGCGTTTCAGTAAAACAACCCAAAAAAAAAAAAAACCCTGCTGCCCTTTGGTCCGTCTGTCAGCAATTCCCACAAATAACACAGCACAATAAAATCATCGCCCAACAGGCCCACAGGCGTTTTCAAAGGCTGCTGACGGCGATCTATAAAGCACAGTAATGGGTCACTTGTCATGGGGCGTGAAAGGGAAGATCTACAGCGGCTCTCCAGTCGCTCTCCCGGGAGCGCAATTAATCAAGGACGAATAGTATCAGCATGCAACAAAAGCCGTAAGGTTATTACATCCACTGTTCTGCTGAATGAAATGCGATGATAGCACTAATTGCAAAAAACAGCTGACCCCACACGAGATGCCAAAAGCAAGATGAAGGGCAGATGACAATGATGGAGACAAAGGAGGGGAACGTAAAAGGAGGAGAAGTTGTGTGTGAGTTGGTGAAGTCAGGGCCTACCCTGCTGACAAGCTAAGCCGGGGTGTTGGCTTTCATTTCAGCTGCTGTACTTATACTTGTTCATTTTTACACTTAGGATTCATCACAGGCTATAAGTGATTATGCTATCGGTCTTGATTACTAATATACAGGTTGTTCTCAAAACAAAGGCAGCCTGCTCACCTTATTGAACAAATAGCATTGTTAATTTGATGACACCTCTTAAAGGGTTGTTTTGGACCCCATTGACTTTCATTGAATAATCTGAATATCTGTGATTTACAGAAGAAGTAAAGCCATATAGGTTTGGAATGATACGAGGGTGAGTAAATGATGACAGAATTTTAATTTTTGAGTAAACTAAAATGAAAAATTAATATACAGTGAGAATATGGAGCTCACACTTGAGGGGGGAAAACACTTCAGTTTTACTTAGAGTCCTAAAGTGAGCAAAAATATGCGGTGCAGATGTTTTTTTTATCAAACAGGAGACATTTTGTCATTTTGATAGCTTGTCTTGAAATATGAATTCAAAATTGTTTTTCTTGCATTTACTTCATTTAAAAAAAACATACTGAAAGGTCTTTTGCTAAAGTATAAATGAATTATAAATCAGAAGGCAGAAGGCATGTAAAAGATGCCAAGTTTTGATCGTATTGATAATTCAAGAGGCCTTAGAAATGAATATATTTAATATGATACAGTAGGGTTAAGTAGTAATTTGGAAATGTTGACTATGCAGTTTAAATTTGTAGGCATTTGGGTTAATGTTGATGAAAAGTAGTGAAAACCATGCAAGAAAATATTACTTGTTTATATGGATTATGAGGCTACAGGTATTTGTGATGAAACTTAATTTCCCATCATTCTCTGTCGGTAGCGTGTGAATGATAAAATCCACACGTAAAACATCAGTTACACTCCTGTTGTACAACCTTTGCTGTCCACTTTGCAATATCGCTAAAAAGCTTTCTAGATTCAGGATATGAAAAGAGCTAAAGTTATATGAAAGTGCCTAACTATGTCCATTTACTTCCAAACAATGAATCCAATCACTTGTGAATTATCACATGCATAAAAATCTTTCGTGAATTATCACACACATCAAAATCATTCATGAATCATCATATCGTAATTACGACTTCAAAACTCAACATTTCTTAGAAGTCTTTGAATTCTGATGATCTAGAACAAATGTAAATGAGATTTAGAAAACCAAGTGAATATTTAATAACTGCAATGCTTAGAAGGAACACAATTCAAGATGAAAGGGGGAAAATGGAATTTATTAAATGATTTACTTTCAACTGTTCCGTCAGATGCCACTTTTATACTTTGAACCAACTGCTTAACTAGAATTGTGAACACACAATTGTGGGATTCATTGTCAGAGAAGGATAAATAGATTATAACCTTTAATAACCACTAGATGGCGCATTATCTGAAGATATGATGTTAAAATCAACATCAAACAATGTTCGAAATGCACATGCATTTTACTCCTGTAATGTGACGTACTTCCGGGTGAAACAGGATATTCACTGATGAAAATGTTGAAGGACTTAATTTGGGGAATTGACTGGATTGTGAAAAGCTGTCTGTTTGGTTTTTAGGGGAAGGAGTTAAGGAATGTCAGTCGAAACTTTACGCAAACAATGGATTCCAACATACATCCCTATACGGATAAGGCATTATTTTTGAAGATTTCGGACACAGATGTTGAATTAATTCACAAAGGTGCACTTGTACTGTGGCCTGCAGCACAGATGCTGACTGACTATAATAATACATGTTTGGTAATTATAGATAATGTGACATTGATCTGCAACCCCATCAACAATCAGCAATGATTCAGTCCAAACAAGCTGATTTTCCTTTCAAACCCACCAACACTGAAGATTTCGCATCAGTCGGCTGGATGTTCCACCATATTAGGCAATGGCCAACTTTAGTGGGCACCATTATCTTTCTATTAACCACCCAATCCATCAACATCACCATCAGATCCGGTAGGATCACTACCATCTTCTTCTTCATCTTCATAATACCAGCTCTATATCATCATTTTGTAACCAGTGTTTCCCATAATTCATAATAATGATATAAATGCACAGTAAATCTAGTACTGATACACTTTAAATCAAGCAAAGGTAGAACAGCAGTCAATTATGTTCAAGGTATTTCCTATGATTATGACTGGTAAAGTGTTATTTTAATAAAATGTTACTGGTTAAGTGTTATATTAATAGTAATTATATTTATATATGTAGGCTTTATGAAATGTTTATAATTGATGTATTTTCTGTGTTCTAAATTTGGAACTAAAATTCTAACAATTTAAAATATGTATTAGGAAATGAACATAAAATCGAAGACTAACATATACGTTTTATGCTTCAACAGTAGCAAGATGTACAAAGCATTTTTCTTATTTTATAAGACAACCCAGGCTAATTTATGATATGAAATAATCCAGGACTTACCTGTCGTTGAGCTGTCAATAAAAGTGAAGGGATAACGCTTTCATTTGCTTTTCATTGTCAGAAGTAAAACCCCAGCAGAGCCAAACACTGATAATTTCCCTTTGCGCAAAAACGATCCCAGGAAAAGCATCACCTACAGATTCAAACAAGAATGCAAATGAAATGAAAGCGATTCCTGCACCAGTTCAGAAAGTCTCAAATGAGTCCTCCAAACTAACTCTCTCTCTATAGTTAGTTCCTTCAGATGTGTGTGATTTTTGCGCTGTGGAGTGTATGTGTGTGAGTGTGTGTTGAGATCTTTTGTTGCAGTTATTATAATGAAGGGTTCACATCTGCAAAATCCCTTTATCCTCCATCATAGGCTTGCATGCGCTTCTGGAGTAAGGGTTTTGGCTGCTGCAGTCCTGTGTTCAGGATGGCTGCTCTGCTCGCTGTGTTGTGTGGAGAGGGATGGTGAGGA
Organism: Cyprinus carpio; assembly: GCF_018340385.1. Taxonomy (NCBI): domain Eukaryota; kingdom Metazoa; phylum Chordata; class Actinopteri; order Cypriniformes; family Cyprinidae; genus Cyprinus; species Cyprinus carpio. Next base: position 25,155,283 of record NC_056602.1, on the reverse strand, counting down.
GCTCGACTCGCCTCTCAAGTGTTCAGCTCTTCAAGCATCCGCTCGGAACCCATGGGAGCTCTCCGCGCGCGCTGGGCTGTGGTCAAATGGCGCCCCCTGCTGGCTTCTGACTCGCTGTACGTGATTAATGAACGTCATTGCCATTGCATTACAAAACATCAAACAAAACTATATCCAATGGGAAACATTAACATATTAATAAAAAATAAAAAAACAAGTAAGTAAAAGACTACTTAATAATGAATAAGACTTATTATTTTGATAAATATTTAATATTTGAAATTATAAATATTTAATATTTATATATTTATTTAACTTATATGTCATTTTGGAGGTACAATTTGGTTTATCTTCTTATTATTTTTATTATTATTAATAATAATAATAATAATAATAATAATAATAATAATAATAATACTTTTATGCATGTGTTTATATTATTATTATTATTATTATTATTATTCAATGATTTCAGAAGAAAGCAGACGCATATTATTTTTTTAAAAGAGTAAAAGACAAAAGACTACTGAATAACAGAAATGACAAATAATTAATATTTACATATTGTACATATTTATTTAACTTGTGCTATCTTAGAGGTACAATTTGATTTATCTTACTCAAAATAATAATAATAATACTTTTATTATTATTATGAGTAGGACAAACAAAATAGAAAAGTATTATTATTATTTTATTAAATAATTCCAAAGGAAATCAAAATCATATAAATTTTTTAAGAGTAAAAGACAGAAGACTACTGAATAACAGGAATGACAAATATTAAATATAACCTATACATATTATATTTTTTATTTCATATTTACAGATTTTATCTTAGAGGTACAAATAACAATAAAAAATGGTTAAGAAATTAATAATTTACTTGCAATTGTCACTGATTTGATATTTTGCATATAATGCAGTCATTTTAAGGCATTTTAAGTGTGGTTTAAAAATCTAACAACAGAGAAAGTGATCAGTGAGAAATATTCCATACATAAAATCACATTGAGGGAAAAAAAATGGGGGGGGGGGTCAATTCAGAAACTATTCAGAAGTGGTTATGTGAAAAATCTAGCATGATTTGTTTAAATTTGCCATTAAGTGTGTGGCTTAAACTTGAATCACATATGATGGGATTGAATAATTGAAAACACATTTGTTAATGAACCCCAGATTGCACACAACTTCGATCACTTATTATTCCTAATCCACTTTGTTCAATCAATTCCAACATGGTTTGCACTGAGAAGCTTTATTGCGACTGAGTTTGATATTCCATGAATGAATGTACTTTGCAAAGATGCCGCAAAGCGAAATGTTCATCTTTACACAAGCATGTTTTTGCTTAGAATCTCTTAATCTCTAGGTAAAATAAACTCATAAAATGGTTCCATATCATTCCAGTACTATTATGACTTCATCAGATTGCTCTGGCTTCCCACTTCCATAAGAAGCAGATGGGAAGAATAATCAATGAGGTCAGTGATTGCTTTGGCTCAGGGATGATGCACAGTACATTAGTGGCACCTTTATTACCAGACACTCTACTAGCATCATAAACAAACCCTCCCGCTGATGGGCCGTGCCCTGCACAAAAACCGATCGATGCAATGCTTTTTGCTGTTGTTGTTGCCTTTTATAATGTTGGTCCATTTTAAAAACTTTTAAAATTATATTTTTTTTAAAACAGATGAATCAATCAGAACATTTCATTACCCAAATGCAAGCCAACATGAAGTACCCAATGGATAATTCTTACAAAAACATGTTCAAGTTCAATTTTACCCCCAAAAATGAAGACAAAATATTTATTCTGCATTTTAAAAAAAAGCCTTTTGACCATTTTTGATTTTTGCTTTGACATTATTTTCATGACAATTAAATACATTCTCAATACCATAATGTGTTTGCAATTCCCATTATTATCAATGGTGATTCTTGCTATTGATATAAAATAAAATTTATTATTATTATTATTATTATTATTATTATTATTATTATTATTATTATTATTATTATTATTATTATTATTATTTAAACCTCCTTAAATTAACAGTACAATAATACCATGATGTTAAATATTTCAAATAAATAAAAATATCTATTTTTCTTTCCCTTTTTGTTTGTTTCACTTTTTTTTTTTTTTTTCTATTGAGAAATGAGAAATTAACAGCATATGAATAAATAAATAAATTGTATAATTATATATATTGAAAATGTTTTATATATATATATATATATTATATATATACATATACATATATATATATATATATATATATTATATATATGTATATATATATATATATATATATATATATATAATTATAGTATATTATATATATATATTATATATATATATATATATAGATTATATATTATATATATATATTGCATTGCATTGCATTGCATTGAAATAATTTATTTATTATTGTAGTGCAATTATGAGAATTGGGGGATAGAGGAATATGAGGGAAGAATATGCTACTGTACGGTCATAATGTGATGTAATGTAATGTAATGTACTGTCATAATGTAAAACAAAAAACTTTATGGTCCTAATATAGTCTTCGTTTTACATATAGGCAAGGCAAGGCAAGTTTATTTATATAGCACATTTCATACACAATGGTAATTCAAAACACTTTACATAAAAGAAAAGAAAATAATTATTTAGAAAATAATCACAACAATACAACAAGGAATTATTAAACCTTTTAAATGATTTAAAAATGGATTTACAATGAACTTAAAACAGCTAAAAAAAATAAAAAAGGATTATATAGTGTAAGTATATAAGTATAAACGAGACATGTTCTTGACAGGAATCTTTTCATGATTCACCCAAATAGACTTCCAAAACTTCCAAAATTTGCAGCCCTTATGAACCACACTGATGTTTTATGTTATATGTGCTATATGAAATTAATGAGCAAAACCGATACAAAACTAGTAAACAGAAATGCAGTTTATCCAATATAAGCATCCTCAGCTGTGGTGGTGTAGCGCATAGAAGATGAAGAACATGAAGGAGCTGAATTGTGGAGTAATCTGTTCTCATTATCAGTGATGGATGCGTGTCTGTGGCACTGCGTTATATAACCTTTGCACTGAAGGTGCTTCATCTTCACTGGCCGTGTAATATTCCCAAAGAATTGATGGCAGTGCATCAAAACAAAATTGAAGCAGAGCTCCGCTATATCCAGGTTAGTGCAATGCATGACATGACTGTGAAATAACAGATGTGAATGTGTGCGATAACAACGTGCACTGGGGCATTTGCACAAATACTGAATTCAAATGGGTCACAAGGCACATGAGAACTAGTGACAAGTGACTCACCGATGACTAAAGAATCACCCTGCATTATGCTGTGGATAAGGACTGCTCACATTTGTTCTTATTTATTGGGAGCCAGCACTTGCGTATTTCATTAAGTCGTTTGCTTAAGGGTAAAACTCAAGCCTCTAAGATGAAATGTATGTTATATGCTTTCTGCGATACCTTTATTGTTTCAGAACCAAATATTCAATCACACTGCTTTGCTTTCTTAAAGTTTAAAGCACACTGAGTGTAGACTTCAACTGTTTGTTGAAGGCTGACTGGTGAATGCAGTATTTTTTGAATGCTATTGAATGTGTATTTGTAATCTTCAAAGTATATATATATAAAAAAAAACTGTATTTGTAGATAATGTAATAAAAGAGATACACTTCCATGACTAACACACTCATACACTTTAAATCATTATGTTTAATAATGTTTTGTCAAGTTTTTAAAAAGTACACCCATTTTGAAGTCAATCAAATTATGAAATAAGTTCTATTAAACAGGGTCAAAAAGTGATCTTAAATTTAACCAACTGCATTTAATATACATTTAATACATATTTTCATTTAATTGTAAATGGCATGCAATTAAGTGTCTGAAAACACATTTAGTTCTCAAACACTGTAGGTAAATTATTTTAAAGTATATTATTTCCATTGTTTTTTTTGTTGTTGTTGTTTTGTTTTTTTTTATTAAGAAGTGATTTAATTTTATTTAATTTGCTTGATGGAAAAATTTTTTTTTGTGTGTGCTCAGATGTGTGTTATTTAAATTTATGTATTTATTTGTATTTAACTTTTGTAGAAGCTGTATCCAACTTTTGTAGAAAATCTATTTTATGCAGTGCAATGCAATTACACAACTATTGGTTTTTCAGTTTTATTTATACATATCCCAAATCATGGAAACAGGGTTTTACATACAGTATTGCATACCTCATAGAAAATGAATTGAGTTTATTTTAATTTGACCTCGAGGTGGTCGTTCAACATTTTCTGAAGCAGCTCCTTTCACTAATTTAATGCATCATTCGCCCTTTTCTTAAAAAGTGCCTTTCAGAACAGGAAGTAAGCACAAAACCCATAGGCTTTTATTTTTTGAAGATTTTACACATCCTCACATCCAGACAGAAGTGTACTGTAATCTAACAGGGTACAGCTATATTCAATGAGTCTAAAATAAGAAAGCTTGAACTAACAAAGACATTTCTGCGAATACGATGAGTCCAGCTTGTCATGTGCTTATAAAAAAAAAACTGAAGACTAATGTAGAGAGAGAATGAGGAAGTAATGGTTTCAGGGGAAAGCAGCAGTGAATCAATAATTCAGTGCGAGCTCCTGTTATTGCCAACATAATGCAACAGGTTCACAGCACACAAGCACTGAGTCATATGTACACATTACTGTGTGCTCGTTTACACTATAATCAAAAGATTCTCATAATAAAAAAAGGTACCTGCAGCCGGTCAGTATGGTCGATCCAGGTCCTCACATTTTTATGTTTTCCAGTGGAAAAGAAACTAGAAATATTTTAGTTGGTAAAATGATATGTTTCATAATTCATGTTTTAAAAGAATGGAAAAGAATCGTATAATTATCAGTACAATAAGGTTTATATTCTAATCCTGTATTGGTGGTTTGGTTGTATGGGCAAGTAACTGCAATTTCATGTGAGAGCCAGAAGATGTCAGTCTTTAGCTTAGAATGAGAAAGTGTCATGGAACCCTTCAGTGATGCCTGAAGATTTGATCGTTTTCTTTTCTTTTCGTTTGCAATGTAAATGCTGTGCTGTGTTAAAAGTAAAGTTTAAAGAAAAAAGATAAGAAAAAAATAAAGGGAAAGTAATTTTTGTAGTTACATTCCAACTTATCCTCAGCATCTCTCATAAATAGATCAGCATATGTATACAAAATCATGCTGTGGTTTAAAAAATGCTTTTTGCAAAATAGTTATATGAACTCAAATACAGATCAGATATCAAAGAAGAAAGAAACAATCCTTTAGTGAAAATGTAACCAAAAAAGTTGTTGATTAATTAGAAACCTACAACCTACAAACCTATAGGCCTACAATGTTTATTACATATTATAAACTCTATGCATGACCTAGAATTAAGACCTAGATATCTTAGAAAGCACCAAACTATCAAACAACACCATAAAACACCATAAAAGTAGTTAAATACATTGCATGAGTAAGACTCTTAGTCTTTTGGAGTTTTGTAATAAAGTGCTTTGTGCGACAAACAAATTAAAAATGAATTAGTGATTCTCTGTCTATCTTTATTTGTTTATGTAAACTATTCCTTCTGTATCCACATTCATTTTGCATCCTATGCAGCATTTCCTTAACCAAAGCTAATATGATGAATGAAAACAGAGATATATGACTGTGAAGAGGTTTGAGCTGCTCTCAGCACAGTCAGCCTGAATTAAGATGCCTGCTAGGCAACTAAATGTAAATTACTTTTATGGGCAATCAATGCAAAGATAATACTGATGATAACACACAAAAATTATTGTTTTCAAGTAGCTGCTTCATTTTGTATATTAAGAGAACCTGAGAGAGAGAGTAAAAAAAAGGGCGGGGGGTGAATGGAATGAAAGCAACAAATGAATCGTACTAAATAACATACATTTAAATAACATTATTATTGTTATTTAAATATTTATTATTATTGTTATTATTATTGTTGTTATTATTATACTTTATACTATTTATTTGTCTATTGTGGTTTATGCAATAGCCCAGTTTAGCCTCTATCAAACTGAAATGAAAGAGAACCATTGTGGCAAACCCTGACAGGCTTTCATGATAAAAGTATCAGACAGAGCGGAGAGAATCCTTCAGAAGCAGCACATCAGGGTTCTGAGAGCATAGCGAGCAACTTTGATTAAAGAGTTAGTTCACCCAAAAATGAATATTAGACTGTGTTTTACTCACCCTCGAAGCATCTTAGGTGTATATGACTTTCTTCTTTCAGACGAATCCAGAACGGCTTCCACATATGACAGAAAAATATGGATATTTTTCTTACAAAAACGCATGGATTTACTACAGGAGGCCTTTATTTACCCCCCGGAGCGGTGTGAGGTACAGTACGTTTATTATGAATGCCCAGGCTTTATTTGACGACTTGTGGACTGTTCAACTGCAAACCCCGCTGACTGCAATGATAGAGCTTGGAATAGCCAAGACAATTTTTAATATAACTCCGACTGGATTTGTCTGAAAGAAGAAAGTCATATACACCTAGGATGCCTCAAGGGTGAGTTAAACACAAGTTAATTTTCACTTTTGGGTGAACTAACCCTTTAAGCATATTTCTCTTGTCTGTGACTGTGTTACTGAGAAAAAGCCATGGGGTTTCAAATATAGTTATTAGTGCATCATTTCTTTTCAAGGCACCTCGTGAGAAACTCTGCAGTCCCAGAGATTGTCAAAGACACCTTTGATTCTACAAAGATGCTTTAATGATGACCAATCATGTGTTAACGTGTTACATTTGCTATCCACATCCAAGGGAGTGTACCCTGTATTTTGTCTTAAAGGGACAGTACACTAAAAAACAAACCAACAAAAAAATGTCATCGATTACTCTGCTTTCATTAGGCATCATTATAGGCCTTTCATTTTTTATTAATTTTTTTTTTTTTTACATTTTCAATCAATCAGTCAGTCTGTCTGTAAGTCGGTCTGTCCATCCGACTGTTTGTCTATCTAAAATCTTTAATCCAGTCCCTTACAAAAGTACAACTTCCCTTTATACTTTTACAAAATTTAAAGCAGGAAACCAACGTTTTATAGTGTGTTACCGCAATAGAGGGTGTATCTGTATTCTATCTTAAAGGGGTAGTTCACAAAAAAAAAAAATAAATCACCCAGTAAACTGAAGCTTCCACTGTAATTTTTTCCAAAGTTATATATATATATATATTATATATATATATATAATATATATATATATATATATATATATATATATATATATATAAACTATATATATATATAACCTATATGTAATGTAAATATTAATAAAACATGTAAAACATTTTTGATATATATTACAAGAACAAAATATTTTTGCATATTTTTTTATTTTATTTTTATTTTTATTATTTTTTATGCAGTTTTATTTTATTAATGAACATTAATTTGTTTTATTAATGTTTTAATGAATAAATATGAAAATAATAATAATGTAAATATTAATAAAACATGTAAGACATTTGTTGGTATATTATCTAATAATATTTTGTTGTTGTTGTTGTTGTTGTTATTATAAAATTAATTGAAAAGACGAACATCCTTGTAAAATAGTCGCCCCCCTGAAAGTCATGATATAACTCAATGGTCGCTGTGTACATTCACTGGATGGTCAGCTGAGAGTGCTACAGTATACAGCACTCCCATCTTCCCTGCTATAGGCGGATATAAGCCTCTCAGGCGATGATACACACTCTGCAGGGAGAGGATTTTTCTCGATGAGGAAAACATTCTCTGTCAAATCGTCACATGGGGTCAATCGCTTCCTGCATCGCGACTGAACCACTGTAGCCTACGCGTTTGTGCGTTTTGTTTTTGCCGCTGGACTCGTATAGGGTAGAATCGTCAAGATTACCGTTCCTCGCGCGCCGCTAATGTCACATATTTTATTGCGATGATAAGCAAAGTTAAAAATGCCATGTCCTCGTTGGTGGGCGGAATTATCCCGCACGGCCACCACCACCACCATCAGCAGCAGCAGCACGGATCCGCGCAGAACGGCGGCACAGACGGGCTGCCGCTGCGCTTCCCCTACAGCAGACCCGAGTTTCTGGACCTGACACCTGAGCTGCTGCAGTACTCCACCGAGCACGCGTCCAGACCGGTCATCGCGCTCAAGAGAGACAGCAGGCTGCCCTGGCGAACAGGATACGCGGAGTGAGTCGTGCGTTTTTGTCTAAGACGCGCATAATAAATCGATTGCGGGTTAAAAACTATACGGCTGGAGTGACGTCATTGCCCAGGAAGGTTATATGTCACGCCTAACCAAGGGCAATGGCTCATCCTCATCCTCCGAGCGTTCTAGAGTCAGCTGGAATGTTGGAATGTTGGAATGTTTTCACCGGAATGCGTTATACCTGCACTGATGACGTAGCTTAGGCTACAGTTTGCTGAGCTAATCATTACATTTAAACACGAAAATGCTGCACATGTCAGGTTATAACCTACGCATAGCTTATATCAGTAGGATTTTGTAGCACTCATTGTGTACTACAGTACATTGCATTCCCACTGCCTGTGCAGATGAGAGAACACACTGTTAAAAACCTGCAGATGTCTGATTCCAGGCCTAAAAGTAAATCTTGAATGGGAATTTCTTTAGTCGTTGTGCATTACTCTGGTTATGCTCAGCTTCAGGGCTGTTGTCAGAGCAGAGGGAGACACCTGGGAGCATTTTCCCGGGTTTCAGTGATTCATTGGGGCACTAAGGCCCCATATGATATTACTGCATTCTGGTCGTGATAAGCGCACTTATTATGGTTGTAATTCAAAGCTAAATCGTAGGTTTTACATCTTTCCTAGTTGGGAAAATAAAATAATTCAAAATTAAGGTGGAAGCAAACTGGCAGGCTACTGGTCAAAAATAAGTAACGGTGAATGTTAACTGTACCATATGCTTATATTATAAATGTATAAAGCATTTATGCATTTACTAAATTATCAACTTATAAGATTTTCTAGTTATTTTATTTAAAAATGATTTTTAATAATTTTTATTATTTATAATTGTTGATTTTTAAAACATAAATACAACATTTAAATATTAATTATTAAAGATGAAAAATAAAAAATGTATTTAAGACATGTCACGCGTTGATATACTGTATAGTGAATATCATTAATGGGTGATAAAGAAACTTTTTCTAAAACATTTTTTGCTAAATTAGAACTGCATTATCAGTGGATACATTATTAAAAACGGCAGTGTATTTTATTTTGTGATTTTTCTTTTTTGTGTGTGTGTGTTATTTAAGCCATAGAAAGGTATTGAGTCAGAAAAGTCATGGTCAAAAGACATGGGAACCCTGACTTTCATCAGGCGTGGTCTGTTGAGTGAAGATCAAGGCCATACTTGCAAACGGTGGCCAAGATTAAAGCCAGGATGATGATGCAGTCTTTGAGTCATGCCAGTAATGAATATAATGTTGGGTTGTTTGGAAAAATTTTAATATTTATGTAACATAGACCTTCTCTGAGCCCAGTGTGTGGAGGAGCTATCTGAAGGAAGAGAGACTGAGAGAGAGCAGGCCCTTATACTGAAATAAGCCCTGTTAGCCTCTGGTTATTTAATCTATTATTAACTACAGTACAAGAGGAGGACTTTGTTTGAGGCCTTGTGATGACAGCATTTGAAATTGAGTGCATTCTCTCAAGTGTCGAAACAAACAGACTTTGTAGCTGGTTGCTTTAGCATGTGCTCACACACGCTATAGAAAAAAGTAAATACAAAAGGTTTTAGCAGACATTGATAGTGATCATTTTAAACTGCAAGTTTAAGTCCACATGAAACAGTCATCAAAATCATTTTAGTTCTAATGTGATGTATTTCAGAATAAAATATGCAACTAGAAAAACAAAAGATTGTATACTTAGCCATTTTCCATGCAATTCCAATGAATTGAGAACTGAAGCTGTAAAGAAGATGCAATAGCACCATAAAAGTATCATGGAAGTGTTCTATATATCTTCTGTGATATGTTTTGAAGACAGACTAAATGCACCAAAATACAATCTTCATAGACCTTAATCAGGTTAGACGCCTTATCGAATTTAACATGGATGAAAACGAGGCTATGAGGCCATTTTTACAATGGCACCAATTATATAAAGGTCCTCGATCATGTCATTTTAACTGAAAGCTTTTTCTGAAAGACGTGAACAAACTTCATTATGTTGTTAAAAAACAGATTACCACTGAATACACTGGACTTCTGTTACTCACAGCCTCGTTTTCATTCCTGTCAGAAATGAAATATGGCTCTATCCTGACTAAAGTCTATAGATAATCTTATCCTGAGATGAGCTGTTAACCAGATCATTGAATCAGTGGGTTGGGAGTCAGATCAGTTAGATTCAAAAATGAATAATTCAAAATGAATCAGCTGCTTCTTTGGATTCAAAATAGTCTAAATAAAGTTTCCAGCAAATAGTGGTTTAAATATCTGTTTCTCACACATGCTATTGTAAGACTTCATAAGACTACAGCACAAAATAATATTTTATAATACCTTTATAGTGCTTTTGCACTCTTTTTGAAGTTTCATTGTAATTGCAGCCAGCGCAATTCTTCAGAATTTTTCCTTTTCTGTTCCCGAAATTAATTAAATTCCTAAAGGTTTGTAACAACATGAGAGGGAAAAGTCTCTTTTAAATTCTGACAGACTCTTAAGACTTTAGATTAATGGCAGCAGTGTAGACTCCTCAGATTGCCCAACTCCTGTCTGTCTGTCTCTCTCTCTCTCTCTCTCTCTCTCACACACACACACACACACACACACACACACACTTATTATCTATAAGATATTGCTGAGTCATCCACAGTGGATCAAGGAGATTGGCTTTCTATGAACATGGTGTTGCCAAGCTGGCAAAGTTAAACAGATTCATGCTGCAGCAAGCACCCACGCCACAGTACATGAGTTCCTGTCAATTGCAAGTAAATTATAATGTTTGGTTTTCTGTAGGGATGGGTTGATACTAGTCATTTAGTCATCCAACTAGTCAATTAGTGAGTTAGACTTTTTTATCTAGATTTTTTCCCTTTCATATTTCAGTTTTGATATCTGAAGCGACGGTGCTTTAATTAGCATTTTACACTGCTCTTCGTTTCATTTGTATGGTAAAACCTAGTCAGTTTTGAAAACATGCACTTTTGCATTGAAGAATCAATTCCAAAATCAATTCAGTTTGACCTGAACAGTTTACGTGACACATTTCTGTGGCTATTGAAGGTCAGTGCAAACAATATTAATTATCCAAATAGTGGGATATACTTTCGTTTCTCTGCCTATTAGATTTCTTAATCTACTTGACAACTAAGTCAGCAGGCACAAGTCAAGATACACAGTGCCATAAAAAGGATTTCATTTATTCTCTATTCTTAAACACAGTGGGTGGAGGTGAAGAATTGCTCATCAGGTTTTTCGAGTTATATTGAAGCTGTATCCCTCTCCTGAGCTCACAGCTATGTGAAGATAAAACTATACACAATTATATAATGCGCATACTTTAAAAAGACACAGAAAGTGATCATTGGGTTTGATTAAGAAAACTCTACAGTCGTTTTTATCGCATTAAGAAGGATATTTGTTGAGCACACATTTCCTGTGTGACAAAGATTATGCTAACTCAGTTTATGTAACTGATAAAATGGACATTTGAATGTCGTTAAATAAAGACGTTATGTTCATATAGTCTAGCCTGAAGATGCACTGCATTATTGAAACTCTTCTGAGAGTGTCAGATCAATGATGTGAAACATGATATTGTTCTCATTTGGTTTTTTACACACAAAACCAGCTTCAGTTTTTTTTAAATGCCATGTAATGAATCACTCAGTAAAATCATAATATGGTCACTAGCAATCTACCAAAATATGATTTTCCTAGATGGTTTCTAGGAAATATTTAGTTTTTTCATAATATATGTCTAATTTAGAATTGCCGTCAATGAGATAATTTTTCCCCCAGCAGGATAACTGGTTCATGCTATGATATTGATATTGTTCTCATTTGGAATTTGCTATTTAGTGCACAACATTCTGGGTTCAGTTTTTAAAATGCCATGTAATCAATCACTCAGTAAAATCATAATATATTCACTAGCGAAAAAAAATAAAAATCTACCAAAATTTGCAAAATATACAACTAATTTTGAAATGTCGTCAGTGGAGAGAAATAATTTTTCCTGTAGTTCTACCATTCCACCAGCAGGCCCATGCTAACCAACCAAACCATTTTTGTTTTGTTTTGTTTTTGATTGTGATGGGTTCACAAATCAAGTTGCACTAAATGTGAGCTGCACAAACTGTTAACATCATGCTGACATGTTCCTAAAAATGAACTTCAGCCCCTTTCTAATGTTAGAAATGGGGATCCTTCAGAAGACTTAGCACGAGGAATACTGACTGCTCTTCTGAAGAAAGAAAACCATTGTCAGTTTACCAAAGTCACCCGAGACTGAAATGATAGTTGTGACTTTTTTTGACTGGTGTAAGAGCCTTGCGAATAAACGGTTCAGTTTGTGGCTTTAGCTCATTGCTCTACTCTGTATTTTCCACAGACAGTGACTTTAGTTCTGCTTCCTTTACAGTACACATACGGTTGGCTTCTCTTGAAAATCACAATTTTCCATTTTAAGTGGTACTTTCATTTAAAGAAATTGCACTGTTTTGAAACCTTATGTGGCAGAAGTGAAGTAACTTCACAAGGAGGAACTTGCTGCTAGGAGACGCTTCCTGTTTTGAAAGGAGCTTATAGTGGCACTTTATCAGCTGAATCTGAATGTAAAACCATGTGTAGCATTATTCAGTTTACATTTATTTGTATTGTACTTTTCACGATACATAGTGTTTCTACGCAGCTTTACAGAAAATCAATATTGATACATTATAATAATAACAGTAATATACTTATTGTAGCTATATTGTTTAAAAATCATTAGCATTTTTAATTTAGAAGATGTGTCAACTTGTTTGATACAAGTACTGTTGTATACCTAAGACTGGCCTGCTTTCTGGTAATGCTTTTGATGATTTTCTATTGTCAGAGCTTACATTTGTAGAAGAAATATTGAGTAATAGTAACAAGCTTTTGAAGAAAAGACCTCTAACATTTCTAAATATCTTGTCAAGTCTGCTGGGTCATGACTGTGGCCTGAAGCGTCTTACTGCTCTCAGCAGATTAGGAAGAGAATGGCTTTTTATAATCCAGATTTGGGAAATAAATTTGGGAAATGGCTTTAAACTTCTCCTCATGTTAGACTGCCGTCATACTAGAAGTGATATTTAGCTGCATAATAGGTGTTCTCAGATCTGAAAGTTATATTTTTTTTATTATTTTGTTTAATTAGTTGCACCTACAAATAGGGACAAGTGCTTATTGTTCAGTTATTTACGATAAATATTTCTGCTTTGGATGAAAAAAAGCTGTAAAAAAGTTATATATATATATATTACAAATAGTTATACAAATTAGATAGATCCTGAAATATTATAAACTACTAAATCCCTATGACAATGGAATGTTAACTGTTTATTTTTGACGCATGGTTGTGTCAAACAGCGAAGGTCATTGTGTCGCTCACTGCATCATACGTTAACTGTTCTCTATGTAAATAAAACATAATCTTTTTTCATGCAGCTGATGAGGCAAACTTTACATGTTTTTCTCATCATTACAGAACAAACACCCTTTATACTACAATTTATGAGACTATACTGTGTAGAATTGCAGTGTAGCACTGATCATGAACCCTCTGACATCTTCTGTTCTTTTATACTCTTGTATAAAATCCATTAATCTCTCACTTTATGCCCTCATATATGGATCAGGTTTGCTAGCTTTGCCTGGTGGGTCAGATTACTGTGTCATTCTGGGATACTCTTTTCCCTCTCTTCTGTGGTAAATGAAATCCTTACATTTGAAAACTCCATACGGTAGCATTATTTAGACTGTTTAAAGATAACACTTTCCAAATTAGTATAATGAAAAATTATATATTTAAATAAATGCAGTTCTTTTGAACTTTCTATTCATCATAAAAAAAAAATTCCTGAAAAAATTAAAATGGTTTCGAAAAAAAAAATGAAGCAGCACAACCGATAATAATAAGAAATGTTTCTTGAGCAGCATATTAGACTGATTTCTAAAGGATCGTGTGACACTGAAGACTGGAGTAATGATGCTGAAAATTCAGCTTTATATCTTAGGAATAAATTACATTTTAAAATATACTCAAATAGAAAGTAGTTACTTTAAGTTGAAATAATATTTTAAATTACATTTTTAAATTTAATTTTTTCAGGGTGATAAATGCTGGGAAGAGCATGCTGAATGAAGACCAGGCTGCCTGTGAGCTGCTGTATATCAGGAAGATGAGTAGTAAGCAGCAGCGCTGCTCCATGTTACAGGAGGACAGTGGGGTAAGTAAGTCTTAGACACTACATCCTAAAAAGACCAATGCAGGATGAAGAATGTTGTTTGCATGAAAATATTGCTAACGCCAAACTCTATTGAAATCAATGGTAATGCGAGTCTTCACTGCGCTTCAATTATTGGTATCAATATTTATGAATCCACTGAAACATCTATAAAAAAGATCCATAATCTACTTTTTAATGGAACTGTTGTGGATCAATTGAACTGGGAAAAACTGGTCTCGGGTAAGATTATGAAAGATTTAGCTTGCTGACAGAGCACTGAACTGACTGATCCTGGAGATCCCATTAAGCTCAGGCATCTGTTGCTGAAACCTAATCTAACTGTAAAGAAAATCCAGATATACAGTACTTGGAAGGCCTGACTTTTGAAACATTACAGAACAATAAAGTTCTTGAAATTTACCAAAGTTCAATTCTGAACCGAACCCCTTGGTAATCATTATGAAAGGTAAAATAGCTTTCAACAAGCATTCTGACAATTCAGACTTTTATTCTCGCAATTGCTAGTTTACATCTCACAATTCCGACGTTTTATTCTCATAGTTGAGTGATATAAACTCATAATTGTGAGTTATAAAGTCAGAATTGCATGTTATAAACTAGCATTTATAAGAAAATAGTCCCTTTTTACTTAAGAGTTAGACGTTATAACTCATAAACAGTTCTGAGAAAAGCAATCAGAATTGTGAGATATAAACTCACAATTGCAAGAAAAATGGTAGAATTGCAAGTTTATATCTCGCAATTCTGACTTTAGAAAGTTTATATTTACATCATGCATTTCTGAGAAAAAATGTCAGAATTGTGAGATAAAAATTCACTGTTACCTTGTTTTATGTTTTAGTCAGTGGCAGAAACAGGCTTCCATAGAAATGCACCAATCCACCAGTAAACATCAGCTAACTCAGTTGCATAAGTGGAGTTTGTGCCCTAATAGGTTATAAAATGTATAGTTCTGGTTCTAGTTGCTGATTGGTCAGTACCCTGCTCATAGCTATCATGGGAAACTCAATTATTCAAAACTACAACAAAATATAGAACAGCATCTTGTGCTTCATTGCATATTTGTTGATCTAGAAAGATATAAATGAAGCTGAAGTTTGCAATACCAGACACACTGACATTCAGAAGGACTTTGTGTCTCAGCAAGCATGTTGAAGTGAAACTTCTTTTTTTTCCTTGTGAGAGTTTTGATCATGTGATGTGGTATAGGCAGTGTTTTCACCAGTCCTGGACTTATATTCTTCAAAGTGTGTTTGTGTTTGTATGTGGGCATAAAACTGATCTCTCTGATCCTCAGCTTCAGTCTGACACTTACGACCGTCTTACCCCATAATAACATATAATCCAGTGCAAAAGTGGAAAACGTCCTTGCAGTGACAATTGAAAAAGGAGGATTGTGGCGTCTGTTCAGAGGCTTTGGTATTGTGCAATCTGACAAAATCCTCCCTGTTACATTTCTTTCTCTTAAAAGGGTCTTATTATGCACTTACTCTTTTTTTAAACTTTAATGTTGCTGTTTGAGAATAAAAAAGATCTGCAATGTTACAAAGCTCAGAGTCCATTCTAAGAGATATTCTCTTAAACAGTAAACGAAAATGATGGCATTTGGAGCCAGAGTCTGCTCAGTGGTGATTCATTTGGAGCCTGACTCTGCGCATTAGTGATCGTGAGGTGGAGCCGCGGTATCAAAGTCCCGCCCACACTCCTGCAGACCCAATCGCAAGCTCATAATCATGACACCACACCCCATTTTTACACCATTAAATAACTAACTAAAAGCAAACTGGATAGAAAAATGAACACTTTAACTTATTTTTTAGCATGGCAAGAACCACCAAAAATGACCGAAACCATCTTTGGGAAAAATGTAATTGAAGTGTAATTTGATGATTTAGTTTGGCTCACGTCCCATTCGTTTACATGGAGAGGGCAGTTTATGATCTATACTGCAGTCAGCAACCAGATGGCGATCAAGATGTTTTGGTTTTACTTTGCAGGTCATGAGCATCATATTTGGGTGTAAAAAGCCCCACACGTGACATGCAGGAAAAAAGTAAATTATATGCATGAATTATTTACTAATTCATTCCCTTGGTTTACTAATACGTTCCCTCAGCTTACTAAATCATGCACACGATTTAATATTTCATTCCCTCAGTAAATAATTTGCTCAAAATAATTTGTTGGAATCGCTTAATTGCATGGAATCATTTTAAGTGAGAGGTGAGACAAGAAGTAGAAACGAATTATTATTTTGTGCACACAATTTATTTTAAAATGAAGGAACGAATTATATAGAGCACATGGTTTACTTAAATATATATATATATATATATATATATATATATAGTGTGCAGGAATTACTTTTTTCCCTCTGCATGTCATGTGTGGCTCCCAAGCAGCAAGCCAACAAGGAAAGTGATTAAAACTGCAATTCATCGACTGGCCGCTAGAGGCTGGCTCCAAAAGGGAGTCAGTCCCATAGACTCCCCATGTTAAAATGGCCAACTTTACAGCAATAATAACATGTTTACAGCCTGGAACTAAAAAATTATTTTGGTCTATATAGCTAATTTTGGCCTTCATGACAATTGTGAGGGGGGTGAACTCATCCGTTTAAATTATATTAAGCCTTAAAGTTCAGCATAATTAAGGGCGTGGCCACTTGAGTGACAGGTGGATTGCTGCTACTGTCACTGTAATCGAACTATGTGGGCGTGGCTTCGGTAACCAGCTCCCGCCTTTTTGCCCATTTTCGATGATCTGGGAGTGTCACACAGTGACGCGCTGCCAAGATAGCGTCGGCTGCCTCCGCCTACTTTGAGCTTTAAAAAACGCTCTTCAGAAAACTACGGGTGACGTCACGGACACTATGTCCATGTTTTTATACAGTCTATGGTGGACATTGGTGCAACATTTACAGAACTCACTCTATGCGGTTAGCCAATCACAACGCACTGGGCCAGCTAACCTCTCAGAACAAATTTCATATTTCAGAGGGAGTGGCTTCATCGTAACAAGAAGTAATTGGTGTGTTTGAGACAGACTGGATGCTGCAATAATGTAAAACATGAAAATTAATGTGTTTATGGAACAGCTGAGCATTAAAACCTGTTATAATACACCCCAAAAAACTAAATCAAGTAATAGGACCACTTTGACCTTTCTCACTTGTGTTCAAGTATCTAATATACTAGTAAAATTGCACAGGATGACTTAAAAATGAGGCAATGGTTGATCTGTATTTGGTTTTGTTGACAGTAAAAGGTATAGAACTAGATTTTGGGTGTTGCTAATGTGTTCTGATCATGATGCTGTATGGTAGCCAGGAACTTTTATTATCATGTTGTGTTATGGTTGCGAAGACATTTGCTCTCTATTTGATCTCATTAATGCGTACGAGAAACAGTTCAGTTCATTGACGAGATCTCATTTGCAGAATCACAGGTAGTTTCCGACAATCTGATATGGACTGGTAATCTCCAGCAGTGTTTACTCACGTGAGGTTGTTAACCAGGACACTGACCTCTCTCCTCTCTTCCCTTCGCTTCTGCTTGTATCACGTGATGTTGCCCTCCCCCACTTAATACCCCTCTCAACTCCTCTAAATCAATTACATCATCCTGTCATCTGCTGCGCTGCCTGTCTGCAAGAGTCTATATACAGACAAACAGGCCGATAAAAGGATAGCAAGGCCATATATTCACTTGACTCGGACCTCTTGCTCTTTAGAATCAGAGATCCAGCCACAAACATTTGCTGCTGCCACAGGCCTTCCCAGCTGGCTGTTGATCTTACATGACTGAGTGAGTGTAAGCTCTCTGAGTTAATCTCGTCAACAGGTAATGACAGGAAATTGAGACTGGAGAGTATTTCTAGAAAAGCTATGGAATGGGTCCAGATGCCCCCATGTGGTTTTGAAAAGGGTTTACATGCTATTGTGCCATCTTGCTTTGCTTTTTTATACTGATTGGTCTATTGAAAAAAAAAAAAAAAAAATATATATATATATATATATATATATATATATATATATATATATATATATATATATATATATATTTATATTTATATTATATGGTATAATATATATTATTTTTTTTTTTTTTTTTTTTTTTTTTTGCTATGGCAAACATTTTCTAAATGCTACTAGCTACTACTAGCTTTGCTATGGCAAATATATATATATTATATATATATATATATATATATATATATATAATTATGTATATTATATTATATAATATTTATAATATATAAAGTATATTTTTATGTATTATATATTATATTTTATATATTTATATAAATAATTACTAATAATAATCAATTATATACACAAACAATCAAATAAATAACTAAATAAATTCATTCATCATTATAGATAAATTGTTCAAATAACCAAATATTTAATATGTACCCATTTGCATAAGTTTGGGATAGGCTACCTGACTTATTCTGAATAAACTAATTTTATGTTGTTGTTTTTTTTTATTAACTTACATTTACTTATATTATAATTTATATAATTTAATTCATTTTTATATATATTATATTTTTATATAGTTTATATAAATTGTTACAAACTAATAAATAAATAATCGATCAATCAATGAATTAATCAATCAGGTAGGCCAGTCCCAAACTTATCCAATTGGGTGTATTATATTAAATTATATATACAATTTTTTTTTAATTGTTGTTGTTATATTTGCTATATTATTAAATGTTTAATATAATACTCAATCGCATTAGACAAGTTTCCTATTTATTTGAACAATGACATAGTGTGCAATTCTGTTTCATGCCACTAATGGTAAAGAAATGACACACCTTGTCATTTTTCTCATCCCTTTAGGACACCACAGGCATTCCCATGCACTTTTGGGGAGTGTTTGATGGACACGCCGGCTCTGGTGCTGCCCTCATGGCATCCAAACTTCTCCACCGTATCATCCGTGATCGGCTTTGTGATGTGACTCATCTTCTTGAAAATCAAAACAACCCTCCGCCTATCTGTCTGGCTAAGAATGGGAGCCCCTTTCAGGCTGAGGCGAAGAAAGGGGCCTGCCTAGATGGAGAGGAGCAGGATGTGCTCCTGGATGAGCCGCGGTTCCACATGGAGAAAGACATCAGTGTGGAGAGCCTGGTGATGGGGATCATAGAGACCGCCTTCAGACAGATGGTGAGAACTGCGAAAGATAAGATAAGCCTGTGGATGTTTCTAATGGAGGACTAGGTGTACCAAACTTAAAATTAAATAACGAAATTATTAATTTATTCAAAAATACAATTGTAAATAAATAAATTAATCATTTTTTTAAATTAACATTTGAAACAATTATTTAATTCATGTTTAAATTATATTAAATGTAACAAATAATACATTTATATATAACTGTGCAACATTTATTATGCATTTAGTGTCATTAAAATAATAAAATAAATGATCAATCTATTTAAAAAAATGCTTATGAAAAAAAATAATCATTGTTTAAATTAACAAATATTTAAAACAATTTGTTGAATTATTTATTAGTAAAAAATAAAAATATTTAATTTATTGAATTCATGAAGTCATGTTGTTAGATGCAGCAAATATTAAATTGGTATTTAATTTTAAATGCAACATTTAAAGTGCATAATTCTAAAGCATTTGCCAGCTGTGTTTCTTTACCTCTTCACCAGTTGAGTTAAAAAGATGCTATTGGACAGTTCACACAGTTCACAGCAAATGAACATTTGATTTAGACATTTTAAACATGAATTCATGTTAAATAGGTATTTTGGACCTAACATCTGTATACAGTATTACTGGCACAGATGTTAAAACATCAAGACTGGGCATTATACATAGAATTCATATTGTGATTTTGCTGAATGTTGTGCAGATGTGAGCAAACAGAAGAGAAAACTGAGTGTGTGTCTGTGTGTCCCACTCTATAGGACGACCTGATAGAGAAGGAGAAGGAATCTTACAGCATCTCTGGCGGCTGTTGTGCCTTGATTGCAATTCACTTGTTGGGGAAACTCTATGTAGCAAATGCTGGAGACAGCAGGTAGGAGGACTTAAAAGATACAGCTATTAAATGTGCATGTTACATTAGCAATCTAAAAAGGTCTTTATATTTTAGTAAAAATCTAAGGATACTAAATAAATGAGGTTGAATGTCGACCATAATCTTACCAAGATGCAAATTCTAAAGTGTGAACTTGTATATCATGAGAGTTTATTGAGTGTGAGGTATTTTTGTTACAAAAGGACATTGTATTATATTAGCCTCAGTAAACACTGAAATGTCTGTCTAATGAAATATGGAGGAAATTGTTGTTGCCTGAAATGAAAAGATGACATAAATATGTCTCTAAGGAGACTTCTGCTTTCTATTGTATTCCATGTTGATTTTCCAAAGATGTTGGCCATATGACTCAATTACTGTGACAGTTACCCATAATGATAATCTTGGGGATTTTAGCAATAAATGAGAAAATAACTGCAATAGGTACTTTATGGAACTTAAAATAGCATATAGAACTTGCTATTGACTGTATCATACAACCTTTTTTAAAAAAGCTACTTAGAAACACTTGTAAAATTCCCAGTGTAATTTTCCCACAGAGCCATAATTGTCCGAAACAATGAGGTCATCCCAATGTCCTATGAATTCACACCAGAAAGTGAAAGACAGCGGCTACAGTACCTGGTGAGTCATCTGGTGTTATTGTCCTAATATAATTCCCATTCCTTTTCTAGCTTCATTCTAAACCCTGTTCACTCATTTACTGTGCTCCATTTCTATTAGATCTTCCATTCTGTAACCCTTCCATTGCGTTTGTGCTGTTTTTGTCTAGGGCTTCCTCAAACCGGAGCTGCTTGGGAATGAGTTTACACATATTGAATTCCCCAGACGTATCCAACACAGTGAACTCGGCAAGAAGATGCTTTTTAGAGACCACACAATGACTGGCTGGTAATTCTAAAGCAGGCTTAATTTTATAACATACAGTAAATTGTTATTTTATTTAAATATATATAAAAGTTGTATAAAAGTCTTTGGTTTTATTGCATTCATTATCATTACCTGTTATTATTTCAGGGCATATAAGACAATTGTAGAAGATGATCTCAAGTTCCCACTGATTTATGGGGAGGGGAAAAAGGTAAGCGAATCATTCTGCTTCGTTTTAACTTCAAAAGGTCCAGGTGCTGTACATGGATTTTATTTAAAGCTGCATAGCGGTAACATTTGTTACTGACCTAACATATAATCTAATGAAGCTTTTTTCCGCAGTTTTCACAGGAATTTATTGCAAAGCAGGATTAGTGAGGTGTTGCAAATGGGAATTGCTAAAATGTACTACCAGCTGTAGGCCAGAATAATGTCTCGTTTGATAAAGTTTGCATGAATATAAAATAACTTTTTGCACTAATGGCATATGAATCTCCAGCTGTGAGTGTGTGTGTTTTTTGTGCTCTTAGGCTCGAGTCATGGCTACTATTGGAGTAACGCGTGGTTTAGGGGATCACGACTTGAAAGTGTACAACTCCAACATTTATATCAAACCTTTCCTATCCTGCTGCCCAGAAGTGAGTATATTATTGGATATTTATATGCAAGGCCATTTATTTACTCATTCAAAAGTCATTTAGCTACTAGTTATTAAGTCACTTCTTGATTGAAATGGACAGTTCATCCAAGATGTTTTATTAGATGATATTTTAAACCTGTTTTTGTGTAAATTAAAAGTATATGGCATTTGAAGCATAACAGCATTAAAATAATATAATCTCATGCCCAGGTCAAGGTGTACAACATCTCTGAGCACAAACATGGGTCTGATGATGTCCTGATCATGGGTAGTGATGGACTAT
The DNA here is from genome assembly GCF_018340385.1 of Cyprinus carpio. Classification (NCBI taxonomy): domain Eukaryota; kingdom Metazoa; phylum Chordata; class Actinopteri; order Cypriniformes; family Cyprinidae; genus Cyprinus; species Cyprinus carpio. The sequence goes on along the minus strand of NC_056602.1, from coordinate 25,132,869 downwards.
GGGACGTTACAGCTGACAGAGATGTTGCCGATGCAGTATCGACTTTCTTGTCTGGTCGTGAGCCCAATGATCCCTTGAGGTAAGTGCTAGATTTTTCCATCATAACTGACCTGATCACATAATGGACAGCACACATTTTCCCCACACATTCATGGAAATTTTTCTAAATGCAAATAATAAAATGCAACAACATTAACTACCGTTCAAAAGTTTGAATTCGGTAGATTTTTTTTTGTCTTTAAAGTCTCTTATTCTTACCAGTGCAGCTTTTATTTGATCAAAAATATAGCAATTTGTGAAATGTTATTGCAGTTTAAAATAATATTTAAAATCTCGTTATATTTTAATATTTAAGATTTTAAAAAGTAGTTTTAAGTTATGGCAAAGCTGAATTTTCATCAGGTTCACACAATAGTTTAGAAATCATTCTAATATGCTGATTTGTGCTCAATTATTATCAATGCTGTAGTGCTGCTTAATATTTTTGTGGAAACCATAAAAAAAATTTCCCCAAAATTTGATGATGAATAAATTTTAATTTATTTCTTCTTCATTGTTTTATATATATTATTTCTAATATATATTTATCTTTATGTAATGTTAAATTTTATTATATACAATATAATTTATATACTACAAAAAATGGTTAAATATAATAAGATACAATATAATTAAAATATAAAACCTTATATACATACATATAGTTTTATTTATTTGAAATAGGAATCTTATAAATGTCTTTTCTGTCACTTCTGATCAATGCATCCTGGCTGAATAAAAGTATTAATTTCTTAAAAAAAAAAAAAAAAAAAAAACTTTTGAATGCTGGTTTATATAATTATGCATAGTTAGAATAGCTAAATAAACAAGTTGATAATTGGCTGAATCGAGTGTGTTGTAGTAGTTAGACCAGTAGATGTCAGTGTTCAGTTTGTCATCACCAAGGCCCTCAATTGTTATTTTGCATTTACTTTAATGTTCAAATGCTGATGCCGTGTTTGTCATTTCATGTTTTTAAAGGTACACTTTAGCAGCACAAGACCTCCTGATGCGCTCACGTGGAGTCCTGAAGGAGCGAGGCTGGCGGCTGCCCAATGAGAGACTTGGCTCCGGTGATGACATCACCGTGTTTGTCATTCCATTGGCTGGAGCAGAGTTAGAAACATGACCAGGTTGGTCCGCCTTCACTGGACAAGCACACCAGGACACGTCCCTGGCTCCATCCCAGAGAAAGGGCTAGGAAAACCAAGAAATCCATTTTGAATCCGTCAGATGGCTCGGATACGAGAGATGTTACATGCAACTTCCCCTTGTCCCCTTCTTCTCCTCCGAGTCATACCATGAATATCGTCAAGCCCATGTCAGATGTGAGGTGACATCATCAAGTGCCATTCCTCTCGCTCTCTATATCCTTTCTGATTTGTGGAACGCACCTCTGCAAGTCAGTACGGGACGCTAGGGCTTGTAACCCTTGAGTATTTTTTAACATCGGTGGGCCGTTTGAATCTCAATCTCAGTGTGGCAAAAGGAATGAGCCAATACTGCTAAAAAATCAAAGCCCTGATGGCAAGAGAAATAAAAACCGAAGCACTTTATATGTAGCAGAATCCATTTGAGCTGTAATTTAAACTGCTGATTATATTTCTCTAACTGTTCTCTGAGAGTGCATCTTTCGACTGAGTTGAAGGTTTTCTATAGCAAGATGCAATCAACAACAAAAAACGATGGGCATTTCCTGTGAATGCAGAGTTTTTTTGTTCATTTCAGCTATTTCGGGTTCAAACAGGCATCATTTTACATGGAGGCAATGCAAATGGCTAGATTCTGGAACTAGTATTAAATATAGTTCTGTAGAACTAGGCTCATTTTCCCTAGATCTTCAAAAAGCCATGTACAAATAACCCAGAACATCTAGTACAGCGTAAGTCATTGACGTGCACCGGGCTTTCCATTCACAGCCGAGCTGAATGCTTGAACTGCTGTAGATTTGAGCATCGTAGCTGAATGGCCTGTTTATTTTGCTGTAGATAAAACCTAATTTGGTCTAAAACCATGCTAGTAAAGAATCTCAAATCCAACAATCATTTAGATCCAGACCTGAAACTGAGAAAACTGGAATTAGTTTAATCAGTCATCGGTCTTTTTGTACACCTTGAATGTTCCTAATTTCCTTTACTTGATGTCAGTGTTGTGTCTGTGAAGTATATAGTAAATATTAATTGATTTCTGCCTTTTGAATGATGGTTCATTGTCAAAGGATTAATCTTTGCAAATTATGTGACTAATTCTAAATAAATCTATCCTTTTTATAATGGCTATGTTGTTATTTTTTGTGCTACATTAATTTGCTCTATTGTGCATGAGAAATGAGTGTTACTGGTGCACAGTAGCTTGCATTTAGAAGCAATTAATAGATACTTATAAAGACTATAATAAGGATTATGATATATGCTGTTCAATATAGTAATCCATCATATAAAAAACATAAAAACAGCCACTACGTGCACACTCTCAGAGAGAAAAATAAATAAATAAATACAACCAGCTGTCACAAGGGTGGTTACCTTTCAAATGGTACTTATATGTACTATTAGTACTATTATGTATACGTTAGATACTAATGTGTACCAGTAAGGTACCAATATGCACCATTTAGGAGTAAATAGGATGAACAGTACAAAAATACAAGTTAATAACAGATATTAAATCACTGAGACCTACTGAAGGCTAATAAAGCATAGTTTACACAGTGAAAAAGGGTACAATTGTGAAATATTATTAATATTATTTCAAAATTTAATTTATTTCTGTGATGGCAAAGCTGAATTGAAACAGAAGTATTTTGTAACATGTAAGTCTTTTCAATAAAACACCATACGTAACATACTCAAAATTAAAGAAATAAAGTTCTTTCAAAAACAATATTAAATACATAGGCCTACATTTAAAACACGTAACAACTTCCCTTTGCTTTTAAGAAAAATATTCATAAAAAAAAAACATTTTATCCTACTTGTATAGACCTTGTCAGCTTGATTTTATTACAAAAAGTGCTGATATGTGTAAGTAGCACGGGTATATTTGTAGCAATAGCCAAAAATACATTGTATTGGGTCAAAATTATAAATTTTTCTTTTATGACATATCATTATGATATTAAGTAAACATAATGCTCCATGGAGATATTTTGAAAATGTCCTACCGTGAACATATCAAAACTAATTTTTGATTAGTAATATGCAGACCAGTTTAACTCTATGGACAGGGGATTTTGCTATCAGACAATATTACTGAAGTATTGCAAGCCTGAATTCTAGTGTAATTTGGTTTAAAAATTGTGTATATCAACTAGTAAGATGACTTGCTAAGCTGGTCATAAAAAAGGTAATTGTGACTTTTTATATCACAATTCTGACTTCTCATAATTATGAGCAAAAAAAGACAGATTTGTGAGATAAAAGGTGCAATTACCTTTTTCACTATTTTATTATAAAACAAGCTTCCACGGGTTTTATTGTGCATGTAAAGTGAAATGTAATCATAATCACTTGATAATCAATAATGAACACCTCTATACCAACTCTTTGATTTTCTAAATCTTCCCTTAAACTCTCTTTAATCAAAGTACTGATCTTAATATGTTTGTGTCAGTAAAATATTCCTCCTCTCTCTCATCTGCCTTCTGCTCATATACCAGATCTCTGTGGTAATATTTACTTGAGACCAGCTTATTCATGCCTTTGCACATCACATATGAAATCTCTATTAATGAAAGAATTTAATTTGGACAACTTTAAAGCCGATTTTCTCAAAATTTTGATTTTTTTGCACCCTCAGATTCCAGATATTCAAATATTGTCCTATCCTAACAAACCATACAGCAATGGAAAGCGTATTTCATTTAACAAATTTGGCACTTATGACGGTTTATGTATTTATTTATTTTTATTTTTTATTTTTTTTATTTTTTTTTTTTGTCCAGGGTCACATATAGAATAGGAACTAGGCTAAAGAGCAGTGTGATTTGGTGGTATGTGGTGTATGGCTCTCCACAGCGATCAGAATGATGTCATTATTATCGGTGGCGGAGGGAGGGACCGCAGTGCTCCTCCTCCACCGGTCAACATTCAGCAGCGCAGCGGGCGACTGTGATTCCCATAACAGCGGGCGGGTCTTCTGTGAGTCGAGCCTCGTCTCTTAGCAATAATCGCGTGAAATTCTCCACATTGCGACTGAAACTTGGACGCGAGATCGACAGGGAATTTGAACCCCGCGAGAAAATAAGGTATTTGTGTTCCCATTTGCCTACATGACATCTTATTTGACATGTCGGACTTTAGGAATGTTGGTAGAAAACAAGTTTGCTAAGGCGGTGTGGGGAAAGTAACGTTAGGTGGTGGCTGTTAGTTTTCAGACGAGCTCGTTTGATGTTTTTACTGGCTCGCGTTATGTGTGAATTATGTCAGAGTTATAGTTTAAACCGACCTGGCAGTGTGACAGCAGTGAGAATTCACATTCACATGTCTTTCGTGAGTTATAGAGGTATTCAAAATGATACAAAACACATTTCCGAATCTTAAAGCTCCGCGCGAGTTTTGGTTATTCTTCGATACACTGCGAACTAATTAATTGTTTGCTCGCTGTTCGACGTGCCGTTTCTAGTCGTGAGTAAATCAGCTTCCTTCAGTCACGCAAGGGCGTTGCAGTCGACAGCGCTTCAGTTGTGTGCAAAACTTTTCCCCTAAACCCAGCCGAGCGACTAACTAACCTGTTGTTCCACCGAGGAGGCTGTCAAGATGACATGTCGGCTTGTCTTACAGCGCTGCCTTCTCAAAATGTGCCTTAGGCCAGAGCCTGTGTTCAGTTGGCAACCAAATGCTTGGATAAGATTAAGAAAGGCCTGATCTTTAATCCTTGAGGTGTTGTAGGCCATTTTACGCTCATTCAGATAGCCTTGAGCGACATTTCATACACAGATTTCAGTATTTTATATGATACAAGGGAAAACTGTTGTCTGCGTCAGAAGTGACAGTGTTCCCATGGTTCTGGAAAACCTAGAAATGTCAGGGAAAGTCAAAAGTTTAATTTTCCAGGCATGGGAGCTTTCTCATGGAAATTAAAGTTGTGAACGACTATGAAAATTTCTAATAGTCAGTCATTTTTCCTAGTTACACTCAGTATTTCTTTGACTGTAAATTGCTGTTGCTTCACTTCTCATTGGGTTCTCTATAAAATGATTTTAATAATCCCTATTCAGTCATCACAACTGGAAAATTCATGGAAATTCTTTGATTAGATAGAGAGGGTTATAATCTCACTTTATGAATAAGATATTTATAATGGTTAGCATGGGAATGAACTCTAGTTTCAACATCAAGACGTTTTTGTTCGAAGTTGTATGATTTTATATTTTTAGATTCTGAACTGTTCATAATTTTTTACTATTTATTTACAATTTTTTAAATGTATTACATTTTTGTTTTTTTGTTTTTTTACGCATAAAGTCCAGTTTGCATACCCAGAGCAACTCTATTAACACCATTTTAATTTGGGTTACTTGGGAAATTCAGTTGATGTTTTGAATCGCGTTTTTGATTTATTAATAAAACCTGGGGTTTACCTTACCTGAAGAGACTTTTAGGTTTTGTTTCATACAAGAATCACATATATATATATATATATATATATATATATATATATATATATATATATTATATATATATATATATATTTTTTTTTTTTTTTTTTTTTTTTAACTTAAATTGCTATATGAAATGATTGTCCGAGTCAAGTATGTAAACCCCCATCCTTGTGTTAGTCTTTAATGAACTTGTTAGCAACTTGGACTGCTTCAGTATTGATGTTTATGGTTTGACTTTTTGTAATTAATGTTGTAGGACATAAATTCAGAATCTTATCAACACCTTAAATTAGAAATAAAATGAAAAATGCTATTCAAAAACCAATAACACATGGCTCAAAAATGCCTAATTCTTATCCAGGTTTTATGACTACAAACAAAGCTGAACAAGTCTTTTAGAAAAATGTAGTTTGAAATACTTTCAGATATGTAGGACAGATATAAACGACATAATGTCTGCCACAAGTAGAATTAAAAGGCTATTAACAAAGCTTGTCTGGAAATGACAAGGACTGAGCACTGCCTAAATCCAAAGCTCATTAACTGTTGGTTTGCACCTTCTGTTTGTTCATTGTTTTTCTGATTATTTAATGCATTTTATATTGGAAGCGAGACAAAGTTGGTGTCAAGACAATTCATCATCCTGCTGATCTAATGACTGAAGACTAAATGACTGCAATAAAAATCACAAGTTTGATGATAAAACTCTTTTGCTGTTTTATGCAAAATATCAAAACTTTGAAAAAGCCTGCTCATGTAATAGTTTAGAGTCATGGCATAAATATATTATGCCTACAGGCATTAACAACACTCAGAGTCTGACCCCAGACTGAGATAAATGAGCTAATATGGATTGTAGGTTTGCTGAAAATGCCTCATTGACTGCTTTCAGACCAGCTCCGCATTACGAACTGCTCCCAGAATCCTCAGCCTGCTTCCGGTTGCATTAAGCTTCTGGCTGCCTTTGTCACCCTGCCATCTGGTGAACTTTGCCACACTAATGAAATGTATTCCTGGAGCAGAAATGCATTTTCAGGTCCACAACCCCTAAGGCACATACGCCATTTTATTTTTGAGTGACCATGTGGCGTCTTCGAGTCACAAGAGGACACACTGTCAAAACTTTCTGAGATAAGACACTAGTTAGTCCAAATTCCACAGCAGCCCCAAACTGAATCAAAATATAGTTGAATTACATGAGAAGACCTGGCAGTGAATTAGGAGAGAGGTTCTCCTACACACTCTGGACAAAGAAGGCAAACCAGGAAAATGTTATCATTGTTTACCTAAACCAGATCTCTTCAGTTTATTATCTTCAGCATTGATGAGGTGTTCATGAGGTCGTTGTGTTAGTCACAGTATCATATATAGGCCATCTGTCCCTCATGCCATAAAAAACATGATTTCATTCATCATATTTTTGTTTTGGTGGTTTTATGCCATTTTTAAAGTAAAGTTCTGTTGTTAAAGGGATGCTTCATCCAAAAATGAAAATTCTGTCATTTATTACTCACCCTCATGTCATTCCAAATCTGCAAGACCTTTGTTCATCTTCGGAACACAAATTAAGATATTTTGATGAAATCCGAGAGCTTTCTGACCCTGCATAGACAGCAGTGCAACTGACATGTTCAAGGCCCAGAAACATAGCAAGGATATTGTTCAAATATTTCATGTGACATCAATGGTTCATCCATAATTTTATGAAGCTACAAGAATACTTTTTGTGTGCATTTAACTAAGCAGAGCCAGAAAGCTCTTGGATTACATCAAAAATATCTTAATTTGTTTTAGTGAGATGAACAAAGGACCCATGAGCTTGTAACGACATAAGGGTGAAAATTAATGGCAGATAATTTATTTTCTCATGCTTTCTTGAGGAGATTTTGTGTCATTTTATATCACCAAGGAGTCAAACTGACATTTTTACAGTTCAACTTAAACTATAAAATGTTTCTAAAGTTGTCAGCCAACTGGCAAGTACAGTACTTTAGTTTTATCCATTCCGACAGTAAACTGCTGCTGCGTTCTATTTATGACGTACTGACACAAATTTCAAATTATTTTCAACGGTCGCTTTGTCGCGTCCAGTGTAGACACGGTGTATTAAAGGCAGGAATCTCTGTGTGTTTGTCTGTTTGCATTTTTATTATGTCTAGAATCCAATCGACTTCGTTCGTCCAATCGTTGCTGCGGACCCAAGGGAGTGCAGTGTCACATTTTGGTGCAGTATGGACACGCAACATGCTCAGAATTAATAAACTTTTAATAAACTACAGAACAGCGTGAGCCAGAAGCAGCGCCTCACAGGGTTTATATGCTCCGAGAACGGACGCTGCACTAGTGATACAATGCACACAGGTCTGATAAGAGCAATACTTTTAATATAGACAAATTATTATTAGGCTGGGCTACTGTACTTTTTTTATGACTGCCGTATACGCAAGTATTTTCCAAGCAAATTAAGAGCACGTTTTTATCATGTGTAAAATTACTGATTAACATAGGCAGCACGTTTTTTTTTTTTTCTTTTTCACTCCAACAATATATTATAGGCGTACTACTCACAGAACTTATTCTGGTCCAGCACTACACATTAGTTTTGGACTTTGATCAGTAAGCTCCTACAAACAGTTTTTTTGGAGACATATCAAGCGTTGGAGTTTGCATTTGAGCACTTTGCTCTGGTTTTGTAACCTTACAACCTTACTTTAGGCCATCGGGAGTATTTGTCTGTTAACTGCAATAATGTATTATATTGCAAGTTACTATGTAGTGAATGGAAAAACAGATGTGTTTGGGATTAGTTGGACAGTCCTCTCATCCTCAACTAGCAACTTGTTCTAGTTTCGTTACTAAAAATGATGTTTGTTTAAAATAACTTTGGGACTTGTCCAGATGTGTCACAGGAAGCATATTTAAGCCGGCGCTGTTCACATGGATTAGAGTTTCTCTCTTATTCTGCAAAGAACTTAGTCTTTAACAATAGTTCAAGGTATTTAAAGTTCCTTCAGTTTGCTTCTGTAACCTGAATTACCTGTATTTGTGTACTTATCTTTTGTCAATAATTGTAAAAACATTTTTCAGATGACTCATTTGAGTGTTTTGAACAAATGAATCACTACATTAGTTAAAGGTCTATTTACAGGAAGATGGAAAACAGCAGGGAATTCCATGCATTTCAGACTCTGCTACGTAAGCGATATGATGCTTATAAGGCAACGGTCCATGGTCGTGATGTCTGAGGCTGAGGCTATCTCAGAAATGGCTTTCTCAGATCAAACAGGTCACACACCTTTTTTTAAGCAGTGTTGTGTAACATTTAAAATAACGAAACCCTCTTGTCAGAAAGAGACAGGTTAGTTATGAAAGTTAGGATTGTTAGTTGTGTTTGGTTGTCAAAGTTACTATATTAACTTCTTTTGATAATTAAATATGAATTAACATGTACAGAATTATGTTATTGTTTCATTCAGTTTTTTAAAAAACATTTATAAATATTATATATGTGTGTGTTAGTGTTGGGCGATATGGTGATTTTTCAAATCGTCATATCGTCAGCCCGTGAGATCGACGATACTCGATATTATCATGCATGGGTGGAGCGAGAGAGACTCTCTGTACTTGTCATAGCATAACTATTTGGTGTTTTAAACCACGCAGGTGCGCGAGAGTGAGCCTATGGAATCAACAATAATCGAAAAAATATACTTTCAAATATACGAGCCCGAAGCAACCCCAACAGAAACGAATGAGTTGTATTGTTGCATAATTGTGTAATTGTGGTATTTTAGTGAGGGCTCGTTTAAAATATTGTACATATATAGGCCGTTCAGATTACTTGTTAAAGTGCAATGAAATACCTTATATCTGCAGACGATGTAGGCTACGTCTGTTTGTGGATGGAGACTTCTTCACCGGCTACAGGCTGTATTATTATAATTATATAATCAATAATTCTTACTGAGTTTTATTGAACTTTGCTTTTTCTTTATAAAATAATACTTCAGAAATGTTCTGTATAGTATCACATTAGAGCACCAAATTCATATGATTTAGTCAATTTCTTTTCTCCAGTAATTTCTTTTTTTATATAATTTTTTGAGCTTTTTATTCCTTTATCGTTTAGACAGGACAGTGGAGAGATGATAGGAAAGTATTGGGTAGAGAGAGGGACCCGCATAGGACCTCGAGATGGGACTCAAACTCGGGTCGCCGTGAGCACAGTTGCGCTGTATATGTCGGCGCACTAAGCATGAGGCTATCGGCGCCGACACTCCAGTAATTTCTAGTCTTCCCTGTGCTCTCTCTCTTTTAGTAGAAAGTAGAAACTAAACCCCTTGTGTTTCCCATGGCTGGATGAAGCTTCATGTGAGAGAGACAGAAACCCAGGCCAAACTAAAAATAAAGTTCTTTCTGTTCCTAGGAAGCACAATCTGATGGAGGCGTGTTGATAAGTGGTCGTGTTAACATACGCCCAGACAGTGGATAAGAGTGTGAGATTACTAAGGAAGGATAGATGAGCATTGTGCGTCTTGGAAGGATATGCACAGCTGTGCTTTCCTACTGGCACACATTCATCATGGATGCGGGACAAATCTCCTTCATCACCCACATAAAGACCCAAGCACGACCTCTCTCACTTCTTCCCCAGAATTATCACACTACCACTGGCTCCTATAAGCAAGCGAGTTAGTGTGGAAATTGATGTTGGTGATCAAATGCATGACAGATTAATGTGATAATACATGCTCCTCAGAGATCTTGCTAAGTTGATTATGAATAAATGCTTTCCTCTTCTGACAAACTGACAACTTGCAATTTATAGTGCGAATTGATTTGAACTGTGTAATCAGAGTCCAAAATGAACACTCGAAAAATGGCAGATGTGACTAAAATTGGGTTTGCTGAGTAAGCGCGACATACTACGAGGTTGAACTCAAACTAAGAACATTGTATGCGATTAAAATAAAAGATGATTGTCTGAAAGATGTTGACAGGTTTGGTTGGGTTCAGAAGCCTTTGTGTGTATTTTGATGTGTGTTTTGTAGCCCATGTGGATCATGTCTGCAGGGTGAGTTTGGTATCAGCTTCATGTTAAACAGATGTTCATATCATGTTTACTTACAAATGTTTTCCTCATCTGCTTTTGATTCAGAAGCGTTCATGTGCCTTCAGGTCTGTTTTCTGTTATGGTGCACAACATATGGCTGAATGATAAAGAAAACATTGGGCTACAATTAAAAGAAAGAGCCACAGAAGTTATTTTGGTATTGCATTGGATGACCAATCAAAGGCTGTTGTGGTTTTGTGTTGAATTTTTGAAGAATTTCCTGGCCACTCTTATAAATAATGAAAGTGAATCTATGAAGCTGTTTCTTGGAAAACACCATAAACGTATCCTAAAAGTGATCAAAATATGACTTCTGAATAAATAAGATGGTTTGAAGTCACTAACAGATGGAAATTTCTTGATCTTCTTTCATGAGAGTATGGATTGATGCATGAAAGAATCATTTAGGCCAGTTTTGTGAACTGATTCTTGGAAAAAGATCCAAATCAAAAGAACAGTTTGGTTGCAGTGAGTCTTTTTGGACTGGAACCCAACATGTTTTATATTTTACATTGAACTTTTATTTTCCAAATTTAAAAGTAAAAGAGTCTTTTTATGACATGGAGCCATTTGTTGTTATACCGAATCTTATTTTTCCCCCCCAGGTATGGCAGCTATCAGGAAAAAGCTGGTGATCGTGGGAGATGGAGCGTGTGGGAAGACCTGTCTCCTCATAGTGTTCAGCAAAGACCAGTTTCCGGAAGTCTACGTGCCTACTGTGTTCGAGAACTACATTGCAGACATCGAAGTCGACAGCAAACAGGTTGGTATTGATTCTTGGTCGCCTTCAAACCCCCACAGCCTGTTTTTGTACAACTCTTCTCAACAATATTTCCAGTCCTTGAGGTTAGGGTTGGTTTTGAAAAACTCTGATTGTGAAAGCCAAGCTGAGATCTGTCAGCAAACGAACAAGTTGTGAGTTTTTTTTTCCAGTTTATATTCCTTAGTCAGTTTTACCGTCTTGTTCATTCTGAAACCAGCGAAGAATCTGTGAACGTTGTTGTCATTTGTTATTTTAGTGTGATGACAGTATATCCTCTATAGATACATTATCCAGATGTTTATTCAAACAATAAAGCTAGCAAGTGTAAAATAATAGTCATTGTTTTGGAACAGTGTTGATATTGTGAACTAAACATATTAAAAACTATTTTCCGTAATTAAAAAAAAAATGTAAAAAACAATCAGTCATTCGTAAAAAATAGTAATGTTGCCTTGATGACTAGCTGAAATAAAATAGGTTTAAGTATTAAAAGTAAAACAAAAATAAACAGAAATAATGGAAAAAAATACACACACACACACACACACAAAAAAAGCACATTTTGCTAATTAAAAAGTAATTGTTTTGGAACAGTGTTGAACTTAAACTATTAAAATCGATCAAATCAGATTAATAAACAGTATATAAATTTTATGATAAATAGTAAATAAATACTTTAATAGTATATAAATAATAACAAGATAAAAATAATTAGCCCATAGTTCTGACGTTTTGCAGTTCTGGCCGCTCCGAAATCTAAAGTGGACTCTGCAAAACAGGAAATGGCTGTTCTCTCTGGTTTCCTGACTGGACTCAAGATATCCCGCCCCCTGTTGCTGTGACTCGCCAACCCTCTATAGCATGATTAAACAGACCACTTCATTTCCTGTGATGGAAGAGGGTTTTTTTGGGGGGGGAAGGTGGGCTCATTCTGTTTCTCCAGCACAGGAAATGTTAAAGTTAAGGAGCAGGATGGCATCTCTTTTAAACCCCCTTGCTCTCTCAGCAGTGTTACGCTGCTTAGTTTGTCAAAATATAGAAGCTTCCCAGTGGCGATAGAGCATAAATCTTTCCGTTCTTTGGGGAAAAAAGACATTTGTCTTCATAATCTTTCTTCAAAATGTGGTCTGCAACCGATATGACGTTCATTTTTGGCTGATGCAACGCATGTACACGCTTTGAAAACAGATGATTATGCTTTAGAGCTTCAGATCAGTGCACATGGATGGAAAAAATAGTCTGGTCTCTGAGTGAATAGAGGAAAGGTTGTGTAATGATGTGGCATCAGGCTCAAGATATGACTCAGCGATGCTATGAAGCCTCATTGCTGAGCTTCAGTCCTACAGGAGAGCAGAAGGGATGGAGTTTAATTCTCTTTAATCAGTCGTTCAACTATTTCAGTTCATTAGTCTTGTTGTGATTGGATAAGGCAAGCCTTGCTGTGGCTCTGTACAGATATGTGAGGGAGGAGTGACATATGCAAAGGATTGATACTTCTAAGTTCATCTGCATTTTCCTTAAGGATCTACAGTATATCTGAGACCACATCACTGCTGGTGGATAAATGTTTTTTAGATTATCAGAATTAATCTGACATTGAAAACAGATCAAGGTTTTCCATGAAAAGTAAAAACACCTTAAAAATTTAGATATTAAAAAATATTTGAAATTGTGTTTGATAAATAATTTATTCTTAAAGGGATCCTCCACCCCAAAATGAAAATTTTGCTATTAATCACTTACCCCCATGTTGTTCCAAACCTGTAAAAGCTTTGTTCGTCTTCAGAACATAATTTAAGATATTTTGGATGAAAACCAACTGTGACTGTCCCATAGACTGCCAAATAAATAAGTGTCAAGGTCCAGAAAAGTATGAAAGACATTGTCAGAATAGTCCATCTGCCATCAGTGGTTCAACCGTTATGTTATGAAGCGGCGAAAATACTTTTCGTAAGCAAAGAAAACAAAAATAATGACTTTATTCAACAATTCCTTTGTCAACAGTCTCCTCTGTGTTTCTCCATATCACCATATGCTGCGTATGCTTTTCTGTATCAGCCGCACCACAAGGATGCGCTGTTTCTACGTGTACTGTATTTAGCTTTGATTTGAAAGAAAGCAGCGCATCAGTGCGGCTGATTCAGAAGAGCATACGCAGCGCGCGGTGATATGGAGAGACACAGAGGAGACCGTTGACAAAGGAAATGTTGAATAAAGTCGTTATTTTTGTTTTCTTTGCTTACAAAAAGTAAGTCTACGGGACAGTCACAGGCCTCCCGGTTTTCATCCAAAATATCTTAAATTGTGTTCCGAAGACGAACAAAGCTTATACGGGTTTGGAACGACATGGGGGTAAGTGATTAATGACAAAATTTTCATTTTGGGGTGGAGTATCCCTTTGAAGTTGGTTTTAAGGTCATTTTAATATTTGAAAGTTTTGTATGTATAATTTTTGAAATTTTTTTTGATTTTTTTTTTTTTTTTTTTTTTTTTTATATTTTTTAAAAATATATTTAAAAATTGTAGATAAAAATTGTACATGAACATTTCCAACTAGCCAACTTAAGCCAGAACATTTTCTATTACGAATGTGTAATGCTTATTTTGCCTAATTTCTTGGGTTTTGCATTGCCTATTCAGACAATGTTTATATCGTATTAAAATGTATATTAAGTGCACTTCTGCTTTTGTGTAACTTTTTTGATTGCAATTAGTCATGATGTGAAGTCCAGCATGCTGTACAGATCATAAAAGGCTTTGACTAGCTGTCACAACTGAGCTTTGACTCATTCGGTCCAATTATGATCCACAGGTGGAGCTGGCATTGTGGGACACAGCAGGACAGGAAGACTACGATCGTCTGAGGCCTCTGTCTTACCCAGACACAGATGTCATCCTCATGTGTTTCTCCATAGACAGTCCCGACAGTTTAGGTAATGCGATTTCCCGAAAACCCAGAAATCTTGATCATATCTTTTATTTTGGCTCATCCTTATTTAGGTCAAGGACTTTCTTACTGGAAAAAAGGATTCACTGAGTCATCACTGTATGCAGGAAGTTCCTGTGTTTTGTCTAAGAGCCGAGGCGCATTATCATAACTCCTGTGTCCATGACATCACTCTCCTTTATCTCCACCAGCTTCCCGAAGAAACATCCTGGTTGGGAAGCTTGAACAAATTCAACTCATGCTAGCATTGTATAAAAGTTATCGCAGGCAGTTCTGAGATTATTTGTCAGAATTCAGCCGCATGACTCAGCAGAGTTCATAAGATCATTATTACATAAAAATGTCAATGAATATAATTCATCCAGCAGTGAAATGAGTGTTGGAATGGAACCACCATTATTCTTCTGAGACTCTAAACATGAATTACTTCTCAATAATAGAATTGGATTTATTGAGACAAATCGCTTATTTCACTCATACTTTATTTGGGTCACATTCACATTAAAAAACAACATTCTATAAGACCATATATAAGTATTATTTAACCTTTTCATGTTTTTTGACCCATTTGGGTCACATTCATTTTGACATATATTTTTTTTTTTCAATATTTTTTTATTTTGACCCATATTTTTATTTCACCATAGTTTTATCTTCATACAGTACCTACAGTTTGGAACGTTATATATATATAGATATATATATGTATATATATATATATATATATATATATATATCAAAGACATACCTGTTGTATACCTCAAAGTATATATATATATATATATATATATATATATATATATATATATGTATATATGTGTGTGTGTGTGTGTGTGTATATTTGTGTATTGTGTGTGTATATATGTATTTGAAATTTATTGAATTAAAAATTTTTACATTTATATAAATTTT
The DNA here is from genome assembly GCF_018340385.1 of Cyprinus carpio. Lineage (NCBI taxonomy): Eukaryota > Metazoa > Chordata > Actinopteri > Cypriniformes > Cyprinidae > Cyprinus > Cyprinus carpio. The sequence continues at coordinate 25,117,493 of NC_056602.1, read as the reverse complement.
AGATATATTTTCTCATTACATTATGATTTTTATTTTTTTAATTGATGTACATGATGTACATTTTATATCAATAATCCACTTTTTCATTTTTTACAAAAATACTAATGTCCATATACTAATACTAAATACTATACTAATACTAAAGTATACTAAATACTATGTACATTTTCTGTATATATGTGCGTGTAAATATTTTCACGTATATTTACAAGCTTGGAAACACCATCTTATGTTACTTTTTATTATTATTTAATGTATATCTGTATATAAATTATTTATTATACTCGTTGTATAGCATTTCCAATGTGTTTCTTTTTTTCTTCATTTGAATGAAATCAATCTTGAACGTGTGTGTGATCTCTCAGAGAACATTCCAGAAAAGTGGACGCCGGAGGTGAAGCACTTCTGCCCCAACGTTCCCATAATCCTCGTGGGCAATAAGAAGGATCTGCGGAACGATGAACACACACGGAGAGAGCTGACTAAGATGAAGCAGGTGTGTTCCCGGGGCCGGCTGCACCTCCACTATGGAGAGTCCAATTAAAAAGCTCTTAGCAGCCAGAATTACTGCCACTCTAGAAGCCCTGATCTTTATCATTTGTCAAACTCATCGCACAATCAGTCCAACCTCTAATAACCAATGACTGATGCCCCCCATTTGATGTGTCAGCGATAGTGTTCGGTAATCTGTGCAAACAGCCTCTGTTAAATCGATCCATTTAGTGAGCAAAATTAACATCATATGTCATAAGTCGGACAGACAGTGCTGCACAATTCTGACGTCCATCATTCAGTAACAGTAATTCGGTTTTAAATCTTATTGCATGTAATGATTCAGTTCCAACTCCTCTGTTTTGCAGGAGCCAGTTAAACCAGAGGAGGGCAGGGATATGGCCAACCGCATTAGCGCATTTGGCTACCTGGAATGCTCAGCTAAAACTAAGGATGGCGTGAGGGAAGTTTTTGAAATGGCCACCAGGGCAGCGCTACAAGTCCGCAAGAGGAAGAAGAGGAGCGGGTGCTTGCTGTTGTGAGAGAGTCTTTTCCAGAATGATCTAAATAATGACCAGGAAATACCAAACTCCACAAAAAAAAAAAAAAAAAAGTTTTTGACCAAACAACATAAATACACTGGACTGTATGTCACATTTCATGCAAACCAACAGGTGGGAAATGGAGGAATGTGAATAAAATATGCATTTAATGGACAGAGGCTGTGCAGAAAGGCAGGTTAGATCAATATATGATATGTCTTGATTTAGTTTTTCCTTATGGCACAATGTTTTTGTGAATATAGTCATTTTTTTTTATTGTACTATGTTTTTAATGTTAGAGATGTTTTTTGTAACGGTATTGTTTTTTTTGCACATTTATCAATCGACTATTATAGCTAAGTCTGGTTTTCATATTATTGTAATCGAAATTAATATAACCATATAGAAATATCTTAATAACACAGAATTTGGTAATAAAATCAGTGCCTTCATCACCATTCCCTCCACTATTTGAATGTACTCTAGTAAAGTGCTAGTTTTGAGCTTCTCTGTGACTTTACACACTTTTCTAGTAGTGAGAAATCATGTATTTAAATGTATTTAGGTAATATTGAGTATATCTTTCAGTCCCCAAATAAATAGTAATTACGTGCACTTCGAAGCCTCAGTCAGATCTAAAGCCAACAGCCAATTTGGAAAGTGACGCATTTCATTTGTATTATCCTATTTGTCCTCCACACATGCATAAATGTACATGCATGCACTTGGAGCTCTAAACTGGTTGAACCTGCCTTGAATATCTGGGCTGAGCTCATGCTGTCACATAATCTGACTGTATTGTCCTCCTGCAAGTATTGTTAAAGCAAACTTTAAATTTTTTAAGTTGTAATCACTTATTAGGTTTCTAGCACTGCAAAACGTCAAATAAATACACTGATGATAGCTAGCAAATGTGTACTAGTTAGAAGAGGCTTTGAGTGCCTTTCCTTTTCCACAGAATTGTGTGTTTAGTTAGGTCTTTAATGCGTTTGGTTTGAGAAGAACGTTTATGTGCATGCACACGTTTTGTCGAGATCAGTGTTGTAATGTTTCATGCCAGTAAAGTAAAGAGGTGTTAGGGCAAACCGGGTTTTGAGAATAACCGTAGTTAATTATACATAGTGCTTCTAAAATAGATCTGTAGCTTTCATTCGCTGGTGTAGAATACATGTCACTTCCACTGCTGTCCCCTGCTGGTGCCATGATATGCCTGACATGAGGTAAATTAGCAACGCTACATAAATCCGCCCCCGTGTTTCCTGTCTGTGTTGACTGTTTGAACGAGTGCTGAATTCATTAGCATGGTGTATCTTGGTTTCCCTCGTCTGCTAATGTAAAATAAGAGGGTGAAAAGCACAAAAAGATGTCAAGGTGTCCTGGGTCATATTTCCGCCCATAAATAAAAAAAAATGTAAAAATAAAATAAAATCTTCCTTGTTTAGGTCCATCAGAAGCACATAGAACATGAAACTAACCATCTGTATAATTCTTGAACACCTGGAACACTATGACAATGATTTCTAAGTTATTAAACTGGGAATTATTAAAACACTGACTAATGCACAAGGAATATCCCATTAGACCAAGTACAAATTAAACAGTACCTGCTAATAAAAGAGGAAGATGTTCTTTAGCTTTTTTATTTTTTCTCATTGTACTGATTTGTGAAATCCTCTATGCAGATGTGAGAACAGACCCATAACCGTTGTGAAGTCGTCGTCTGCATGAGTAAATTACTACAGTGACCAGTCTTAGCATACAGAGCTCCTCTTTGGACTCTGAGATCAATCTGCTGTGTGTTCATATGGTCTCTTCCTTTTTTCTGGAAGTATTAAATATGATTTATTAATCCAGATTTTTACGAGCGCTCACAGTAACAATGCTTTGTAAACGGGACTAGTAGTAATTGTTTGAATGAAGTGAAACCAACCTATGTTAATAATAAACTATTTTTTCGAAACAAAACTGTTGCATTTTTTTTTTTTTTTATGAAATTAAATAAATTTTACAAATGCTGGACCATTTAATGTTGAAAAAAAATATTATTTTGCAAAGTTTTCCAAGTCTTTTCTGCTTCATTTTTAAGAAAAACACAAATCAATACCACCATAACCACAAAGCCATGCATTCCATACAATATTCTAATCATAACACCATAATAATAATAATAATAAAAACAATTCTATAAAGTTCATCTAAAAATAAAAAAAACTAAAGGCTAAAGATATACAGTATACTGGCATAATTTGCATTGACAATTTGTTTAATGACTACGAAAGTATTGTTTTTATATTATTTTAATAGCCATTTAAATTAGTGCTAACAAGCATTTGAAATAAGTAAATCTGCATTTTCAGTGATAAAGAAAAATAAAACATTTCTGTATTAAAGAAATTAAGCATTCATAAAAATAGTGTTGACTAGTGAAAGCGATAATGCGACTGATCTTTAATCTACGTCAGGTTGCACAAGTGCTACAATCTCTCCAGTTTTAACTCAGTAGTGTATAAACGGACTGTTTTGCTGAATTACCAATTGAATCATTCATCTGCATTGTTTTACTGGCAGAAATCAGCAATAAAATGAATCTGTCAATACTGCTTTACTGATAAAAATAAATCAAATTCCCATTTGCTCTGGATGTAAGCTGATGGTCTCATCTGATTGTTGTAAATCTGGTCCTTACTGCTCAGATCCCCACTCTGGATGCATATGCTGCTGTACTGGGCTCTCATCTATATCTAGACACAAATGCAAAAATGAGTCGTACGAGCACATAATATAGTTCTGAAAGTGTTACATAATGCTGCATACCATCAGAGCTGATTTTTAAAGATGCCAGCCGGCTGACCATATCCTCCTCTCCTTCTGCGTCCTTGTAGTCGAAGCCAGTGTAGCCCTGCTCGAGCTCACAGTACTGGATAAACCTACACAAACAAATACACATTAACGAACTAGTCCATACAGACTATCAGTGTGACAACCATTACCTGAAATGAAACAGAACTCATTCTACTTTCAAATCCACAAACAAAGAAAATCAAGTATCAATCACAGTCCAAAACTGGTGTGTTGTACTGGAAGAAAAACTGAGATTTTTCTCTTGGGCATATGGCCAGTGTAAAGCGAGGTCATTGTTTTGCATAAGAAATGCTAATATGGCATGTTATAAAAGACGCTGGCAGCCAATCAGATGGTTTGTAAGTTCAAAATGGTTTGTAAGTGGCCTGCGGGTGTTAAGACTATTTGGCATTGGGTATGTTTAGAGGAACATACATTACCTCTGCCAAGTAGGATCCTTGCTTAGGATGACTGGGTTTCCCACCACAATGAGCAAGGCTTTGGCTCTGGTCATGGCCACATTAAACCTCTGTAGGCAACAGAAGGGCTTTACTACAGGATGGCATCATTTCTCTAATCTAAGTCCAAACAGATGGTCAGAAACATGTGTCTGACCTCTACTGCTCTGATTATGAGCTTCTGTGATAAACTTTTCAACTTTTATTCTTGTAGCTAAAACAACTGCTATTCAGTTCCACAAATGCAAACGCAGTAGCTCTTGTTCAGACTATATAAACTTACACTGGGTCATTGTGATTATTTTAAACAAAATGTATTAGTTTATTCAGCCAGGATGGATTAAATTGATCAAAAGTGACAGTAATATTATTTCTGTTCATTAAAGAATCCTGAAAAAATGTATCACGGTTTCTACAAAAATATTGAGCAGCACAACTGTCTTCAAGAATCTTTTTTATAATAATAATGTTGATAATTGTTTTTTGAGGAGATGATTATTGTGTTATGATTTCTAAAAGATCATGTGACACTGGAGTAATGACGTAGAAAATTCAGCTTTGCTTCACAGGAAATAATTACATTTTAAAATATATTAAAATAGAAAACATCTATTGTAAATTGTAATAATATTTCATCATCAACATCTTCCTAAACCCTGAACAGTAATGAATATGTAGATATACTTGATTTACTGCATTACAAATGGCAATAAGATGTATAACCAACTTATCCAATAGAAATGAACTACAGACCTTCTCATTTGAGAGGAAGCCAATGTTGAAGTCTTGGTCCATCTTGACATAGCTGACGCTACTACGGACAGTAGAGACTATGATGACTTTTCTCTCTTGCCCCTGAAACTCTTCCACTGACCCCACCTACAAGAACCAAATAACCAACAGCAAAAATGACTCATAAATGAGCTCGGAGAGGGAGAAAAAAAAAAGATAAATAAATCAAATTCACAGGCCAACCTTGATGTCTTTCCAATTGTTCAACTCTGCCACAGTGTTCAGAGCTTTCCGAATTTTTTCCACCTAAAATCAATAAAAAATCTTTTGTTAAAGAGTAAAGAGGGGTATTTAGTTCTAATATTTTTGAATAACTTTTTCAGTGCATAATATAGCTATAAAAAGTGTTTAATCAAATGTTAAGACTTTTTGCATTTATTCATTATTCATTATTAATTGAATATTTTTTTTTTTAGTTCTATATCCATTCTCAGTCATGCCTGTTTCCTGTAAGGAGTGATAATGCCAATGTCACTGGTGCTGAGTTTTGGCAGACCCTTCTTGCCCTGCGTTTGAATGAGCTTGTTGAGGTAGCTGACGATGACCTCGATCTCAGTCACGTTGAAGAATGAAGGACTGTTGGCCTCCCTTTCATCTTTCCCCATCACTCCATGAAACACGACAGGAAATCCCTGTTCATTACAGAAAGGAGAAAAGTGCTTTATTCACTCACTCATTGTACAACATTTGCACCTTCTACACATACTTTAACACACATATAATACCTAGATAACACAACTACACTCTTAAAAATAAAGGTTCTTTGATAACATCTATGGTTCCATGAAAAACATACATGGAACCTTTCAAGGTTCCTAATAATGGAAAAAGATTCTTTAGATTTAAAAATGGTGCTTTTAAGAACTGTTTACTGAAAGGTTCCTTAGGGAACCAAAAATTAAACCTTAAATTTTAAGAATTAAAAAAACAAGATCACACTGATTTACATACTTCACAGTCACAGTGTGTTCAGTATATTTTGGTTCTGATTCTGTTTAAACATCCAGTTATTTACAAAACCAGCACATGTCAAACAAAAAAGTTTTTGTGTTGTGGTCTGGTACCGTCTTAGGGAGATGCTCCCAGCAACAGAAGGCTTCCCGCTCCATCTGGTTTGCAAACACCTGCAGTTCATTCTCATAGAAGAGCTCGTTGGGGATCTTGAGGATGGCGGGATGAGATCTGGCATGGAGCGAGACGAACTTGACAATAAGTGATCTGTCATCACTTTTGACATTAAAAATGGATGAGAGATAATATTAGAACCTGTAGTTGCGCAGAAGTTTGGTGACGAAGCGGGTGTCAAATCCAGAATGACCATCCTGGCTCTTCTGATAGAGAGCGTTCTGTGTCATCAGCCTCTCCAGGAGGGACTGACCTGTTTCATATGAAATGCTATTAAAAATATAATTTTAGGACTGAACTACAGCTGAGTTTAAGAAGAAGAAATAAATACAAAATATAATGGAAGTCATGAAACATCTTTGAGTACCCAGTCCATGTAGTTGTGCCAGTGGAGATCTCAGAACGGGGCCCAACTGCTTCGGGTCTCCGGCCAAAACCAGCTGGCCCTTCTCAGGGTCGAGCAAACCTTGGGCAGAGATAGAAAGCACAGTGTAGAAATGAACAATCTGTTCTTCTAATTCTAGTTCTCCATCTCCTCTCCCAACCTTTCCTCATTTACCCGCGATCCCGATGATACACTCAGGCTCCATGGCTTGTCCGGCCTCATCTATGAAGATGTGTGTGAAGTGACCCTTACCAACACCTCCTGTCACGAGTCTGAAGAACACACAATTTTTAGCCAGCAGAGCAGAACATCCCAGCTAACACAAAGTAAATGGAGAGAATATGACAGGACTATTATGGTACTGCACACAGCCAGAATGGACCAAGTCTCAGCTGCTATATTAGTGTTACGACTGCTGTACCTTCCTGCGGTGACCAGAGTAACAACAATGACACTGTAGTCCATCAGAGCTTGTCTAGATGGGAGCAGGAAGCTGTCCTGAGCCTCATTCCAGTTACTGTGTTTCTGTAGGGAACAGATATAAGAATTTTATATATATATATGGATGGATGGATGGATGGATAGACAGATAGATATTACATATTAAAAAAAATAACATTACATTTATATATTATAATGTATTCATGATATTTACATATATAATATCAATTATAATTCATTTTGTATTATATATTGTAAATATTATTATTACATTATAATTCATATAATATTATAACGAAAGGTCAAGTGCATTGGGGTAGAGTATTCTGCGCAGTGTGCTGGTGTTACCATCTACATAATCCATGCATCCTTTTGTGTATGATCTATACTACATACCAAAATATGAGTAATGGTAGTAAGTCATTCCAGACTCTCCCCATGTATATGATGTCTTACCAGCAGTTTCTGGGGTAAAGTGCGTGGGTCTCTACTGGGGGCACAGAGTCGGTAGAGGCGATGGCCATCCACATATCCTAACAATCTCTCACACAGAAGGTCACAGGCACTGTTTGAGGGAGCGCAGGCCAAGATATGGGTTGTAGCCTTGGATTTATTCACCTGGAAGCAATTAACAAACACAAAGGCATGTGTCACGTGGCTGTTTAAGCACATGTAATAAGCACATGAATGAAGTAGTCCTTATGATTGCCTTTACCTGCTTTATGGCTTCCACCACTGTGACAGTTTTGCCTGTGCCAGGGGGTCCAAAGATCAGGTAAGGTGCTGGCTTGGATGTGCCTGACAGGATGTGCTGCACTGCCGCCTTCTGCTCAGGGTTGTTCTCTAAATCTTTATTGAACATGCTGGAGGAAAAACAACAAAAGGTTTGATAAAAACACACATAATTGCTTTCCTTATTTTATACAGGGAAACAAACAGCTCAGGTTACAGTATCTTTGTGTTCCTATCATCATCATCTCAGAGGACATTCCTAACATATGTGCATGTGCGGATGTACTGTAGATGTGTGTGAGTGTGTGTGCATGCAGACCTGAGGTCTGGTAGTGCAGTGTGTCCAGTGCCCTTATCAGAGGGGAACAGCACATCTCCCAGTCCGTGCTGACCAGCGAGCTCCACTGCCCTGTGCTGAAGCCTTATGGGGAAGCGATTGATGTTGAACTCCACATTGAACTTCATATTGCTGACAAACTTCTGGAGAAGCCTACAAACACAG